>NC_139550.1:22182556-22782556 GCF_965153285.1 Podarcis tiliguerta
GAGACTCAGACGGAGCTTCGCCGGTCTAGATCCTAGACGTAGAGCTGGAGCGCTCAGGTTTGGAAATGGAAACTATACTTCAATAAAGACTTTGGTACTTTACTACCGGCTAGCGTTGGTCCTCTGTGAGCTGGGACCAGGAGCCAGCGCTGACACATATGCTTCAGGTTACAGACTCCACTAACCCAGAAGTAGTACCTCGGGTTAAGAACTTTGCTTCAGGATGAGAAATCATGTGGCGGCAGTGGGAGGCCCCATTAGCTAAAGTGGTGCTTCAGGTTAAGAATGGTTTCAGGTTAAGAACGGACCCCCAGAATGAATTAAGTTTGTAACCAGAGGTTCCACTGTACTGATGAAGCCCAGGATGGCGAAACAAGGCCAATATTCCGGAAATCCTTGTCTTAGACTGTGAAAGGATTCTGTGGAACTGCTACAATAACAGCAGCAGAAGCAGCAACAGCAATAATTTATTATTTATACCCCACCCATCTGGCTGGGCTTCCCCAGCCACTCTGGGTGGCTTCCAACAAAATATTAAAATACAGTAATGCATCAAACATTAAAAGCTTCCCTAAACAGGGCTGCCTTCAGATGTCTTCTAAAAGTCTGGTAGTTGTTGTTTTCTATGACATCTGGTGGGAGGGCGTTCCACAGGGCGGGTGCCACTACCGACAAGGCCCTCTGCTTGGTTCCCTGTAACTTGGCTTCTCACAGTGAGGGAACCACCAGAAGGCCCTCGGTGCTGGACCTCAGTGTCTGGGTAGAGCGATGGGGGTGGAGACGCTCCTTCAGGTATACTGGACCGAGGTCGTTTACTACCTTTCATGTGGATTTTTTGGACCTTATGAACAGACAGGTGGAATAGACACTATTACACGGATGGACCTTATACACGAACTGACTAGAGAATGATCTGATTCACTGGGTCTTCTGCTTTGTTTGTTTATGAGTTGCTTCCGTTGAAATTTATGATTTGATACATGAATAGTATACCTTATTTAACTGTATCTAAGAACACAGCTGGTTACGTCTCGTGTGTTTATTGAGTATGCCTCACATGACCATAGGTTTGTTTGTTGTTGTTTTACACAACATCAGGACGCCATGACATCACTACCTCCCCCCACCCCAAAGAAAAATTACCCTCACAAGTTGGTGCCTCTGGTCCTAGCTGTTCCCCCTAAGGAAAATTTCACTGCTGCAATAGACACTCAGGGTGACTTCAGGCTGAAGTGATTTAGAATTTCTTCTGCAGGGTGCTGCAAAGGCAAACTAATCTCTCTAATATAGCAGTTACACAAGGTCCAATTTGTGCCTTGTGTGTAGTTTACAGTTTCATAATGCAGTGTTGCAACACACGTGAGTTTCCGAAAGAGAAAGAATTAGCAGTGGCTGAAATCAATGCAGAGCATCTGTTGGTTATAACAGGAAATATGCAAGAGTTATATAGTACATGCTGGGATTTAGCACAAATCTTCCCTGATCCTTGTAGACATGTTAGATGTTTCATTTGCAATTGCTGTACAAGACCTATATATCAAATATTTAACGAGATGCGCTCACTGGAATACTTTTGTAATCCTAGCAGCTTTCTATCTGATCAGTTCTTCACAGAACTTTTTTAAAATATATTTTTATATATATATATATATATATTGTTGGGTGATTTGGTAATCACTCACAATGTTGGGAGTGCATCCATGTCTTCTTTACTGAATTACTCCATTGATCAAATGCTGTGTATGATGTATCCTTTGGAATGACCTATCCTGGAAAAAGGCAAGGCTGACTGGCATACTGAACAGGAGCATTCCAAATAATTGTATAATTATGAAATTAATGTGGGTATCATAATTCAGCACTTTGCTAAATGTTTTTAAGAAACCTTTGTAAGCCTGCAATACATCAGCTGCAAGACAGATGAGTGTTAAGGGCCCTTTTATATTAATAGTTAATATCATAGTTTTCACTTTATGCAGTGAAAGAGTGAATCGGCCTTTGAACTTAAAGCCATTCTTCCCTGACTTCCCTAATTATGAATTAAAGGTTAGCTGAATTGTGTTAAACGAATACAGTGGTACCTCGGGTTAAATACTTAATTCGTTCCTGAGGTCCGTACTTAACCTTAAACTGTTCTTAACCTGAAGCACCACTTTAGCTAATGGGGCCTCCCGCTGCCGCCATGCCGCCGGAGCACGTTTTCTGTTCTCATCCTGAAGCAAAGTTCTTAACCTGAAACACTATTTCTGGGTTAGCGGAGTCTGTAACCTGAAGCGTATGTAACCTGAGGTACCACTGTAACTGATCTAAGCTAAGTAAACTTGCTTAGATGGAAGCTTGTTACCTCTGACTTTAAAGCAATGAAAATCAGATGGAGATGTTTGAAAGTAAACATACTGACTGTTGTTTTGTTCTGTGATAAAGAAACATGGGTGTAAAATGGATATCAATATTGATGCTCCACTTTAGTGTTGTCCAATATCATTGTATTGATTATAATATGTGTGGATTGTTCAGATTTTTAATTTCACAGGTAAACATTAGTTTTAGGGATATTCTATGCTTTTTTTTGTTGCCTTCTTATTTCACAGCGTATAGTGAGCTTTCTTGCTGGAACAGCACCATAATCAGTTACGGGTTTCCCTTCCCCTCCTTAGAATTCCTTTCTGCTTGGTACAGAGATTCAGTCTTGTTAAACCACCCCCAGAATTTCCCCAGCCCCTACCGAAGCTTTTAGTGTGCAGGTTTGCTCTGTGTAAAAATGAGAGCACATTAATAGGCTTCTAAAGATCTATTAGCAGTGCAGAGCAAATCGTAAAACTCGCTAATCTGACCAGTTATTACCATCAGGTATGGAAAATGCTATTTAAGGATTATTTCCCCCATGTAATTGAGTTCACTGAATAAATGCATTTTTAAATATGTCGTTTCCAGTTTTTTAACCTCTTAAATGCATTCTCTTCACATGGCTCATCTCTTTGCACTAGAGCAATCTGTACAAATGTTACCGAGAAAGGGGATGTGGGCAGCAGTCTGTGGTGTAGCAAGGAAGAAATCTGAGCAGGTGGCAGAATGAAGGAGAAAAAGCCAAGAAGTATACTTAAGATATCTTACCTTCCAGTTTGGTAAATAAGCCAGGAACACTAAAATATTGAAATATAGCAACAGCAACAAAAACAATAAGGTCCCAGCCACTCTGGGTGGCTTACAACACACAAAAAACATAATAAAACATCAAACATTAAAAACTTCCCTAAACAGGGCTGCTTTCAGATGTCCTCTAAAAGTTGTATAGTTGTTTATCTCCTTGACATCTTATAGGAGGGTGTTCCACAGGGAAGGTGCCACCACCGAGAAGGCCCTCTGCCTGTTTCCCTGTAACTTTACTTCTTGCAATTAGGGAACCACCAGAAGACCCTCGGGCGCTGAACCTCAGTGTCCGGGCTAAACGATGGGGGTGGAGATGCTCCTTCAGGTATACTGGGCCGAGGCCATTTAGGGCTTTAAATGAATTGTGCTTGGAAAGGTACTGGGAGCCAATGTAGGTCTTTCAGGACTGGTGTTATATGGTCTCGGCGGCCACTCCCAGTCACCAGTCTAGCCACATTCTGGATTAGTTTCCGAGTCACCTTCAAAGGTAGCCCCACGTAGATCACATTGCAGTAGTCCCAGCGGGAGATAACCAGAGCATGCACACATCTGGCGAGACAGTCTGCCGGCCGGTAGTACAGTGTTTTCGCCATATAGGATCTCATCCAGCAAATGAACATACAAAGTACACATTTTAGTAAGCTTCCCCTTGAAAGTAAAGGTTGGCTGCATTTATACTGAAATGATAATAAGCAAGCAAAGAAAGAAAGAAAGAAAGAAAGAAAGAAAGAAAGAAAGAAAGAAAGAAAGAAAGTTATTATTTATGCCCTGCCCATAAATGGCCAAAACAGGTTGTCTGGCAGATGAAATTGGTGGAATATGTGGAATTAGGAAATTTAACTAACAGAATAAGAGATCAAAAAGATGGCGTATTTAAAGAGGAGTGGGAAATGTTTGCAGAATATCCGAAGAATAATTGTAAACAGGTTAAAATGTTAGCAGGATTAGAGTAAATTCAGCAGTTTTAATTATATGAAGATATAGTGAGGAGGGGGACAATAAAACATATCGAGTCATTAGAATAGGCACTTGTAATGGATTACAGTGCTGTCTCGCAAGACGAAAAGAATCCGTTCCGTGAGTCTCTTCATCTAGCGGTTTTTTCGTCTTGCGAAGCAAGCCCATTAGCGGATTAGCGCTATTAGCGGTTTAGCGGCTATTAGCAGCTATTAAAGGCTTAAGGGATTAGCGGATTAGCTGCTAAAAGGCTATTAGCAGCTTAGTGCCTTAGAAAAAGGGGGTGGGGAGCGGAAAAAAATCGCAGGAACTCGCAAGACATTTTCATCTTGCGAAGCAAGCCCGTAGGAAATTCGTTTTGCGAAGCACCTCCAAAAAGGAAAACCCTTTCGTCTAGCGGGTTTTCCATCTTGCAAGGCATTCGTCTTGCGGGGCACCACTGTATTAGACAAAACCAAGGAAGGGGGGGAAGGGAAGTCGGCAATTATGACTGTGTGGTTATGTTGAATGGAATGTGAAAATTTGTAACGGGCAAAGTATAAATAAAATAAATTTAGCCAGTAGTCAAGAATTATGGGAGTTGGTGTCCAGCAACATCTGGAGAGCCAAAGATAACTTCTTCTTTGGCAATCACTCATAATCTAGTAATATTGTCTTCCATGAACATGGTTTTAAAAGTGAGTCAGTAAGTGACTGTGGAGGCCAATTCTGGATCCACAAATCCTTCCACAGTGGGGGCATTGGTTTTCAGGTGAGAACTGATCACGGTGAGGGTTTGCCAAATATGCCTTCCTCTTAGGACGTTTCTCCCTTTCATCCTGAGTGGTAAAGGCTGTTCTTGCACTTGCAGGCCAGTGTTTCCCAGTTGTCAGTGTTTATACTACATTTTTTTTAGATTTGCTTTGAGAGCATCTTTAAACCTCTTTTGTTGTCCACCAGCATTATACTTTCCATTCTTAAGTTGAGAATAGAGTACAGTGGTACCCCGCAAGACGAATGCCTCGGAAGACGAAAAACTCGCTAGACGAAAGGGTTTTTCGTTTTCTGAGGTGCTTCGCAAGACGGATTTTCCTAAGGGCTTGCTTCGCTAGACGAAACAGCCCTGCCTCTCGTGTCATGGCAACGGCCACTGCACGCACGCACGCTCGCTTCCCCGCTCCTCCGGCTCCCTCCCACCTTCCTGCTGACGGCTCCTCCGGCTCCCTCCCACCTTCCAGCTGACGGTTAGTGCCTCGCGCCTCTGCCCACCCCCCTCGGGTGCTCCCCTCAGAGAGCCGTTGCCGCCAGCGCCTCTCTCTCCCTGGAGTCGTGCTCCTGAGCACCGCCGCCCTCCAGCAGCCGCGTTGCACGGTGGCCACAATGCGTGGGTGAGTCTGAGGTACCGGCTGCGGCAGCTGTCCTGCTTCTCCCTGCCCCTCCCCGCCGTTGTCAGTGTTTAAATGCAGTGGTGCTTCGCAAGACAAAAAACTCGCATAACGAAAAAACTCACGGAACGAATTAATTTCGTCTTGCGAGGCACCACTGTAGTTGCTTTGGAAGACCATAATCAGGCATCTGCATGACATGACCAGTCCAACGAAGTTGATGTTGAAGAATCATTGCTTCGACACTGGTGATCTTTGCTACTTCCAGTACACTGACATTAGTGTGCCTGTCTTTCCAAGTGATATGTAAAAATCTTCAGATACACCATTGATGGAATCTTTCGAGGAGCTGGAGATGGTATTTATAGGTGGTCCATGTTTCACAAGCATACAGTACCTGTGGATGAAGTAGTAGGGGGCTACAGCTTTGCAATATACTTTCGCAACTTGATCCTGACTTGGATTTTATTGCCCTTACTTTGCTTTTTAGCCTGCCCACCAGGGACCTACAAGCCTGAAGGTTCACCAGGTGGAATAAGCACCTGCATCTCATGTCCTGATGAGAATCACACCTCTCCACCAGGAAGTACCTCTGTCGAGGACTGCAGATGCAAGGAAGGGTATCGCTCTTCGGGCCAGACTTGTGAAGGTAGGCTGTTCACCCATCCTCAAAAGAGAGAGAGAGATCCCCAAAATATTAACATCGTGATCAATAATTCTTTAAGATAGTGGTGAAGATTGTTTGTTTGTTTTTCTATTTTCTTATGAAGGTTTCTGTAATGGTTCTAGGGATTGCTTGTGCGTAAGTAGCCTTTACTCCTGGCTAGGTTGCATGGTTGAACCCTTTCTGACCAGACAGCCCTCTATTCCGTTGCTGCCTCAGTCGCTGGCAGAATCCGTCAGTGGGCGTTTCTTAAACCGCTTTCAACATAAAAGCTGCTTGACGCCCAGTCTCCTCCCCCGTTGCCTGCGCGAAAGCTTTCTGCGCAAGGTGGGTGTGGGCAAAGGAGCACTAGTCCCCTCTCCGCTTGTCTCCTGCGAAGAGTCCTGGAGCCACCTCTCCGCTTCCTCTATCTCCTCCCCTTCTCCACTGGTGTTACGCTGATTTCTTTCCCCAGCATATGGGCTATCCCTCCTCCTACTAGGGCCCTCTCCACCATCATCCGGGAGCCCTCTCACCTCCTCCTGCTCCAATGGCAGTTCCCTGACAGTTTCCTTTCCAAACTTGATTTATCTTACAAGGATCCCCATTGTATCTCCATAAAACCCATGTACATTAGGAGAAGATTTGTGCTTGGACGCACTCACAGTTCATGTCAAGTGCTGAAAAAAAGGACACATGGATAGGAGACATGCCTTGAATAGGAAAGCTGCTTGGATTGTTATGACTGCATAAATGACCTTGTGGCTCATTCATGAGATTTGTTGTAGAATGGTGGTGGTGCCAATTCATAGGGACAATGTTTTCTTTTCTATTTTTAAACCAGAGGTTTGGAGTGTGTTGTCAGCAATATGCTGACATCTTTACTTCTCCTTTACCTCTTCAGGTGAGGCAGTGGAAGTGCTGGACCATTGCCTTGTCTCTTTTATGGACTGGATGAGAGCCAACAAACTGAAGCTCAATCCAGATAAGACTGAAGCACTGTTAGTGGGTGGTTCCCTGGACCGGACGGCAGGGAGGTTGCCTGCTCTTGATGAGGTTACGCTCTGAAGGAGTGGGCATGCAACTTGGGGGTACTCCTGTATCCTTTGCTGTCACTTGAGCTTCCATCAACTTCGGTTGGTGGCCCAGCTGTGCCCTTTAGTAGGACAGGGACATCCTAACTACTGTTGTCTATACTTTGGTAACCTCTAGGTTAGATTACCGCAGTGCATTATAAAGGAGGCGGCTTGGAAACTTCAGAGAGCCAGGGTGGTGTAGTGGTTAAGAGCAGTAGTCTCATAATCTGGTGAACCGGGTTCGCGTCTCCGCTCCTCCACATGCAGTGACCTTGGGCTAGTCACATTTCTCTGAAGTCTCTCAGCCCCACTCACCTCACAGAGTGTTTGTTGTGGGGGAGGAAGGGAAAGGAGAATGTTAGCCGCTTTGAGATTCCTTAGGGTAGTGATAAAGCGGGATATCAGATCCAAACTCTCCTCCTCCTCCTCCTCCTCCTCCTTCAGCTAGTACAGAATTCAGAGACCAGGTTTCTCACCAAGGCTAGATGGACTAAGCACATCACACCAATCCTGGCCCAACTGTACTGGCTGCCAATTAGTTTCTGGGCCCAATTCAAAGTGCTGATTTTGACTTAGAAAGCCATATGCACCTACACGGACTCTGAGATCATCCTCGGAGGTCCTTCTTCATGTCCACAAGAGGTCCAGAGGGTGGCAACATGAGAACAGGGCCTTCTCTGCAGTGGCTCCCCATTTGTGGCATGTTCTCCCCAGGGAGGTTCGCCTGGCGCCTTCATTATACACCTTTAGGCACCAGGCAAAAACATTCCTTTTCAACCAAGCCTTTGGCTGATCCGATTTACATCCGATGCCCTTTTAAATGTGTTGTGGAAGAGGGGATTATTGGTTTGTTTCTGTTCTTATTTGTATTGTGTATCTTGAGGATTTTCTATATTTTAATTTTATGTTGCAAACTGCCGTGAGATCTACGGGTATAGAACAGTATCCAAATTTAATAAATAAGTAAATCCTGCTTAGGAATCACATGGAATGATGACAATTAAGGCTGTAATTCTATACATGTTTACCTGGGTGAAGCCCTGTGGAGCACAGCGTGGCTTACTTCTGAATAGACAGGTATAGGACTGTGCTGTAAGGGACGCAGGTGGGACTGTGGTCTAAACCACAGAGCCTCTTGGGCTTGCCGATCGGAAGGTCGGCGGGTCTAATCCCAGCGATGGAGTGAACTCCTGTTGCTCTGTCCCAGCTCCTGCCAACCTAGCAGTTCCAAAGCACACCAGTGCAAGTAGATAAATAGGTACTGCCATGGTGGGAAGGTAAACAGCATTTCTGTGCGCTCTGGTTTCCGTCACGGTATCCTGTTGCACCAGCAGCGGTTTAGTCCTGCTGGCTACATGACCTGGAAAGCCATCTGTGGACAAATGCCAGCTCCCTTGGCCTGAAAGCGAGATGAGCGCCGACACCCCATAGTCACCTTTGACTGGATTTAAGCGCCCAGAGGTCCTTTACCTTTTACCTTTAGGATTGTGCTGTAACCAGTTTGTAATTATTATTTGCTCCAATTAGTGGTTCACTGCCCTGAACTTCACCCTCCTGAAAATGGCTATTTTATCCAGAACACCTGCAACAATTATTTCAATGCTGCATGTGGAATCCGATGTAAAACAGGATTTGACCTTGTGGGAAGCAGCATACGACTTTGTCAGCCCAATGGCTTATGGTCTGGTTCAGAAACGACATGCAGAGGTAAGAAGCCTTTACTTACTTTCAAAAAAGAATTGTTGCCTTTCTCTTGTTGGCTTGATTTCGTTGTTATTCTCTTCCAATTTTCCATGATATGTGTCCCAGGCAACGCAGTCAGGCAATGGGCAGGGTACAAATAATAAACTAATAATAATAATAATAATAATTATATATATATATATATATATATATATATATATATATATATATATATATAGTAGAAAATGAAAAGTATTGTTTTAATTTCCAAGAAACTTACTAATAGCAATCAGTTCTGTCTTTCTTCAATTTTGCATATGCTTCCACTAGGCCTACTACCAACATTTGACTGGAATACAGAGCTAGCTCCAAATATTACTTAGCAAATCCTGCCAGTTTTACTGACAGCAGAACGGTTATGTAGAATTGAAAGGGTGGTATTCAATGAAAATTTACTCAGAATAGAAATTAATATACCTGAAGGAGCATCTTTACCCCCACCCCTCAGCCCGGACACTGAGGTCCAGCTCCGAGGGCCTTTTGGCAGTTCCCTCACTGCTGGAAGCCAAGTTACAGGGAATCAGGCAGAGGGCCTTCTTAGTAGTGGTGCCCGTCGTGTGGAACACCGTCCCTTCGGATGTCATGAAATAAACAACTATCTGACTTTTAGAAGACATCTGAAGAAAACCCTGTATGGGGAAGTGTTTAATGTTTGATATCTTGCCGTGTTTTTAATATTCTGTTGGGAACTGCCCAGAGTGGCTGGGTGAACCCAGTCAGATGGGCGGGGTATGAAGAAGAAGAAGAAGAAGAAGAAGAAGAAGAAGAAGAAGAAGAAGAAGAAGAAGAAGAAGAAGAAAAAGAAGAAGAAATTAGGTCCCTTCTTTTCAGTGTGTGTGCTCTGAGTAAGATTTAGTTGCATACTATCCACAAAAGGTTTTTTGTTTTTTTTTTATGTTACTGTCACACTCATTCTTTGGGATGTTTTCCAAATGCCAAACTATTTTCTTTGATTCAATCTGTAAATGCTATGAGAATCATCTTGCATTGTGTCCGCCAAGCAAATATGCATGTACAGCAATATCCAGAACCTGCATGTAAGAATCATGTAATAACAGAAAAAAGGGAACCAGCCAATGCTTAGCTGACTGATCTGTTGAGGAAACTGTTGCTTTTCATTTACATGTGTACTACCTGATGGCTGAAGCTCATATTTTCTGCTTATTCACTTGAGAGGCTAGTTATTTGGTTATTTGTGCAGGGTTTCCCAAACTTGGGTCTCCACCTGTTTTTTTAGACTACAGTTCCCATCATCCCTGACCATGGGTCCTGCCAGCTAGGGATGATGGGAGTTGTAGTCCAAAAACAGCTGGAGACCCATGTTTGAGAAGCTTTTTTTTATTATTATTATTTTAAGGGAAGTATTGGCTTTGGGTAGCAAATGGAGCCTTGTACTATTATCTTCATTTTCTGTTAGTTTTCTTTGAATGTCTGAAAGATAACTCTTTTGATTGATTTCTGTTCGGTTCCCTTCGAAGGCACATGGCTCCTAGGCGAGCGATGCTCATCTTAAGCATGTGCTCTGAGTATTGTCCTCCATTCATATACTGATAAGGCATGTGGTAAGCAAAGGAGTGATCAAAGGAGCAGTTTCATGAGGCATCACGTTAATCCCAACACAAACCGCCCTCCCGGCTTTTTATCACATGCATTTGAAAGGACAGCAGAAGGATGCTAATGCCCTCGTAGGCTATGTTGACTTGTGGCATTAAACATTCATCCTTTTGCTGTGCTTGCTTTGCTTAGCCAAAATTTGTCACTAGTGTGACAAGCAGTGCTTAGACATATTAGCACATGTGTAAATTACACAGCAATAGCGTAAAGGTGGTGCTGTGGGTTAAACCACAGAGCCTAGGACTTGCTGATCAGAAGGTCAGTGGTTTGAATCCCTGTGACGGGGTGAGCTCCCATTGCTCGGTCCCTGCTCCTGCCAACCTAGCAGTTTGAAAGCATGTCAAAGTGCAAGTAGATAAATAGGTACCGCTCCGGCGGGAAGGTAAACGGTGTTTCCGTGGGCTGCTCTGGTTTGCCAGAAGCGGCTCAGTCATGCTGGCCACATGACCCAGAAGCTGTACACTGGCTCCCTTGGCCAGTAAAGCAAGATGAGCGCTGCAACCTCAGAGTCGGCCACGACTGGACCTAATGGTCAGGGGTCCCTTTACCTTTAATTAAAGAGAAGGAAAGAGCAATTACGGTGAAGTTCGGTATTGATTGATGTTTTACACCTGATCTTTTCTTGTGATCACAGGAGTTTTGTGGCAAAACAACAATTTCAAACGGATCTTGAAAAGTCACCTTGTAAAAAAAATACCCACAAGGTGCATTGATTCAGGGGCAATTTTTCAAAATAATAATATATGCCTTTCAGGTGGAAATGTGTTTGGAGAGAAGGAAGGAAGGAGCAGAAAAACTGAAGGGTGTGCCTGAATTAGATTTCTGCATTCACAAGGGCTGAGATAAGCTGTTTGTTCTGATTTTGGCTGTGCTGCGTTGAACTGTGAGGAAAACCTCAAATGCTAGCACTGCAAGTAATTAAAATAAACTTTTAAAAAATCCAGTGTGGCTATAGTAAATGAAGTGGTAACAAAGTCCTCTTACAGACAAGGACTCCTGTATAAAGAACATGGAAAAGATGGCAGCAGAGTTTCTCCCACTTAATCTCCATCCCACTTGTGTTCTGGTAAGGAGATCCTTTTCTGCACAGTAAGCCAGAATATTCCAATAACTAATTCGGCAAAGTGTGAGATTAATCAGGATTCGCAGCATCCTCAGATATTTGGCATCTAATCTTAATAACGATAGATGAATTTGCCACAGACTCTTGGCTTTCCTGCTGGAGAAGAAACAACAGGCAAGAAATAATACTTAACATCCAACAGATTACAAAAGCCTGTGCCTGGGTATTGTTCCACAGGGTTTTATAAAGGCATTAAAATTGCCCTGGGAGATGTTGGAGGCGGGAGGATTCTCATGATGAGCCTTAATTCTTCCACAGATTTATTTTTTTTATGCTTGGCACCAAAGCTCTAAAGAATCCTATATGCTTTTCCTCTTTCTTATGAAGAGGTTATCCAGAAATAAGCAAGCCTGCCAAATTAAACATAGCTGCAATAAAAAATTGCATAACGTGCTTCTAGGGGCCAAGCTTCTTAAAATATATTTAATCCACTTTTTAAAACTTTTTTTTTTAGTATGCAGTTTCATGGGGAGGGGGTCAAGTTGGAGAAAGACAGCCTTCTGGAACCAAACAATTTGACATTCCCAGTGCACAGATGTTAGATGGATGTTTGGTTTGCCACTTCGTATTCTATTCTGTTCCTCAATTGTTTAAAAGGTCTGTTAGCAAATCTTCCTGTAATATTCTCCCTGAATGAGGGAAGCTGTTGCTGCTGCTGTTGGGGCCACTTTTTGTCGCTGGCAGATACGCAACCGTATTTTTGTACAGTTGACAGTTAACATGACTGATACCTCAGAGGATATTATCTGCTGATTAGCTGTCAAAAAGGTGTATATTTCTCTGGATAAATTCATTTCTGTGCTTGGGCTAGTCTCAGTTCCTATTTGATAATCGCTTTAATGAAACAAATAAATAAAGGATGCCAAACAGTCTAGAAAAAGAGGTGCCAGAACTCACCATGAACACCTCCCTCGTTCTCTTTAGAATGGCAAGGGCACCCATCTGAGAGGTGGCAGAACTGAGTTCTAGTTTGGGGGGGGGGGTGCCACAATGCCAAATATTCCTAGCTGTGGAATTTTATAAAAGGAAAGCTTAAAACTGCCTCAAGAGAATCTGTTCAGACATTACTTGGCCCCAGGGATCAGAGCCCGTTTCACCACCTAAAGCAAAACAGGAATGTGCCACTTCATGGCCTCTCCCCCCCCCCCCCTTCTGCTGCCCCCAGAACACACTAACCCTTACCAAACTTTGCAAGAGAAGGGGTGTTCTGCTAAGCGTTTGTGCTCGCCTTTCCTGCTCTAGGGCCAGGAAGACAAGCTGCAATGCAGCATATTGGAACACCCCTCCTTTCCCCCAAATCCAGCGAAAGGCAGGTGTTAACCAGCAGCAGAAGCTATGGGGTGGCCAGGACACCACCTCTTGTATTATTTCCACTGCCCTGCAGTGGGTGCTTTGGTCTACCTTGTCCCTGGGCTGGTTCTGCTAGAGATTCTGGCCCAGGTGAGGTAGGAAACAGGTTCTGAATGCTCCAGACGGCTCATGTAAATGACCCAAGATTACAAGCCAGTTGGACTTGGCAGAAAGTTGCCTCAGTCCCCAGTCAAGCCCCAAGACTTGTTCGCTGAGGCATCTCAAGGAAATATTATTTGGTTTAGCTACCTGCATTTGTGGTATGTGGGTGGCGCTGTGGGTTAAACCACAGAGCCTAGGACTTGCCGATCAGAAGGTCGGTGGTTCGAATCCCCGCAACGGGGTGAGCTCCCGTTGCTCGGTCCCTGCTCCTGCCCACCTAGCAGTTCGAAAGCACGTCAAAGTGCAAGTAGATAAATAGGTACTGCTCTGGCAGGAAGGTAAACGGTGTTTCCGTGTGCTGCTCTGGTTCTCCAGAAGTGGCTTAGTCATGCTGGCCACATGACCCGGAAGCTGTACGCTGGCTCCCTCAGCCAATAAAACAAGATGAGCGCCGCAACCCCAGAGTCGGTCACGACTAGACCTAATGGTCAAGGTTCCCTTTACCTTTACCTGCATTTGCAATTTGTGACAACCCTGGATGCCTATTTGATGGGCCAGGTCTCTCGATATTGTTGTATATGCATTTTCTGATCTGCACGGAATTCAACAGCCCAAACCTGAACACACTTTTCAGCATCTTGTCCCCTTCTGTTGCCAGTGGTTTCATTGCCAGAGAGTGCAATAATGATTCCTGAGAAACAGATGTAAAGTTGTGTGCATGTCTTACTCAATTGCTTCCCAGTAACAGTGTTAATATATTTGACTTTGTTTTAACCTCTGCAGTTCGCACATGCCCCAAACTCTTCGCCCCTCAAAATGGGCATATTAATTGCTCACTAAGTGGGATCTCGTATAAGACAGTGTGCCTGATGACCTGCAATGAGGGGTATGAATTGGAAGGTAGCGCCAAACTCACCTGTCAAAGCAACTCGCAGTGGGATGGCAAGGAGCCAAAGTGTGTGGGTATGTTTTCATTATGCTACTGTCCCATTGGAACACAACTCAAAACCAGGGTTTATTACTTTAAGCAACAAAATGATGATGACAAAACTAATACTTCCAGCAATTGCAACAACCACCAAAACTTCTTTCAAAGGAAAGCAAAACATAAACGTATACATATATTTTTGGAGGCACGCTCCATTGTTTCTCAAGCAACGGGTGCCAACAGTGAAGTTCGTTCACAGTTTTAATACACTGTATCATGTACCGTATTTTTTGCTCTGTAAGACGCACCAGACCATAAGACGCACCGAGTTTTTGGAGGACGAAAACAAGAAAAAAAGTATTCTGAATCCCAGAAGCCGGAACAGCAAGAGGGATCGCTGCGCAGCGAAAGCAGCAATCCCTCTTGTTGTTCTGGCTTCTGGGATAGCTGTGCAGCCTGCATTCGCTCCATAAGACGCACACACATTTCCCCTTACTTTTTAGGAGGGAAAAAGTGAGTCTTATAGAGCAAAACAATATGGTAACTTGTTACACTGCTTTCATTTGTTGTCTCCAACAACCATTTTTCTAAAAAGAAACATACACTAGTGGCCAAAATTGTGGAAACATTTTGGAAAAAGTGTATTTCCAATTTTTGATGGTTCATAACATCTGATTGGCTCTCTAAACACTCATGCTCACTTGCTACATTTAAATGGCTACATATCACCATATCAAATGGCTACATATCAAATGGCTACATATACATGCCATTCAAATGGCTACATATCACCCTAAGGAAGTTGTGCTTCCTTTCGCTGGTTATTTGTCTATAACTTTTGATAACAGATAATTGAACAAACTTTGTTGCATTCTTCATTAATTTATCTTCCCACTGTTATATAATTTTATGGTATTACTCCAAAATAAATGTGGTGTTATGAGCCCTCAGACCTCAGAAATACACTTTTTTTCCAAAAGGTTTCCACAATTTTGGCCACTAGTGTAGGTGGGCAAGTGTGGGAATGCAGACAGAAACTTGAAAAACATACTGGCTGTTTACACGTTGTAAAGGCTAAGGAACTGTAACAAGTTAAAATGAATTCTTGAAATTCAAATTAAAAGTTTGATACTCTCCAATCAACAAGTTCAGAATTTCACAAGAATTCTACACCCTAGAATTAGTGAGAGTGTGATATGTAATAAATTCAGTCCGTATGTCTAAACCATATTGAGATTTAGTCCTTCGGCCATTTGGCTCAGTTTCATTGTATCCTTAGCATGAAACAAACTGAGCACCATTGATGCAATGTAGGAATAAATACAGGGTCCTGAACAACACAGTGCCTTTCACGCCTACTGTTGTTTCTGGCACAAGTCTGGCATTGCTGAACTTCAGACTTATCTGCTGAACTTGCCGGGTCCCGTGATGTTGTATTCAGGCACTTAGCCACACTTGCAGACACTTTTTTCAACTAATCAGCACATGGGAAGATGTGTCAAAGTATGCGTGTGCATTCAGCATAAAGAAACCCTTAATGCTGTTAGTTGATACCTGCCTTGCCCCACCCTCCAGCCCTAGGAGTCCTCGTAAGGGATATGGTCCTGAAGGAATAACTGTGAGGGGAGAGACTTTGTCAGGCAAGGCCTCCTTCCAGCAGCCTTGCTCCCCCCCCACCCACCCAGCCTCTTCTTCTCAATTTGTATTGTATTACCGTATTTTTCGCTCTATAAGACGCACCAGAGCACAAGACGCACCTAGTTTTTGGAGGAGGAAAACAAGAAAACAAATATTCTGAATCTCAGAAGTCAGAACAGCAAGAGGGATCGCTGCACAGTGAAAGCAGCAATCCCTCTTGCTGTTCTGGCTTCTGGGATAGCTGCACAGCCTGCATTCGCTCCATAAGACGCACACGCACACGCATTTCCCCTTACTTTTTAGGAGTGGAAAAGTGAGTCTTATAGAACAAAAAATACGGTATTTTATGTACTGTGGCTTGCCATTGTTTAAGTGATTACAGTTTAGAAATTATTTCTTGTAACTGTTGAGTGGGTTTCTGGTTAACTTTTATATGTTGATATTATTATTATTTAATACTATTCTAATGATGAATGTTACTTTTTTGATGTAGGTTGCTTATTTTATTATCACATTTTTGTAGTGCATTAGATTGTTATAAGATGTACGCTTTTTGTTTCTTCAGCTTGTAAACCGCCTTGGGTGTTGTAAGATAGAAAGACGGTATACAAATTAAAAGCGATGATGATGATAGAATATTAAATGTGCAATCTGTTTTTATCCATGTGCTTCCTTTGTCTAGAACTGCATTGCCCCGTCTTCCAAAAACCAAAAGATGTGACAGTCCACCCACACCTCTGTGGGCTCGAGCCAGCCAAGCATGGCACTATGTGCAGGTTCAGTTGTCCCAGTGGATTCCTTTTGTCTGGGGTTAGAGAAGAACTGCAGTGCTTAACCAGTGGGAAGTGGAGTGGAAATGTGCAGAAGGCATTCTGTAAAGGTATGGATTTTTTAATAATCTTTTTTCTGGAGTTTTACATTGCATATTTGTATTCAAACATTAAGCATCATCATCATCATCATTTAGGATTCCCTAAATTCCTTAGATTCCCCTCCACCATTAAAAAAAATTCAACTCATATATCATCGTCCAGAATGCTTTTGTTATCTTGCATGTCCACCACATATGGTAGAATGTGCCTTCCTTCTTCTTACATTTCCAACATACATTTGAAGCAGTCCTGTACATCTTTGCTAATTTGATAGGTGTTAAATACCAGCGATAAAAGGGACATGGGTGGCGCTGTGGTCTAAATCACAGAGCCTAGGACTTGCTGATCAGAAGGTTGACGGTTCAAATCCCCGCGACGGGGTGAGCTCCCATTGCTCAGTCCCTGCTCCTGCCAACGTAGCAGTTCAAAAGCACACCAAGTGCAAGTAGATAAATAGGTACCACTCTGGTGGGAAGGTAAACGGCATTTCCGTGCGCTGCTCTGGTTCACCAGAAGCAGCTTAGTCATGCTGGCCACATGACCTGGAAGCCATACGCCGGCTCCCTCGGCCAGTAAAGCGAGATGAGCGCCGCAACCCCAGAGTTGTTTGCAACTGGACCTAACAGTCAGGGATCCTTTTACCTAAATACCAATGATACATCATTTTCATATAGTTCTCCTTCAACACACAGTATGCTGTAAATTTTAAGTCCTGCCCTCCATAACTCTTCCCAAGATGAAAATTGGATATTGTAAAGGTATGGGTTTTGATGAATTTTTCATCTTGTTAAAAATAGAAGGCATGGGAGGGAAGATGGGCATTTGAACCCTGGTGCCCCAGGTCCTAGTCCAATGTGCTGAATACTACACCACACTGTCTTCTCTCTCTTTTTTGATGCTCAGCAGCTGACTGCCTCTGCGCAGAATCTGGCTCCTTGCTTGTTTGTTATTTTCTATCTTGAAAATCTAAGATTCAAGTCCTGTAACCATTTCTGTGGATTTTATTTTTATTTTTAAATCTGTTGATTACATTGAAGATTGCATTTGATAACTAAACTTTGACATTGGTGGGCTCTTATAAACAGATTTCAATTAAGTTTTGTCAGCAGTTTGTTCCAAAAGGAAACCCATGCAAAATGAAGGGTTGCTGTAACCCTTCTGAATTTTATTGCTATTGTAAAATAGTGATTGATTACTTAACAAATAGTAAAGGAAGATTTTAACTCATCTATCGGGGACAGGGAAATGAGGTATACGTGTATACATACTATTTCACTAAAATCAAATGTTTGGAATGGAAATCAGTAACCTCTGTTCAGGTTCATAACTGTGGAATGTGGGTAGTTTCTCAAATCAGCACATAAAGGATCTAAATTTCATGTGGATGCAGTTGTTTTAGAAAGCAATGAATTGTACAATTGAAATACACCATTCTTCTTGGAATACACATGTTCAGAACGTGTTCTTTTCTGGTACAGACATTGAACCACCCAAAATTAGCTGCCCTGGTGACATTGAAATGGCTACTCTTGAACACCAGAACTCTGCAAATATTAGCTGGCAAGTTCCAGAGGCAAGCGACAATTCTAGAGATGAGGTAAGGAAAAGCCAGGGCTTTGGGGTTCGACATAAACTCTTTTGTAGGCCAAGTAATTTGTCATGAATTAATGAGACTATAGGGGCGTGAAGTGCCTTAAACCCTCAAATCCCCTGTAAAAGTGCAAAATACTGTTAACTGGCCTAGACTCGTTCAGGATCTAGCACATGTGCTCATGCTTCACCTCCCCAACGGTGTGAGTGTCACAGTCTGGTGGCATGTCCTGGGGTAGTGAGAGCCAGCTGTCCCGGGGAAAACTTTAGAGCAGCATTTCTGAAACTCTGGGTCTCCAGCTGTTGTTGGACTATGTTGGACTATATTGTAAGAGAGTCAGGGTCAGAGCGGGGAATAAAGGAAAATGACCCTACTAACATCAGAATTATATCATTCTACCAAAAAGCCCCACAAGAATAACAAACCGTGCCTTGAAGAATGCATCATTGGGAATATGTCATTTTGCCGTGTCTTTTCATGTACAGTGGTACCTCAGGTTATATACGCTTCAGGTTACATACGCTTCAGGGTACATACTTCTTAACCTAGTGCTTCAGGTTGAGAACAGAAATTGTGCTCTGGCAGCGCCACCCGTGCCTAGGGCTTGCCGATCGAAAGGTCGGCGGTTCGAATCCCCGCGGCAGGGTGCGCTCCCGCTGTTCGGTCCCAGCGCCTGTCAACCTAGCAGTTCGAAAGCACCCCTGGGTGCAAGTAGATAAATAGGGACCGCTTACTAGCGGGAAGGTAAACGGCGTTTCCGTGTGCGGCTCTGGCTCGCCAGAGCAGCGATGTCACGCTGGCCACGTGACCCGGAAGTGTCTTCGGACAGCGCTGGCCCTCGGCCTCTTTGAGTGAGATGGGGGCAGAACCCTAGAGTCTGTCAAGACTGGCCCGTACGGGCAGGGGTACCTTTACCTTTACCTTTAGCGCGGCAGCAGCAGGAGGCCCCATTAACTAAAGTGGTGCTTCAGGTTAAGAACAGTTTCAGTTTAAGTACAGACCTCCGGAACGAATTAAGTACTTAACCCGAGGTACCACTCTATCGTTGAATGTGATTTAATGTGCTTTTTGCTATGTCTGTCTCACTGAAATGAGTCTGAATACAGCGGTACCTCAGGTTAAGTACTTAATTCGTTCTGGAGGTCCATTCTTAACCTGAAACTGTTCTTAACCTGAAGCACCACTTTAGCTAATGGGGCCTCCCGCTGCTGCTGCGCCGCCAGAGCACAATTTCTGTTCCCATCCTGAAGCAAAGTTCTTAATCCGAGGTAATATTTTTGGGTTAGCGGAGTCTGTAACCTGAAGTGTATGTAACCTGAAGCGTATGTAACCCAAGGTACCACTGTATATTCTTGCTGAGGTGCCCTTACCTCACCTGTATCCCTGTATCTGGTTCTCCACAAAGTGTATCTCTTTTAAAATGTATTTTCCTTACAAAATGTATTTGTGAATGTATCTTTACTGAAATGTTTTTACTGAAATGTTGTATTATGCTGACCTTTTCTGAATGTATCCGAAATGTCATTTTGAAGAATGTAACAATCAAAGTATTTCAAAATGTATGTACTTGACTCAATTTGTATCCAAAAGGCTGCCAAAAACACTCTCCACCACACTGCCATCTACTGAGTCTGCAAATAATGCCATGAATACACACAAATACCGGCTCAAAATAAAGCAGTTTTATTTTCCAATAAGTATGCAAACATCAGACTATCACACCCGTATTTATTACAACTACAACTCCCATCATCCCTGACCACTGGTCCTGCTAGCTGGGGATGATGGGAATTGTAGTCCAAAATCAGCTGGAGGGCCAAATTTGGAAAAAACAGCTTTAGAGGGGAGGGGGGAACTACTAGATGGTTCAACTAGTCTGTTGCCTTTATGACCATTTTGTACATCAAGAGCATTACGGACACACATCACTTTCTCCTCTGGCTTTGTTGAGCTGATTATTACCGTATTTTTCGCCCTATAGGACACACTTTTTCCTCTCCAAAAATGAAGGGGAAATGTGTGTGCGTCCTATGGGGCGAATGCAGGCTTTCACTGAAGCCTGGAGAGCGAGAGGGGTCAGTGCGCACTGACCTCTCTCGCTCTCCAGGCTTCAGGAAGCTATCCGCAAGCCTTGGGAGCCCGCGGGAGTTCCCGCCAGGCTCCCTAGGCTTGCAGATAGCAGCCTGTTCTGGGGGCTGGGGTCAGGGGAAGCTCGGGCTTCCGCTGCCCCAGCCCCGTGCCTGGGGGGAAAACTTTTTTTTCTTTATTCCCCCCCCCCCCAAAAAAAACTAGGTGCACCCTATGGGCCAGTGCGCCCTATAGGGCGAAAAATACAGTAATTGACTAATTCCTTTTAGCGGGCTACTTAACCAATACATCAACAGAGGAAGGGCACTGATTAGAGAACATCTGAATATGTTCACTTTTATTGTGGAAGGAGGAATGAATTCTACATTGTCTATAACTTCGGCACAAGAAAATAACCGTAGGGATTTGCTTCACCATTCTACAATGGTTTTTTTTTTCCCTTGTGCAGCAGAGTCGCATGCAGGCTTCATGAATGAAGTGCATGGCAGCAGATCTTGTCTTCTTATCTATGCACAGCAAAATCTTAGTCGCATACGTGAAGGAGCTAAATAAAGAGCAGTTGTGATCAAAGCTCAAGCTTCACACAGCATTGGCTTTTTTTTACAGACAGTAGCTGCGCAGTTTGCAGACTCCAGTGGAAGTCTAGTGTGGGGCGAAGGGACATCTTAGTCATTCCAGATCTGCCTCTAGGCTGCTTCAAGCCCTACAGCTTTAAGAAACCCATGCCCTCCTCTCTCCTGATAGAATATCTGAAATCCCAGGCACCACTAAAAAGTTTGTTCCCACCACAGGTGTCGATTCAAGTTACTCCTGCTTTTATTCCACCTTACCTTTTCCCAATTGGAGAAGTTGATATCACCTATACGGCAGTGGACAGAACTGGGAACCAGGCAAGCTGCACTTTCAGCATCAAAGTTATCGGTGAGTGCTATAGAAAAATTATACACATTTCTGTGTATATGGTACGTTTCTGAGCACAATTCAAAGTGTTGGTGCTGACCTTTAAAGCCCTAAATGGCCTCGGTCCACTATACCTGAAGGAGCGTCTCCACCCCCATCATTCTGCCTGGACACTGAGGTCCAGCGCCAAGGGCCTTCTGGCAGTTCCCTCGCTGCGAGAAGGCATTAAGCGTATAGACAAAACTTTAAGATTAGCTACCTCAGAGAGATGACCTAGAGTCACCCATGGAACCGAGTTTGGGGATTTTCTTAACGAAGTAGTTTGGGTTGGGGGTCTGCGCCTACAGATCTGTACACAGAATCTGGCGATCATCCGGGTCGTCTTATGATCTTTGCCTAACAGGAAAAGGTCAATTTTTTGCTTTCCCAGGAGGTCAGTGAGCCTCACCAGTAGGGGATTGATGGTCTCACTACATGCCTCTTCATAAAAGGGACATCTAAAGAACAAGTGCTCTGGGCTTCCTATCTCCCCCAATGAACAGGCACAAAGTCTCTGAGCGTATGGGACTTTTTAAAAGGACCCTTCCAGAGGGCAGAGCCGAGCCTCTGGCAAGCACTCTTTAGATCTTGTGCAGAGTGGGAAAATGTGTTCCATCTCTCCAGCGCTGGGCTTACATGCCCAGCCTTCCCTTTAACAAAGGAGGTCAGAGCAGCTTGGCAATACCACTGGAAAGCAAGTGTTTCTCCTCTGATGTAGGGCCTCCTCTTCGCCGGGCCTCATTGGCCTGATGTAAGGAGTTTTTGTGGCTCAGTTTGTAGGATTTTGTGCATAAGGCCTTGTGAGATTGAAGCGAGAAATAGGTGTGGATGCAGTCTCATGGCTCGGTTGAGAGCCCCAGTCGTTTGATATGGGAAAGGAATCTGGAAGTGGTCTGTCTGCTTATGTTTGCGGAGAAAGCCCAATACTCCATTGCTATTAAAGCCCTCTTCTGATTCTTATCAGGCAAATAGTCTTATTAAACACACATGTCTGAAGTTGAAAGCTCGCATCAGTGAACTTCTGCCCCCCATTAATTTCATACAGCTTCTTGCCAGTAGAAAAACCCAGCCATGGTCTGCTCAGTATCTGGCAGAGGAAAGCCAGTGGGGAACAGCTAAACGTCTACTTTAATGGAGTTTCAGTGACAGCTCTTCAAGTGCATTTATTGTGGCCTTAAACATGATGTATCCATGCTGCATTTATTGATACAAAGTTATTTATGTTTCCTGTTCTAATGACTCATGAAGTCCACAGGGAGCTCTTATCTTAGACTTGCGTGGCATCTCTGGGCTTGACTTGACGTTCTCGTTTAATTTTCTTTCTTTCTTTCTGCTCCCTTGTGATCAAATTTCCTTTTCTGCCTTTAAATTATTTAGACAACGAACCCCCAGTAATTGATAAGTGCAGATCCCCACCACCAATTCAGGGGGCTGAGAAGGAGTACAGAGTAACATGGGATGAACCACAGTTTTCAGATAACTCAGGTAAGCTACTATGATTTCGGGAAGGGTGGGGAGGGAGATCTCTAAAAAGGAGAATGAAAATGCCTCAAATAAATCATTTTGCAGACTTGTGTGATGGGGGTGGGCTAGCTTTGTTTACATTTGGATGAGATTTGGTCATTTGGAGGAGCTTTCTAAATAAAATAATAGCATGGCAAGCATGAAGAAAAGTAAGATCTCAAGATAAGGCTTTTAATACATACTACTAATTGATAGAGGGGACACAGGTAGCACTGTGGTCTAAACCACTGAGCCTCTTGAGTTTGCCGATCAGAAGGTTGGCGGTTCAAATCCCCGCGACGGGGTGAGCTCCCATTGCTCGGTCCCTACTCCTGCCAACCTAGCAGTTTGAAAGCACGCCAGTGCAAGTAGATAAATAGGTACCACTCCGGCGGGAAGGTAAACGGCATTTCCGTGCATTGCTCTGGTTTCGGTGTTCCATTGCGCCAGAAGTGGCTCAGTCATGCTGGCCACATGACCCGGAAAAACTGTCTGCGGACAAATGCTGGCTCCCCCAGCCTGTAAAGTGAGATGAGCGCCGCAACTCCAGAGTCATCTGCGACTGGACTTAACTGTCAGGGGTCCTTTACCCTTACTTTTTTACTAATTGATAGAGAATGAATGCTGCCTTTATGTCATTTACTCTTGGCGCTTGCTAGCATGAGAATGGAAAATCTGGCATAATGGCTTGAATGCTAACTAGATCTCACCGGAGGGAGCAACTCTGGGGAAGAGTCCTGTTTGTGGGACACTCCCACCCTCTGAAAGTGTTGGGAGGCAAAATGCTCTTCCAAAATCTGCTCCAGAGGCTGAGGGACCCTCCAGAGCAACATCAGAGGTGGTACAGGGGGCTGTAGAGAGAAGGGGGGATTTGCTAATACAGTGGTACCTCAGGATAAGTACTTAATTCGTTCCGGAGGTCCGTTCTTAACCTGAAACTGTTCTTAATCTGAAGCACCACTTTAGCTAATGGGGCCTCCTGCTGCCGCCGTGCCGCCGGAGCCTGATTTCTGTTCTTATCCTGAAGCAAAGTTCTTAACCTGAAGCACTATTTCTGGGTTAGCGGAGTCTGTAACCTGAAGCGTATGTAACCTGAAGCGTATGTAACCCAAGGTACCACTGTATTGCTTCCCTCCCCATTCTTCCACCAGGTTCATCTGTTGGATTTTTGTCCCCATGTGTCAGTTGAAGGAGGCTTTCTGTTTGCAGCCACCTACAAGGCATTATAATTATATATTAGTTAACCTTTGGAATACATTCAAAGGGGTCCCCAAAACAGAGTAATAAAACATTCTTAAACAGTACATTCTCCCATTATTTTAATACATATTGGCATATTTTTCAATCAAAAGACAAATAATCAATTATTACTGTATTCTGTAAAGTGATGGTGCTATATTGTTATTGTTATACACACCAGTTCTATTCAGATCACAAAGAATAGAATAGTAAACTGGGAACGGGACGATAAATGTGGTTCGGAAGAGTGAGAGAATGGGCCTTCTCTGTGATGGCTCCTCATTCGTGGAATGCTCTCGCCAGAGAAGCTTGCCTGGCGCATAAAGGCATGTAATGATGGTGCCAGACAAAAACATTCCTCTTTACCCAGGCCTATGGCTATTAAATCTACGGCCTGTGAAATTATGGGGGAGAGGACTGTTATTATGATGATTATTTTATTATTAGTCTATCTGTCAGCATGCTTTTTATTATGTTTTTATCATGTTCTCTTGTGTGTTTTTAATGTTTTACACCACCCTGGGATCTTTCAATGAAGTGTGTTGTGTAATAACAATAAAATTTCATCCACATAAAATAATACGTGAAACAATTTCTACCACTCTTCCTGACCGGGCTTATAGTCACATTCCCTCAATCCTATGCTGTTCTTACGAGCAAAATTAATTAGAGACTTGATTATACCACATTAAGCATATGAAGAATGTTCCCTCCAAAAACATTTTCCAACGTTTCATAGGACTCATTGGGATTTAGTAAAATCCGGTGGCATCGGGCTTCAAGCATTTAAAGCCCAGAACAATGGCTTTGGACTCAGGCTGGTAGGACTACGGTTTATAGGCAGAAATACTGGACTGATGTCTTCTTCTTTTTTCCCCTCTGGCTTTTCTAGGTGTGGTATTAACAATAACGAAAAGTCACTCATCTGGAGATCTTTTTCCCAAAGGCGAGACTGTGGTTCAGTATACTGCCAGTGACTCCTCAGGAAATAACAGGACCTGTGAGCTCCACATAATCATCAGGGGTAGGTTAATGGACTATGCAGAATTAGATAAATTAACAGGAAGGATTCGAAACCTGCGGGATCAGAGATTCTTAGAAGATTGGAGTAAATATATGAATTATTTGAAAAGCAATTGTAATTAACAGATTATGCTAGTAGGATTGCAAGATGTTCTGTAAGGAGGACTATTTGAAATATTGCAAGAAAGACTATGAGGAGAACTATTAGCTAAGGATAATTAAGAGTAATAGAGAAATTAGGAAATGCTGAATAAGTGATAAATAACAGAAAATCATCAGAGGTTGTTGACGGAAGTCTAAAATATTGTATAAGATAAGAAGTTATGTTAATGATTGTAGGAAATGATATGTTTAAAAAAACGAGTATATATATATATATATATATATATATATATATATATATATACAGTGGTGCCCCGCAAGACGAATGCCTCGCAAGACAGAAAACCCGCTAGACAAAAGGGTTTTCCGTTTTTCAATGCGCTTCGCAGGACGAATTTCCCTATGGGCTTGCTTCGCAAGACGAAAATGTCTTGCGAGTCTTGAGATTTTTTCCCGCTCCCCAACCCCTTTTTCTAAGCCGCTAAACCGCTAATAGCCTTTTAGCAGCTAATCCGCTAATCCCTTAAGCCGCTAATAGCCGCTAATAGCCGCTAAACCGCTAATAGCAGTAATCCACTAAGTCGCTAATAGGGTTGCTTCGCAAGACGAAAAAACCGCTAGACGAAGAGACTCGCGGAACGAATTAATTTCGTCTTGCGAGGCACCACTGTATATATATATATATATATATATATATATATATATATATAGTTTATGGGTATTTCCAAAAATTCTCCTCCTCTGAATTTCTCTTTTGTTCCACGTTTTCCATTAAATCTGTTGTTTGTTGTTGCTTTAATTTCCGGATTATATACAGAGCGCAGTCTGCCATAACTTTAAGATCCTTTGGTTAATTTGTGTTTTCTCTCCCTGATGAACAAAATAGTGATCTTGATGCGACCATATGTACAACTATGTCAACATTTTTGTATGGGGTGATTTGCCAATGTGCAGGTGTGCTTGTGCACATCGGTAAAACACTGCAGGAAAAGACTCTTGCTGCAATCATACACACAGTCGCATCAAGATTCCTTTGTTGCTGTGTTTAGAAATTTGCACCCATGGGTGCTATACAGGGGGGGGAAAAGATAGATGCAAATGAACTCTTAGGTTGTGGGAAATTTCACATGCTCCAGTTCCAGAATTAATTTTAGAAATTCTCCCAGGAGGAGAATTCGGGAGGAGTGGAACTGAGAAGAAGATTGCAGAGCAATCAAAGTACAGAACTTTGGGTTGCTCATCCTTGTGTACTACAGGCTCAATATCCAAAATAAAGGTGATATGCCTTTTTTTAATGCCAAGAGGAAGTACGAGAGCCTTCCTCTATTGTTTTCTCTCTTTTTTTCCTTCGCCAGGCTCTCCTTGTGAAATCCCCTTTACTCCAGTAAACGGGGATTTTATATGCACAGAAGATAAGACAGGAGTTAATTGCACATTACGCTGCATGGCTGGATATGACTTCACATCAGGTTCCAATGAAAATTACTATTGTGCCTACACAGATGGTATCTGGAATCCACCGTATTCTACAGAATGGCCTGACTGTTCTCGTAAGGTTTATTATGTATTTTGATTTCCAAGGACCTAGTGCATTCTTTGTCTAGTTGATACAGGAACTAGGAACTGGGCATTATATTAAAAGAAACCTATTCTTTAGTCTGAAGTCCTGGTTCTCATAAAACCTACAAGCAACCGCAGCTAGGATTGAGGTCCTAAAGGCTGAGGAATTGCTGGAATTATTTCTGTTTCCACAATGAAAAAGATGGTGCTGTGTTATTTAACAGAGATTCAGGGGCTGTTCCAGACCCCTGGGAGAGTTCTTATCTTCCCTTTCCTGCTAACCTCTTCAGTGACACACACAGGGGATGAGCTGGATTAGATGTCTAGCTATTAAGCAAATACTGAAATGTCAGCAAAATACTTTCCTTCTTAATTGCTAAAATATGACTCCTAATTCAAAGCACGGTTATTTGGAATGTTGGGGTTTTTTATTATTATTATAACAAATACATTTAGCCACTTACTTCCTGCCAGGATCGCAGGCCGTGTCATACTGGCCTGGCTTGCAAGTCATGGTAAACCAGATTTTGGTTTACCATGAGTGTGTGAACATGCTGACTCCCATAACCAGCTTTCCTCCTCCCAGTCTTTTTAGGTCAGGGTTTGGCTTAGCATGCTATCCAGACATGGATTGTAGTTAAAGTTTCTTCTCCTTAACCTTGGCTCACAACCATAAGGAAGAGGCCTTGCCCAAGATTTGGATGACATGCTAAGTCAAACCATGGATGCTAGTCCTAAACAGCCCAAGAAGGAACAAAGTGGCCATAATTTCCTCCTCAGGAGCCAACCATGTTTGGACTAAGTCATGGTTTAGCTTAGTGTGTCATGTGAACATGCCAAAATATGTGATTGGAATGCAATCGTACCTCAGAAGTCGAACGGAATCCGTTTCGGAAGTCCGTTTGACTTCTAAAACATTCAGAAACCAAAGCGCGGCTTCTGATTGGCTGCATTCACTTCCGGGTTTCAATCATTCGGGAGCCGATTTGTTCGGGAACCAAGGCATTCGAGATCCGAGGTACGGCTGTAATTCTTACATACTTGCTGATAGTAGTCAGATACAAGTTATTCATTATAATAGTTTCTTCACTTCTTGCTTATGGAAACAGAACCAGAAAATTATCCATTTTGACATAAAGTAACTAACAAAATTTGATATAAACGAGGCTAACATACTTTTCAGACAGCACCCCTCCAGCTGCTCCCTACTGCCCTGTTTAACTTCAGGCACATGGTGAAGACTTTTTTATTATATGTAAGCTTTTTAAGTATTAAATCAGTACTTATTTAAAGTAAACTTTTCTCATGTTATGGGAGAGGGCCTTCTTGGTGGTGGCTGCTTCCAGACTCTGGAACCCCCTCCCTGGAGAAACTAGACTGGCTCCCACCTTTTTGTCCTTCCATTGGCAGGTGAAGATGTTATTGTTCCAACAGGCTTTTAACTGAGCCTAGGACTTGCCGATCGGAAGGTTGGCGGTTCGAATCCCCGCAACGGGGTGAGCTCCCATTACTCGGTCCCTTCTCCTGCCCACCTAGCAGTTCAAAAGCACGTCAAAGTGCAAGTAGATAAATAGGTACGCTCTGGCGGGAAGGTAAACAGCGTTTCCGTGCGCTGCTCTGGTTCGCCAGAAGCGGCTTAGTCATGCTGGCCACATGACCCGGAAGCTGTAGGCCGGTTCCCTCGGCCAATAAAGCGAGATGAGTGTCGCAACCGCAGAGTCGGCCACGGCTGGACCTAATGGTCAGGGGTACCTTTACCTTTACCTTTAATGAAAGGGCTTGTGTTGTGCTGTTTACATTTTAATTATTTGTATGTTTTAAACAGGTTTTATATGCGTTTGTAGTTTAATTCTATTTAATTCTGTTTATTTGTTTTTTAATGTCTCTCCCCCCCCCCACACACACTTTTAGCAATTCTTGGTTTTATCTGTAAGCCACCATGGGGGGGGAGTGGGGGTATAAATAAAAATAATCATCTTAGGTGACTTATCATTTTTAAAAAATCTCTTTTGTACACTGCTTGGAAGCGGTATATGAGTCATTTAAATAAACGAAGAATCCTCCCGTACCCTTTTTTTCAGTGAATCGCTTGGCAAACCATGGTTTCAAATCCTTTGAGATGCTGTACAAAGCAACGCGATGTGATGACAGCAACCTTCTTAAAAATTTCGGGGACGCTTTTCAGAGCGCGCTTGGTAAAATGGTGGGTTAGTAATGCACCATCTTTTAAAATGTAATTATTATCATTTCATGAATTGAATTGCTTGCCCTCAAAATGTTGAGCACACAATATGTACAGCAGAGCGACAATATTTAATTTCACGAGTAAATTTTCTATAGCTCAAATTATTGTCTAATAATTGCAATACTTTTTACCGTTTGAATAAGATGCGTTTATATTCCTAAACCAAGCCTGTTTCCTACCTTTCGGTTAATGAAAGCTACTGGCTGATGGAACAGTTATTTCTTATTTGGAAAATAATATTTAAATCGGGTAATGGCTGGGAAGTTAAAGCTTTGTATCTAAAGAAGTATGTTAAATTAAGAGGTAGATTTTAGCATTGCACTGTTATGCATTGTTCTGTCCATGCAAAGCACTACAGTTTGCAAGGTGGAATGTGCTATTCTGGGGGGTTCTCTCAATTCCCCCAGAGGCAATTTTGGGGGGCACTGGGGGAGGAGAGATGAGAATGCCCCCTTGTGCAAGTAGAAGTCTTTGCACAGGACTTCGACTTGCAGAAATAATCAGGCAGTTTCCTAGCCAGTGTTTTCACTGTTACTCTTAAATCTTGGCTCATAGGTTCCATCGTTTTGCAATGATGTCGATGACATTGACTGCAGGCTGGAGGATCTGCCACAGAAACATTGCTTGGAATATAATTATGACTATGAAAATGGCTTTGCAATTGGTAAGTGAATTATTTTGCTGCTCACTAGCTCTAAACCAGCAAGGGACGCGGGTGGCGCTGTGGGTAAAACCTCAGCGCCTAGGGCTTGCCGATCGCATGGTCGGTGGTTCGAATCCCCGCAGCGGGGTGAGCTCCCGTCTTTCGGTCCCAGCTCCTGCCCACCTAGCAGTTCAAAAGCACCCCTAAGTGCAAGTAGATAAATAGGTACCGCTATTAAGTGAGATGGGCGCACAACCCTAGAGTCAGACACGACTGGCCCGTACGGGCAGGGGTACCTTTACCTTTTAGCTCTAAACCACCTAGCTAGCCTAAATAAGAAGGGAACCTACAGCTGTACTGATCCATCTAGCAAATCTCAATTTTGGTCTAACTATCAAATCATTGCAAACACATTTTTGAGCCCTGGACAAAGAAAAGTGAGGGGTTGTGTGTGTGTGTGTGTGTGTGTGTGTGTGTGTGTGTTTTGGGGGGAGGATTATGTTTGCAGATATGATTCAGAGTAGAGAATTTTCCTTCACTACAAATTCCCATTTTCCTTCTTGTTTTGAAAGAACAGTTATGGCGCTCTGTTGAATTCATTTCAGTATAATGTGCAGCAAGCATTGCCTAATAATTATAATAATAATAATTTTTTTTTATTTATTCATACCCCGCCCACCAGGCTGGGTTTCCCCAGCCACTCTGGGTGGCACCCAACAAAATATTAAAAATACAATAAAGCATCAAATATTAAAAACTTCCCTAAACAGGGCTGCCTTCAGGTGTCTTCTAAAACTCAGATACAGTGGTACCTCGGTTTATGTACTTAATCCGTTACAGAAATCCATTCTTAAACCGAAGCCATTCTTAAACCAAAGTGCGCTTTCCTTAATGAGGCCTCCTGCCGCCGGTGCCCTTCCACCATTTGTCTTCCGTTCGTAGACCGAGGTAATGTTTGCTAACCGGAACATCTACTTCTGGTTTTGCGGAGTTCATATACCGAATAGTTCGTTAACAGGGCTGTTCTTAAACTGAGGTACCACTGTAGTTGTTTATTTCCTTGGCATCTGACGGGAGGGTGTTCCACAGGGCGGGCGCCACTACCAAGAAGGTTCTTCCTGGTTCCCTACCTCTGCTGGATACATGTTCTGAAGTCAAGTCAGATTTCACCATGCAGTGAGGTCTTTTCATTTTCTTCTTTCAACCATTTAGCAGTGCTTCATCCGTGTGTGTTGGTATCCTTGGGAGTTGTTGCTCTATTATCATTGTGATATTTCCTCTTCATACTAATGGCTGCCAGGTCCCGGTGGCTGGGGTGGAGCAAATCGGCTAGATTATTCGTACGATGATTTCCTCGAGGCAGTTCCTGAAGAAGAGAAACCTAACCCACTATCTGGTTCGGTGAATGTGGCACACTCCCGGGTCAAAAGGCACAAAAAAATGAATGTGCCTACATCAGACCACAAAATAAAGTTGGTTTTTAATATAACTGGTAAGGAAAACCCTCTTTTTTTCATTATTGTATAAAATATTGTTTATCGGGTGTAATGTTTCATACTGTGCCTGGTATAAAAACAAGAGATTTCAAGTGAGTTTTAAGAGTGGCTTTTCCTATTCAGGAGCGGTGTCTAACAATCTGCATATTTGCATTATTATTATTATTATTATTATTTATACTCTCCTGCTCTGACTTAGGGTGTTGCGGGAGTCAACATTTTCAAGCCTTTGTGTACATGTGTGAGGTTTGTTTGTTTCTGTTTTTTCCCTAATCCCAGCTAGTGTACCATTGCCTGATGAACGAAATGATACACTGGAATCGGAGAACCAACAGCGCCTTCTAAAAACGCTAGAGACTATCACAAACAGGCTGAAAAGAACTCTCAGTAAGGATCCAATGTATTCTTTTCAGTTTTCTTCTGAACTCCTCGTAGCGGATGCCAACTCGCTAGAAGCTGAAAAGGCCTTCCTGTTTTGCAGGCCAGGCTCTGTCCTAAGAGGCCGGATGTGTGGTAAGCAAAATTCAGCTTTAAGTCTTTTTCTTGTCCTTAGTTGCAGTAAATAAAAGAAAGGTTACTGCTTTCAAAGGAGAACTGAGAAAGCATGATAGAATCTTAACAGGTGGCAAAGTTTGCAATAACGCGGTTCTGTTAAGTTATGGGCGAACATATCAGATGACACAGTGATTCTTCAAACAGCTCTTCTTTATTCTGAGGCCAGAACTGAACTGAGCTGAAGGGCTCAGTCAGCCTGCTTATATAGAGCTCCAGTACTTTGTTACTGTAACAACTTTCTAAAACTATCCAATCACTGAACGTCACTTTCGATCCTTCATTTGCATAGAAACTATCCAATCACTGAATGTCACTTTCGATCCTTCATTTGCATAACTATCTACAGTATCCCCCTGCTGGCCCAGGGTGATAACTTCAGTACATAACAGGTTCCATTCCCAGTTTCTGCTATAAAAGAAAAAATGTGAAAGAGGCACATTTTCTTAATTATTTGGATATATCTGGATATTTCAGTGCTATGCCCTATGTACCATTTCATTGTACAGCAGTGCTGCTTGTGTGATTGCAAACATTACATTTCACCGAATGAAGTCTTCTTTCAAGTTCAAACCTTAACGACCTTGCAGCTGCTTCAATTCCACAGTTTATGATCTCATCTCTTCTAGCATGTGCCTGTACATTAGTCCAAATTAAACTCTAATTAACAGGAGAACCTCTGCTTCTTAAAGGCGGCATTGGGGGGCTATCGGCAGGTAAAGTGCTTTTTTACTCAGCGCCTCCCTTCCTCCTGCATTCTGTGCCGGAGTGAGAGCCAGGTACTGAGACAAACTGGATCCCATTCCCCTGTCCCTGGGGGGGGGGGGGGGACTTGCAAGGATAATTATCAATCATAATTCACAAGCACAATTCAAAGTGTGGGTGCGGACTTTTAAAGCCCTAAACGGCCTCAGCCCAGTATACCTGAAGGAGCGTCTCTACCCCCATCATTCAGCCCAGACACTGAGGTCCACCTCCAAGAGCCTTCTGGCGGTTCCCTCACTTCGAGAAGTGAGGTTGCAGGGAACCAGGCAGAGTGCCTTCTCAGTGGCGGCGCCCACCTTGTGGAAGGCCCTCCCATCAGATGTCAAGGAAATAAACAACTATCTGGCTTTTAGAAGACAGCCCTGATTGAAATTAATGTTTGAAATTTTATTCTGTTTTTAATGTTCTGTTGAAAGCTGCCCAGGATAGAAATAATAAATTATATTAATAATAATAATAAATATAATAAATAAATAAATAATAATAAATAAATAAATAATAAACTATTATTATTATCAATCATCCTCATTTTTTCTTTGCCAAAAATCTCCCACTGTCGTGGGAACTGCTTCCATTTTAAGGCAGACCGGAATCGGAAGCCCGATTGCAAACTTTATATTATCTGCATTGCGGTGCATTCAAAGATCAGCTGAAATGGATGAGTTAATTCATCCTTCAGCCAAATTCATACGGCTTTTCTGCAGGTAGGAAATGTTTGAACAGAGGAGCATTCAGCTATGTGAAATCCCCCCTGCAGTCTGGCTGGTGTAGTTCAGACACGGGTTTTGCCTTGCCTTCTGTTGCTTGTGAGAACTGGGCTGTGGTCAACAGCTACCGTCGACAAAGATCTTCATTACATTTTCCATGCATAACTTTTATTTTGTCTGGTTAAATCACAGTTAACTGCCCTCTGGGGACTTATTACTCCCTGGAACACCATGCTTGTGAAAGCTGCTGGATTGGTTCATACCAAGATGAGGAAGGGCAACTGGAATGTAAGAACTGCCCTTCTGCTAGCTACACTGAATATCTCCATGCCAGAAGTATATCAGAATGTAAAGGTGAGAGGTTAGCAACCATGTAATACCTTTTTAAAAAGCAACTAAAGGTGTAAGTTTTTTGCTTAGACACTGCAAAAAAATTGCTTTTTAAATATTTTAATAATATTTAGAAGTTATTTTAAACAGTTGTGGAGACTAGAACTAAATGTAGTTTAGTTCACACAAGGCCTACGAGGAGGAAGAGAGGGAGAAGTCCTTTTGCACCAGCGGAAGTCCATTTCAGGTAGCCTCAGTTAAGTATTACTCAATAAAAAATGGCAATAAAACCAACAAAATCAGTAGATTGGGCACGAAACAAGAAACCAGTGGTAAGAACAGCAGGTTAAAACAATTGTGTTGAGGTTTTGAGTTGTAATTGTTTTAACCTGCTGTTCTTAAAGCTGGTTTCTTGTTTCGTGCCCAATCTACGGAGTTCTCAACCTTTTGCCTGCCCCTCGGCTGTTGATCCAATGCCACTGGTATTATACTGTAATCGGTGTGCTTGACCGAAATACCAATCACCAAATGAGCTTCTTTATTCTGTGGGCTTCACATTTTGCCTAACTGCTCAGCGCTCACGATAAGTGCAATTTGTGTTCTTGGCAGATGCTCTGTGCTAATTGCATTTTGCAAGCAGTTGTGGTGCGCAGATTCTTTGGGCTTGTAAGTGGCCAGTTACATTGTGTTTTAGAGGTTATTCTGCCTTTGGCTCCTTGGGTTATTGGCTGTTGTCCTTGATGCATATTTGAAGCTAGATATTGCTTAATTCTGCTGTATTGTTCTTCCCTAATTAGCTGAGTGCAAACCGGGAACCTATTCTCCGAATGGCCTTGAGATCTGCGAATCATGTCCTCTTGGCAAATATCAGCCTGTAACTGGATCTAAGCACTGCATTCCTTGCCCAGAAAGCATGTCAACAGTCAAAAGAGGAGCTGTGGATATATCAGCATGTGGAGGTTTGCGAAATTCAAATTCCGGGAAATAGCATGTTGCTAAACCCTATGCAGTACAACTTTCCTGATCTCTGAATAACTGGAATATTTTTGAGTAGCAACATGCATTGTATCTTTTATACTCTGCTTATCCATCCTTTAACTTTATGAAGAAAGGAAAAGACAAGGTTGAACTGAACCCATGGCTTTGAGGTACAGAAATAATCTCTTTGGGGACAATTTTCCTCCATTGACAAATATTCCATAGTGATTTCTAATAATTAACACTGATCACAGATCACTCCTGTGCATCACTGATGTCTTAGCATTTCATATATGCTACTGCTTTCCAGGCCTGCACAAATCATGACTCATCACGCAAGTCAGGTAACCAATTAGGAGTCTGATCTGCCTCCTGTTTTTGCAGCCTAGATCTCAGCAGAAGTTAATAAAAGGTGCCAGATGTCTAGTCTGGCCTTCAAATCTCAATATCCTCCTCTTTTTCCATCTTGAGAAAAAGGATCTCCAATATTTTGTGTAAAAAACAACAACACCTGTGGTACAACAGTGGTACCTCTGGTTGCGAATGGGATCCGTTCCAGAGGCCCGTTCACAGCATGAAAAGACCACAACCCACAGCGGTTGTGCGTTGTCTGTGCACACACAGGTTGCGATTCGCCACTTCTGCACGTGCGCATGAAGTCACTTTGCGCTTCTGCGCATGCGCAAGCGTCGAAACCCGGAAGTCACCCTTTCCAGTACTTCCGGGTCGCCACGGGACATAACCTGAAAGAACGTAACATGAAGCAAACGTAACATGAGGTATGATTGTATGGTAGTCGTTGAAATGGGTTTTTGTTTTGCACTTTGCAGTACCTTGTCCATCTGGAGAATTCTCTCGCTCTGGTTTAATGCCCTGCCACCCTTGTCCCAGGGACTATTATCAGCCTGACCCCGGAAAGTCCTATTGCCTGTCTTGCCCATTTTATGGGACTACTACCGTGATCGGCGCCAGGTCTATAACGGACTGTTCAAGTAAGTTATTTTCTCTGAAGAATATGAAAAATTGGCAGTAGGGTTAATGGTCAAAGTTACGTAGCAATTGTTAGGCATTCTAGGTCAAGACTTGCCAAAAGAGAGACAGAAACTCTTTATGTACGCTACAACTGCAGCTAGGATACTGCTAGCCCAAAGATGGAAGAGTGATAGAGTACCAAAAAAAGAATGGCAAGGAAAACTAATGGAATACACCGAAATGGCAAAACTAACTGAAAGTATTTGAGACAAGGACAATAAAGACTTCGGGAGAGATTGGGAACCATTTATGATATACCTACAGAAATACTGTAAAGAAGTGAACTCACTAGCAGGTTTTGAGTAAACACAATCAACAAAATTAATATATTTAGAAGGATGCTGTAAAATATATAGAAAGTGTAATAACATTAGAGGTTTAAGACATTAAAATATAAGCTATATCAAAGAATGCAGGAGAAGACATTAAAAATAAACCAGAAGAGGAAGTTGAGGGAAGTCGTAGGGGGGAGGGGAAAACTATCTTTTTCTTTATTTTTGTTATATGATGTGATAACTGGATGTTTCAAATATAAAATCTAATAAAAATTGTGGTTTTTTTCCAAGTTACATAGCAACATGCTTTTACTAATGGTTGTTTCCAAGGGAAAGCTTGTTGCTGCCTTCGCTGTCCTTTCATAGCAAGAAACTCCGTGTCACACTACGTGGAATGTTCCATCAGCACAAGCTTTCCACCTTGACAGATGGCACAGTTCCTCTTCTTCCCCTGGCATGCTGTTTAGGGGGTTATCCTGATACACACACCCCGGGCCAATTGTAGGTGGTGCACAGGGGGGAGAAGGAGGAAAGCCCTGTTGTGCAACCATCAGACCTTGTGCAGGGCTTCTGGGACTTCTAGCATGAATCCCTCCCACTGTACCCAGCACATAGGCTGGGCACTAGCAAATTCAGTCGTCCCACCGTCCTGAAGGCCAAATAATCGGGTTTATGGTTTGATAAGCTGGTCTCAAAAGTTGCAGCCTGTTTTCTTTCATGTGTGCTGGCGTTCCTCCTACTCCCACTGCTACAAACATGGTCCATACATTTGCTGGCATTCATCTGCAGTGGGCCTAAATATTTAAGAAAGATACTTAATTCAGGGATTTAATGAATAGAACTAGGGCAGGGTTTTCAAAACTTGGGTATCCAGCTCTTTTTTTGGAACTACAACTCCCATCTTCCCTAGCTAACTGAATCTGTGGTCAGAGATGATGGGAATTGTAGTCCCAAAACAGCTGGAGATGCAAGTTTGTGAAACCCTGAACTAGGGTCAGGTTTACTGAGAAATCTAGTGGGAATTAAGACAGTTAAAAGACCCATAGTTCCGGCATGGTCGCTTCTTCCTTAGACATTGCCAAAGCTTTCTAGTGGAACAAGACCTGAAGACTGGTGTTAGCTCTCTAAGAACAAAGTTGCTGAGATGTTCAAACTGAAACGTTAGTGGGAGTTTGGGTCAAACTAGATGTGTTAGCAGCCGATCCAAGTGTTTAACAAGTTGTTTTTTCCCCCTGAAAACACATGGGTTGAGGGAAAGAGGCACGCAAGTGACAACAGAAACCTTTCTCCATCCTTAGCTTGCCCCCAGAAAGATGTTTACCTGCAAGAAAAGTGTTTGGGGAGAGGTGTTGTGTGGAAGTGAGCAGCTAGTGTAAGGATGGGTGAGAATTCTGTTCAGTCCACATATTCAAGCAAACAAAAACAAGACAGAATGGACTTGGGAATGAAGAACTGACAGAGATCATAAATAAAATTATCTAGCTGTATGTGTGGCAAGAAGCTGTCACATCTTGTGTGGCCCTATACAAACCAATAGTTCCATGCTCAAAGACAAGAGAGTCTAGCTGAGGCACACATTCGTGGTTATCAGGTTCGCATGCTTCAATTGACCCTGTAATTGAATAGATCTATCTATATCTGCACAAATCAAGGCTGATTCTTTTTCCATTGCTGTATCATTGATTATGTCACAACCTTGACTCAGAGGACCTTGTCAGTGGAATTTTTACAGCTGCTTTCATTCAATCCTATTTAGGTTTTGGCTCTACTTTCTCTGCAGCAGAAGAGAGTGTAGCACTGCCAGTCTCCCCAGAAAACATCAGCAACAAATACCAAATCAGCAGCCAGGCAAGAACAAACGTCATAATTGTCTAAAGTTAGCATTAGTATTAAAAAATGAAAACATCTTGCATGCATACAGTATTTGTCTCTTATAATATTATTGTTCTGTATTTCACTTCTGTCCCACCTTTTCCCCTCAAGGAGCTAGAGGAAATAATATACCTTAAATTTTGCATGTTTGACATGTGGCTTCTAAATTGCTTTGGAGCGGGGGTTTCTTGAAAAGAAGGATACGAATCTATAAATAAGAATAGAATATAAATACAATACATGTCTCTTTCCCCTTTTATCCTCACTACAACTCTGAGATAGGTTAGACTGAGAGACAGGGTGTTATGTACTGAAGTTCTCACCCTGGGCCAGCAGGGGGATACTGTAGATAGTTTTCACTCAGGTCCACATATGCAAATAAGGGGTTGAAAGTGACGTTCAGTGATTGGATAGTTACAGAAAATGGTTACTGTTACGTTCTAGTGGAGCTCTATATAAACAGGCTGGCTGAACCCTTCAGTTCAGTTCTGTTCTGGCCCGTGAATAAACAAGAGCTGTTTGAAGAATCGCTGTGTCGTCTGATATGTTCACCCACAACTTAACACAGTGAGTGGCCCACAGTTACCCAGCGAGATTCATGGCTAAGTGTAGTTTTGAACCCAAGTCTCACCAGTTCCTTTAACCTCTGTGCTGCACTGTCTTTACAATTTTGCATACAATTTACAGTTGCAGGAATGAGCCCAAACTCCTTGCCTTGTTTTTGTGTCAGTTTGGATGAGTGTCAAAATGTGTGGTCCCTTTTGAGGGCTTTTCAATACTCACTGCGGAAATGTGCTTTTTCAATAACATTGTTCTTGGTGCTGATGATGACTACTTTTCCTCCACCTCCATTGTGCATCTTTTCCCATCACTGCCATCTAATCCCAAATGGTGATTTTGCCACAGGTGTTTCATCCATCCATTACTAGAAGCTGCCAAAACTGTGCATGGGAGCAGCAGAACAGTTCTCCCTATTCAATCAGTGTGTTCTGCAATTCAACCCAAGCAGTTGGGAATATTTCAAGCCATGGAAAATACTAAATTTAGCCCAAGACTCGATTTGGACAAAACCCTACAAACCTTCAAGCATATGATATAATAATCGTATGTCACTTACTAGGACTTGACGTTTATTTAATTATTTAACTAGCCTAGCTTATACTTCTGGGGAGGGTAAACCAGTTTGTTGCTTTCAGGGTTCACTTTGCTTGCATTTTGCTTCCTTAACAAACTGTGTTATTTCCATTGGCAAACAGGTATTCCACGAGTGTTTCCTGGAACCGTGCAAAAATGGTACTTGCAAGCATGTTGGAAGTGGGTACATCTGCATATGCTTCCCTGGATATGAAGGTAAACGATAGTGTCGATTGGCATCTTGTACAGCACACCAAGGGTTGGGTCCAAATAATTGTGAGTGGAAGGAGAGAAAATGTATTAGGGTTTTTTTTTTCCACCGTGAGCTCTTGCACCTGTGGCTCCAGTACAACTGTTTGTGACTAACTCCTACGGAAAGCATTGAAGCTTGTTAGTAACGATTAACTTGATACATCAGTATTAATAGGATGTGCAGCCTGCTCCTAAGGTTAGGGTCCCACCAAGTTCATTGGTGCATATTCCCTAGTTACTGTGTGTAGCAGAGATGGAGAACCCATGGACCTACAGAACAGGGCTGGGCGATACATGGTTTTCAGCATCACGATCTGTCACCAGCTAAGCATCACACTATACCAATGTATCACAATGTCTGAAATAAGGATTGAGCTATGTAGAGGCATTTTGCCAGCGGCTGCTTTCGTGGCTCGCTGCCCCCTGCAGGATGTAGGGGGGAGCTGAGCCAGCAGAGTTAACATTGGAATTTTTGCATATCAGACACACACACATATCATGATTTGCGATATATTGCCAGGTCACAAATTATGAAACCGATATCACGATATGGACCTCAAACCCAGTTTTGGATGATCTAACCCCCAACCCTACTCCAGATGTCGATGGACTATAGTTTGCATCATCTGACCATTGGGCATGCTGGTCCAAACATGTAGAAGATACCATGTTCCCCATCCCTGGTGCATAGGATTAAGTGACAACAAACTCAGTAGGAACCATTTCTGAAGCCACAAACAAGACCAGGCTGCATGTCCTATAACTTTAGCTAGATGGCATGAATTGTTTTCATAGAATGTATTTTAATACTGTGTATTTACATTTAAGCAGCACTTCACTTAGCTAGAAACTTTTATTTAGTTATTCACATTTCATTCTGAAATACTTGATTATTCGCTTCTCCTGAAAGATTTTGAAGCAACTTAACAATAAAAACATGCATAGCAACCATTTCGCATCCTGAACAGATACAAGATGGGGTTTAGAAACTTCACTTAAAAGTTTGTGTTGCTGAAAAAAGAAATTGTAAAAAGAAATTGTAAAGACAGCAAGCATCCTGATATGGAAAAGGAATGGGGTACCAGGCTCTCCAGACACACACACACCCCAAGCCAATATATGGGTTGTTGGGATGGGGAAAGAGGGGTTTGGATTTGGATTTGATATCCCGCTTTATCACTACCCTAAGGAGTCTCAAAGCGGCTAACAATCTCCTTTCCCTTCCTCCCCCACAACAAACACTCTGTGAGGTGAATGGGGCTGAGAGACTTCAAAGAAGTGTGACTGGCCCCAGGTCACCCAGCAGCTGCATGTGGAGGAGCGGGGAATCGAACCCAGTTCACCAGATTACGAGTCTACTGCTCTTAACCACTACACCACGATGGCTCCCAAGGAGAGTAGAGTAGAGGGGAAAGCCATTTTGCACAAGTAGAAGCCGTTGCAAAGGACATCTTCTGACAGACACACAAGTTGAATCCCGACCTTTTCGTATATACTTATTTATTTATGTTATATTCATTTGCAATTTTAGTTTGCTGTTTCTTCCCCTGCCCCTCCTTAGTAACCCCAATATATTTTTTTTCCTTTTGTGTTCTTTTGGGTTGTGTTTTAGGCTTAAAATGTGAAACAGATATTGATGAGTGCAAGTCACACCCCTGTCTCAACAAAGGGATTTGCGAGGATGGCAATGCAACTTTCATTTGCCAGTGCCAGCCAGGCTATACAGGTGACAAATGATGAACTCAGGTGTCAACTCCAGCTTGCATACTTTAAAAAAAAGAAGAAAAAAACAAGTGTTGGTCATACAGTGGTACCTCAGGTTAAGTACTTAATTCGTTCCGGAGGTCTGTACTTAACCTGAAACTGTTCTTAACCTAAAGCACCACTTTAGCTAATGGGGCCTCCTGCTGCCGCCGCACCGTCAGAGCACAATTTCTGTTCTCATCCTGAAGCAAAGTTCTTTACCCAAGGTACTATTTCTGGGTTAGTGGAGTCTGTAACCTGAAGCGCATGTAACCTGAAGCGTATGTAACCTGAGGTACCACTGTACTTGATTTCGCTTTTAAATTATTTGCCTTCTGTGGAATAAGTTCATTAGTTCCAAGAAATTGGACCTTTTCAGTCAGCTAATGATATAATAATCAGCACACTTTTTATGGTTGCGATGTAGAGGAAGTTGATACAACAGTGCATGTTTTAGAAGTTCTGATTATACAAAAAAATGCTTATTTAAGATGTCAGAGGCTGCAATTCATACTTATCTTAAAGCTTGTCCCACTGATATGGTCCGTATTCCCTGCTTTTTGCAACTTATAGATGGTTCTCATATCCAGGCAGCTTACAGAGAGAGGTCTGCTTAGCTTCAGTAACCAGACTGTGTCCAAAATAGCTGGGATTGTGCTGACAGTCTAAGATTTAGCACTTGTATTTATGGAGATAAAAATGCTGGTGGTAAGATCTAGGAGATTAATTTTAGAATTCAGTTTTCGTGAGCGTATGAAACTGCCTTCTTCTGATTCACGCCAGGACTTCCAGACTTCAGCGATCTTAACACAAAATCAGGTGGTCTCTTCAGTCAACCTTTCACTTGTTGAAACTCCATACTTTGTTAGTTACTTGGTGTAAAAGAGTCTCAAGAGTGTCGTGATAAGATAAAATACAAACAGATAAAATCTATTAAGAGCCAGAGAATTTAAAAACAGTTTGCAATCATAATAAAAATGAGAAGAAATTCCTGAAATATTCTTCCAACAGAACAATAAAAAGTGCAAAAGTTCTGTATTCCTAGATTGTCAGTCTTGGAACAGGCACTAGGAATAAATATGAGCAAGTTTTTACAGAGTAATTTGGCAAAAACAAAAACGAAAGTGGAAGGATTAGGTCTAGCAAAAGCTAAGGGTGTTCTGGTTTTTTATGCAAAAAAGGAGAACCACATTTTGGTTGTTTATTACTTTATGGCGGTGGTGGCTAAAACTTGGCCCTCCAGCTGTTTTGGGACTACAAGTCCCATCATCCCTAGCTAACAGGACCAGTGGTCAGGGATGATAGGTATATCTGTTGTGGGAGTAGCCTTTACGCCAAGAGTTTGTAGAAAAGTGGGTTGCTGGATAGTTTGCCTATTTTATTTATTTAATGTAACTTGTATGCCCCTTAAACTTTTTTTAAAAAACAACAACAACACAACAACCTCAAAGCGCTTACATTTTTTTGAGATGTGGGAAATCCTCGCATTCTAGAGAATACCTGGGCACATTGCAATGGCGTTGCAGTGCATCAGAACACCCAGCTGTGGCCTCAAAGCGGGTAAAGTGAGAAACCAAGGGGTCAGGCCCCTGTTTGGTGCATGGTCAGAATTTCAAAGCTTGAATACATAGAGCATGGGAGTTGATCAGCAATGTATCTGTACTCGAGATCTCAAAGAAAACCCAGAGAAAAATCGGATTTTTTTGTGGATTGACATTGGCTCCAATGCAATGGTTTTTCTGTGGAAATGGGAAATTGCTTGGACTAGAAAGTGTGGGACAAGTAGAAAACCACTCAGACACATGTAAAGTGTGGATGAGCCCATTTTGTCTGGTAAGAACAAGCTCTGTGGTTAAGCTATGGTTTATTGAATAAGCCAGACTCAGTCCACAGTTTCTGAGCCTGGCTTATTCACTGACCATAGTTTAGACTAAACACAGTTTGTAAGTGTCGGAAATAATAACAAACAGTGATTAGTTTTTAAAAAATAGTAGTGGGTGCTTCTAGTCTCCTTTTCTTTTAAAGTTTTATATATCATTTTCATTTTACACTTAAAGCAATAGATAATAATCCAAATACACATTTAGTTTCAACTTCCCCCCGCCCTTTCCTTGGTTCACTTCATTACTTTCTTTTCCGCTGCATATTCTGGTTAACCCCTGTCATTCCATTTTCTCATTTTTTATATCTCCATAGTTATTACTGGTGAATTTACCATATTTTTCCATGTATAAGACATCCGCATGTATAAGATGGCCCCTATATTTCGAGCCCAAAATTAAGAAATAAATTTACAGTGGTACCTCTGGATGCGAATGGGATCCGTTCCAGAGCCCCATTTGCATCCTGAGCAAAACGCAACCCGCGTCTGCATGTCCGTGTGTGCGCGGGTCGTGATTTGCCGCTTCTGCACATGCGTCTGACGTCATTTTGAGCGTCTGCGCATGCGTGAGTGGCGAAACCCGGGAGTTATCCATTCCGTTACTTCCTGGTCGCCGCAGACCGCAACCTGAAAACGCTCAACCTGAAGCGTATTTAACCCAAGGTATGACTGTATTTAGGGACGTGGGTGGCGCTGTGGGTTAAACCACAGAGCCTAGGACTTGCCGATCAGAAGGTCGGTGGTTCGAATCCCCACAACGGGGTGAGCTCCCGTGGCTCGGTCCCTGCTCCTGCCAACCTAGCAGTTCGAAAGCATGTCAAAGTGCAAGTAAATAAATAGGTACCACTCTGGTGGGAAGGTAAACGGCATTTCCATGCACTGCTTTGGTTCGCCAGAAGCAGCTTAGTCATGCTGGCCACATGACCCGGAAGTTGTACGCCGGCTCCCTCGGCCAATAAAGCGAGATGAGCGCCGTAACCCCAAAGTCGGCCACGACTGGACCTAATGGTCAGGGGTCCCTTTACCCTTTACCTTTATGACTGTATTTATATATTGCAACATTCCATGTATAGGACGGAAAACTTTTTAAAAATGGGGGCAAATATAGTCTTATACATGGAAAAATACAGTACTCTATTACTGTTAACTTTTCAATGTGCTTACAATAATTTTCCAAATAATCTACAAAACATTTCCAGTCTTTCTTAAATCTTTTTTCATCTTGATCTCCAACTCTGTTTATCAATCCTGCCATTTCTACATATTCTATCAGTTTCATCTGCCATCCTTTTTTTTGGGGGGGGGGTTAGGGGTATTATTCCCTCTTTCCATCTCTGGGCATATCCCATTTGAGTTGCTTCTAGTCTCCTTTTCTGTGGCTGTACTGGGGCGACAAAGCAAACAAACCCAAGGGCCACTCAGGCTTGTCCCTGCAGCACTTAACTATAGCTTAGCATGTCATCTAGACTAGAGCATCAACTCAAGCAAAATCCTCCTTGAGAAAATAAAAATTGAATTAAAGCTTTGTGACAAACCGAGCCACGTAGTAACTCATTGAGCCTATGCAGTGTCCAGCAAGGAGCTCTAATTTGTACTGCAAAGGAGAGGAGATTGTCAGATTCCTTAGCAGTACCAGAGAACAATAAATACCGTCTTTTTCGCTCTATAGGATGCACCCGACCATAGGACGCACCTTGTTTTAGAGGGGGAGAACAAGAAGAAGAAAAATTCTCCCCCTCTCTGCTCAGCATCCCTTCAGCAAAGCGGCAGGAGAAATGGAGCCCCTTCCATTTCTCCTCCCACTTCGCTGAAGGGGCGCTGCGCAGCTCTCCCTCTCTGCTGAAGCCAGGAGAGTCTTGCTTTCCCGGCTTCAGCAAAAGGAACCCGAAGCCTTTGGAGCGCAGCGCGAGGTACTGCTGCGCTCCAAAGGCTTCAGGTGGCTATCCCTGAAGCCTGGAGAGCGAGAGGGGTCAGTGCGCACCGACCCCTCTCGCTCTCCAGGCTTCAGCGAAAGCAACACGTAGCCTCCGGAGCACGGAGGGAGCACTCCCTCTGCGCTTTGGAGGCTTCGTGTTGCTATCGCTGAAGCCAAGGAGCCTGCATTCGCTCCATAGGACGCACACACATTTCCCCTTAATTTTCGGAGGGGGAAAAGTGTGTCCTATAGAGCGAAAAATACGGTAGTTCGTGCAATGTGGGTGTGCCACATGGCTCATTTTGAAACCTGGAAACTCATGCTGTGGGTGGAAAGCACACGAGGAACCACATAATATGTGGTAAATGAAACATGGAGACTCTGTTCAACCTGAATAGATTTTTAGAACGACCAATTCAGTGTTTTTTAGAGTTGCATCTTCCATGCATCTGAACTGTTAACAATGCTCTGTAACCATTGTTGCTTGAAGGCTTGCAGTGTGAAGAAGAAGTAAATGAATGCAGTTCAAATCCATGTCTGAATGAAGCGGTCTGCATTGATGGTACCAACTCTTACCAGTGTCTGTGTGCAGAAGGATTCACAGGTAAATAACTGATTGGTTTGTATTAAGAGTTGCCAGCTTTTTATATTGTTCCTCTGCCTTTAACAGCAGCTTTCTATGCAGACATTAGCAGGAGAAAGCACCTGAGGGTGTACGCTTCATCTTCTGACGTGTGTTGTAAGAAGTACACCAGGCTATTTTTGTCATTGCTTGTTTAGAAGCACCACTACCTTCAGACATTTCTGTTTAAATACAGCCTCAGTGTATTCTGTATTGATAGAATTGAGAGGATTTCAGCTTTTATTGAAAAGAAATATAAAGATATAGCTTTCGTTTCAGATTCATACAGTCCCTTAGCATTTTAAACAGGAACTCTGTTACATGAAAAAGATTGGCAAAGATTTTAAGCATTAATATGCTAGCAAAATATGTTGCTGCAACGCCTAAATAACTTCCCCCAGTGTGTTTTGGTGAGGAAAGGTGCATTTGTTAGTGTTGTGTTTAACCTAACTAATAAATCACTGTTGTTGTTTTCATTTTCATTAAAATGAGGCTGCATTTTAAACTGCATTTTAACCTGTATTTTAAATTGGGGTTCCCCCCCCCATTATGTTTTTACTGTAATTTTACTGGTGTTAGCTGCCCTGAGCCCGGCTCTGGCCAGGGAGGGCGGGGTATAAATAAAACATTATTATTATTATTATTATTATTATTATTATTATTATTTTCTGGAATATTCTTTAGTTTTCATCTCTGTTCTTTTTAATCTGTCAAAGTTCCTGAAATCTAGAAATTGCCCGATAAAGGCATTATGCTCCTATTCCCCCACCCCTAAGTTTCCTCTCTACACCTTTCTTCTCAGGTACTCACTGTGAAGCAGAGATAAATGAATGCCTTTCAAACCCCTGTTTAAACAAAGCTACCTGCGAGGATCGGGTTGGAGGTTTCTATTGCAAGTGTCCGTCTGGGTTTATTGGTACCCTCTGTGAAAAAAACATTAATGAATGTCTCAGCAGGCCTTGTGAAAATGGAGGCACCTGCAGTGATGCTATCAATGGCTACAGGTAAAAAGCGACAAGCATTAGCTTCATCTACAGCACAGCTCTGTACGTGTTTTTCCCAGTAATAAGCCCTGTTGAGTTTAAGGGTGCTTACTCCCTAGTAGAGGGACGCGGGTGGTGCTGTGGGTTAAACCACAGAGCCTAGGACTTGCCTATCAGAAGGTCAGCGGTTCAAATCCCCGCGACGGGGTGAGCTCCCGTTGCTCGGTCCCTGCTCCTGCCCACCTAGCAGTTCGAAAGCATGTCAAAATAGTGAACTACAGTCATACCTTGTGTTGAGTTTGCTTCAGGTTGAGCATTTTCAGGTTGTGTCCCATGGCGACCTAGAAGTAACAGAATGGGTTACTTCCGGGTTTCGCCGCTCGCGCATGCGCAGATGCTCAAAATGACGTCACACGCATGCGCAGAAGCAGCAAATTGCGACACGCGCAGACACGGATTGCATTCTGCTCAGGTTGCAAACGGGGCTCCGGAACGGATCCCATTCACAACCAGAGGTACCACTGTATTGGGTTTGTTTTTTTCAAACTGGCCATCTGCACAGGCTGCTTGGAACTTGTAGCACCAGTTTCCCCTCTGCTTTGCTCCCTCATTTCACTCAGAACAACCAGGATTTTGTTTTGTGGACTGCTGCACTAAAAGGTGCTTTTGGGGTTTTTTGTCCACAGGTGCCACTGTGTCAGAGGATACACAGGACCGCAGTGTGAAGTGAACATAAATGAGTGTGAATCCAATCCCTGTACAAACCAAGCGACTTGTGTGGATGCCTTGAACGCGTACATTTGTAAATGTCCCCCTGGCTTTACAGGCAGCAGGTGTGAAACAGGTACACAAGACCAAAGTATCAGGAGAAGGAAGGCTTGGCAAAGCTTCATGGCAACGCTAGTGCAGTTTTGAACTGATACCAGACGGCTGCCGTGAATGTAGGAGATTTTGCAAAGGGCAGTGTTCACGATCATAATGATTTAAATACCAAATCAAATCCCATTAAAAAGAGGAAACGAAAGGATATATGATTTCTGACATGATTGAGAATCGCAGAGCCAGAGACAAGAAGTTAGAGTGTTAAAATTGAGATGTGGAAATATGGAAATAACAACCAGAGGCAGGATTGAGATTTGGAGTTATGCTTCAAGGTCCAGACTATGGGAAGTCCAAAAAATTAATAATTACAATTTGGAAGATAAGTCAACCTTTTTTATTTTAGTTTTTTATTTTTATTGGATTCTGATTTGATATGTTAATTGGATGTTTTTTACTGGAAAATTAATAAAAACGATTTAACAACAACAACAAAAAGGAAACCTTTGCAAATAGAAAACCAGCATATAGAGTTTTTGTCTCTGCTGAAGTGGCAATTTCATTTCTTGTAACAGTACAGAACTCCAGTGTTACCTCTGGATTTCCTCCAAATGCTTGAGGTTTTATGCAAGAAGCTACTGCATAAACAGAACGAATTCTGCCCATGCAACAGAATCCACAAAGCTTCCCTGCAACGCTTCAGAGCAGATTTTGGGCAGTGCAATGCATTCAGTCCTTGCTACTATGGAAAAGATTTTATTCCTACTCTGCTTTATATTATGTTGGTGTGCTGTAGCACACATATATGATACTGTATACTTTCATCTTGCAATAAATAATGCTATACCTGCACTTTGCGAAAAAGGCAGCCCTGCCATTACCGTATTTTTCGCCCTATAGGATGCACTTTTCCCCCTCCAAAAATGAAGGGAAAATGTGTGTGCGTCCTATGGGGCGAATGCAGGGTTTCGCTGAAGCCTGGAGAGGGAGAGGGGTCGGTGCGCACCGACCCCTCTCGCTCTCCAGGCTTCAGGAAGCTCTGTGCAAGCCTTGCAAGCCTGGCGGGAGTTCCCGTGGGCCCGCAAGGTTTGCGGGCAGCAGCCTGCAGCCCACAAGCTCAGGGGACAGCGGGGAAGCGCAGCGCGCCTTCCCGCTGTTCCCCGACCTGGTTTGGAGGCTGGCGCTGGGGAGAAGCGCGCTTCTCCCCAGCGCCAGCCCCACAAGCTCGGGGGACAGCGGGGAGGCAGAAGGCTGCCATCCCGCTGTTCCCCAACCTGGTTTGGATTCCCCGCCCTGGTTTTGGGGGGGAAATAAAGGAAAAAATATTTTCCTTTATTCCCCCCCCCCAAAAAAAACAACTAGGTGCGTCCTATGGGCCGGTGTGCCCTATGGGACGAAAAATACGGTAATTCTTTTTGATCCCTAACAAATTATGAGCATTTCTCCTTGCCAAAGCTTTGCAAATCTGCATGTTATTCCGTTTTCTCTACCAATCAGTGTAACGCATTGCGTGGTAAGAGTTAGCTTACCATGAAACACTGGGAGCCTTTTTAAAAATATTAATTATGGGAGGGGCGTTTTCGTTGTGATGGCAGGTGGCGAAGGAAGGCTTAAACCTTCCCCTGACTGCATGCTTCAGTCCTGATAGCAATCCAATATGTAGTTGCTATTATTATTATTTATTAAATTTCTATCACACCCTTCATCCATAGATCTTAGTTTCTCTTTGATGCAACAGATGGTACGTCTGTAGGCAAGAGGTGAAGGATTTTGGGATGGCATTGTGAGATCCAACCTCAAAGCAGATTGTTACAGTCAATCCCATCCGAAAACAAGAAAGTGACATGTTTTCTGCAGGCCCTTAAAAAGGAGAATGTTAGATTTCTGGCTATATGTTTGGAGGCTGGTGCTTCTTACAGAAACCAGGCATTTTAGGATTGTCTCAGGATCAACTTCCGTAGTTCACTAATGTGGGAAGCATAAGTGGCAAAGCAAACGAAATTGTTCATTTTGAAGGCAAGCATGTTTCTTAGCAAGCCATTGAAACAGTGAAACTTCCCCTCCCCCTTCCCGTTTGTTGCAGAACAGTCTTCCAGATTTAATCTGGATTTTGACGTGTCTGGGATCTATGGCTATGTTATGCTTGACAGCGTCCTCCCCTCGCTCAGCGAAATCACTTGTGCGTTCTGGATGAAATCGGCAGACACTACTAATTATGGGACTCCCATCTCTTACGCGGTGGAAAATGGAAGTGACAATGCCTTTCTGCTTACAGATTACAACGGGTAGGTGTGAAGTTGAAAACAGTGCTGTGTTACCCTCTAGATGAATTTCAGTATTCTTGGGGACCACGTCATTCTCCATGGGCAGAGCTGTAATTTGCTGCACACACAACCTTGAAAATTTCTCAGGTAATCAGGCTCCCTAGTGAAGCAGTTTCCCCTAAATACAAAGCATTTTTGTATACATGCTTTACCCTAATATATGTTTTTTAAAAATACACATTACTTGGCTGGACAACTGCAGAGGTGTGCATTTCAAAGGATGGCTGTGTTTCGTTTTGCAAATTATTTCAGAAAGCGCAAATTTTGAAGGTTCACCTTTAAATCAATTTTTTTTCCTTATCCCTGGGCAAAGATGAATCATTTTCTTCGTTCTCTCTCTTAATTAGGTGGGTTCTTTATGTGAATGGGAAGGAGAGTATTACAGACTGCCCTTCTGTGAACGATGGTAATTGGCATCACATTGCTGTCACCTGGTCAAGCCTTGATGGAGCTTGGAGAGTGTATATCGATGGGAAATTATCCGATGGAGGCAGTGGTTTATCTGTAGGATCAGAAATCCCTGGTACGGACCTTTCCATATTTATTTGATTATATTACTTAACAACGATGCATATTGATTGAGAGGGGTTTTTATGCTTTTCAATTACAGCACAGAAGGTGGGACCCAATTCAGTTATCTTCTTGTTCTGTTTTTCGTTTGTGAATAGGTGGAGGTGCGTTAGTTCTTGGACAGGAGCAGGACCAAAGAGGAGAAGGATTTAATCCAGCAGAGTCTTTTGTCGGCTCAATTAGCCAGCTCAACATTTGGGGTTATGTTCTGTCCCCAGAACAGGTACATATGTAACATTTTATTGGGTTTCTTTGAAGCTCAGGAGTGCACTGTCTGGCAAATGAAAATATATTAAGCAATTTCCCACATTCTGGGCCTGATCCTTTGCTCTTTCTCTCATCAGCTGCTCAGAATTGTTTTATATCTGTGAAAAATAAAACCATGTTGGCAGTAATAAAATTAGAAGGTAGTAGCTGTGTTCAGACAAGAATGAGCCTAGCTTCTCCCAGGCTCACACATCCTCCTGTGGCATTTTTATGAACCACAACTTAGTGTGTCATCCAAACCCTAAACTGTGCTTGATCTATCAGTGTAAGCAGGCACACCTCATAAAGTATAGCCTGTAGCACTGCAAAACTCTGGTGTGTTTTTGTTTTGTTTTGTTGTTTTGTTTGCTGTAGCAGACTAACATGGCTACCACTTACGGGGTAAAGGTAAAGGGACCCCTGACCTTTAGGTCCAGTTGTGACCGGCTCTGGGGTTGCGGCACTCATCTCGCTTTAATGGCCGAGGGAGCCGGTGTACAGCTTCCGGGTCATGTGGCCAGCATGACTAAGCCTCTTCTGGCGAACCAGAGCAGCACACGGAAACGCCGTTTACCTTCCCGCCAGTGCGGTACCTATTTATCTACTTGCACTTTGATGTGCTTTGGAACTGCTATGTTGGCAGGAGCAGGGACTGAGCAACGGGAGCTCACCCCGTCGCGGGGATTTGAACTGCTGACCTTCTAATCGGCAAGTCCTAGGCTCTGTGGTTTAACCCACAGCGCCACCCACGTCCCTACTTACAGGATGGAGGGAGGCTAACCAGACCTTCTTCAAATGACCAACTTCTATGAGAGTGGGTGGAAGTTCTTTGGGGGGGGGTGTTTTAACTTACAATTTTGTTTTTTATTTGTAAACTGAATAGATGTTTATTCCCGAGCCATCAGTTTCTGCTTCTTCAGTTTCTTTTGAGATATCTTCTATCCTTTGAGCAACTTCCTCTTCTGGCTTAGGGACAATTTGCTCCTTCTCTGTGAGGATCATCTCAATGTGCAAGGAGAACACTTGTAGGGGTTCAAGCGACCATGAGCCCTGTAGGTCCGCCTGCGCATTTGGGGAGCTTTGTTAACCTGAATGTGCTCAATTACCAGAGAGCCTACATCCAGACCCTTGAGCTCAGCATTGCTCTCAGCATTTTTAAGCATGTGCAGGAGGAACTCAGCACTCGTTTTTGGCCAACACCCCTGTGTCCAGCCCCACTGCTTGGCCCTGGGCACATCTGCCAACACCACCATTGTAACAACAGAAGGGAACACACTGCTTCTTCGGGGTCACATCCTTCAAGTACTTGGTAGCTTTCTGGATGTGCATACCTTTGATAGCCAGGGCAGTCTCACGTGTGTTCTTAAAGTGAACACAAAGGTTGGATTTTGTGCATGATTTTGTGGGGTTCTTCGGATCAAGTGAGTAGCGGACCATTTTCAGAGCTTACCTTACAGCCACAGCTACCTCCAGGGGAAAGTGTTAAAGTTCTTTGTTTATGTATCGGGTCATACAGTGGTACCTCAGGTTACATACGCTTCAGGTTACAGACTCCGCTAACCCAGAAATAGTGCTTCAGGTTAAGAACTTTGCTTCAGGATAAGAACAGAAATCGGGCTCTGGCAGCGCAGCGGCAGCAGGAGACCCCATTAGCTAAAGTGGTGCTTCAGGTTAAGAACAGTTTCAGGTTAAGTACGGACCTCCGGAACGAATTAAGTACTTAACCTGAGGTACCACTGTACATCACTTTAAACAGGTTTTTAGTTGAAAGCAATTAGTTGCCGTAAGTTGTAGAGTTGGTTAGAGTGTTGGGGTTGTTATGTAACAGTTTTAATGACTTCCAAGATCTCTGTTTTCTCATGAAAACACTGTGTTTTTCTGAAAGGGGCGTGAATATTCAAGAGCAGGGGTCAGCAACCTTTTTCAGCCATGGGCCAGTCCACCATCCCGCAGACCATGTGGTGGGCTGGACTATATTTTGAAAAAAAATTATGAACAAATTCCTATGCCCCACAAATAACCCGGAGATGCATTTTAAATAAAAGCATACATTCTACTCATGTAAAAACACCAAACAGGCCCCACAAATAACCCAGAGATGCATTTTAAATAAAAGGACAGATTCTACTCATGTAAAAACACACTGATTCCCGGACCGTCCATGGGCCAGATTGAGAAGGCAATTGGGCCGCATCCAGCCCCCGGGCCTTAGGTCGCCTACCCCTGTTTTAGATTGTCTTTTTTCCTGCCTGATCCATGTTTCAGGAAATAAGTGAAGAACTGATATTCTTCCAACCATTTCTGCACAACACTGTGTGTCCAACACTCCCAGTATTTCTCAAAGGAAGGTCTTACATTCAGATACAGTGGACATGGGTTTGTTCAGTTTGATCATTCGCTGATCATTGCGGTGAGAAGGAAGAGGATGAATCAACTAATTAACAAGCTTGTATCTGTCCCTTTTCTCTTGAACTATCAGGTGAATTCCTTGGCTACTTCTTGTCCAGAAGAACTCCAAAAGGGCAATGTCTTGGCCTGGCCAGATTTCCTTCCTGGGGTTGTTGGAAGAGTGAAGATAGATTCCAAGAGCGTATTCTGTGCTGGTTAGAGCTCTATCTCCTAAAAGTGTTTTTGTAATATAATGCAATGGTTTTAAAACTCTGCTCAGGAAATCCTGGTGCACCCTGGAAGCTTGTCAGAGGTGCTTCATTGCATGCCCAGCCAAACTAGGACTTAGCGGCAATGTGTTGGGTCCTTTAAGGGTAAGTCACAGTTGCGTTGCTCTTGCTCCTCCAGTTGTGTTGCTGCTGTGCTGCTGTCAATTAAGCCATTGCTTGACTGAGGACTCAGCTATACAGCTGCAAATGAAATGTTTTAAGTGTGTTTTAAGTGCAATATACAATGTGACACTAGCTGGCGATGGTGAGCCTTATGGAAAATTCAATGTATTTTTTAAAAAAGCATTTTCAGAATGGTTTCTATATGTGTGTAGATTCCAACTTAGTGTGTCAAACGTAGCTTGCCTTGTAATTTGTTTGGAGGAGCAGAAGTACTGTGAGGAGGACTCTGGGGCCTCACACATTTGCCGAAGGTAGGGGTGGGAAACCTTTTCAGCCCAGTGGGCCAGAGCTTTATCTCCTTGACACTAGCTACACAAACTATGTGACTGCCAGATAGGCTATTCATATGTTGCTATGACTTGACAACCAGCGAATTGTTGGGCTTTTAGAAAGAGCTTCTGGCAGCACCTGCAAAGCTGGTTTCAGTACAGAAATAAGTCCCTGAAAGCAGAAAAAGCAATAAATAAATAAATTGTTAGTATACTGGTGCTCCTTAAGTGGTGCAAAACCTATGATATTATTATCCCCGTGGCTCACTAGCCTTTCACAGATACACTTGCTCATTTAATGACTGGAACATTCCGTCTTCATTCTTCAGATTCCAGTGTTGTGTAATAAATGTTCCTTGGGACCTTGAGCAAAATATTTATGGTTTCCTGGATTGAGATGTTGAAAGAGTAAAGTTTAGGATTGGGTCAAATGGGAGAGATTTCCAGTCATTCATTGGAACAGAAATTTTAATCTTATTTTGGCTCTGCGTTCTGTTTTGCTGTTTGTTTATTTTTCACTTGTGAAAATAGTTTTAACCTTGGTTGTTGAAACAGATAATACTCTTATGTTTTTTCTGAAAGTGAGCATTGGATGCATGTATATATGTCTTCCAAACCTCCCTGCATAGCATGGAAGACTAGTAAAGTTTTGGGAATCAAAGTTTGGAAAAATCTGCAACTCTCAGGCTTCCAGCTGATTATCTGGCAGTAGTGTGGTGAACTTCAACAACTAAATTAAGATGTTCATTTAATTTATGTTACACAACCATGTGGGATTGCAGGAGCTCTTGTTTTAATGTGCTTTAGCTGTTTTGTGTGTGCGTTTTCCTTTGTTCTCAGACTGCCCGCCCTTAGAAGGTTCCATACCTCACCTGAGAACTTCAACAACGGATTCAAAGCCAGGGTCAAAAGTCTCCCTCTTTTGCGACCCGGGTTTCCACATCGAAGGGAATTCCGTCCAGCACTGTCTCAATTTAGGGCAGTGGGCACAACCTCTCCCACGCTGTGAAAGTAAGTGGATACCCCTAAGATGCTCCTAAATTGAGGATATGCTGTGGTATTAGACTGAAGATCCTATACTAAAACAAAACAAAACAATCACTGCCAAGGAAGCCACTTAGTGATTTCCAGAAGGCCTCTTTTTGTGCTGCTATCATAAAATGTGGATTTAGGTTTGATGAGGCCCTAAGCTACTTAAGGTAATGGGGCCCTTTATATGTCCAGCTGTCCTTTGCCAACAACAAATTGCCGCTGTTTTTTGTGTTGAATATATGCTATATGGTGATTTTTGGACCTAATAGGTATCTAAAGCCATATACAGTGGTACCCCGCAAGACGAATGCCTCGCAAGACGGAAAACCCGCTAGACGAAAGGGTTTTCCGTTTTGGAGGTGCTTCGCAAAATGAATTTGCTATGGGCTTGCTTCGCAAGACGAAAATGTCTTGCGATTCCTGGGGAGTTTTTTTCGCTCCTCACCCCCTTTTTCTAAGGCACTAAGCTGCTAATAGCCTTTTAGCAGCTAATCCGCTAATCCCTTAAGCCTTTAATAGCCGCTAATAGCCGCTAAACCGCTAATGGGCTTGCTTCGCAAGACGAAAAAACCACTAGACGAAGAGACTCACGGAACGGATTCTTTTCGTCTTGCGAGGCACCACTGTATAGAAATGAGCAAACCAGTGATATTTTAGGGAGCAGGCTAGCAGCCATTACTTACATCATAGGAGCCTAGACAACACAAAACACTGTTGCTGTATGTAGGTTTTATTTTATTTGTTTTTTTATCTTATATTTTGGAAATGCACATCCAGGTTTTTTTCTTTTAAATTTTTTTGGGGGGCCCAAGAGAGCGGGGCCCTGAGCTATAGCTTGTTTAGCTTATACGTCCATCCGGCACTGATCAAGAAGAGATGAAAATGAGCACATCTAACGTCCTAATACATTTGTGCATATATCGTCTGGCTGCAGGGATTAGCTGTGGAGTGCCTCCTCCTTTAGAAAACGGATTTTACTCCGCCGAAGACTTCTTTGCTGGAACCACCATCACGTATCAATGCAACAGCGGCTATTACTTATTAGGAGACTCAAGGACACTTTGTAAAGACAGCGGGAGCTGGAGTGCCATTTCGCCATCTTGCCTCGGTGAGATCATGACCACGTTTGACCGTATTGTCAACACAAGAGTCCTAAGACTCCTGTCAGCTCTGCCTGCATTCTCCTACTGGCTGAATCTTGCTCTAAACCTCAATCCTTTAATGGCATATAGACAAAATTCCGAAAGGCTCGGTACAATGAAATCACCTGGTAGACTCTGCATCTATAATAATAATAATAATAATAATAATAACAACAACAACAATTATTATTTATACCCCACCCTCCCCGGCCAGAGCTGGGCTCAGGGTGGCTAACACCAGCAAAATTACAGTAAAAACATAATAGGGGGAAAAAACAATTTAAAATACAGGTTAAAATGCAATTTTAAATGCAGCCTCATTTTAAAAGTAGCCCATAGAAAACCATAAAGGGGGGTGGGACATAAGGGTCAGACTGAGTCTAAACCAAAGGCCAGGCGGAACAGCTCTGTCTTGCAGGCCCTGTGGAAAGATGTCAAGTCCCGCAGGACCCTGGTCTCTTGTGATAGAGAATTCCACCAAGTCGGGGCCAGTACTGAAAAGGCCCTGGCCCTAGTTGAGACCAATCTTGAGATTTGGGACCTCCAAAATGTTGTCATTTGTGGACCTTAAGGTCCTCCGCGGGGCATATCAGGAGAGGCGGTCCCGTAGGTACGTGGGTCCTAGGCCACATAGGTCAAAAGCAGCACCTTAAACCTGATCTAACAATTAAAATGCTGTTGTATAACATTCGCGAATCCTCGTTGCGATCCCCATCCTGGGTAAACATTAGGAAGGGTAACTCGCGTTCGTCTGAATGCTACACCCTGCTAACAACCAGCTGACTAATGGATTTAGATGAAATTCACTGACACAAGAGGCAGTGCAAAGGAACATGCACTCCTGATTCTATATGACTCTGTCAGGGACATAGTCTCTCTGTGAGTGGCATTTTCTGGAATCTCCCCTGTAGTATTGCTGAAGGCAGCACATTCGGTCTCATCGGCATTGATGCCCTGCCTTGATTCGGGTTGATCAGGTGGTAGTCGCCATTGGCTGTCCACATTGGACCATCTCCAAACTTCCACACCCTGCAGACTCCAATCTGGCTGAATAAGGCTGTTTGCCAGGTCCCCAAAACCTACTCTAGGCACATCTGAGGCCTTGCATCCACCAGTGAGATTTTTGAAAACTGTTTTCCCCTTCAGAGAGCAGACCCCTCCCATGCCACATTATTGCAAGCTGATTTTTGAAAATCCTCTCTGTTTCAAAAGCAATCTGCTTAACAGCACAAAGAACTGCTGTTCCAAGATATTTAAGACCCAAGCCCCTTCAGGGACACCCAGTTTTAGATGTGGGTCTTTGGATTTTAGGTGCAGGATATTTGTGGCCCAGCAGGCTTCCCCTGCAAAATATGTTTAAATGTATCGTTGAGCTTACATAGTTATGAAGGCATTGCTTACAATAGCAAGAGTACATGTTTGCATTTTTTTGTCATCGTGCGGCATTTGTTTCTGATAAGTTTTGTTGTGTCTTTATCGAGCAGCAGTCTATGAAAGGAAGGGAAGTAGAGAATGTGTACATTCTTTCATGCATTGTTTTTAATAGTTCTTGGAGATATGTAAGTTGCTATCTTTGTATAAAGCACCAAAGACTGAGAGTCCCTGAGACAGTAGCACCACCAAGGGTACTAGTAGTATGACTATATTATTACTCTAGTAAGGGGAGCGGGTGGTGCTGTGGTCTAAACCAGTGAGCCTCTTGGGCTTGCCAATCGGAAGGTCGGCGGTTCGAATCCCCATGACGGAGTGAGCTCCCGTTGCTCTGTCCCAGCTCATGCCAACCTAGCAGTTCGAAAGTACACCAGTGCAAGTAGATAAATAGGTACCTCTGTGGTGGGGAGGTAAATGGCGTTCCATGGACTCTGGTTTCCGTCACAGTGTCCCGTGGCACCAGAATAAGTTTTAGTCATGCTGGCCACATACCCCTTAAAGCTGTCTGTGGACAAACACCTCCTCCCTCGGCCTGAAAGCGAGATGAGCACCGCAACCCCATAGTTGCCTTTGACTAGACTTAATTGTCCAGGGGTCCATTACCTTTTTACCTTAATTAATTTAGCACCATTGGACCATTAGGTCCAGTCGTGGCCGACTCTGGGGTTGCGGCATTCATCTCGCTTTATTGGCCAAGGGAGCCAGCGTACAGCTTCCGGGTCATGTGGCCAGCATGACTAAGACTCTTCTGGAGAACCAGAGCAGTGCATGGAAACACTGTTTACCTTCCCGCCGGAGCGGTACCTATTTATTTACTTGCACTTTGACGTGCTTTCAAACTGCTAGGTTGGCAGGAGCAGGGACCGAGCAATGGAAGCTCACCCCATCGTGGTGATTCGAACCGCCAACCTTCTGATCGGCAAGTCCTAGGCTCTGTGGTTTAACCCACAGCACCACCTGTGTCCCGATAGGTTGGTGGTAGGAAAGGGGGGAAAAAACACAGGGGAGGGTAAGAAGAGTTTGGACTTGATATCCCACCTTTCACTCCCCTTAAGGAGTCTCAAAGCGGCTAACAATCTCCTTTCCCTTCCTCCCCCACAACAAACACTCTGTGAGGTGAGTGGGGCTGAGAGACTTCAGAGAAGTGTGACTAGCCCAAGGTCACCCAGCAGCTGCATGTGGAGGAGCGGGGAATCGAACCTGGTTCACCAGATTATGAGTCCACCGCTCTTAACCACTACACCACGCTGGAGGGAGAGGTTAAGATAACAAAGGAGAAATAAGAGCAAATGCAGTCATTTCAGGTGGAGATGAGTTGCAGGGAAGGGTTGGGGTTTGGAGAGGGAACTTTCACCACTTTTGGTGTCCTGGGAAGGAAATCCCAGGCATAAGGGCAAGAAAGCTGAACGACGCCAAAGGCATTTCATTCATAGGAACCCCACTTTCTGTTTTGTAGATGTTGATGAATGTGCTGTTGGCTCAGACTGTGACCCGCATGCCTCCTGCCGTAACACAAACGGTTCCTACTTATGTGCCTGCATTCACCCTTACACTGGAGATGGCAAGAAATGTGCAGGTACAGGGGAAGGAGGGTTAAGTAGCGGGTTCTGAAAGAAGAGACTTGCCCAGTCTGTATTCCGTAAACATCGCAGAATTATATTTTTGCTGTAGTTCACTTCTTATCGAAATCCATCGCTGAGATCCCAAGATACCTGCTTCACAAAGCCAATGGCAAAACTCATATGAATTTGAATTGAAACCTAGGACATGAGACATTTTCTCCCAGGAAGCACACATTGCTTTAAAAAAATGTGTAGGAGAAGAATCATGTTGGGATACTGCCAGGGAGACAGAGTCCATCATGCCCCCACGCCGATGCCGGACGATCCATCGATCTCCCGTAGATGCAGTATCAGTCAATTAGCGACACGAAGCCTCAGAAATAGCTTGCCACATTCCAGAGCTCATGCACGCTCTATCAGTAGATATCACACAGCGAAAGACGCACTCAGGAGAGCATGATTTATAACTTTATTCAGCGTTGGTCAGAACAAAGAGGAAACATGACTGCCTGCTTCAGTGTCTCAGGCACAGAGAGAAATGAAAGCAATAGACAAACAGAAACTTCCTGTGAGCAGGAAATCGTAGGCTGTGACTCACAACAGCCTGTCCCCTTTTTAAGGTGGAACGGAAATATCTTAACAAATCCAGCCTGCAATAGGCTGGTTCACAGGGGAGTCCAGGGTCCCGCCTGCGAAGCCGCCTGCCTGAGAAGGGCAAACAAACTTTTTTTTACAAGCAGAAGTTGAAAAATTTGTAGCAAAACGAATGCATCTCTCTTGAATGTAATCAAGATTTTAAAAAAGAAAAATACATGGCTTATTTAAGTACGGTCGTGCCTTGGTTGTCGAATGCCTTGGTACTAGTACGTTTCAGTTCCCAAACGATTGAAACTCGGAAGTGAGTGTTCTGGTTTTCTAACTTTTTTGGGAAGCTGAACGTCCGATGCGGCTTCTGCTATTGTTTCTGGTGCGCCTGCAACAATCAGAAGCCAACTGGAAGCCGTGCCTTGGTTTCCAAACGTTTCGGAAGTCGAACAGACTTCCAGAACACATCCTGTTCGAATACCAAGGTACGACTGTGCTGTATATGGACTTCGGCAGCAATCCATACACAGTCGTAGCTTGGTTCTTGATCGGAATCTGTTCCGGAAGTCCGTTTGACTTCTGAAAATGTTCAGAAACCAAGGCGCAGCTTCCGATGGGCTGCAGGAGCTTCCTGCACTCAGTTGGAAGCCGTGGAAGCAGCGTCGGACGTTCGGGTTCCAAAGAACGTTCGCAAACCGGAACACTCACTTCTGGGGTTGTGGCGTTCCAGAGCCAAAATGTACAAGTACCAAGGCGTTCAACAACCAAGGTATGACTGTACAATATGATAGCATCTTCTGCAGGGGTTCCACGTTTGCACAAAGATCACATGTACCCTGTAATGGTTCTAGGGGTTGCTCGTGCGTAAGCCGGTGCAAACACCTGGCTGGATTGCCTGAGTGAACCTTTTCTGTCTGGACAGCCACTCACCCGTGGCTGTCTCAATCGCTGGCAGAATCCGTCAGTGGGCGTTTCTTAAACTTCTTCCAGCAAAGAAGCTCTTTAACGCCTAGTCTTCTCCTACTCTCTCTGCGCGAAAGCCTTCTGCGCAAGGAGGGCGTAGGCAGCGGAGGACCTCTACTCTCCCCGCTGGTCCCCGGCAAGGAGTCATGGGACCGCCTCGCTGCTTCCCCCATCTGCCCCCCTTCTCCACTGGTGCTACGCTGATTCTCTTCCCCAGAAGATGGGCTGCCTCTCCCAATCCCGGGACACTCTCCGGAATCCCTCTGGATTTTGCTCTCTCCCTCCGGCACTGATGGCAGTTCCCTGACATACCCAAACACAAATGTACTGCCAGAGCCCATGTGCTGAGTGTCCTTTGTCTAGAAGTACCGTATGTAATGGGAGATGTACCTCAAGGCACATTGTGTGCATCATTGGTCAGTTTTGCAGATGACGCAAAACCAAATAGTGTCGTTTGAGGATGAGCTATGTGCTTAAACATTACTCCGAGCCTGTGTTCAAGGTTTGTGCCTCTTCATAAACTGAAACCAACCAAGATTTATTCTTCCTAGCCGTGTTGTGCTTGGGAGAAACAAACCAGGAATGCCTGTTCAGACATAACCCTTAGCCAAGTGCTCTGTAGTTTTGTTTCTCCACTGACTAACAGAGGAGCAAAGCAAGAGCATTAAAAATGTGTGCACTCTCACATACCTGCTGCACATTATGGTTAAAGCAAACTGTGCAGGTTTTTTCCCCCTTATCATTACATGCAAATGTGTACAGTGGGGCCTCAAGTTGCGTTGCCTCTGGCTTTTGTCACCCTTGGTTTGAGACCGGCGCAACCTGGAAGTACTGGAACGGGTTACTTTCGGGTTCGCACTGTTCACGCACACACAGAAGCGCCAAATCGCATGTGCGCAGACATGACACTATGGGTTGCATCATTTTGGGGTTGTGGTGGGGCCTCTGGAACGGATCCCCACCATAACCCGAGGTTCCACTGTACAGTCGCACCTCAGAAGTCAAACGGATTCCGTTCCGGAAGTCTGTTCGACTTCTGAAACATTCGAAAACCAAAGCGCGGCTTCTCATTGGCTGCAGCCAATTGGAAGCCGCAAAAGCCCTGTTGGGCGTTCGGCTTCCCAAAGAACGTTCGAAAACTGGAACACTCACTTCCGGTTTTCGATCATTCGGGAGCCGGAACATTCAACTCCCAAGGCGTTTGGGAGCCGAGGTACAACTGTGTTGTAAAAGTAGATCGCAAGTTATAGTCATGACCTAATGACCAAAAAGTGTTGACCTGTGACTAGAATTGTACATTGTGTTGACCTGTGACTAGATTCACATTTCAGTACATTGCACACTTGTCAATATTGCAGTCTGTGTAAGGAAGTGAAACAATATATGAAATATTATTGTACCTGGAAAGGAAACAGATTCCTCTCAGTGGAAGAGGTGGCCCAATTGCAGTATTGGTGAAGTCTCCGCAAAGAAAATAAATGTGGTTGGAAATGTTCATTGAAGTGTTTTTGAAGTGCTCTATTTGTATATTCCTGCCATCTTGTGCACTGGGCCTACTTTCCCCCTCCCAAGTCACCTGCTGAAATGTTGCATGATTTGTTTTCATTTTTAAGCACATGAGCCACACCTGATGTCAGTAAGCTCTGTTTTACCTTGTATCTGATTCCAAAGAACCAGTGAGGTGCAGACACCCAGGAGACCCTGAACACGGCCATTCGCACGGTGACAGCTACAGTGTTGGTGGCGAAATCAGTTTCTCGTGTGACACGGGCTACCAGCTCAAGGGAATGAACAAAGTTTCATGTTTAGAGTCTGGGGAATGGAGCCACCAGATACCGCACTGCGAAGGTATATTCTACATTCTTATTTTGATAGTACAGATAGAAGCACGAAACTTTAAAAGGAAATGTTAGGCACTTGAATGCCTAGTTGGCTGGAATTGGCTATTTATTTATTTATTGAGCAAAGTTAATATACTTTGATCAAAAGGATAATCTCTGAGCAGTTTGCATAAAGTGGTTTTCTCTGAAAAGTTCTCCAGTGGTTATTACAGCCGTACCTTGCTTATCAAACAGCTTAGTTCTCGAACATTTTGTCTGCCAAACACTCCCGGAAGTGACTGTTCCGGTTTGCGAACTATTTTTGGAAGCCGAACGTCCGGCGGGGCTTCCGACTGGCAATCAGAAGCCTCACTTTGGTTTTCAAATGTTTTGGAAGTCGAAGGGACTTCCGGAACGGATTCCATTCGACTTCCAAGGTACAAATGTACTTGACAGTTCATAAACCTCCTTCCACATAAGCTGATATGGGCTGCTCACTTGAGGATGTAACTACGATGAAGGAGTTCTCTCTTGAGATGATATTCATATAGTAATTATGGTTTGCCCTCTCCCATATAGTACACCAGGCTCCAGTCCTGCTGCCATTTTGGCACCAGGTTAAGATCTCGCTGTTGGCTTGGGCTTCCTCAAGTTTCTAGCATTAGTTTCTGCTGTTGTAAAGAGTTGAGTTGGGTTACCTCCAATAAGATACATTGTGATTGAGCTACCGTTGATTTTAGGTATGTTTTATCTGCTCTGTCTGTTTCTTAGGATGCTGGTATTTTAATTGATCTGTAATCTGCCTTGAGATCTCAGGATGAAGGGCCGGTTAGATACAGTGGTGCCTCGCAAGATGAAATTAATTCGTTCTGCGAGTTTTTTTGTCTTTTGAATATTTTCGTCTTGCGAAGCACCACTGTGCATTGACGGTTTCCCATAGGAATGCATTGACGGTTTTTAAAAAAAGGCGCAAGACGTTTTCGTCTTGCGAAGCAAGCCCATAGGGAAATTTGTCTTGCGAAGTAACTCAAAAAATGAAAAACTCTTTCATCTTGTGAGTTTTTCGTCTTGCGAGGCATTCGTCTTGTGAGGTACCACTGTATATACTAAGTAAATACATATAGAGAGTATTAAGAACATGGCAACATCCAGGGCTTTTTTTCCAGCCGGAACTCAGTTCCAGCACCTCTCAAGTGGCACCATTGCCATTATAAGAGAACAAGGGAGGTGTTCATGGTGAGTTCTGGGACCTCTTTTCCTAGAAAAAAAGCACAGAGGCACAGATTTAAGCAGACTGAAGAGTCATTCCTTCTCACAAAGGAATCCTGGGAACCCATAGTTCTGTGATCAGCGAATTCTCACCACATTTGTGTGTGTTTAATAACAGTTTGAATTGTATATGTGACCTGAGAGGCCATGGGGTACAGTAAATATCTCTTTTGCAACTGCTTTGCAGAGCTTAGTGACAGGATCCAGAAGTGATCTGGATTATTTATTTATTCTGTATCGCCGCCCATCACCCAAGGCTTTCTGTTCCTTGCTGGACCTCTGTGCCCCTGTGTGAGAGCGCATAGTATCCCAGAAGAAAGAAAAAGAGAGGCTTACTGGATTTTGATCTAAACTAGCCCATATTCACTCAACTAACAATACAATTCTACAAATCGCTACTCATTAGTAAGCCCAACTGAGTTAAATTATGTTAATAAGAATATGTGTTTTTTATTTGATTTTTTAAAAGCTGTTTCCTGTGGTGTCCCCGTTGTTCCAGAAAATGGTGCAGTTGATGGCTCAAATTTTACATACGGTAGCAAAATAATCTACAGGTAGGAGGATTGCACATTAAATAAATCTGGTCCTAAATGTGTAGTTACTTATTTCATAAGTTTTGTGTTTGGGAGGACTTTTGTTGAATTATTATTATTAAATTATATATTTACTGTTCATATAGGGTCCATTGAGATTTTGTAAATGACTACTCAGTAAATGACTACTCCTTCCAACCTAGCAGTTCGAAAGCATGTCAAAGTGCAAGTAGATAAACAGGTACCGCTCCAGCGAGAAGCTAAATGGCATTTCCGTGCGCTGCTCTGGTTCGCCAGAAGCGGCTGCGTCATGCTGGCCACATGACCCGGAAGCTGTATGCCAGCTCCCTTGGCAAATAAAGCAAGATGAGCTCTGCAACCCCAGAGTCGGCCACGACTGGACCTAATCATCAGGGGTTCCTTTACCTTTACCTTACTCAGTGACACCATGCATATAGTTATCAATAAGTATGACATATTTAAAACGTCCATGTTCTCTGCCTTGAACGACAGGCACCACTGAAATAAAAATATGTTGCATTTTATTGCTTCTTATAATAAAAGATTTGGTCGCACAAAAAAGATGCAGAATATTGAGATCATGTTTTAAATTATATGCCCTACAAATGATTATGCAATGCATACATTATATTTTCAATTGTATGCACTATGTACGATAATTGGTTTGGCAGCTAAAGGTACAGCTAGGAATTCCAAAGAGCATAATCAAATACAGTCGTACCTTGGAAGAGGAACAGAATCCGTTCTGGAAGTCCGTTCGACTTCTGAAACGTTCGGAAACCAAAGCGCGGCTTCTGATTGGCTGCAGGAAGCAGCGGAAGCTGCGCCGGACATTTGACTTCCAAAAGAATGTTTGAAAACCGAACACTCACTTCCGGTTTTCGATCATTCGGGAGACAGAACGTCCAACTCCCAAGGCGTTCAGGAGTCGAGGTACGAGTGCACTTTATTTTCATTTTTTCTTTCCTTTTAATTTTTTTCTTTTTTATTAAATTATTTTTATTGATTTTTCAATTTTAACTTCACCAAGGATTCTCCATAGAGATAATACAAATCTGGAAAGAAAGAAAAGAAAAAGAAAACAAAAAATAAAAATGAGAATATAAATAAATCTTAATCATGACACATTTTCAGTATACATAAATATTTTGGAGGTTCTCTTTAACCTCCTGACTTCCCTCCATTTCCTTTTCTGGTTCATTAAATAAGTACTTTTTCTGCATAATTATAAAACCTCTCTTTCTTATTTTCCTTATATTAGAAACATTGACGGGCTTTGATTAAACATTTGCAATTGTTAAATAATGAGATGAAGTCTAACATAGGCAATTTGAAATACCAAATTATGGTGGTAATTAGTTAAATATTGATAATATTTTCAGTTTTTCTATGAATTTTATCTACAGTTCCATACTATAACATCTGCCCAGTCTGCTTCTCACTTAAGGTTCTAAACAGACAGCTAAGGATAACGACAAGAGTGCTACAAGAAATCTTATTTTATTTCATCACTAGCCAATGGAAATATGTAATGTCCTGGTTTCCTCTGCAACCCCTCAGAAGTCTGGGGAAGGAGGAAAGTCTTGTGGTCCTCAACTTAATCCGTAAAGAGTAGTTACAGACCAGGGATGCAGGTGGTGCTGTGGTCCAAACCACTGAGCCTCTTGAGCTTGCCGATCGGAAGGTTGGCGGTTCGAATCACCGCGATGGGGTGAGCTCCCATTGCTCGGTCCCTGCTCCTGCCAACTAGCAGTTCAAAAGCATGTCAAAGTGCAAGTAGATAAATAGGTACCACTGCGGCGGGAAGGTAAACAGAGTTTCCGTGTGCTGCTCTGGTTTCCATCACGGTGTTCCATTGCTCCAGAAGCGGTTTAGTCCTGCTGGCCACATGACCCGGAAAGCTGTCTGTGGACAAACGCCAGCTCCCTCGGCCTGAAAGCGAGATGAGCGCCACAACCCCATAGTTGCCTTGGACTGGACTCAACCGTCCAGGGGTCTTTTACCTTTTTACCTTAGTTACAGACTACTGAACTCGATACAGTATTCTCTCTCCCCAAAAGAAGAACTCCTTCTATCCGTGGAAGACTTTTGATCCAAGAATCTCACTGGCGGATGTGATGTTTTTTAATTTGCTGGTCCCCTGCCCCCCCCCCCAACACCACCTCATACTTTTCTGAAGATTGCCCCAATCCTATGGAGCGGATTCCCAAAGAATGCAAGTGACTGCCAGAGAAGCTGGCCAAAGTTGGCTCCTCCACTCTTCCGCCAGTGAGAGCATCCAAAGAAGAAGAAGAAGAAGAAGAAGAAGAAGAAGAAGAAGAAGAAGAAGAAGAGTTTGGATTTGATATCCCGCTTTAGAACTACCCTACGGAGTCTCAAATCGGCTAACATTCTCCTTTCCCTTCCTCCCCCACAACAAACACTCTGTGAGGCGAGTGGGGCTGAGAGACTTCAAAGAAGTGTGACTGGCCCAAGGTCACCCAGCAGCTGCATGTGGTGGAGTGGAGAAGTGAACCCGGTTCCCCAGATTACGAGTTCATTGCTCTTAACCACTACACCACACTGGCTTTGAGCAGTAGTTGTAACCACAGTGCAGCAAGAATTGAACTTATTGAGCATCTGCTGAAGGCTTAGGGACCATTTGATTCCACCCATAGTTTTTCAGTAGGAAAAAAAAAACTTAGACTGTTGGATCTAACAGAGATGCAAGGAAAGTGCAATGCTCTTCTACCTATTTTTAACTTGCTTTCTTGTATCAATACAGGTGCAATAAAGGATACAGTCTAGTAGGCAATGAGGAATCGATGTGCCTTGCAAGTGGCACATGGAATCGTTCTTCCGTATTTTGTGAATTAGTGAAGTGTCCCCTCCCAAAGGAAATAAGCAATGGAAAATATCTAATGAGTGGCGTGACATACCTTTCTAATGTATCGTACACCTGTGACACAGGTTACAGGTAATCAAGAAACCAAGATGCACTTAGCATTTTATGTGCATTTTTAATTATTTTTTTTTAATGTAGAAATGAAGGAGTGCTTTGAATGGAGCATATGCAAAATTATTCATCTGGCTTTTTCTTTAATCTTCTAATATCTGCACATGTAAATTGGTGGTGCTCATGGAAAAGTCATGCAGAATTAGTCATCTTCCTAACACCCAGCTCATTCTTCTGAGCACCAGTCTTTAAGCAAGCATGTTTAAAAAGCTTCATTAGGCAAAATCTGCAAATTATCCTATGATCAAAAGGTTCATATTTACAACTTGACACCCACTAAAGACTTTATTGCTTCATAATTAATATTTCATATATATATATATATATATATATATATAAGCTTGTTGAAAACTCTGAAACACTAGAATTCAGAGTTAAATATGGTGGCTGACAGCAGTTTGGATGTTATAGTGATTTCTGTCGGGATCTCCGCTTGGCCAAGCTGATAAAGCTCATTTTCTTCCCCCGAGTCCTTCGGTTACTCTCCCCCTGACGTGTTTAACCACCTGAGCCTTTGATAAGGCTCCAAGGCGCATTCCCCCATTCAGCAGAGAATCAAAGCAGCAGAAATGATGAGATTTATGGCTACATGCTATGCTTTATTACTAAGCTTCGCAGAGAGCAAAGAAAAATACATCCTCTCCCTGTGAGAGCAGAGAGAAACTGCAACAAAGGAACAAAGGAAACAGGAAACCAGTAATGTCACATCCGTCTCTAGTCTCCCGTGAGACTTCCAATAGCCTGGACTGTCTCTGGAATGTAAACAGAGCCTTGTGACTCTAAGCAGCTGCTCAGTGGCAAACAGAAACTAACAATTTGAAGAGAACAGAAAATTTGTATTTGAGCTGAAATATCTATTTTGAGCTTTAAAAAGTCATTCCTCTTGGCATTATAGGTTTAGATATTCCTAAAAATGTAAGAAAAGTTTTTTTATATGCCACCACTGCTGCGAGGGAACTCATAGCAATGTATTGGAAGAATGATAAAATCCCCATTAGATCAGAATGGTTATTGAAACTGACAGAATATGCGGAGTCAGCCTATCTTTCTAAAAGAATTAGAGATAAACCAGGGCAAAAGTTCATTTTAGAATGGGATCATTTCAAGAGACACTTAAAAAATAGTTGCTGCAATCTGAATATGGTAATAGCTTTTGAGTAAACACTATAATATGTATTAAGGGGGGAAAGATATAGAAACACTAAATACTGTGTTATGAAACAACTAAACAAAATCATGCAATATGTTTATTAAAGGAAAGAAATATGGAAGGGATGGGAAGTCAGATGTTCGTGAAGAAAATTTTTGCTGGAAAATGTATATACTTTTTGTGGTGATTGGTGTTTTTTTAAGGATTGGTAATGATGATTATGAGTTTACATTGTACAGATATAATTACGAACAACAAAGCATAAAAAAGGGGGGGGGAATACTTATTTGGACTGTGGCTGCAGAATGCAGAATTTGTTACCCGTATTTTTTGCTCTATAAGACGCACCAGACCAAAAGACGCACCTAGTTTTTGGAGGAGGAAAACAAGAAAAAAAATATTCTGAATCTCAGAAGCCAGAACAGCAAGAGGGATCGCTGCGCAGTGAAAGCAGCAATCCCTCTTGCTGTTCTGGCTTCTGGGATAGCTGCGCAGCCTGCATTCACTCCATAAGATGCACACATATTTCCCCATACTTTTTAGGATGGAAAAAGTGAGTCTTATAGAGCAAAAAATATTTACAGCTTTTACTTTAACCATGTGCTCTCGAATAGATGGTTGATTAAAGTTCAACATGTTCAAGGAAAGACATGGTAAGGGACGCTTGTGCTTTCATGCGCACCTCTCACAATTTCCCCATTTCCGTTGGTTTCGTAGCCTGCAAGGACCTTCCGTACTCGTGTGCGGAGATTCGGGCGGCTGGAGCAGCCTCCCTCCAGAGTGCAAAACAGTTTCTTGTGGTCTCCCTCCTGTTATAAAAGATGCCGCGGTTACTGGGAACAACTACACTTTCGGAAGCACCGTCACTTATACGTGTAAGGAAGGGTATGTAAAGGAGCTCAATCAGATCAGAACTCTTAAACGTTGTCGTACTGCGAAGCAGAGAACCTGCGACCCTCCCGTCATGCTGGACTCCAGCTCACAACAGCCCCAGCCATACTCTTGGCCAGTGGCGCAGGATAATGGGAGCTATAGTCCAGCAGCATCTGCAGAGCCACAGTGTGTCTTTAAAGTGTGGTGATTATTGTAGATCTCATTGCAGAATCCATGCTCCTGTGTCAGATAACTGAAAGGTAATATATAGCAGTAATGGAGAGCCTCAGGCCCAGGGAGTGCAGAGAATGTGGCCCTCTAGACCTCCCTATCTGGCCCTCAGAATTCTTTGCAGGCCGCACCCCTCATGGGGTGCTTTGTAGGGCTGGGAGATACCTGGTTTTCAGCATTGTGATGCATAGCGGCTAAATACCACAATATGCTGATATATCACGTTGTCTGGCTCTGGAATGTATCTCAACTGCTTGCATTTCTTAGCACAGAAAGTATTGATCTGATGTGTAGCGATCTTTCCTATTCTCATTAATTCAAGGGGGTTCTGGAAGCTTCTGTGTGTGAAAGAAACAAGCAGAAGGTTCATGATGTTTGGGTTATTCTTTCAGAGAAGCTGAGTACAGCTGACTTAAACTGGTTCTCTTATCTCTTTCACTCAAGGTCATGCTGACTTTAAAAGTAAGGCCAGAAGGAGATTGGATTTCACTTTCTCTTTCTATCTCTTTTCCTTCTGGTGTGGTGCTCTGTACATAGTATGCTTAGTGTTAAGGTTTAGACTTATTATAAGTTATTGTAAGTTTAGGTTAAGTCTGCTGTGACTGGATTTCTTATGGACAAAGCCAATCCTGAATGTATTGGATTTGTGACCATTATGCTCATTTGCCTTCAGTAGCAGTAAAGCTCTGCTGGATGAAATTAATAATAATAATAATAATAATAATAATAATAATAATAATAATAATAATTTATTTATACCCCTCCCTTCCCGGTTCAGGGCGCCTAACAACAAATTTAAAACACTTAATTGTAAAAGCAGCATAAAATACAGTATAAAAACATGAATGACAATAAAAATCAATTTAGGGGAAATAAGCATTAGATAATCCCCAGGGCTAGCTGGCTGAATTAGATAATCCCCCAGGGCTAGCTGGCTACTTGGGCCAGGGAGGAGACATGGGGAGAATTAGCTGTGGGGTCTCAGAGCCTCTGGTCTCCTTTTGGGGGATCCTGCAACGTGTTTAAGTTGTTACTCTGCTAACTATACATTGGAATCTACTCTGGATCAATACTGAGTAGAATTTCAATGACACGTCCTCCCCACCTTAGGGGAGGAAGGACTGCAGCCAAGGGATATCACAGAGGTATATCGCCCATCCCTGCAAAGCCCCATGAGCTTTGGCTCACGTGAGCCAGAGGGGGAATCAAGGCTTCTTTCAACTGTTCAGCTTAGCCGGGGGGGGGGGGGTAGGGGGTTTCCTCAAAGGTGCAGGCAGGCAAGCAGATGGAGCCCGAGAAGAGGCTCGCCTGGAATGTTTTCAGGCTCTGCCTGCCTGCCTGCCTGCCTGCACCCTTGCTGATCTGCAGGCAAATTGCGATGGCAAATACATTGCAGATCCCCAGCCATCGCAATGTATTGCCAGCTCAATTTGTCTGAAACCAGTATTGTGAACTGAACGCCGTTTATCAATATATCGCACAGCTCCAAAGCTTTGCACCCCAAATGTGCTTGCCTGGCTGAGAAGTGTCCTTCAACTCTGATGCTTGTCTGGATAGAGAGGGAAGTGTGAGAGTGTGTAGAAAATTGCCTACTGTGCAAAGGGAAGATTTATATTCATTGCGCTGTCCACCTCAGCCTCTGCCCCCGTAACACTGGCAAGTGGTTCCTGGATGCCTGCCCAGAAGGGAATGTTTGAAAAAGATTATCCACCTTTTGGTCTCGAAGATGTGCTAGCTCAATGGGACCTTTTGTTCAAAGCTCCCTAGATGATTTGTTTTAGAGCTAACTACTTGATGGGGGGGGCAAAAGATTGCACCCATCCGTAGGAGGAGCCCCAGCACCACCAGTGAATTGCATCCAAGAAAATATATCTAGGAAAGAAATAATCGTAGGCATGCCAAAACACTTTCATAGCTGTGACTTGTTTTTATCTGCGGCTCCAAAGTTAAACACCTTTAAGGCCCAGCAATTTAAAATAACTCTCCTGTTGAAATCAGTGGAATTTGACAGTGATTTACTCCTCCACTAGAATAGAATCATAGAGTTGGAAGAGACCCCAAGGGCCATCGAGTCCAACCCCCTGCCAAGCAGGAAACACCATCAGAGCACTCCTGACATATGGTTGTCAAGCCTCTGCTTAAAGACCTCCAAAGAAGGAGACTCCACCACACTCCTTGGCAGCAAAGTCCACTGTCGGACAGCTCTTACTGTCAGGAAGTTCTTCCTAATGGAATCTTCTTTCTTGAAGTTTGGATCCATTGCTCCGTGTCCGCTTCTCTAGAGCAGCAGAAAACAACCTTTCTCCCTCCAACCTTTCTCCACTTGTTTCCATGCTTTACAGAAAAGGTATATTCTAATTCATTTTAATCATTTATACCCATTCTTTCTGAGAATAAAACTTTCCCATGGCAACTTAACCCACCCCCCAAAAAAGTAAGTACATTTCAAAACTTTTACAGTGGTACCTCGGTTCTCCATTCCGGGAGTCTGTTCAACTCCCGAGACCATTCGAAAACCAAGGCGCGGCTTCCGAATGGCTGCAGGAGCTTCCTGCACCCAAGCGGAAGCCGCGTCAGACTTTCGGCTACCGAAAAATGTTCACAAACCGGAACACTTACTTCTGGGTTTGCAGCATTCAGGAGCCGATTTGTTTGGGAGCCAGGCCGTTCAAGAACCAAGGTACCGCTGTATGACATTAGAAGTCCATTCTATTATGAGTCTAATGTTGCTTTTCCTTTCCATTCCACAGCTACACATTAATTGGCACGGAAACTGTGGAATGCTTGGCGAGTGGCAAATGGGACCTGAATCACCAGCAATGTGTGGCCGTTTCATGTGATGAGCCTCCGCCTGTGGAACATGCCTCTCCAGAAAGCGGCCATCGTCTCTTCGGCGACATAGCGATCTACTACTGCACTGATGGGTACAGTTTAGCTGGCAATGCCCAGTTGCTGTGCAATGCCCAGGGAAAGTGGGTGCCACCGGATGACAAAGACGTTCCGGAATGTATCGCCGACTTCTGCGAGAGACCGCTGCCTGCGCCTTACAGCATCTTGGAATCGTCAAACAAGGCCAAATTTGCAGCCGGGTCCGTTGTGAGCTTCAAGTGCACAGAGGGCTTTGTCTTAAACACGTCCGCTAAGATTGAATGTGTTCGGGGAGGGCAATGGAGCCCTTCTCCGTTGACCATCCAGTGCATTCCTGTTCGCTGCGGAGAACCAGCAGGCATTAAAAACGGTTATGCAATCGGCACAAATTACAGTTTTGGGGCCATTGTGGCTTACAGCTGCACTAAAGGGTATTATATCAAAGGAGAGAAGAAGAGGACATGCGAGGCAACCGGAACATGGAGCGCTGCTATGCCCACCTGTCACCCGGTGTCCTGTGGAGAACCTCCCAAACTTGCAAATGGAGTTATTGAGGTACTGCTAAGGCCTTGAGCATAGACAGCATTAGCAGCTGGAAGGTTCAGTAGTTTAAAAGTCCAGGCCAATGAACTTGGAAAAAATAATTAAAAGCAGGGTTTTTGTTTAAGGTAGTTAGGGAAATGCATTAGTCTCTGAATCAGACTTCTAAAAATCAGATATGTGCAACTTAATCCGGTAAGTGAAGTGCTTTTAAACAGGACACTAAGAAAACCAGAAAACATTTCGCTGGCTGAGTTTTCTGGTATTTTTTTCTTCTTTCTGTACAGATGGTGGGCAGATTTGTAGGGATAGCCAAAAGATGTATCTGATATCACTTTTTCCCATTCATCATCCATAAAAATGCTGAAAGAGGTACCAAAACCTGTTCAGGTGTACAGGCTCATTTATTTCACCTTGAGTTTGAGTTTTGTTGATAATGATGTCTTTCAACGTTAAATTTTTGGAGTTTTTGTTTCATCCGGTCCTATGAAACTGGTTGCACAGCTAATGCACCACCTCAGTTGCACAGAGAAAGACTGGAATGTGTGACAATCTTTAACTCTTTAAGTGGGGGGGGGGAGTGGGAATGGTGCCAGTTGTTCTTGGAATCAGAGCCTTAACATTTATGAACTGTCAGAAGTCAGTGTTTATCTGCTAGGTGTGTGACGTTTTATAAGCCCTAAAGTTTGTTCTGGTCTGTTTTACAGGTTGCAACAGGACGTTCCTTTGGGAGCGAAGTGAGATTTCGGTGCAATGCTGGCTATCAACTGAATGGAAGCGCAACATTCACTTGCCAAGCTAACCGCCAGTGGCAGAGTGAAGCCCTTCCTTCCTGCACCCTTGTCACTTGTGCAAAACCACCTTCTCTCCAGCATGGCTTCAGCAAGGGAGAAAGTTTTGAAGTGGGAGCAAAAGTCAGGTTCTTCTGCGACGAAGGCTATGAGCTGATCGGAGATGCCTCCTGGACTTGTCAGAACTCTGGGGTGTGGAACCGAAAACAAAACCCCAAATGCGTCCCGGCAAAGTGCTCCGAGCCACCACTAATTGAGAATCAGCTGGTCATGAAGGAGATGGCTGGCCAAGTAGGCGTGGTCCACTTTTCATGCAAAGAGGGCTTTGCTTTGCACGGTGCCTCCGTATTGAAATGTTTGACGTCACAACAGTGGAACGATTCTTTCCCTGTCTGCCAAGCCGTACTGTGCCCTCGGCCGCCTTATATCCCCTTTTCGGACTCCGTGGTGTCTTCCCTTCATTTTGGCAGCACCGTGAGCTACACGTGCATGGATGGGTTTTTGCTGAAAGGTGTTTCGACCATCAGCTGCCAAGCCGATGGTACATGGAGCGCCCCGCTGCCGGAATGCATTCCGGTGGAGTGCCCACAGCCGGCGGAAGTTCAGAACGGCATTGTAGATGTCCAAGGCCTTACCTACCTCAGCACTGCCCTGTATAATTGCAAACCGGGCTTTGAGCTAGTGGGGAACATGACCATACTTTGCGGGGAGGATGGCCACTGGCTTGGAAGGAAGCCAACTTGCAAGCCCATTGAGTGTTCCAAGCCCAGGGAGATTCAGAATGGCCGATATTCGTACGTTGACCTGCACTACAGGCAGACAGTTACCTATTCGTGTGACAGAGGATTCCAGCTCGAAGGGGAAAGTGTCCTGAGCTGCCTGGAGACAAGGGAGTGGGATGCAGAAATTCCCTCTTGCAGAGCTATCAACTGCGATCCTCCGCAGCCCATTGAGAACGGCTTTGTCGAAGGTGCAGATTACAGCTATGGCGCTATGGTGATATACAGCTGTATGCCAGGATTTCAGCTCTCAGGTCTTGCCATGCAGACTTGTGAAGAGTCTGGTTGGTCTAGTGTTAGCCCAGTATGCCTGCCGACCGATTGTGGCCTTCCTCCCCACATAGATTTCGGGGGGTATATAACAATTAGCAGCAATGAAAAGCTTTTTGACCATGGAGGAGGGTTTGAAGAGGGGTTCCCTACTGCCAGCCCACCTTTTTACTCCCTAATACTTGATAACCAGAAAGACATGCAAAGTTATTCAAAGGCCATTAACACGCTGCCGTTGTCAGGGTACTTATATGGGACTATGGTGTTGTATAGCTGCTACCCTGGCTACGAACTCTTAGGGAATTCCATGCTGGCTTGCCAAGAGGACGGCATGTGGAACGGCAGTGCCCCTGTCTGCATCTCCAGCCGGTGCGAATTGCTGCCGCACCCAGAAAACGGCTTCGCGAATTTTACAGAGAACACGCTTGGTAGTTCAGTGAAGTATACCTGCAAACCAGGGTATAAGCTGATTGGCTCAGAAACGAGGCTTTGTATGCCCAATGGGCAGTGGAGTGGCGAAGCCCCGACTTGCAAAGTGGCATCATGCACGGGGCTTAGCAGGCCCATGAATGGCACAATAAGAGGGGAAGGTCGCACTTACGGGAGCGTGGTCCACTATGAGTGCGACCCTGGGTTCCAGTTAAATGGTCCAGGTAAGAGAACGTGCCAGGCCGATCAGAATTGGGATGGGGATGAGCCGATCTGCCTTCCCATTTCCTGCGGCCAAATCCCTAATCTAGAGAACGGCCAAGTGCTAGGAGTGGAATATACGTTCCAAAAACATATCGAGTACAGCTGCAAAGAAGGTTTCGTCCTGGAAGGGGACCAGAGGAGAGTCTGCCTTGCAGACGGACGATGGAGTGGAAGATCTCCGCTTTGCAGGATGATCCAATGCGCCGAACCACCAGCGCTTCATCACGGGCAGACTAGTGGGTGGGAATTTGGCTTCGGGAAGAGAATTGAGCATCGCTGTGACGAAGGGTATGTATTGCGCGGTGCATCCATACGTATCTGTCAGGCTGACGGTAACTGGGATAGAGAAGCTCCTTTCTGTGAGTCTGTCAGCTGTGGGCCTCCTGAAGACATCTCTCACGGCTTTCTGAACGGCTCGGTCTTCACTTATGGGAAATATATAAAGTACATCTGCTTTCCTGGCTATGAGTTACAGGGGAACCCAGTGAGGCAGTGTATGTCTAATGGGATGTGGAATGGAACAGCCCCCTCTTGCGTGCCTTGCGAATGCCCTGTGCCCATGATTCAGAACGGGGCAGTTGTAGGCAACCATTTCAGCTGTGGTGAGAGAGTAGCGTTTCAGTGCCTGGAAGGTTTCAAGCTGCTAGGACCCACAGAAATCACGTGCGAAGCTGCCGGCAGATGGAGTTCTGGCTTTCCGCACTGCGGGCAGATCTCGTGCGGCCCCCCGCCAACGATCCCCAATGCATTCATCAACGGGAGCAGCTCTGTAGACCAGAACGCCATCGTTTATAATTGCGAACTGGGCTATGTGATGCAAGGGAGATCGGAAATGACGTGCACAGAAACAGGCGCCTGGAGCCAGCCGTATCCAAGTTGCACCTTACTGACTTGCGGACCACCACCTTCTGTCCTTCACGCAGTTGCCGTTGGAGAGTCGCAAGCCTATGGGAGCAAAGTCCAGTACAGGTAAGAAGAGTTCATATGCCAAAGAGTATTAGGCCTGGGCGATACCTGGTTTCCAGCATCACAACATACCAATAAATCATGATGTCTGCAATAAGGAGGGAACTATGGAGAGTCACTGGTTGGCTTCATGGTTTTTCCGACATCGTGGTTTTTGCACCTGCTCTTTTGTTTCACTGCCTCTTGCAAGAGGCAGGGGAGAGCTGAACCGGCAGAGTTAAGAGGGACTACAGAAATAGAGAGAAGCCTTGGCTGGCTTCACTGTTTTCCCCACAATAATTATTTTTGCATAGCACACAAATATGTTGCCAGGTCAAAAATTATGAAACTGATATCAATATGGACTTCCAACAATATGGACTTCCAACTGGCTTTGGATGATATATCAATATACAGTGGTACCTTGGTTTACAAACTTAATGTGTTCCGGAAGTCTGTTCTTAAACCAAAGCATTCTTAAACCAAGGTGTGCTTTCCCATAGCAGCAGGGGACTCAATTTACAAATGGAACACACTCAACAGGAAGTGGAACATGTTCTGCTTCTAAGGCAAAGTTCACAAACCAAAACACCTACTTCTGGGTTTGCAGCGTTCTTAATCCAAGTTGTTCATAAACTAAGCTGTTCTTAAACCAAGGTACCACTGTATTTACCAGCCCTAGTCTGCCTTAGAATGACTAGCATCACACACATACATACATAACTTGAGGTTGCCATTCCTATTTGCTCTGCCTACCTGCTAGCCCTGCTTCCCCCATACCTAGCCAATCTCGCTTTATACCTGACCCAAACCCTCCTCTGTTTACACCTCACCCATCCCCTCACAGCTCACTCCAACCTCCCATTCCACTCCCAACCAACCTTAAGCTCCTCCCCATCACAGCTCAGCACACCTTTTAATGGGTTTTAACACCACTATTTAATGGAGATGAGGAGGCACTTCAAAGAACGGCTTGCAAACTGCTCTCTGAAGCACCTCTCCATCTCCTTAAACCCTGCTCAGGTTGTTTTATGGCAAGCTTCCTTTCTCCCCTTACAAGATGTAGGACCCAGACATCCCCAACAGATGCTTGTTTTGTGTTTGCATTGTAAATGTATTTCACAAAGAACAAACGGTATTGGGGAAAGGAGGTGGCAGTTGGGAGTTGGTTGGTCATTCTGTTAGTTGATTATTTGAGAAGGTGGCTTCATGCAGGTACTGTCTGGAGAAGTTTGTGAAGGTGGGCAAGCTATGGATTAATAACTTGTGCACTGCTATGAAGGAGCTTTGAAAACAAAAACGGATTAAACCCTCTCTTGGGCTCAAGGAGGGACGCGGGTGGCGCTGTGGGTGCCTCAGTGCCTAGGGCTTGCCGATCGCATGGTCGGCGGTTCGAATCCCCTCGGCGGGGTAAGCTCCCGTCTTTCGGTCCCAGCTCCTGCCCACCTAGCAGTTCGAAAGCACCCCTAAGTGCAAGTAGATAAATAGGTACCACTTTATAGCGGGAAGGTAAACGGCGTTTCCGTGTGCTGCGCTGGTGCTGGCTCGCCAGAGCAGCTTCGTCACGATGGCCACGTGACCTGGAAGTGTCTCCGGACAGCGCTGGCCCCTGGCCTCTTAAGTGAGATGGGCGCACAACCCTAGAGTCGGACACGACTGGCCCGTACGGGCAGGGGTACCTTTACTATGAAGGAGCTTTGAAAACAGAAACGGATTAAACCCTCTCTTGGGCTCAAGGGAGTGAAATGCATTGTGTTCATTAATAGGTATGCGAATAATATTTGTTGTTCAGCTGTTGCCAACCTGACAAGTAAATCTTTATCTTCAAGTCGTGTGTAAGGAGTCTTATTTTATCACAGACAGCTAACATATGTACCTTAGGATTTCCTTCAGCAGTTCAGAGCATGCAATATGTACCTATTGCTGGTGACCCCACTGTGACTTACATGTTGCAGATGCCTGGAGGGTTATGTGATGGAGACAGAAATGGATACCTGTACCTGTCAGGAAGATGGGCACTGGTCCCCTAATAGTATTTCCTGTTGCCCCAGAAAATGCTCCCTGCCAACAAATACAACCAATGTAATTATTTCTGGTGATGAGTTCACTGTGAACCAGAGCATTACCTTATCATGCCAAGAAGGCTATCTTCTGAATGGAGCAAACACTTCCACATGCCAGGTAAAGGTTTATCTCACTTTTGCTCTGTTTTAATCCTTGTCTTAATAGTCATATATCTGTGCCTACTGAACTCATTCCTGAAGAGCAAAATAATAATAATGTTATGGTAATACACCATGCTCTTATTCTGCTAATTGAAAACCAAACTGCATTGCTGTTTTAAAAAATATTGATCTGAAAATAATCCTCCCTCATAACCTTTTTATAACAGCACCGTTCCAGACTGGGAGCACAATCCTATGCATGCCTACTCGGAAGTAAGTCCCAGTGCAATGAATGGGACTTATTCCCAGGGAAGTGTGTATATTAGGATTGCACCCTTAGTGTTAAATTTAGAGGAAGTTAATTCTGTTATTTGAAAGGCAGGGCATTCCATGCCACCTCAATAAAACTTAACATATGAGAATTGTGGCAAATTACCCTCCTTAGAGAAGCGTGGACCTGCTCCTATTAGGTATTGGAGTTTTATCCTTTTGTTTTTCTAGATACATTTTTATTAATATAGTTCCTGGAAACTGTTAAACGACTTGACTAGCAAGCAATGGTTGCATCGTTGTAATTTGCCATGGAACTATAACTACAAAATTTGGAATATTTAGAATAAAAAATGCTATTTAGCAATTTGGAATAAATTCATTCTGCTAAATAATGGCTGCTCAACACTCCCAAAACTAACCTACCTATTCCAGGCCCTCCCAATCTGGATCCCCTCAACCCAACTTCGCAGTTGGCAGAGAAAAATACATTCTTTCATCTTCTCACATAAAAAACCAAGAATAAGCCCCAAATACCTGCACCTCCCCACCTCAGAAGGAGGATGGGGAATCCCCAACATAGAAGCATATTACAATGCCAACCAAATACGCCATATAATCCCATATATACTAGAAGATGAGACAAAACAATGGGTACACCTAGAGAGGGAAACAATTAAAAATACCTGCACCACAACATACCCACTCCTCCCAAACAAACTAAAGAAAATTCCCACAACACTTAACAGATACACACAGACCATGCTCAAAGCATGGAAAACACAAATAGGCAAACTATCCCCAACCCCATCCCCACTAATCCCCCTGGCGCACCACCCATTATTCCACCATGCAGCACAAAACCTCCAGATAAAAACCTGGCAAACCAAAGGCTTATATCGCCTAATAGACTTTTATAAAAATAACAAACCTTTGTCAACACAAGAAATACAAGACAAACTAGAAGACACCCAAATGCCCTGGTTAACACAACACCAACTGCATGCCCTCTTAAACAACCCAACAGTAAAATCAGCAGCAACTAGGCCCCTGACAACCTTCGAAAACCTCCTCCTGACAACAAAGGGAAACGGTAAAGGGACGGTATCCGCAATATACAAAATACTACTCCAAAACCCCGCAAATCCCCTAGATGCAATCAAAAAACAATGGGAGAATGACATAGGCTATGAGATTAACCCCACTCAATGGACCAGAATGTGGTCTAAACCCCCCTTTAAATCCATATCAACGAAAAGAAAAGAACTCACACTGAAACTCACCTACAGGTGGTACCTAACACCAAGGAAACTAGCGCTAATACACCCAGGAACCTCACCAAAATGCTGGAGAGGGTGCATCTCCACAGGCACATACCTCCACATGTGGTGGGAGTGTCCCAAAATCCAACTATTCTGGACAACAGCCATACAAGAAATATGTAAAATAACTAAGCAAGTAATAGACATCACCCCAGAATTGGCCCTACTAAACATTTTCCAAGACAACAATGCCCATTTACACCACAAAGAACTCATAACCCACCTACTCTCAGCAGCCAGAAGCATCATAGCCAGACACTGGAGAGACCTGTCAGGAGTAAGTATGGACCAATGGTACCAAATAGTATGGGAAACAGCCCTACTAGAAAAATTAACCAATAAACTGAAACTGACACGGGGACAAACAGAAGAAGACGCCTTCACCCCGGTATGGCTCCCCTTTATCACATACACAGCCCAACAGGACAATGACAATAATCCACCAACAGCATACAAATCAATATGGCTAACCTGATCCAAAACACCCACCCACCTCACTCACATACGAAAACAAAGATCACCACAGCCAATCACAAGCAAACAATCACACCCTAGGCCAACCCCAACCTCTCTCACCACCAAAGGAACACAAGCGAACAACACAAACAACGCTGACCCCAAACTCTACATACATTAAACATAATAGAAACACCGCCACCCGACCCCACCCCCTTCCATTTCCCCTCTCTCCACCCCACTCTTTCTTTTTTCTTTTCCTCTCCCCCTAATGCCTCAACAAATGAAATGGATTTGTAAAAATGTTACATGAAAAAACAACAACGAGGCATTACACTTACTTCTGTAAAACAAGAAAACCCTTAATAAAAAAGAAGGGAAAAAAACAAAACAAAACAAAAACATTTCTTGGTCCAAATAATGCTTTCTGCATGAATAAACACTTCTCTGCTAATCGTCAGAACTTTTGCTTACGACTTTTCTCAATTCCAAAAAGTGCAAGTTGCAATCCAGAAAAACACAGGATGTGCCATACCCCTGACACCATTCTAAAAAGCCCATCATCCCTGACTGCTGGTCCTACTACCTAGGGATGATGGGAGTTGTAGTTCAAAAACAGCTAGACACCCAAGTTTGGGAAACCCTGGTCTAGGTAATAGTGAATGTCCCAGTTCTTCAGTCCAGTCATTTCTTAAACTCTGCATATCAAACTTATTTGTTGCTGTGCTGTTTACACTTTATATATCTTGTGAAAAAGAAATGTGTTGCTTCTGTGTTGCTTAGCAAGCCATGGAGATACTTTCCCCCCTCTTTTTAGAATAACGGTAACTGGATGCCATTATTTTCAAGCGAGATCTGTGCTCCTGTTTCCTGTGGAAAGCCTGAGGCTCCAGAACATGGAATAGTGATTGGCAACAGATACAGTTACAAAGACATGGTTCTTTATCAATGCAGTTCTGGTTATGAGTTGGAAGTAAGTCCATTCAATCTTTTCTTCATTCTGTTGGTTAGCATGTTGCCCAGTAGATGGCATGCTAGGTTAAAATCAATGTGTCCTTTTATTGGGAAAAGCTGCTTACAACCATCATTTGCACTTGAGAATAAAATACAGGTGTGCTACATTGCTTATGATGTGTATCTTATTTGCCACTCATTAAACCACGGGAATTGGCAAAGCCATTCTCAAAAGAATTAAGTCACAAAACTATACGTCCAATGCACCTTTCAAACTGGTACACCAGAAAGTGGATCCAAGTTGGGATGATTGCTTGTGAAGCTTTAGTTGTAGGTCTGCATCTGTTAAAACAGGAACTGTAGCTGGATCTCCATGTGCAACACAATGAGGAGCAAATAAACTGGTAGTTCAGAGATGAGAAAGCTGTGGCACTTCAAATTGCAGGCAGCAAATTGTATTTTTGACTCCCTTGCTGTACAAAAACAAAACGAACCTGAAAGTAGGAAAGTAGCACACCAGGAAGAAGGCTGGGTAAGAATTTTTCAGCCTCTATATTTGTTGTTCATAATAATAACACATGGGTAGGCAAACTAAGGCCCAGGGGCCGGATCCAGCCCAATTGCCTTCTAAATCCAGCCCGTGGATGCTCCGGGTATCAGCATGTTTTTACATAAGTAGAATGAGTCCTTTTATTTAAAATGAATCCCTGGGTGATTTGTGGGGCATGCCTGGTGTTTTTATGTAATCAGAATGTGTGCTTTTATTTAAAATGCATCTCTGGGTTATTTGTGGGGCATAGAAATTCGTTCATTCCCCCCCCAAAAAAAAAAATAGTCCGGCCCCCCACAAGGTCTGAGGGACAGTGGACTGGCCCCCTGCTGAAAAAGTTTGCTGACCCCTGTAATAACACAATACCTTAGGAGGGGAGAGTACTTGTTTAATTATTATTTAAAATGTTTGTATGCTGCCCTTGTGTAAGCAAATTCCCAAATATTTCACAATAACATTAAAATGGTTAAAACACAGTGGAACTCAGTGGCCAAAGATGAACATAATAGTATCAAGAAGGAAAACGAGAGAAAGCACTTTTTAAAAATCAGATCAGTTTTAATGACGCAAGTAGGACCTGCAACAAAATGTGGCTCTGCAAAGTGTTCCCGTTCATGACTTTAGCCAGCCAAAAAAACCTCCCCAGATACTCCATTTCCTTTTCCTCCTCCACCTCACGGTACTCACTTGGCATTCCATGTCAGAGGCTGGTCTGGATAAGAAGACTGGGGAATGCAGTCGCAGGAAAAGCAGCTCCAGGAGACAGGCAGACACAGAAGCTGCTCAGTTGAGAGAGGAGCTACCCAGCTATGAGATAGTAGCTAAGCAACCAGAAGGGAGGGAGCAGCTGGGCGATACATCAATCAAGAGTGGGGGAGAACCCCATCCCTCTGCCTGAACTTGGAGGTCCGAGTGTGTCAGAGAACAAAGAAGACATGGGGGGGGGACTTCCCATTGGAGCGCTTCTTGCTGCAGAAGTGGGGAGGAGTCAGAGCAGGCAACTCATATCCTTGTGGAGGGTGGCCTGTTTGTGCTTGTAACAGAATGCTGTAATAAAAAGACTATAAATCTACCAAATGCTCATTAATTCTTATCGGTGAGCCACCAGAAGGGATATGGGAACTCCCGTACTTGACATTTCATGACCATTGCTTAATCTTCATTGAGCTTTGTCTGGGGTACCACTCCTCTTCAGTTCCCATTGATTGGTTGTGTGGGATGGGGTTTATCTGGATCCCATCCCGTTAAATTTTTAAAAAAATTTTTTTTAATGTATAATATTTTATTAAGAGTTTCACATAGGAAAAAAAGAAGAAAAATACAAAAAGAAAAACAAATAAAAACAATTCCATTTTCATAGTATTTCTTACATTTGCTTATTTCCCAGACTTCCCCACACCTCCCCTCTCTGTATTCCAATTCAAAAATTTAATCAGCAAATCCCTTCCCTCTGTCTTATCTTTATCTTAATATATTATACCTTTAATTCTTCATCTTTTTAACCTTCGAATTTTCCGTACTCCTTAGCCACATTATTACTAATAACCTTTTAACCTCCATCCGATGTCATTCTAATATTCACTAATTTTATAATATTTCTGTAAGTAGTCTTTAAATTTCTTCCAATCTTCCTCCACCGTCTCTTCTCCCTGGTCTCTGATTCTGCCAGTCATTTTTGCCAGTTCCATATAGTCCATCACCTTCATCTGCCATTCTTCCAAAGTGGGTAATTCTTGTGTCTTCCAATACTTTGCGATAAGTATTCTTGCTGCTGTTGTGGCCCATCCCGTCAAATATTTTATTCAAGTTGCCAACCCAGCTCTCCCTCACGGACTTATGAGAGAACGCTTTCATAGTTCTTCGATAATGCTTTTCTACTTCCGTTATTCCTTGGGTTGTACCCAGTGGTTGTGCATGCAGGAGGTAGCTTGTGCAATCAGTTTTATCCTTTTCCCTCCTCCTCCTCTCAGCTCCAGAGGTTGGGCCCCTCCAGAACTGTGTGGGCTTTGTTATACAGGGCTTCAGTTGGGGAGGAGACTCTGCTAGAATTAGCTGGTGAACCTTGCCCAAAGATCTGCTGGTCTAAGATTCCTCTGTCCAATATCAGATTTCCTGTGAGAATAGGATATTTTGTGCTCTTTTCTGAATTATTCTTTTACCCGATAGGGTGATGCAGAGCGTATTTGTGGAGCGGATAAACTCTGGAGTGGAGCAACACCAGTCTGCAGAAGTAAGCTATGCATTAATTTTATTATATGTCAAGCTTAATTTGAACATGGCTTTCCCCTCCCCCGCCCCCAAGGTGCAATATTGGAATATGTCATGTTGCTTTTGCCAGTGTAACTCAGTTCCTTTCAGATTTCATTTGACATGCATCTGGCCCTTACTTTGAATGCGGAGTCTGTTTGGGTCCGATGCAGAGATTCTGAGATGCTTTCCCCCCCCCCCCAACCTTTTCCTAGTAATTAATCATCTGCAAACTCATCTATACCAGCAAAGTAAACAAAGTTAAGTACAGTCATACCTTGGATCCTGAATGCCTTGCGAGTCGAAAGTTTTGGATCCTGAACACCGCAAACCTGAAAGTGAGTGTTCTGGTTTGCAAACGTTCTTTGGAACCCGGCCGTCTGATGCGGCTTCCGCAGGTTCCTGCAGCCAATTGGAAGCCGCGCCTTGGTTTCCAAACATTTTGGAAGTTGAACAGACTTCCGGAAGAGATTCCGTTCAGCTTCTGAGGTACCATTGTGTGTGCACGCTTTACTGAAAAGATCACCTGTGTGTTTTCATTCAGAGATATCCTGTGGGCCCCCTGAACCAATAGATAATGGATCCATTATCGGCAAAGATTTTGTGCTTGGAGATGAAGTTCTCTACAATTGCGATCAGGGATTTGAGCTACAGGGGCCAGCTCGAAGGATTTGCCATGTTAACAAGAAGTGGAGCCCCTCAGCCCCTACGTGTGTGAGTAAGTAAATATCAGTGTCAGTTGACAAAAGTTCGCCAAGTGAGAGGTATACCACATTAGGTAAATTTCAGTAGAAACACGAATCTTCTCCCTCCTGTAGTTACCACAGGCAAAGCTATCTTGGTGGTCATGTAACAAGGGAGAGGAAAGAATGGGTGTCTTAGTTTCCCCCCAGAATTGTTTTATTAGTCCTCTGTCACAAGAGACCAGGGCCCTGCGGACTTGACTTCTTTCCGCAGGGCCTGCAAGACAGAGCTGTTCCACCAGGCCTTTGGCCAGGGCACAGCCTGACTCCCTCCCTCAGCAATCTTCGCGGAGCTCTGGCCCAATGGTTGCCAGTGGCTTGAATTAATTAATTTTACAATGAATGGTTTTAGAGTGTTGTTTGTGCTGTACTTTTGTACTGTTTTATTGTTGTTAGCCGCCCTGAGCCCGGCTTCGTCTGGGGAGGGCGGGATATAAATAAAATTTATTATTATTATTATTATTATTATTATTATTATTATTATTCCATACCATACCATACCATGCTAAGCCAAGCCAAGGTTTTGCTTACCATATCGTTCAAGCCCTGGCTCACGATTAAGCTCTTTCTCCACTGACCACAAGCTTCTTTTCTCTTGCAGGCATAAGATGTGAACCACCTCCAAGAGTGGAAAATGCATTGCCTGTAGTCGTAGAGAAAACATACTACAGAAGCAACATATCCTTTGTGTGCAATTTTGGATATCACTTGCTTGGACCCGAAAACATCACCTGCTTGGCCAATGGAACCTGGAGTAAACCCTTTCCGTCCTGCAAAGGTGATTTTTTGGTTGTGTTTTGCATTTGTGAGTGCTAGTTTTCTTGTGGCTGGGGACACTGGAGATCTGTTTATACACCGTCCTCTTATTCCAAACGAGTGAGAGGTCCAGATTGTCTTCACAGAAATCCACATCTTCAGAGGGGTGTTAAGGAGCCCTGATAGACACTCGTTGCTCTTCTGATGCTTCTCTTGTTAAAACGATTCGCTGCAAAGAAACAATTGTCCTAATTCACTTACCGTTGTTTAGAAACCAGATGTGAAGATCCGGAATTCATTGAGAATGGGAATGCTCTCTATGAAAACAACACAGTTGGCAGCAGGGCTGCGTATTATTGCAACCGAGGGTACAGCTTAGAAGGGGAGCCCATTGCAGAGTGCACAGAAGCAGGAACGTGGAGCCATCCTATACCTCAGTGCAGACGTATGTTCAATTCTCAATAATGGAAACTAGCTTTACTTTGTATCATGCAAAAGTTGTGAAGTCTGAAAGTACTTCTAATGTGGAGTATGTCTTTTTGCCTTTGGTGAAGTTTATCAATGTTTGCTCACCATAAATAACTAGCTATGTTCTACATTCTCTTTAAAGAAATCAACCACATTAAAAGGGATGTGGGTGGCGCTGTGGTCTAAACCACTGAGCCTCTTGGGCTTCCTGATCAGCAGGTCGGTGGTTTGAATCCCCGCGACGGAGCGAGCTCCCGTTGCTCTGTCCCAGCTCCTGCCAACCTAGCAGTTCAAAAGCACACCAGTGCAAGTAGATAAATAGGTACCATTGTGATGAGAAGGTAAATGGCGTTTCTGTGCGCTCTGGTTTCCATCACAGTGTCCCGTTGTACCAGAAGTGGTTTAGTCCTGCTGGGCACATGACCAAGAAAGCTGTCTGCAGACAAACACCGGCTCCCTCGGCCTGAAGCAAGATGAGCCCCGCAATCCCGTAGTCGCCTTTGACTGGACTTAACAATCCAGGGGTCCTTTACCTTAGCTTCTATTTACCACATTAAAAACTACATATTTGAATTTAGGTACAGATGTTCAGGCTAGGCACTGTATCATGTAGTCTAAACTACATCTAATCCCCTGCATTTTATGGCTCTGATGTTCCTGATCATTGTGGGATACCCTTTCCACAACCATCATTCCATTCTCCTTAGAAAAGGTTGGACTTCAGAGCACAGCAAAGGTGTTTTGAGCCAGCCAGGCATGTGGTCTGAGCCACACGATAATTGTGAGAGATCCATGAGGAGGATATTTATTACCCACGTTTTGCCACAATGTCCCAGGGGCTGTTCACAACAATGCAAAATACAAGACTGAAAACAGTTTAAAACAAATTGCAATCACAACTAGGGTGTTTTTAAATAGATCTGACCGCGCACTAGTAAAATGTGACTTCCAGACTGTGAGGATGGTGGCAGAGTAACCAGACGTGTTAAATTTGACTCCTACATTTTTCGCTTTTATCGCTTTCATTTCTATCTCTGTTTGGTGACTTCCATGCCACCATTGGCAGAGAGGGCAAGATCCATTTCTTGTTGACATAGTTATATGGATGAGTAAAAGGTAAAGGTAAAGGGACCCCTGACCATTAGGTCCAGCTGCAGACGACTCTGGGGCTGCAGTGCTCATCTCGCTTTATTGGCCGAGGGAGCCGGCGTACAGCTTCCGGGTCATGTGGCCAGCATGTCTAAGCTGCTTCTGGCGAACCAGAGCAGCGCACGGAAACGCCGTTTACCTTCCCACCAGAGCGGTACCTATTTATCTACTTGCACTTTGACGTGCTTTCGAACTGCTAGGTTGGCAGGAGCAGGGACCGAGCAACAGGAGCTCACCCCATCACAGGATTTGAACTGCCAACCTTCTGATCGGCAAGCCCTAGGCTCTGTGGTTTAACCCACAGCGCCACACTATTAAACATACACTTAAAATAATGGACAGAATGCCTAAATGAACAGGTTACAGTTTTTGTTGTGGACTAAATACTGTATAAATAAGCCTCTTTTTTTTTAGTGGTAGCGTAATTTAACTAAGTAAGGATATGTCAGGTTCGTTTACTATCTGCATTTCCCCTCTCTTCCTACTGTTAACAGCAAATCCGTGCCCTGTGCCGTTCATAATCCCAGAAAATGCCCTCCTATCGGAGACAACTTTTTATGTCGGGCAAAAGGTATTTATCAAATGCCGAGAGGGCTATCAGCTTCGAGGGCCATCTGTCATAACCTGTAATTCTGATGAGGCATGGACTCCGACTAGAGCTAAATGTGAAAGTAAGTAATATAATAATAATGAAAAGTGACTTTTGTTTTTATTGAGAATAGCTTTCAGCATTAAGCTCCTCTCTCCAGTGAAGCTAGAACACAAAACCAAGTCAACAAAGAGATTTTATAGGCCGGTCTGCATTAATTGACATTCAGGTAAAAGTGCTGATCAATTGGTGTCAGTCTGAGAGAGTTGGACATGCCTTGAAATCATGCCTAGTCTTCTGCCTGTGAAAGCTGAGATTCACAGTTTAGGTATTATGTAAATGTAATGGGGGGACAGGGGCGTAGTGTGGGGGTCAGGGGGGCCATGGCCCCAGGCGCAAGATTTTGAGGGGGTACAACAAGGCACCACCATGTAAGCACCCCCCTCACAGCTCTGTGCTGTGTCTGGGGGCCCCCACTTGACCCCGCCCCCAGAGAATGCAAATGGAGGGAGGACCGGGTGCTTTGAAGGCCCAATGATCTCCTTGGCTGTTGGGGCTTCAAAGTGCCAGCTAATTGACAAGTGGACAGCCCCACCCACATTTCAGATTTGGCCAGTAGCTGGGAGGGACCATATGGGAAGGTATAAGGAGCCCCAGCCTGCCAACCAAATCCATATGTACCTGGAAGTTAGGCATCCTTGCATATCCATAAATGCTGAAGTCAAATGTGATATTCAGACTAATTCCCACCCCCCACCCCAAGCTCCCTGAATAGTCTTTTCAGAGTCAAATCGTGATGTGCTTTACCATTTAAATCACAGTTTCGTTCTTGTGTCTGTTTAGAGATATCTTGTGGACCACCGGCTCACGTAGCAAATGCTTTGGTTCGGGGAACGTTTTATCAGTACGGAGATGTGGTGACATATTCGTGCTACAGTGGGTACATGCTGGAAGGCTCCTTACGAAGCGTTTGTTTAGAGAATGCAACCTGGACAACACCACCAGCCTGCAGAGGTAAATAGGCCTTTGCCATAACAGCTGTGCCAGAGGCTCATCCTGCCACATTCCCTAGCAATTGTATGATAAAGGTAAAGGTACCCCTGCCAGTCTTGACAGACTCTAGGGTTGTGCGCCCATCTCACTTAAGAGCGCTGTCCGGAGACACTTCCGAGTCACGTGGCCAGCGTGACATCGCTGCTCTGGCGAGCCAGAGCCGCACACGGATACGCCGTTTACCTTCCCGCTAGTAAGCGGTCCCTATTTATCTACTTGCACCCAGGGGTGCTTTCGAACTGCTAGGTTGGCAGGCGTTGGGACCGAACAACGGGAGCGCACCCCGCCGCGGGGATTTGAACCGCCAACCGCGCTGAGGCTTTTACCCACAGCGCCACCCGCGTCCCTATTGTATGATAGGTGCCCTCTAAAAAGAATTTCCCAGAGGTTTCCCCAGTGTTTACCGTTAAAGAAGCATTGTCTATATAATATAATAATAAACATTTTATTATTTATACCCCGCCCATCTGCCTGGGTTTCCCCAGCCACTCTGGGAGGTTCCCAACAGATTATTAAAAACACCAAACATTAAAAACTTCCCTAAACAGGGCTACCTTCAGACATCTTCTAAAAGTCAGATAGTTGTTTATTTCCTTGACATCTGATGGGAGGGTGTTCCACAGGGCGGGCGCCACCACCAAGAAGGCCCTCTGTCTGGTTCCTTGTAACCTCAATTCTCACAGTGAGGAAACCGCCAGAAGACCCTCGGAGCTGCGCCTCAGTATCTGGGTTGAACTATGAGGGTGGAGATGCTGCTTCTAATATAGTCATGGTTTTGCGGTGCTGAATTTAGAGACAACATCTTTCAGGAAACAGGTTTTTAAATTTAAAGGTTTTTAAAAAACAACAACACACACATCTTTTTTTAATCTTTTCTTTTCCTATTGCCATTACTGCTGCTTTTAGGTTCTTACTTGGTTGTCCTCAATTGCTTTTGATATAAGTCGCTTTGGGTCACTCTGTGAGAAAACACAACGAACAATAATGAACATAATACCGTATTTTTCGCTCTATAAGACGCACCAGACCACAAGACGCACCTAGTTTTTGGAGGAGGAAAACAAGGAAAAAAATATTCTGAATCTCAGAAGCCAGAACAGCAAGAGGGATCGCTGCGCAGTGAAAGCAGCAATCCCTCTTGCTGTTCTGGCTTCTGGGATAGCTGCGCAGCCTGCATTCGCTCCATAAGACGCACACACATTTTCCCTTACTTTTTAGGAGGGAAAAAGTGAGTCTTATAGAGCAAAAAATACGGTAATTAAAATGGGGAGGTGGAGGACCACCTTGAGGTAATAATGATAAAGGTAGCAATAATAGAATAAACTCCTCCCTCTGTTTAGCTGCCGGGCTACTCAAACTGGGAGGTCTGGAGCTGCCGCCACCCAACCCCCAACAGATATTTAGGTAAAACACAAAGCAACATGCAATCCGACATCATCGTTCTTAAGGTTTGCTTTGCCGCTGCCTTGCAGAATTGGCTGGCAGGGTATTGGAAAATAACACACAGCCTGGTGCCACGATGTTACCACTTGTCTTCCACTGGACGTTGCAAGGGAGGTGGAATGAAGATTTATCTGTTTCATATTTCCCGTAAAACTATCCCAGTTTTGTCAGGACAGTTCAGGAAATCACCATTGCATTTCGGCTCAGTGTTTCTCAAACATTGGGGGCATGGGGTGAACTTCCAGAATTCTGTTTCCTTCCCTCCCACCCCAACCCCAACCATCCCATGCCAACCACCGGCTTGGCTAGTGAGTGTGTGGGTATTCTTGGATGTGGGTGGCGTTGTGGTCTAAACCACTGAGCCTCTTGGGCTTGCTGATCAGAAGCTCGGTGGTTCAAATCCCTGCAATAGGGTGAGTTCCTGTTGCTCTGTCCCAGCTCCTGCCAACCTAGCAGTTCGAAAGCATGCCAGTGCAAGTAGATAAATAGGTACCACTGTGGCGGGAAAGTAAACAGCATTTCTGTGCGCTCTGGTTTCCGTCACGGTGTTCCATTGTGCCAGAAGCAGTTTAGTCCTGCTGGCCACATGTCCCAGAAAGCTGTCTGTGGACAAATGCTGGCTCTCTCGGCCCAAAAGTGAGATGAGCGCCGCACCCCATAGTCGTCTTGACTGGACTTAACCATCCAGGGGTCCTTTACCTTTTTTACAGCAAGGACAAGCAAGGATGGCACTGGTGTAAATTTTGTGTCTACATATGACAGCCTTACGCTGACCTGCATGTTGCCCCAATCCAGCCGCATGCAGCAATTTGAGAGGATGTGGGATTATCCGTCCCCAGCAAACATTGAGCATCTACAAAAAGAAATAACAACCGGCTTTATTGTATGCAACTCTTTAATCTATTACCGTAAATATCGTGCATTATTCATCCTCGCCTTTCTACCCAAAAAATGAGTAATAGGAAAAAAGGACCAAAGGCAGAATGCGTCCTGTGTTCTCCTGATTCATGTCCCAGAGAGCTTTTTTAAAAAGAGAGAAAGGAAGAAGTGTATTATAAATAATGCAGACTATTTGCATTGCAAAAAGACCTCCAGCCCCTAAGCCTTTGAAGGGCCTACATCAGAAGCCGCATGAAAGCAGTCAGCATCAATGACTCACGTGAACCCTGTAGGGCTTTAGCACCAATAAATAGTATTAAGAAATGCCCCAGGTCTGCAAAATCAATACATTCTAACCCAATTAATTAATACGAGTCTTACAAATAAAAATGCAGTCTGAGTACTTTAAGCTGGGACCGTTTCTGAACAGATTGCATGTCATATTCTGGCAACTCTGGAGTTGTCCAGTGGATTCATGACAGTAAGACTCAGTGTGACGTGGAGTAACCTCAAGGGAAAAACCAATACAGTACTCAGCAGCTCACTCCCAGTTGTAGACCCCACTCAAGAAAGTGCAGAATATATTACTCACAACAAAAATCATAGTATTCTACATACTTAGTAGATCTGTATTAGTATTTAAGTAACGTGAAGAGACAAAATGATGTAACCCCCTGCGACAGGTTTTCTGGGTATTGTGAGTGTGACACAGTGCTCAAATTCGTTGCACGTTAGATGCTGTGCTTCACATGGGTTTGATAAGAGGGACTTGCCGATCAAAAGGTTGGCGGTTCGAATCCCCGCAAGGGGGTGAGCTCCTGTTGCTCGGTCCCTGCTCCTGCCCACCTAAGCAGTTCGAAAGCACTTCAAAGTGCAAGTAGATAAATAGGTACCACTCTGGAGGGAAGGTAAATGGCGTTTCCATGTGCTGTACACCGGCTCCCTCGGCCAATAAAGCGAGATGAGCGCCACAACCCCAGGGTCGGCCGTGACTGGAACTAATGGTCAGGGGTCCCTTTACCTTTACTCAGACCACCATGTGGCCCAATATGTTGTCAGATCAGTTTTAATTGCTGCAATCTGATGACAGGGAGGAGATGATGGATGGGGTCCAGCCCCTACATGTATTCCCCACTCTTGTCCTTCTTGGCTAATAAAAGCAAGCTGAAGAGTCAGTTGACAGCATGGGTCTAGGGAGTGATTTCATGCCTTGACGCGAAAGGGGTGATGGTGCCATAACCTTTAAAAGAGGCAGTGGTTCATCCCCTCAAGAGGAGATCTCTGGACCCAGAAATATCTGTCAATTACCAGTTGCTAATATCTCCTTCTTTGGTAAGGTGTTTGGGAAGGTTGTGGCATGACAGCTTCAGGTGTGCTTGGAAAGAATCGGTCATCTAGTCCCATTGCAAGTCCAGCTTCTGGTTTGGGACCCAAACTGCCTTGGTCACCCTAGTCCGTTGGTCTTGGTTGGGAGAGAACTCAGAGGAGTGTGCCCCTGTTGATTCTCCTGGACTGCTTTCAGAATTTAGGAGCTAGGTGCATTGCTTTGTAGCGGTTCCGCGCTCAATCTCCAAGAGCAGCTTCAGAAAGCAGCATTGAGTGGCTTCACCCCATGGGAGCTGTTCTGTGGGGTTCTGCAGGGATCCTTCTTGTTGCCCATGCTGTTTCGTATTTGCGTACAAAGTCACTGCAGGAGCAGCCCCTGTGATTTGGAGCGAAGTGCCGTCAATATGCTGTTGACGCCCAGCTCTGTTCCACACAGTGGCATAGCGTGGGTTGTCAGCACCCGGGGCAAGGCAAGTAATTTGCGCCCCCTAAACCCAAGGCAAGGCAAGTAATTTGCGCCCCCCCCCCCCCGCTGCACTGTCCGTCCCCCAGATAGTCCCTCTCTCTCTCTCCGCACCGCATGCCTGGCACCCTCCCCTCCAGAGTGGGCGGCGACCCAGCGGCTCGGATCGGATTCGCACAGCCAGCACTGCAGTGAGAGAGAATGAGTGAGCCAGGTAGGGGCAGAGAGCTGCAAGTGCGAGCGCCCCCCCCCCAGATGTTGCGCCCGGTGCGGCCGGCCCCCCCTGCACCCCCCACGCTACGCCACTGGTTCCACCAGTATCAAGGGAGGAAGTTCCTGAAGCCAGTAATTGGGTGGATGTGGACCTGTAAATTGAAACTGGATCCAGATGACAGAGGTTCACCTGGCTGTGTGGGTCCCAGGTCTAGAATATTTTATTGAAGTAGGTCATACATTGAATCCACTAGAGGGCAGCAGTGCATATGCATGTTCTTCTGTATAAATATTTATAGCATGCTTCAGCAAATGCAAGACCTACTTTTTCCTAACTGTGCCAAGTATTTCTTCTACATTATTTCAATAATCCTGAATTGAATTTTACAGAAACTCTGTAAAAATAAGCCAATATTACCTCTAGTGAAGAAGTCAATGTGGTGCTTTCCTGATCCTGTTAGGCTGCCAGCATGGCTTAAGCCCAGGGATGACAAGAGTTGTTGTTCAGCAACACCTGGAATGCACCTGTTGGTGACAGCTGGGTAGAGTGTTGGACTAAGGCCTAGGATGTGGGAATGTTAAGGATAGTTGGAAAGGATATATTGAATAAGTATTATCCTACCTTCACTCACACTAGTGGATGGTGTAGCATTGCAGATGCCCCTCAATATCGCAGGAAGCTAGTTTGCAGATTCGTTTGAATCTCTTTAGTTAAGCAATCCAATCTGGCTTGCCCAGATGGATTATTCCCGGTGTCCCCTTTTATCCCTCTTAAAAGAATAAAGACACAAGAGTAACAAGAAGTTTACTCACATATCAGTTCAAGATTTGATTCCTGAAAGGCAGGCTTTGCATAGTAGTTACCGTATTTTTTGCTCTATAAGACTCACTTTTCCCTCCTAAAAAGTAAGGGGAAATGTGTGTGTGTCTTATGGAGCGAATGCAGGCTGCGCAGCTATCCCAGAAGCCAGAACAGCAAGAGGGATTGCTGCTTTCGCTGCATAGCGATCCCTCTTGCTATTCTCGCTTCTGAGATTCAGAATATTTTTTTTCTTGTTTTCCTCCTCCAAAAACTAGGTGCGTCTTGTGGTCTGGTGCGTCTTATAGAACGAAAAATACGGTACATAACAATCTGTGAGTTCATGAGATTGAGCTCATGTGCTGCTAGCTGAGAGCCAGCAGACAGCAAAATTACATTAAGAGATCAAAATGGCAGCAAAAGAGCAGCAAGCAAGCGAGAGAAGACAAGACTGAGAAAATGGCTGTGTGACTTGGCTCTTTTATGGAGTCAGCCCATCTCCCAGATCACATGCAGGGGGAGAATGCTCCAGACCAGTGGAACAGGAAGTTACACTGACTGGATGTCCCTCTGCCTGTGCCCACTCTAGGGAAATAAGGAATGTTGCATTTGATAGTTCCAATGGATGACATCCCACATAGGAGACCAAAGTATAAATCAACCACTCAGCCACGGAACTCACTGGCTGACCTGGGACAGTCACCTTCTCTCTGGCAAGCCCACCTTACAGGGTTGTCAGGTTGATAAAATGGGGAAAGGAAAACAAACTGTGCCACTTTGAGCTCCTTGCAGGAAATACAAGGTCTAACAGTAGGAAATAAATAAAATATTATTCCCGTGTTGCAGGTGGGGGCTCAGGCTGACAAAATTAATTCAGTGGCTGAAGGCTACTAATTAAGGTGCTCATCCAGTATGCTGTACAGTGGTACCTCGGGTTACAGACGCTTCAGGTTACAGACTCCGCTAACCCAGAAATAGTACCTCAAGTTAAGAAATTTGCTTCAGGATGAGAACAGAAATCATGCTCCAGTGGTGCGGCGGCAGCAGCAGGAGGCCCCATTAGCTAAAATGGTACCTCTGGTTAAGAACAGTTTCAGGTTAAGAACAGACCTCCAGAACAAATTAGGTACCACTGTACCCGATAATCCTTGCAAGTAAGGAAACCTACTTTGCCTAGACACCACCTACTGCCAAGAATGCTGGGAATGTGTCTGTTCTGTAGTGCATCCTCTGCTTTCACTGTCCCACGTTCTCTAACCTGACGCCGCTCCCCTTTCCAGCTATTTGCCGGTTCCCGTGTCAGAATGGTGGCGTCTGTGAGAGACCAAATGTCTGTTCTTGCCCAGATGGATGGATGGGGCGTCTCTGTGAAGAGCGTACGTACCTTTATTCTTTTTTTAAAAAAATCTGTGTGTGCTACCTACCTTAAGCACCTGAAATTACAGCCGTACCTTGAAAGTCAAACAGCCTAGTTCCTGAACGTTTTGGCTCCCAAACGTTGCAAACCTGGAAGTGACTGTTCCGGTTTGGGAACTATTTTTGGAAGCCAAACGTCTGATGGGGCTTCCGTGGCTTCCGATTGGCTTCAGGAGCTTCCTGCAGCCAATCAGAAGCCACGATTTGATTTTCGAATGTTTTGGAAGTCGAACAGACTTGCAGAACGGGTTCTGTTTTACTTCCAAGCTCGACTTCTTCTTTCTTTGGCTATCACTTGTAGCCGAGTAAGATTGTATTCCATAACCACAGTTTTAACAATGAGTCCGTACGTGACTGTGGAGGCCAATTCTGGATCCACACGTCCTTCCACAGTGGGGACATAGGTTTCCGGGCAGGAGTTGATCATGGTGAGGGTTTGCCAATCGTGCCTTCCTCGTAGCACATTCCTCCCTTGTGTCCTGAGTTTGAGTGTCTTCAAAGCCCATGACACCTTTGGAAAAGGCTGTTCTCCAATTGGAGCACTTGTTTCCCAATTGTTGCTGTATACTACATTTTTAAAGATTTGCCTTGAGAGAGTCTTTAAACCTCTTCTGTTGACCACCAGCATTACGCTTTCCATTTTTAAGTTCAGAATAGAGTAGTTGCTTTGGAAGACGATAATCATACGACTGTATGCATCCCAAGTTTCCATCCACATTACTGGCATTTTCAGTGCTTGTCAGAATCGGTCCAGAAATAGTGAAAAGTTAAATCTTCCACAGAGAAGTTTGGACTCCCTCACTATCCTGTATCACGATTGGTTCATGCCAATCATGCATCCCTCAGCGATGGTCATCTATCTGCAGCAAAACCCTAGAAATAACCAATCTCTGATGAAATACTGAAGCCACAGTCCTATCAGCATGCTTAGCTTGGAAATAACCCCCCTTTGAACCCTGTGGGATGTACGCCTAAGTAGATATTGCACTGGACTGCGCTGTAATAGTAGCAAATGTAATAAAATGTAGTCACAAAAGTTCTTCCTTCTCCGCACCCGGTAAGTTCAGATTGTTTGAGAATTGCAGAGCAGTGGCGTAAATATTACAAGGAGCATCGAGTGCACATCATCTTCGTTTGCTAGCATTTTTTGTAACCAGGTGAACGGATTATACAGAAAAGATAAAGAGAGTCTAAACAACTCCGAGCCCAAATTTGCACTTCAGAGAGCAAAAACCAAGCAGACAGTTAAAAAAGAACCAGGTCAGGTGCATTTGGTGCTCCAGCTGCCAAAGCAAATGGAAATGACACTGTCTTGTCGGAGCCCTTTCTTTTAAAAGGGTTCATCCTACATTGTACGGAGAATGCAATGGGTGGTATTGTGCTACGTTTTGCTCAGAGAAGATCCTCTGAAATTAATGAACATGACCAACTGGTTCTGCTAGCAGAAGCCCACATAAGGATTTCCACTAGTGCAATGCCCCCAGTGTCAGATTTACGTATAAGCTAAACAAGCTGCAGCTTAGGGCCCCACTCTCTTGGGGGGGGGGGGCAAAAAAATTAAAGGAAAAAAACCTGTGGATGTACATTTCCAAAACATAAGATAAAAAACAAATAAAATAAAACCTACATACAGCAGCAGTGTTTTGTGTTGTGTAGGCTCCTATGGTATAAGTCATGGGCCCCGCCTGCTAGCCTGCTCCCTAAAATATCACTGGTTTGCTCATTTCTAGATATAGGGTGCCTACATTCTGCATGGACTGGTGGCATGGCAACATGGGCAAATGGCTTTAGAGACCTGTTAGGTCCATAAATTGCCATATAGCATATATTCAACACAAAAAACAGTGACAAATTGTTGATGACAAAGGACAGCTGGATATATAAAGGGCCCCATTACCTTCAGTAGATTAGGGCCTCATCAAACCTAAATCCGGCCCTGAATGCCCCCCTCCCTTGCCTCTCTCCCCCATACCACCACAATGGTCTACGGGAGTCAGGAGAACACCTGGAACAGTGCAGGGGATGGGAGGAAGAGAGGAGATCTTTCCAACAAGCAAGAGGTAACACTTGCACTGATGGAACATTTGCAAAAGCAAGTCGCCGAAATCCTCTGTAATTTAGGTTCATTCATTTCTATAGGTTTGCTACCAACCTGTCTTTGCCCCCTGTACAGACAAATATATATGCCTTCATTCCCACTGTTTAAATTAACATACAGTGGTGCCCCGCAAGACGAATGCCTCGCAAGACGGAAAACCCGCTAGACGAAAGGGTTTTCCGTTTTGGAGGTGCTTCGCAGGACGAATTTCTCTATGGGCTTGCTTCGCAAGACGAAAATGTCTTGCGATTCTTGCAATTTTTTTCTGCTCCCCACCCCCTTTTTCTAAGGCACTAAGCTGCTAATAGCCTTTTAGCAGCTAATCCCTTAAGCCTTTAATAGCCGCTAATAGCCGCTAAACCGCTAATAGCGCTAATCCGCTAATCCGCTAATAGGGTTGCTTCGCAAGACGAAAAAACCGCTAGACAAAGAGACTCACGGAACGGATTCTTTTCGTCTTGCGAGGAACCACTGTATTTACATTTACAAAGCAATTATAAATATTGAGAAGCTGTTTGGTGTCTGAAATCCAAACAAAGCAGGGAAATTTCTTCCAACTTGTATACTCTATGCTGATCACAAAACTTAACCTTTTCTAATGATAGTTTCTAAAGCAGTATTCTAGGTCTGCCTGCCCCCCCCCCCCTTTATGCTTGAACAGATCAGTCAGAGGTGGAGCAGACACCCAGCTCTGGCCTTGCATTTGACATGTCGCCGCTTGTTTCCTTAGCTTAGTGTCGACAGCAATGCTAAACCGAGACTCCCAACACTTAGGGACTGCTTTTGTGCTCTTGGTCATTGTGATCTGCCACCTCAATTCACTTTTCAACTCTCTTTTGTAAGGAAAGGAAAGGACAGCTGTCTAGATCCATCAAAGTTCATGTTTTCTTTTCTTTTTTTCCCCATTTGGCTTGGAATGGTAGTAACATCCTATGGGGGAGGCTTAAGAATGCCTTATCTAATGTCATCGCAGTTTGTAAAGGATCTAATGTCGAGGATGCTGCCAACCGCTGATATTTCATGTGCCTCTTAACTCAAAGAAAGAGTTAAAGGTTGCTGTTGAAAGTGCAGTTGGGAATTGTATAAAGACAATGTGATTTAACAGAGTAAGCTAGGGGAAAACGTTTGCAAAAACCTATTTTTAAAAAACTTGGGCATTTTAAAAAATTTATTTTTGCTTTTATTTTGCTTTAAACTTTAACTTTAAACAAATACAGATAAATATAAACAACCAAAATTACAAAAGAAAAATCCTCGATGATGATAATAATGGAAAAGGCTTTAAAAAACCTACAAAAAATGTCAAAGTACATGACATAGAACATAAGCCATTATGGGAAAGAAAAAAGAAAGAGGAAAGGAGAAGGAGAAGGAAGAAGAAAAGGGGGGGGGGGATGAGCGAAAACACAAGAAGGCTCGTCTATTGTACGCTTCCGTCAAGGTCACAGCAGATCATTATTCTTATCAGTTCTCTCTATCTGCATTCCATAGAATCCCTCATCTTGGTATCAGGGAACATTTCCCTATGCGGTATCATTCTAAACATAACCAGGTCTTTATTGATGAACCCTTATCCCCTAGATAATTACCGTATTTTTCGCTCCATAAGGCGCACCGGACCATAAGGCGCACTTAGTTTTTAGAGGGGGAAATCAAGGGGGGGAATCTTATTTCCACCCGCCCCCCCCCCCAGCCCCAAAGAGCAAAGAAGCCAAGACAGCGAGCGGGATCCATCCTCTTTAGCAGCTGGGAGAGGCTGCGCATGGCTATGGCAATACCCCCACCTCCCACAAAAGCCCACAGGAGCTGCGCACCCTTTAAGGAGCACGCAGCTCCTGCGGGCTTTTCTACAAGAAGGGAGAAGGGACTGACTGGCCGCGTCAGTCCCTTCTCCCTCCTGGGGAAAAGCCCGCAAGAGCTGCGCGGAGCTTGTGTGCGGCTCTTGGGAGTTTTTCCTGCCTGCCTCCCCCCTGCATTCGCTCCATAAGACGCACACACATTTCCCCTTACCTTTTAGGAGGGAAAAAGCGCGTCTTATGGAGCGAAAAATACGGTATGTTTAAATAAGCTTGGGCATTTTAGTTCAATCATCCCACTTTATGAAAGTGGTTTTTCTGGTCCTAATATTGATGCATTTATTTTCTCTGGTTCCCCGCCCCCCCCATCTTCTCTTTAGCAATCTGCATCCTGCATTGCCTGAATGGAGGTCGCTGTGTGGCTCCTTACCAGTGTGACTGCCAAGCAGGGTGGACCGGATCCCGTTGCCATCAGGGTAAACCTGTCTCACTTTGTGCCTCCCGCTATCTAACAGCAACATCTGTTATGCCAGTCTGTAGTTGTTCCTGGGAAGCTTTGAGGGACAATGTCATAATCTTATCGTTGCACGCTACCCCAGTCTACTGAGACCTCAGGGGTTCCAGGCACCGAGGAGTCTGTGGTGTCTTTATGATATATGGCTTATTTACACACATATGCAACCTGAAGCTTTCAATGAAGGGGCTCACGGCAGCAGCACCCCAAAAGTCACCAGCTTATTCCATGATTGCAGCGTCAGCATCCATTCTCTGCAGTCTCTGAAAGCACATCCCAGCTCACCTTCTCTGCTTCCTGGTTACATCACTCCCTAAACTAAGCCCTCATTATCTACAGGTGGTGGGGCTTCAATTATTTACATACCAACTCCTTTTTCCTTGAATGCTTTGAACTTCTGGTGGTTCACCCCAGGCAGAGACATCTCAAAAGAAGTTTCATCGACACTTGTTGATTTGGCTAGGCTTGCCAAGTCCAAAACACCAACCCAGGAAATGTGCCTCAGCTAATTAGCTTTGACATACATGCTAATTATCGAGGCTTAGAATACATGCTATGCTTCCTTAGAATCTAAGCCTTGGATAGACCTACACATAAGCTTAATTAAACATATTACATTACGTTATAATAAATGTTATTATTACTGGTCTTGCAATGAGAGTTTTCCAGCAAGGATGTTTCCACAAACACTCATAGCAGTGTTAATGTTCACATAGACCATTTAGCTATAAAATCTACATACAATATTTCCCAGTTGTTTTTTTAAAAAAAAGTGGGTGGAGCTATGGTCTCAACCACTGAGCCTCTTGGGCTTGCCGATAAGACGGTCAGCAGTTCGAATCCCCGCAACGGGGTGAGCTCCTGTTGCTCTGCCCCAGCTCCTGCCAACCTAGCAGTTCGAAAGCACACCAGTGCAAGTAGATAAATAGGTACCGCTCTGGCGGGAAGGTAAACGGTGTTTCCGTGCGCTCTGGCTTCCAGACAGGATGTTAGTATTTCACGCCTCCGTTGCTGCAGATGAGATTGGTGTAAATCACATCTGCAGCAACGGAGGCATGAAATACTAACAGGAGTTTGGATTTCATATCCCGCTTTATCACTACCCTAAGGAGTCTCAAAGCGGCTAACAATCTCCTTTCCCTGCCTCCCCCACAACAAACACTCTGTGAGGTGAGTGAGGCTGAGAGACTTCAAAGAAGTGTGACTGGCCCAAGGTCACCCAGCAGCTGCATGTGGAGGAGCGGGGAAGCAAACCCGGTTCACCAGATTACGAGTCCCCCGCTCTTAACCACTACACCACACTGGCTCCAGAAGTGGTTTAGTCATGCTGGCCACATGACCTAGAAAATCTGTCTGCGGACAAATGCCCGCTCCCTTGGCCTGAAGAGAGATGAGTGCCTCAACCCAATAATAATAATAATAATAATAATAATAATAATAATAATAATAATTTATTATTTGTACTCCGCCCATCTGACTGGGCCTCCCCAGCCACTCCTGGCGGCTTCCAACAAAGATTAAAAACGCATCAAAATGTCACACATTAAAAACTTCCCTGAACAGGGCTGCCTTCAGATGTCTTCTAAATGTCAGGTAGTTGTTTATCTCTTTGACATCTGATAGGATGTCACATTTGATATAGTCACCTTTGACTGGACTTAACCTTAACCTTTTACCTCAGGTCAGTGTGGTCCAACTTTTCATACGAAGTGGGCTGCAAAAGTACTTTGACACAGAACCCAGGGAGGGGCACACACTGCCTTGTGGGGGTGGTGGAATTTGAAGCACGCACCCCTCAGAGCCCTCATGCTGCTTTCTACCCAAAGCTGGCTAAGTGAGGCACTGGGAACTCTAGGAAGGAGATGTGTGGGCCCTCTGGGTCCTAGAGCCCTCCTACCTCCTTCCCAAAACTGGGAAATCACTAACTAAGCTTTGGGAAGGAGGTAGGAGGATGTGAGGGTCCTATCAGAGCCCTCGCACCTCCTTCCCCAAACCGAGCACCTCGCTTACATGGCTTTGGGAAGGCAGCGTGAGGGCCGGTGGGGGCATCAAATGCCCCTGAGGGCCGCCTAAAATGCCTTGATAGCCACCCTTTGGACTCCATCCCTGGTTTAGGTGCACACTTGAAATAACTTTAAGCATACTTTTAAAATGTAAATGTGTGTGGCAAGCTCACGAGGGTCGCAGTTGAATGTATTTGCCTTCCGTTTCCAAACCTGTAATATTCAAGGCATCCATTATGTATTGTCTTGAGAGGATTGCGCCAATGTTTTTTTAAAAATAAACTCCTTAAATAGGACTTCCAGTTCATCTTGGGCTGCAGCCCTATGAGGTATAAGCCCCGAGGGAAAACAGTTGGACTTCTAAGTAAACAGCCATAGGATTGCACTCTCAGTTATTTGTTCCTATCAAACCTAGTCTTTGAGTCTCAGATTTAACAGGAAATGCTAGGGTTTTATCTCTCTGCCCATTTTCCGGGTAATTAAATAGCTAGCACAGTGAAACTACTATAGCTATCACATGGCTATTTGGGCACTATTCCTACTGAGTAAGATTAGTTCCTTAATTATTTGTCCCTTATAGTTCAGCTACAGGCTGTTCCTTTTAGTATAACAGCTTCCACAGAGATACTGCCCCTTTTCCCACTTTACATCCATGTCCCGTTATCAACAAACAGAGATGTCCTTATCAAATCATTGCATTTTTCAACTATTTGTTTTCTGTACCTTTCTCTCTTTTTTTGGTTTTTCTTTCCATTCCCTGTTTTCTGGGTTATAAGAACTGAGATGGATTCCGCGCATGCAGGTTAAGAGAATTGGTTTAAAATGTATGTTTCTGGAAACAAAAAACAACAAACGACTTTTGCTGTCATGATCCCTTCATGTCTGTCAATGGAAACAGGCACATAAAAAGGTAAAGGGACCCCTGACCATGAGATCCAGTCGCGGACGACTCTGGGGTTGCGGCGCTCATCTCGCTTTACTAGCCGAGGGAGCCAGCGTACAGCTTCCGGGTCATGTGGCCAGCATGACTAAGCCACTTCTGGCAAACCAGAGCAGCGCACAGAAAAGCCATTTACCTTCCCGCTGGAGCGGTACCTATTTATCTACTTGCACTTTGACGTGCTTTCAAACTGCTAGGTTGGCAGGAGCAGGGACCGAGCAACGGGAGCTCACCCCATCGCGGGGATTCGAACCGCCAACCTTCTGATCGGCAAGCCCTAGGCTCTGTGGTTTAGACCACAGTGCCACTCATGTCCCTCCCTTTAATCTGCACCCGTCACAAAAAGTTTGCGCCATAGAGAAATAAGCCCTATTTTGCATGTACAAATTCATCCTCAGTTGTAAGCGTATGTGTAAATATTTTCTGTTCTCAAGGAACGAAAAACGGATGACACTGCAGGGAGCTCTGATAGAAACCTCCCTGAAGTTTGTCGTGATTCATGCCTTCCTTTTCTGAAGAAAGGGTTTTGGGGGAACAGCGGGTGGGTGATTCCTTCTCTTTTTTTTCAGCAGCCAAAACAAGAAAAAGCCAATGGATATGAAAAAGCAAATCAGTGCAGAGAAAGGCTTAGGCCTATGGCAATGAAGGAAATGTACATATGGGAAGGAAGGCATAGGAATAAAGAGGCAGAGCTATGAAGGGCAAACGGTCCACTTCCACTAGCCACTGAAAGTTTCTCCCTAGACCTCCATTTGTTTTGCCTCCACATGAACAGAACAAAAACCCCTGGAGTTTTCAAAACTGATGTACAGAATCCTTCCATTTGTTTATTATTATTTTTAAAAGACACCTGCTTGCATTATCATGGCAAGCCATGCAGTTAAACTGGCTGAAAACTTGTTCAGTTGGAAACGGTTATGTGTAAGCAGTTACAGTGGTACCTCGGGTTAAGTACTTAATTTGTTCCGGAGGTCCGTTCTTAACCTGAAACTGTTCTTAACCTGAAGCACCACTTCAGCTAATGAGGCCTCCTGCTGCTGCCATGCCGCACAATTTCTGTTCTCATCCTGAAGCAAAGTTCTTAACCCGAGGTACTATTTCTGGGTTAACGGAGTCTGTAACCTGAAGCGTATGTAACCTGAGGTACCACTTTATACAGGCCACAATGTAAACTGGGACGGCTAGCCTGCGTCTCCTCCTCCCAGATGTTGTTGGGACTACAACACCCATCGTCCAGTGTGGCCCTTCAACATCTGGAAGGCCCATGGGTTAGCAACCCGTGATGCAAACAAATGCTAATGTGGATCTGTGGTCTTCTAATACAGCTGTCTGCCAGTCTCCATGCTTAAATGGTGGGAAATGCGTACGACCGGATCGGTGCCATTGCCCGTCACCTTGGACTGGACACGACTGCTCTAGGTATGTATGTAGTTTCCCCTGCGGCTTGATGGAGGTAGAAACTGTCTCTCATGTCTTGTTACGCTGCCATTTCTACAGGGATATACGCTCTGTATTTATCACTCCTGTTATACAAAAATCTCCAAATGGGTCCGAACTTCAATGTCTAAAACTCCTGGTAGAGGACAAGGATCCAGAGATCACGATAAGGGTGGCCAAATTCTGTGCAACTGCCATAAAATTTAGGGAACAAGCTGTACTACCAAAATGATTAAGGTTAATTTTAGGTTATATTTTAGTGATCAAGATTTAATATATATTTTTAACTGCAGCTATATCTGAATTGCCTCTGTCATACCCAATTGCAATTCAATGTATTCCTGTTGTGTTTCATGATTTTCCTGATATAGTAAGTGAGCCAGAACTGGTCTGTGACCGTAATAATAAAATTCAATTCAATTCAATGTACAGTGGTGCCCCGCAAGACGAATGCCTCGCAAGACGGAAAACCCGCAAGACGAAAGGGTTTTCCGTTTGCAGAGGCGCTTCGCAAGACAAATTTCCCTATGGGCTTGCTTCGCAAGACGAAAATTGACGAAAAATTTTGAATTTTTTTTCCGCTCCAAAACCCCTTTTCCTGAAGCGCTAAGCTGCTAAAAGCATTTTAGCAGCAAAACCGCTAATCCCCCAAGCCTTAAAAAGCCGTTTTTAGCCCTTAAAATGTCAATAGCGCTAATAGCGCTAATCAGTCAATGGGCTTGCTTCGCAAGACGAAAAAACTGCAAGACGAAAAGACTCGCGGAACGGATTCTTTTCGTCTTGCGAGGCACCACTGTATGTAGTTTTGGTTTAAGAGTTTCGTCCCAAATTCTGCCCTCTCTGTACCCACAACCACTTACAACAGGTCTGGAGAAGGTAGAATCATTTGTTGTTGTTGTTTAGTCATTTAGTCATGTCTGACTCTTTGTGACCCCATGGACCAAAGCATCCTAGAATTGTTGAGTTGGAAGGGACCCCATGGGTCATTGATTCCAAGCCCCTGCAATGCAGGAATCTCACCTAAAGCATCCAGGACAGATGGCCATTCAACCTCTGCTTGGAAACCTCCAAGGAAGAAGAGTCCACAACCTCCCAAGGAAGCTGAATGTGGCCCCCTGGACCTCTTTCTTTGACCCTTGGAGCTCCTCCCCAGCCTCACTTCCAGGCCCAACACCTTGCTCACCCTATTTTGCACTGGCTCCCAATTAGTTTCCGGGCCCAATTCAAAGTGCTGGTTTTGACCTATAGAGCCTTAAACGGCTCAGGACTGCAATACCCCAAGGACCGCCTCTTTCCATATGAACCTACCCAAACCCTGAGATCACCTTCTGAGGCCCTTCTTCCTGTGCCTCCTCCTTGAGAGGTCCGGAGGGTGGCAACACGAGAACGGGGCCTTCTCTGCAGTGGCTCCCCATTTTGTGGAATGCTCTCCCCAGGGAAGTTCTCCTGATGCCTTCATTACACACCTTTAGGCGGTAGGCAAAAATGTTCCTTTTTAACCAGGCCTTTGGTTGATCTGTTTGACATCCTATACCCTTTTCAAATGTGGCTCTTTTTTGGGGGGTGGGGCTTTATTGGGTTGTTTTTATTCTGATTATATATGTTGTGATTTTTTCTGTGAACCGCCCTGAGACCTCCAGGTGTTGGGTGGTATATAAATAACAACAACAACAACAACAACAACAACAATAATAATCAGGGCAGACGTCTTCCTGATGCAGCACACCCTGCTTTGTCCTTGTGTGTAATGATCTGTAGTGAATAATTAACCTGTTTTTCCCCTCTTGTTCCATGTGTGCTAATCTAGGAAAAGGAAATCTGGATTCCACCACTTTTAACATGAACTCTGGACATTCCAGGACTGATCCAGTACACCCTGGTATTTTACAGGCATTGTAAAATCGAACCCAGTGCAGGGTTTGTTTGTTTTTTTAAACAACAGCAATGTGTTTGAGTTTTTTAAATGTTCTTTTTAAATTTTCTATGATGTTTTCTTAATACTTTTTTTATTTTGACAAGAACCACCTTTTTCACATGCAGAAGTGTTATCGTATATGCTGCTGTCAGTACACACAAATGTACAAACGATGTTGTCGACTGAGAGTATTTTTTAATTATTGTTGCAAATCCTTGAGCATAAGTTGTGCCCTGTCATCCTGTGGTTCACACACACACACAAACCTGCCCGTCCCACCAATTTTCGAAAGCAGTTTTTCATGTGGCATGGAAACCCTACTGTTTGAAGGAGACAAATTCATCTCTCCCCACTTCCCGCAACAGAGAAAGAATTGTGCGATTCTTTCAGACCTGACCATGACAATAATAAGTAGAAGGCATCCCCCCTTGATTAGCTCTGGTGTAAAGCAACACACAATCACTTTACTGTAGATTTATGGCTTACCTATTTAAAACACACACACACACACACACACACACACACATGTGTTGTGGTGGTGCTTGGTTGCCGTTTAATTCAGAATTAAATAAACAAAACACTAGTTGCTGTTTTCGTAAAAGAGATGGAAATTAGGCTTCTTATTTGCCTGCCACTGACATCATTTGTTTGCTGTCCTTCCTTCCTTTTTAAATATATATATATTCATTTTCCATTTTCGTTCATTACATACATCTCAAATTCTTAATGTTTACTACATATTCCTCCCTCCCTCCCCTCCAAGACTTCCCCCAACTTGAGTTTCTGGTTTGTTTCTATTTTCACCCGCTTTGCTATCTTTCAACCGAAAAAGTTATTAATAACATAACATCAAACCTTAAAAACATAAAAATTAAATACATCATCTTATTTCACTATCTTCCAAACATTTTCTGATGCTAATAATGCGGATGTTTATTTGCCGCCCTTCCTTCCTGAGTGAGGCCGTGACAACTAGTGATCCTAAGCAATACAAAGGTCACAGTACTGTAACTTTCATCACCAGAGATCTCAAACTACAATGATTCAGCCACTGCTAAAATTAAAAGATGGCCAGAAACAAAGGGGGAAGGGTTATGTTTGGACCCAGTGCTAATTCTGCTGTATGAATTTACTACTTTCCAGCCTGAGTGTTTTCCATAGAACAACAGGTGCTTCTTCCACACTTCCTACTCTCTACAAAAAATGACACTATTTGCCGCTTAATTAGACACTATTTGCTTGCTTAATGGTCACTCCTTGATCACTGAATTCTGGTTCTACCCCTGCCCTGTGGCACCTTCTTTTTGGCTTCAAAGAGTATTGCAGCTTGCTCCTTGGAGGTGTAAATGGGCTTAGCTTTGCTAGACTGTCTTCTGCCAAGGAGTTCACTGTGACACAGAGTAATGTGACTGGTGAGCGCATCTTTTCCCCACACTTTGCCGCTTCCATATTTCATTGCTTGCAATACCTGTGATTAGGACTCAAAGACTCGCAGCAAAACAATACAAGTTATTTTTTTTTATTATGAGCGTATTGCAGTTGCCCATAAGCTCCAGACTTAAGCTTGTGGTGGCGGATTTTTCGAAAAAGTGTGGATGGAATCAACGGCTGCGTCCATCGCGAGTTTTCAAGAGGCTCGTAGTACGTTTGCATGTAATCTATGTTTAAACAAAATAATCGGACACTGAATCTGCCCTGTAGGCTTCTCTTTAAAAACAAAAGAAAACAAAACATGGTAGTGCACTGCAAATGTTACACACTTGTTGTTGTTTAGTCGTTTAGTCGTGTCCGACTCTTTGTGACCCTATGGACCAGAGCATACCAGGCACTCCTGTCTTCCACTGCCTCCCGCAGTTTGGTCAAACTCATGCTGGTAGCTTCGAGAACACTATCCAACCATCTTGTCCTCTGTCGTCCCCTTCTCCTTATGCCCTCCATCTTTCCCAACATCAGGGTCTTTTCCAGGGAGTCTTCTCTTCTCATGAGGTGGCCAAAGTCTTGGAGCCTCAGCTTCACGATCTGTCCTTCCAGTGAGCACTCAGGGCTGATTTCCTTCAGAATGGAGAGGTTTGATCTTCTTGCAGTCCATGGGACTCTCAAGAGTCTCCTCCAGCACCATAATTCAAAAGCATCAATTCTTCAGCGATCAGCCTTCTTTATAGTCCAGCTTTCACTTCCATACATCACTACTGGGAAAACCATGGCTTTAACTATACGGACCTTTGTTGGCAAGGTGATGTCTCTGCTTTTTAAGATGCTGTCTAGGTTTGTCATTGCTTTTCTCCCAAGAAGCAGGCGTCTTTCAATTTCGTGGCTGCTGTCACAATCTGCAGTGATCATGGAGCCCAAGAAAGTAAAATCTCTCACTGCCTCCATTTCTTCCCCTTCTATTTGCCAGGAGGTGATGGGACCAGTGGCCATGATCTTCGTTTTTTTGATGTTGAGCTTCTGACCATATTTTTCGCTCTCCTCTTTCACCCTCATTAAAAGGTTCTTTAATTCCTCCTCACTTTCTGGGCATAGGAGCCAACCCCTAGGGGCCGAGGTCCCTTCGGCCCCCCTCAATAAAATATCTGAGGGGGCCAGGTTCCCCCCCCCCTACAAGTTGATGGGCATTGCCATTCAAATGGTGTGTGTCACATATTGTGATCAATAATGTGGGGTGAGGCTTTCCTGCCCCCCCCCCAATATTTTATTCAAGTTAGCATCCCTGAAACAGGGAATGAGATTACTTCCCATCTGTAACGTACTTGAAATATCAGTTCTGTGCCACCCACTTAAGCATTTGTTGTGGATAGACAACCATGACTGTTAGCTGGGAAAATATCTCTGTACTTGGGAGTTAAACATCAACTTTCAGCTGACGGTGGAAGACCACTGACTAGGGCCCTGGTTTGAAAACAGCCCGTGTGTCTGATAGCAGTCAGATTCATTCCAAAAGGGTAGGAAATAATTGTTAATCTTTTATAACCTCACTGTTATGGCCCTTTCTGAGCACAGCCGGGCTCTCCCTTTCTGGTGCATGTGCAGAACTACAATCATTTTATTTTTAGGTTTTTGCAGGGGCTTGGAGATACTAAGAGCAAACAGGATAGAAAGACAAAACATATAGCTCTTTTACCAGGAACCTTTAAAAATTAAGAGGAGGAGTTGAAATAATGAAAATGCATTTTCTAATAAATATATGGTCACCACTGTCTAGTTTTGGTTTTTTAGATAATTTTTATTAAGTTTTCCATTTTAACAATCCAATCAAATCACATTAAGTATTCCAAATTATACATATACATATCAAATAATCTACATATTCTGCCAAATTATAATTTTTTATTGGAACTTCCCATGCTTCAAGTTCGGGGGGGGTGGCTCTGATCATCGCATATCACTACTGCTTTTGATAGTCATTTCTAGTAGTTCCTTTAAATCTTCCTGTTGTTAACCTACCGCTGTCTAGTTTTGAGCAGAAAGTGTAATGAAGAATGAGCCCTGGGAGAGCAACTGTGTATAACACTGACTAAACTAAGAATATATTGTCTTGCAATTCCACGGACTTTTTTTTTCACAGCCTTCCCCCCCCCCCCCCCCCCTCATTATCTGCTCCTGTCATTGCAACAGCAGGCAGCAATCTCCACAACATAATGCACATGTGCTGGAACATAGCATACATACACTAATGATTAGCTTATCTTCACACAAAGACTTTTAAGAGAACTTGCTGTTCTACAAGATTTACAGAGCGATACATGCACAGACCAAACCCTATGCATGTTTACTCAGAAGTAAATCTTGCTGAGTTCAGTGACAAGTAACTCCCAAGTCAGAGTATATTTCCACCTTAGAAACCTTCACTTAGTGGTAAGAAAGGGAATTAAAACTCAGCTGCCATTGCCTTCCTCGAATCATTGTAAAATTGCCCCATTTTCCTCTGTGTTCAAGCATTCTGTGTATTATTTTATCCTGGTGGCATTCTGAATCATACCTTTCCCTGAAAAAAATCCCGTATTTTGAACCACACTTTTGATCTGAGAGGCGGGGAAATGTCGGGGAGGGATCATAAAGCCAACCGACCTGTTTTCAGTTCTAGCTGTTCGTACATTTTGCTGTTTATATGGTGATCAGGCAGAGAGTTCGAAACCTAACGACCCAGAGACAACCCTCAGGAACAGCACTGCTGCTGCGATGCAGTTCCTAGAGGAAACAATAAAAGGCTGGATTGGTGAATTTCAATCTCTTTTTACTATACGAAATCCTCAGAGGGATTAACCCATTGTTGTTTTTTAAAAAATTAAATTCCAATAATGTATTGTCATTTATGTCACTGCTTGTCATGTGTTTGAACAACTTCTGTGTGATGCACTTTACATTGTAAATAAAGTTGCACCCCATTTATTACCTGGACTGCTCATTGTTGACACCAATCAAAGGGGGGTCTCTTTCTTAGCCCAGGCCAGACCCACCTGGCCTAATGTCAGGGACTAGACACGGTGGAACCTTCCTGAACCTTCCCGAGAAGAGGAGGGCAGTATAGATTTATAATGGTGGTTTGCAGAAAGTTATGACTTTTGCATGTTGAGGTCCCCAGGGCCACCCCAATAACTCACACATCACACAGAATTTTTTGTTTAAGATTTTTGGCATAATTTTGGCCACAACTTTATTTAAATAGAAATTTGTGAGTGGTTGCTTAGGCATTGGTTGTGACTATCTGCCCCCACCATGGGGGACAGTCTGACATTCCGCACGATGCGAAAGTCAGAATAGGGGAATACACTTGGGGGTAGCGACGGAGCAGGGAACCTGCCCTCACCCCAAATGCAACCAGGAGCTCATTGCTATGGCCCGAGACCCATTGACAGAGTGGACAAGCAATAGTTAGACCCCGATTCCTTTAACAGAATCCCTTGCCGCAGCAGCATTAGAGGGGCAGGCACAGCCAATCCATGCCCCTCAACCAACCAAACCATAAACCAATGCCTAACCGCAACCTTACAAGTTGTGACGATTTGCTACGCAGTAGGCAAAAACCAAATGGCCCCAGCCAATCAGGCAGATGGACAAAATTCCTACAGGGCCCCTGCCCCAAGAGCAGACGACCCCATGACAGGCATAGCAAGGTCAAAGCAAACAACCCTAATTCTAGGGAGGGAGGGACGGGCAATCCGATGCACGGGCGAAAAGAGGAAGCCCTGGCCTCGTGCAAGGAGTTTTAGCATTTCTGGCTGTCAATCAACAAATGGCAACATTAACTTCTTCCCCACAACAAGGGAAGCCCCAATCGCACCAGTGGCCACGATCAATTAGCCCGCCCCCAACTTTGGTCCTGGCAGCCCCCACCGCAACACGTGCTCTCTCTGAAGGAGAACATGCTTTCCCTAAAACATTTGCACTCCCTAGACCTATTGAATGCACACATAATATCAGCCACATGGAAACCTTGATGAGCGTATACGAAAAGTGACTCATGGCCACATGTTAGGGCCTGGCAGTGAGAAGGGATGAAATAATTACAGCATTGTATGTTGTGGGTTTGGCTGAACAGCTTGCTGTTTTCCAACACAGCTACGCCGGCTTGTGGTTGATCTGCAGTCTGGTTTCAGTACTTCAGCCTCCATACCGACACCAACAGAGTGACACAGAAACTCATGATGTTCTGCAGGTGGAAGAAAATGCTTGCCCAAATCCACAACGCCGCCTCAAGGTCTTTGCTCATCAGAACTGGTTTAAGAGGATTAATGCCATCAGAGGGAATTCAAGCTCTGAGCCACCCCAGCAGTTAATTGCAGGAATCATTAAACAGCGTGTAATGTTTATTCTCCATAACACATGCCTATAGCCTTTTCAGGGCATAGAAAGGCTGGTGGCCACACCTAGTGAGGCTTCCCTTTCAGATGTTGCCAGAACCTTAATGAGATCTTTAAAGAGTGTCGCTGAGCCTGATACAAACTCAGGGGGTGGGTTACAATTCTCTTTGGAGGAATGTAGGGAGGAATGGAGAAGGCCAGCTCAACAACAAATGTCCACAAATGAGCTAGGAAGAACACCTCTTTCATTTTACCCAGACCCCAGCGTGGAGAGAGAACAAAATGGGGCAGCCTCAATGATGACTGCTTTGGGAAGGCAGATGCCGTAAATGTAGGCCTGGAAACCTGCAGAAGAGAAAGGAACTTCGGGCATTGCAATAGGGCAGGGAGGAAAATGGGTTGTATGGTACCATTTACAGCACAATCCTATGCAAATTCAGTTAGCAGTAAGGCCTAGTGTGATATACCTGAAGGAGTGACTCCACCCCCATCGTTCAGCCCAGACACTGAGGTCCAGCTCCGAGGGCCTTCTGGCGGTTCCCTCCCTGTGAGAAGTGAGGTTACAGGGAACCAGGCAGAGGGCCTTCTTGGTGGTGGCGCCTGCCCTGTGGAACGCCCTCCCATCAGACGTCAAGGAAATAAACAACTATCTGACTTTTAGAAGGCATCTGAAGGCAGCCCTGTTTAGGGAAGTTTTTAATGTTTGATGTTTGATCGTGTTTTTAATATTCTGTTGGGAGCTGCCAGAGTGGGATACGTTGTGGTTGTTGTCCATAGGATTATATTCTCAGTCCCCATTTTACTTGATCTGGGGGGGGGGGGCAGCTACCCCCCTGACCGCCCTTGGGTACGCCCATGCAGGCATTGATATTGGCACACTGATGTGCACACTCATTTTCACTTTGCTCAGCCCAAGGCAGGAAAAAAGTCACTCCACTTGGCTCACCCACAGGCTCGCGCATCTCAGCAACTGAGACGAAACTGCCAGGTTTAAGCAAAAGGAGGAGGGGAAAGACACACAGCAACTCCAGAGTTGTTCGTGGTGGAATCCCAACGCCATGGCTTTTCAAAGGGCCTGACCCTTATTCTGAAACCACTTTCCAACAGAATGTAAGCTTATCAACACAGCATAAAGCAGGTCAGTGTCTGCACAAAGAAAGCCTTCTCTGACTTGAGCTAAGCGTTCTGGAAGTAAAGTTCTCTTGCACCAATAAACCAATGTATGAAAATTGGACATGTTGCTGTTTTAGGTTTTTGGTTTTTCCTTAAGCTTCTTAATCTGCCGTGCTACAGTCTCTTACATCAACCGGCAGATTTTAGTCTGATAGCTGAGAAGTGTGCTGTTACTGGGAGGTATGAAATTCCCGCATTCGCAGACTCAAATTACCAGGGAATCCAACACCAGGCAAAGCTGTCACTCTTCCCTTGTGGCAACTGGAGCAGAGGACTGGCCCTCCCTGAGATGGTATACCTGTGGCAGGTGACACTACCTTAGACTGCAGGTGGGGGCTCACAAAGGTGAATACCAAAAACAAACAGAACACACTTTCCGCCTTGAAACTTACACGCTGCATTTATTCTCCTTAATAGTCTATCTAGAGATGGTTTTACTTTGTCTTATTTTAATGGAGGCACATTGAATCATTTGAGTCTGAAGTGGTATAACCCTGACACAGGTTTGCCACCTTCCTGAGCATCCCACCCCTAGCATAGAATTGCAGCCCGAGAAAGCAGTTGTTGATCTTAGGCAAATGCTTAGTCCTGGGCTGTGAATCAGGCTGCAAAATGACAACAGTCCCAAGAGAGAGCATTTGTGAAAGCGTCAAGAGCAGCACTGTTATTTATGTATGTCACTACCGTGGCCCGTGCTTTGTTAGCTCAAAAACGGAAAACAAACGAGGTCCCAACTAAAGAAGAATGGCAACTTAAACTGATAGAATATATGCAGCTTGCAGACCTAACACACAGAATAAGGGAACAAGAAGAACATACGTTTAAGATAAATCCAACAGTGTAAATAAGCTTTGATGGATGTAATAATGGAATACTGAATGGTTTAATTCATGGATAGGCAACCTGAGGCCCAGGGGCCGGATCCGGCCCAATCGCCTTCTAAATCCAGACCACGGACGGTCTGGGTATCAGCATGTTTTTACATGAGTAGAACGTGTGCTTTTATTTAAAATGCATCTCTGGGTTATTTGTGGGGCATAGAAATTCGTTCTTTTTTTCCAAAATATAGTCCGGGCCCCCACAAGGTCTGAGGGACAGTGGACTGGCCACCGGCTGAAAAGGTTTGCTGACCCCTGGGCATCCACCACTACCATAAAGGTCCGGCCGTAAAAGGGGCAGGCCAGATCGATGTGCACCCTCGACCAGGGTGTGTTGGGCATCTCCCAGGTGTGTCCCTTAGCTACCGGTGGCGCAGGCCTCGATTCTTGGCACGCTTGACAGGCAGACACCCAGGCAGTGATGGCATCATCCATGTTAGGCCACCAGACGTAACACCGAGCCAACGCCTTCATTTTGATGATTCCCAGGTGGCTAACGTGCAGAGCCTCCAGGACACGTTGACGGAGTCTTTGGGGAATCACGACGCAGTCTCCCCACAGCAGACAGCTGCGATGAGCCGAGAGTTCATGTTGTCTGGTTGCGAAGGGCTGGAACTCCGATGCAAAAGGCCCTTGTGGCCACCCCCTCCACACCCAGTTGAGCACACGGCTGATGGTGTGATCCTGGGCAGATGCGGAGGCCACAGTGGCAGCTGATACAGGTGCTGCCGGAAGATCCTCAATCAGGAGGAGCGATGAAGCAGGAGCTGGGTCTTCCACAAACGCTGGAAGAGGGCAACGGCTGAGGGCGTCGGCATGGCCCATCAATTTCCCTGGGCGATGGACGAGCCGGTAGTGGTAGGCAGCCAGCAAAACAGTCCATTGCAGCATGCGCGGCGAGAGGACCAGTGGAGTTGGTCGATCACCGGCGAGGAGGCCCAGGAGCGGCTTGTGGTCGGTGATGAGGTTGAAAGTCCTGCCATAGAGGTATTCATGGAACCTCTTCACTCCAGCCACAAGTGCCAGTGCCTCCTTGTCGAGCTGGCTGTAATTCCGTTCCGTCTGAGATAGCGTCCTGGAAAAGTAGGCGAGTGGTGCTTCTCTTCCGTCTGGAAAACGGTGACTAAGGACAGCGCCAATGCCAAAAGGTGAGGCATTGCAGGCAAGGACCAGCGGCCTGGCTTCACTGTACTGTACAAGCACACTGTCCGATGAAAGGAGAGCCTTGACCGCATTGAAGTCGGCCGTCTCCCGATGACCCCAGGAAGGCATCTTTGTGCTGAGGAGTCGGTGAAGAGGCTCAGCCACCGTGGCTTTGTGGGGCAGGAACATGTTATAAAAGTTCAGCAGTCCCAGGGGCAGTGAGGTCTGCAGCGTGAGGTCTGGCTTGGCGAGGAGACGCCGTTGCAGATGGATGTCCCGGACCCTGCAGACGATTTGATCCATCAGGGCATCGTCTAAGTCTCAGAACTCGCAGTGCATTGCAGCCTGTCACAGGGCAGTGGTGTATTTGTTGATTGACTCCTCCTCTGCCTGGTTCCGGTGGTAAAACGCATGGCGGGCAGCAATCTTGGACGGCTTTGGCGTGTAGTGGTTGTGGAGCTTCTCTTGGATCGTGTCCCACGGTGTTGCCTGGACTGCTTCAGGCGCAACCAGTGCTCGGGCCGTCTCAAACACCTCAGGCCCACAGAGGCTGAGGAATAGGCCCCGCTTCCGTTCCTTTGATACTGCTGTCAGCTCGTTGGCTTGGAGGTAGCAGTTGAACCGAGCGAGGTAGGAGTCCCATGATTCAGAGGCTGGCGCGAACAGCGGTAGAGGCACAAGTGAAGCCATGATTCCGATGCCGGCGTGAAGGGCGATGGATGGAACACAGTGCTCTAGCCAGAACAGTCAGCTCTGAATTGGTTTTGTCCAGTGATTTCGCTCCGTGACTTCGCTCAGTGATTCAGCTCAGTGATTCAGCTCAGTTCAAAGAATGGCCGCATCTGGCTGTGCTCTGATGTCCATCGATCCCACCTTCGTCGCCAGTGTTAAGTTGTGGGTTGACATAGCAGACAACACAGCAATTTCTCCAAAGCAGCTCTTTATTTGTAAGCTGGAACAGAACTGAACTGAGGAGCTCAGTCAGCCTGCTTATATAGAGCTCCAGAACAATTGTAACTGTTGCAGCTTTCTAAAACTATCCAATCACTGAACGTCACTTTTGATCCTTCCTTTGCATACAAACTATCCAATCACTGAACGTCACTTTCGATCCTTCATTTGCATAACTATCTACAGTATCCCCCTGCTGGCCCGGGGTGAGAACCTCAGTACATAACACCCCCCACCAAAAAACCCACATTTTAAAAGGGCATCAGATTAACCAGATCAATCAAAGGCCTGGTTAAAAAAGGAACGTTTTTGCCTGGAGGCTAAAATGAAGGCGCCAGGCAAATGCCAACACACAGCAAAGCCAAAAAAAAAAAAAAAAACAACTGTGAAACTTTTACTACCCCTTAACTAAACATAGAACTTTTTTAAAAAATGAGTCATTAAAGCAATGGTATCCAGTCAGTTAGCATTCCTTCTTTACCTGTCCTGGGTGTTGCCGAACAGGGAATTTCTGCAGATGAAGCTTTTCTCATTCTTGCACAATAAGAAACCTCACTAATCATTCCACTTCTATGCCGTTAGGAAAGCGACAGGCACCTGCCCTCCTTTCCAGGGGGGTTATTTAAGCTCACCTGCACCTCAAGGCACAGGAGTGAGCTCTTCCTTCTGTGCCCCTTTTTGGTGGGAACTGTCCAGAACGGTTTGCAGAGTCAGTCGCGGGGCATTTTTCTGCTGGAGGCAAATGGCAAAATGGAAGATATGCACTCTCTCATTGCATGCACAGAATCTAGCCAGACTGGCAACTTAATCTGACCTCAATATCTGCAGCAGGAAAGAACCCACCTAGGCACTTGAAGGCAGTAAGCAGGAGAGTCAGAAGTTGTGACCCAGAACTGGGCTCAAAGTTGAGGGGTACATGTGCAAGATTGACTGCTGCCAACGGAGTGTAGCTTAAAATCTTTTGCAGGTTTATTTCACTTTCCCAAAAAATCCAGTTTGCCCATATGCAATTAACAGAACGGTTATGAACCATAAATAAAATAGTTCGATCGATTCCATGAGGGCTATTTTGATTTCTTATTTAAAGTACTAAACAAATATGGAAGCCATCGTTAAATGTATGAAATATGTTCGATTTGTTCAGTTATAATGATTTTAGCTCCATTTTACCATGGATTAATCCATTGCATTGATACGATTTTGTGAAACTGGGGTGTTTATTGGAGCCTCAACTTAATTAAACTGAGTTAAATCACTTTCATAAAAAAATAGTTAAATATTGTAACCAGTGCAGGCTCTCCTATTAGGGCTGCTGGGGCACAGTAGGTGTCAGGAACGTGGCCCCCCAGAGTGCAGGGGATGAGTTAGACTCAGAAATTGAGCTAAGTGAATGAGGGACCGACTCTGCAGATGAGAACTGGCTGACAGAGAGAGCAGCCCTACCCCCCTTTCCGGGGAAGACTCTATTAGCTCTCTAGAAGAGGAAGAGTTGGAAGGCAGCCAGAGCATTGCTAGGCAATCAGCAAATAAGCAGAGGTCTGTGTCTGTGTTGAGTGAGAGTGGGGAGGAGGAGGAAGGGGGGAGGTCAGCCTCTCAGTCCCCGTTCTAGGCGTTTGGATAAAATCAGAAGGCAATGGAAGAGCAAGAGGGGAAAGGCGGGAGTCTGGCGTCCTTCCTGCTGTGGGAGGGGTGAAACCTCAGACTGACCAACAAACAAATGCGAGCAGGCGAGAAGCCGGGCTCTGGGTGTGTCTTTTTGTAAAATAAACATACATAACATTGCCGGAGGGTCATTACTTATTGGGGCTTGCTTGCCGCCCAGAGAAGCAATGCAGTAGAAGCATTTATTTCCAAGCCCTGTTCTTTGGTCAATTAGCTCTCTGCACCATGCAGCCAATCCTAACCCAAAAGTATAGTCGTGGCAAAAATGTCCCTCCCATGTATCTCTGGGAAGAAAAAACATGGACTGGTATTGGAGTATCAGGTTTGTGCCTTTCTAGTCCTTGACCAGGTTCAGAACTACTTAGCTTCAGCAAGGCTACTGGTGACTTCAGACTGTACTCTGGGATGCCCTTATCCACACAGGGTTGGCCCTACTATTGGACAAGATTTTACATACACACACATCCCAAAAAAGTCTATTTAACCTTTAATTATCCAAAACACTTAAAAGGGGAAAGGGGTTGTTTCATTTAAGCCAAGGCACATCAGAACATTTCTGCAACGCATGGCTCAGGTTTTCAGAAGGTTGTGGAGTCAGTCAATATCCAGACAGGCCAAACAGAGCCCAGACGTCATCTTAGGAATTCACTGAGACATTTTCACACCTGCATTCTGACATGGGACCATCTAGAATTCTTCCACTTGATTCTACATTCCGGGTAGAATGTTATTTCTGCCCACATTCCAGCCCTGTTCCTGCTCTGGAGCCTTCGCAGGAAGAGCCTCGATTGTCACATCAGACATTAAAGGAAGCCTGCTGTGACTCATATGGGCATAAATGGCAACTCTGAGAGGTAAAAGGTAAAGGTAAAGGACCCCTGGATGGTTAAGTCCAGTCAAAGGTGACTATGGGGTTGCAGTGCTCATCTCGCTTTCAGGCCAAGGGAGCCAGCATTTGTCCACAGATAGCTTTCTGGCTCGTGTGGCCAGCATGACTAAACCGCTTCTAGTGCAATGAGACACCATGACGGAAACCAGAGCGCACGGAAACACTGTTTACCTTCCCGCCACAGCAGTACCCATTTACAGTGGCACCTCAGGTTAAGTACTTAATTCATTCCGGAGGTCCATATTTAACCTGAAACTGTTCTTAACCTGAAGCACCACTTTAGCTAATGGGGCCTCCTGCTGCTGCCGCGCCGCCAGAGCACGATTTCTGTCCTCATCCTGAAGCAAAGTTCTTAACCTGAAGCACTAGTTCTGGGTTAGCGGAGACTGTAACCTGAAGCGTATGTAACCCGAGGTACCACTGTATCTACTTGCACCGGCGTGCTTTCGAATTGCTAGGTTGGCAGGAGCTGGGACAGAGCAACGGGAGCTCACCTTGTCGCGGGGATTCAAACCGCCGACCTCCCGATTGGCAAGCCCAAGAAGCTCAGTGGTTAAGACCACTGCGCCTCCCGCTTGTTGCTCATCCACAGCAAACATTGAGCACTAGGCTCTTGCGCTGTTTGGTTGCTCAATAGGAATTCCATCTGAGTTACGGCATCTCTTGTGGCGAGCTGCTCGGACCAAACAGGCATGTTGGGCATCAGGATGGAAGCCCTTAGGAAAGGACAAAAATATGGAGGTTTCGGCACTGTTTCAATGGAGGCATAGGAAATAAAGACATCTACTTGGTGGCAACAGTGAAGATGACAGGAGGGGTTTAGCTGGCTCACTCCCATGTCTCACAGGACAGGCTACAACACTCCCTTAATTTATTCCTTCCTTTAGGCTCTGTTGCATTAGTGATAGTGACAATATTCCAAAATAAGACAGACATAATAATTACAGCCTGACAACACAAAGAGCTCTGCATCACTCTCATTTTTAAGGCTACGTACGTGCTTTACATTTGAAGCAAATTTGCATGATTCCATGTTAGGTTAAATTGTTCTGCTATAAAAAACAACAAACTGTTGATGTGCATAATTTATGCTGGTTATACTAGCTATGGCAGGAAGCATGCCAGATGCCCTAAAGGCCCATTCACAACCCCTGGAAATGTTACTTGGCTATATCTCTGGTTTCTGTGATTACAGTCAGGGCCGTCTTAAGCATCTCTGGCACCGTGGTGCAAAGATCCCTCTGGTGCCACCCCCCTTCCCCAGAGTTGTCAACCTTTTCCCAAGCCTCTGTGGGGATCGCTCTCCTCCCACAGGGGCTTGGGAACGAAGCTGCACGCCCACCAGCCATATAGTTGGCGGGGCACAGCTGGTTTAGGGGCTGGAGGGGGATAAATTTTTTTCTTTATTCCCCCCCCCCAAAAAAAAAACAACTAGGTGCGCCCTATGGTCCGGTGCGCCCTATGGAGCGAAAAATACGGTATATATCTTCACAGCATACGGTCTAGATCTTGCCTTTTTAAAAAGAAATGAAAGCTGAAATTCCTAGGAAGCCAAAATCTCCATCCACGACCATATTTTGCACTCCTGCAAAATGGTAGCATTTACACAGCCCTGGGGGAAAGTTCTCACATTAATTTTAAACTCCCGGAGACATTTTAAACAGCAGGAAATGGTTGACACTCACCGCTAAAAGAAGAAATGTGCTAAGCAGATCACTATCAACAGAATAATATTAAAAGTTCCAATGCATTTAAGCAGTAAGACCTGTTTGACTTAGGGTGAGTTGTTTACTGCAAGTTACATTGTGAGAAAAACAGGATTTTAACAAAGTGGGCAGTACTGAGTCCCATTGACTTCAATGCTTAACTTTCTCCTATTGTGAAATCAGAGGGAATTAGAAGCCAACAGAATAAGCATCTTCCCTTCCATTGCTCTCCCTTCTTCATCTGCTGTTTTTTAAGAATTTAAGTGCCATGCACAGAGATGGTGCTATATCAATAAATCATCAATAAATCTTTACATTTGCACTATGAAGTGTTGGCTAACTAACAAATCCTTTTAATATTGGATAGGAGGATGGCGTAAGGAGATGTCATCCTTCACTCCAGGAGACTCTCACACATTTTCTTTTTTAATTTCTTTTGGGTTTTCTCAGAATTGCTGGTACCTTTACAGCCCTCCGTGGCTCAACAAGAGTTCCTGACTTTCGTACCTTCCCCAAAATGCATGGTTTTGGACGCCATGTCCGGAAAAAGCACAGCCTGAAATCGTGCAAAATTGTGGCGGCCATTTTGGCAGCTGTCCCCAGGAGGACAGTTGACAGGTATGGACGTTTTATTTCAAAATTCTGGTACCCAGGTCAGGCAAAAGGCAGAGTCTCGGGCAGGTTGTGGTTATGCAGGGCGCGAGTTGTGAAACATCTGTCCGCAGGAGGTCATTACCATGTTGCTAGGAAGGGACAAATAGGCCGGTTTTTATTTCTCTCAGTTCCTTGTTTTTCTAATCTTAAATTCAATTCTCCACATTTCTGCAGCACTGCGGATGTTATATATAAAAAAAAATCCTCACGAAAATTCCACAGCATTTTAGTGTGAATTTCTCCTGATACATTTATTATTATTGTATGTGCATATTTTGCAAGCCATTTCTCCTAATAGAAGGTATATTACTGGGGTGTTATGGGGGAAGCAGCCATGCAGAGACCATTCCCACACAGCTATGACTCAGGTTTAAGAACCATTCTGAGGTGAACGAGAGTTCCAAGAAAGGAAAGTAAATGGAAGCTGTCCATCTCCTTTCTGCTTCCTATAATACTTCCATTAAAACTTAATGGATTCTCCAACCTTACATCACCTCTGTTTACCAGCACCTGAACTGATGATACACACTGCAGAGCTGACAACTTGAAGTGCTCCACCGAGATGCTTCTCTTTAGAGCTCAGCACTGATCTCTCCCATCGAGGGTCCTATTCATTCGTTTCTAAACCCAATTCCCTCAAGCTTCTTTACCATTGTGGAAACTAGATGGCCTCTTTCACGACACTCCTAAATATAAAGGGTTGGGGCACATTGTAATTATTATTATTATTCTAGCCAGATTCCTCACACCTAGAAAACTAACTTGCTTTTGAAGGTTCAGCCCACCCTTCATTAAAGTTACAAAACCTTTATTTATTTCCAGTTACAAGGCCTTGATTTGCTGCAGGGATAGGAAAGTTGTGGGGTTGCAGTTGTCTTCTGAGTGGCTTCCACTTTCAAAGCACCTTCTTTCAGATCTTCTGCCGTATGCTCTGTGATTTAAGGCCTGAATGTTTAGCCTCAAGAGGTGGGGTGTCACCATTTCCCCACATAATAAACACGTTGCATAAATAAATCAAGTCAGGTACCTTGAAACCCGCAGTTGCAAATATCAAAGGATTTATATTGTTACCGGAAAAAATCCGAGGGCTCCCTTGGACAAAAAGTAAAGACACCAACCAGAGTAAATTGGAGCAAATCAGCAGCCTGTAGGCTTGGCCTTTATTGTACTGTTGCAGCAGGGTGTTCCCCTCACTCGCAGGAGAGAGGAAAGACCCAGAACAATGGTGTGCAAGACCTTATAAAAACTTTTGAAATTCCCCTCCTCTAGGTCAAGCCCACCCCCAGAAACATCATGCATACATTACAGAAAGGAGGGGTTGAGGGAGGAGTTGTGATGGTAACCTGAGTGTCCTGTCACCTGGCTGGTTCCCTTCTCCCCTTCCGCATGAGTCATTTCCTGAAGACAAAAGGTAGTCGCAGTTTCCTGCCCCCTGAGGGAAATCTAATCATGCTGAATCCACTCCCATATGCAAGTTCTTTGTGATTTTTGATTGTCTTCTGTCTGGGACCATCAGGGTTGGCATAGCAACTGGGCAGGGCTCCTGTGGGTGTGCTGCTATGCTCAAGGGATTATGGTGGCCTGTATCAAACCTTCCCCATTTTGTAGTCCTTCCTTCATGGAGTAAAATAAAAGTGGAACAGTGCAAATCTGATGTATGGTTGATTTTCTATGAATTTATAACAGAAGTGTAGCGTATGTAGTGTGTGAGTGTGAGTGTGTGTGAAGTCTGTACAAACTGAATGATGGGGGGGGGGGTACCTGCTACAATATCGGACCTTTTAGAATGGCAGATCCCAACAACCAACAAAGGCCGGTTTACCATATGAAGAGGGCCTGAACTATAATGAACTATAATGCTCATTATACTGTATGTAGAATAGGTACCCAGACAATTCTTGGTTAGATTGCCACTATACTGTAATTGTTGTGACTGAGAAGATCTGTTTCAGGGTGCCAAATTTTGGCTTTGCAAAGGCCGCCATATTATGAAAGAGTAACACCAAGTAAACTGGCAAAAATGGATAAATCTATGTTGGAAATGTAAAGAGACAGAAGGTTATTTTTATCATTTGTGGTGGTCTTGTAGTAAGACTAAAGCTTGCTGGGAAATGATATATAATGAATTGAAAAGGATGTTCAAAATAACTTTTACAAAAAAAAATCTAGAAGGTTTTCTTTTGGGAATTATATATAAATTGTATAGAAATGTATTTATGTTTGCTACTACTGCAGCAAGAATGTTACTTGCCCCACAATGGATAGAAGAAGAAATCCCAGTAAAGGAAGAATGGATACAAAAATTTATGGACTATGCAGAAATGGTGAAACTTAATGGAAGAATAAGAAATCAAGATAACAAACTTTTAATAAAAGAATGGAAATGGTTTATTGAATGTTTATAGATAAATAGATAAAAGCATTAGCAGGATTATTGTAATTACCTGCAGTTTTATAAGAGTATATATTTATAGTAGATAACTAAATCAGCAAGTTAAGTGAATTGGATATGCAGAAGATAAATTTAAGGAACCGCAGAAAGAGGGGGAAGAAAGTCAAATTTTGAAATGATAAATGGATTGTAAAACGAATGAAATGTATAAATTTGAAAAGTATAAATAAACAAATAACATATTATGAAAGAGTGCCAAAGTCTGCCCCGATAGTTGGGAAGGGGAGTTACTTGAAATTGGGCGAAGGAAGAGGCTCTCTACTTGTATTAAGGTTCGTCTGCCTAATTTCACGCAAGCAGGAAAAAGTGCCAAGTTATGAGGGAATTTCTGAAACGGAAAATCGGAGCCTCAGCAAGCCACCTGCACGTGATATACACTGCAACCTAGCAAACACCTCTGTAAGCCATGAGGCAAGTATAACATTTGAACCTCGTTTCCTATAAAGCCATAACTGTTGATGGAGTCAAGAATCAGTAAGGATTAAGAACAAGGCCTCAACAGCATAAACCTCAGCAAATCTCTCCCCACAAAATGTGTTCAATTAAACAGGGCTTTTAACCCCAGAGTGAATGCCCCCAGTGTCAGATTTACATATAAGCTAAACAAGCTATAGATTAGGGCCCCACTCTCTTGCCCCCCCCCAAAAAAAAATTAAAGAAAAAAAACCTGGATGTACATTTCCAAAATATAAGATAAAAAACAAATAAAATAAAACCTACATACAGCAGCAGTGTTTTGTGTTGTGTAGGCTCCTATGATGTAAGTCATGGGCCCCGCCTGCTAGCCTGCTCCCTAAAATGTCACGGGTTTGCTCATTTCTATATATAGGGTGCCTACATTCTGCATGGACTGGTTGCATGGCAACATGTGCAAATGGCTTTAGATACCTATTGGGTCAATAAATTGCCATATAGCATATAGTCAACACAAAAAACAGCAACAATTTGTTGTTGACAAAGGACAGCTGTACATATACAGTGGTACCTCGGGTTACATACGCTTCAGGTTACATATGCTTCAGGTTACAGACTCCGCTAACCCAGAAATATTACCTCAGGTTAAGAACTTTGCTTCAGGATGAGAACAGAAATCGTGCTCCGACGGCGCGGAGGCAGCAGGAGGCCCCGTTAGCTAAAGTGGTACTTCAGGTTAAGAACAGTTTCAGGTTAAGAACAGACCCGAGATACTTAACCCAAGGTACCACTGAAAGGGCCCCATTACCTTCAGTAGCTTAGGGCCTCATCAAACCAAAATCCGGCCCTGAATGCAACCCGCTCCAGGCCTTCCCCAGTGACAGCTAGGAGCCCCTCCATGAAAGCCATGAGAAGTAATTGTGTAGCTGAATATTGAGAGGGTTTGAGCTGGCACACTTCTCTATGTCATAAAAGCATCCTGGCAACCTGATCTGACTTTGAATCACTTGCTGATGATAAAAATTGTGGGGGAGAAAATAGCTTGAAGAGGACCTAATGGAGGAATCTGCGGTGCTACCGAATATACGCAATCGGGCAAGTGTTTGAATTCATGCTACTATAGAATTAGCTTGACGTCTCATTGAAATCCAAGTAGATAACTGGAAGACATTCAGCCAAAGCTGGCCAAATCTGCAGAAATTGATGAATAAGCCTTTTTTTCCCCCTCACTCCCCCACCCTCACCCCCTTTCTGGACACGGTGGTGGGTGAAACAGAATTATGCCTTTTAGCCATTTGCAAAGATGGTCATGATGTCAGATTGCTCAGTGCCTTGTAAACTGCTGAGCCTAGGGTTGCCATACGCCCAGAATTTCCCTGACATATCCAAAATACTGCAGCTGCAAGCAGTGTCCAGGCAAGAATCGCTGAAATGTCAGGAAAAATCCAGGCGTATGGCAGCCCGTGTCTTCTTTACAATTTTGCAAAACAAAACAAAAAATACTCTGTCCGAATTTTCACTTTTTGAAATATGGCAACCCTAGCTGAGCCTGTATCTTTAGAGCTCAACAGGCAATCATAGCCATGTCTTCTCAAAAGCAAATTCCCCTTGAGTTCCGTGAAGCTTCCTGCGAGAAAAGTGGCTATAGGTTGCAGCCCTGATTCTTAGTCACTTAGCACGTCATCATAAGCAAGAAGTAAGTTTTTAAGAAAAGAAAGAAAAAAGAAAAGAATCACAATTTATCATTTTAAAATGTATTGGGTCTTGCTTTTGGTCCAATCATGACCGAGCAGTTTTGCAGAAACTCAACTCTGGTTTTGGGTGAATTTTCTCCTGTATTGGGGCAACTTGGCAAAACAGTTCTCTTCATCTGTGTGCTTTAATTTGACATCTAATTCTTCTTTCTCTTTGACCATGGGTATTGGCCTAGGTTACAGCCGGACAAACCTGTTTTTTGAGCATTCATTCTGATTCACTGGCGTAATATTTGTGAGGAAGTTAGATGACACCATCTAATTGCTGAGCATTCATTTTGATTTGCTGTTGAGGTGGTTATACAAAGTTACCCCACACTTTTCAGCACATTTACCCCTCACTTTCCTTATCACAAAAAGTTGCAGTTGCACAAGGGCACCAAATCAGCTGTAGGTGCACAGCCTGAGTTTGCCGATGTGTGATTTAATCCTGACCCAAAATAGCCCCTTATCTATGATCCAGTGCTGACTCAGTCTTTACAAATAGCGAAGTGATTATCGTATAGTCTTGGTTGAAGGAACAGTAAACAAAATAAAAAGTTGTACAACAGAAAATATCTGTGATAAAAGGCATAGTTTGGGGGTGATAAAAAATCATCCTCTTAAGAAACACGGAGATCAAATATCTGGGTGTATTTGTCACTCCTGCTATTTTAGGGGAAGGGAGCCATTTTCAGCTCAAGAGGTCATGAGGAACATTTGGGGGGATTGAATGCCAGTGGAGAGGGGGCCCACCGACAAAAATGTGCAGCTGGTTATTTAAAGTCAGAGGTTTCCACACAAAAACACCCTTTCCACACTGGCAAGTAAGGAGAATTATGTCAGTTCAAGGTCACATCCCAGCCAGGCTAAAATCACCTGAGGAGGTCGTAGAGTGGGACCAGTCGGGTGGAAGAGGTATGGCCCTAGAGAGAGTCCTGAGGGCCAGATAAGAGAGCCCTAGAGGGTTACGGTCAGTCCCTGGTCCAGAGGTTCCCCCCTTCTTGTGCTATGTGATTGGCTCATCTGCTGACTGCCTGTGCCCTTGCTTTCCAAACAGAAAGAATTCAACGATCTACTAAAGAATGCAGGACCCAAACTGGTGGTTGTTGACTTTTCAGCAAAATGGTGCGGGCCTTGCAAAATGATCCGTCCTTTGGTTCACGTAAGTAAGTCTCGTGTTGCCGTCATGGGCCCTTCCGCGGTGCAAGGAGAAAATGTGGTTCCGTTGCTGTCCTGATTTTGCTTTGCAACTGGGCCGATTCTCCCTTGGAATCGTTGAAGGCTGTCTTGCACCAGCTCACATCTGTCTAAGTTGGTGCTCTCCAGGGTCGCTGGTGCCTAAGTTCTTTCACATCACCTCTTACCTGTTTCATTTTAGCACTGGAGATGACAGGGATTGAATCTGGAATCTTCTTCTACCAGTGAGCTACGGTCCTTTGCTAACTTCTATACCTCAACATGCTTCCCATGTTGTCTCCATGTTGCTTCCTTCAAACCTCTCCTCAGAACACACCTTTCCTATGAAGTCTTTGGCTTATCTCTGAATCCTCAGCCCCAAACAAACAAAGAATTAGTTCCTCATATTCATCCCTTGCCAACCTTGCCTCAACCTCTTATCGTTCCATCTATTGTTTCATTCTCTTCACCTCTCAGACTTTACACTGTGCGCTTCTTGGGAGAGAGATTTCACCAGAACCTGCCATAGCCACTTCTCCTTGCTTCTCTCACAGCAATAGTGCTTATTTAAATCCTGCCATGAAGTTGATGTTCTTTCTTTGTTTCTGCAAATATATTATAAAAGGTTCCCACTCTTTTTCAAAGTCACAGGTGTCCTTTTCTTGTACCCTGTTTTGCCAGTTCTGAATAATTCATCAATTTCTCTTGCCATTGTTCTTTTGTTGGAATTTCTCCAGTCTTCCAGTTTTGTGCTATCAGAATTCTCTCCGTCGTAGTAGCATACATAATGTCCTCTTCTCTTTCAGCAGATCTTGACCTAAAATATCTAACAGGAAGGCTTCTGGTTGTTTAACAAATGTTATTTTAAACATTTTCTTCAATTCATTGTATATCATTTGTTATTGCTTACTCTTTCAAGCAGAGGACTACCTTGGCACCAGGAAGACCTCTCATTGGGTGATGAGATACCTACAGGCACTCAAGGGATAATAACGAAGTCAGAAATATAGGCATCTGATATTGTGAAGCAGCCAAATTGCAGTTTAGGTGGAGAGCAAGATGCTAATGTGTCTTCCCGGGAAAGTTCTAGAGATTGCAACAAAGGGCTTTTAGCAAAGCACTTAAAAAGTGAAGGGAGATATGGCGTTTGCTTGTTAATGAATCAAAGTCAAAGGTCCTTGGGTGATTCTGCTGAATGATTTAAAAGGCAGCTTCCAGAGAAGCATTGTCAGTAAGTCAGCCAAACGTTGCTGCACATCTTCCTGGCCAAAGCTGTCAGTTAAAGGATGCAAACAGTGCCGGCTCATTCCATAGATCCCCAAGTCATTGAAAAGGCTGCCAAAACCCTCTTCAAACACAGACTCCTCAGATGTCCCTATTTTCCAGGGACAGTCCCAGATTTACAGTCCCAGTTTCTGATTTGATCCCAGAATGTCCTGCATTTCCTTAAGATGTCCCTATTTTCATCGGAGAAATGTTGGAGGATACGGTAGGATGTCCTGATTTTCTTTGGAGAAATGATGGAGGGTATGGAATTATCTGACCCCCGAGCCATCTCAAAGCAGCCCTGTATAGGTGGAGTTTTTTCTTAATGCTTAATGTTTTATTATGTTTTTATATATGTTGGAAGCCACCCAGAGTGGCTGGGGCAACCCAATCAGATGGGCTCGGTATAAACATATGAGAAAGTGGATAACTCACTGCTGGAAGTGAAGCTACAGGGAACCAGGCAGAGGGCCTTCTTGGTAGTGGCACCCTCCTTGTGGAATGCCCTCCCCTCAGATGTCAAGGAGATAAAGAACACAACTTTTAGAAGACATCTGAAGGCAGCCCTGTATCAGGAAGTTTCTGTTTGACGTCTTATTATGTTTTTGTATGTGCTGGAAGCTGCCCAGAGTGGCTGAGACAAGCCAACCAGATGGGCTAATAATAATAATAATAATAATAATAATAATAATACAGTCGGACATCTCTATTTCCATCCCAGAAATGTTGGTGGGCATGTAAACACCAACAATACAAGTCTAGCGTAAAGACTGGGGGTGCAAGCACATGTTATCTGTGACATAGAGCTGCCACTTTAAAGCGATAACTTTGTGTCGAGATATTGTGCTTCCCTCACCCGCCCACCCCTTACAATATAGGATCCCTTACACCCATGTTGTGGGAACATCATGTTCTGATGTTTCCCCCAACCCACCAGAGCAAATTTAGGGGGCACAAGGGGCACACAAAGGGATGAGAGGGAAGGAGTTGTGTCGCCTGCAACAGTGCAGTTGAATTCTGCCATTTGTTTTTTGTTTCAGTGCCTTCTGCACTATTAAAAGTCACAGGAGCCCTGATCTCTTTTGCAAGATTCTGACACAAAGAGATATTCCAGAACTTATCACTTTGCCCCTGAGCCAGTGAGAGAGAGGGATCAAAACCATCTTAGTCAACTTCCACTCACAAGGTCATGCGGTGGTGGAATGTCAGCTGCGCTCGGGAAAGAGAATTTCATTATAGAATAACCTACAAATGATGCCTGTCCCCTCCATGTGAAGAATTACGAATTGTCTGCCTCTTGTTTTCACTCATGCTCACTGTTTGGCTCAAGTGTCTGTCTCCCTGTAAGTGCCATCCCATCCGTTCTCATTTGTTGCTTGGCAATGCTCTTAATCAAGCAAACACTAATAATGAAGGGTTTGAATTAAAATCTGTTGCCATAAAAAAAAATGTGAATGACAAAAATAACAGATTGCCAAATCACAGGAATTGATGGAGACGGCTCAACTGACTAGTAAACTCAGAGGAAACTCAAAGCAAAAATTTGCGGAAAAATGGGATGGTTCTAGAAGATATGTTCAAAAATACAATAATAGTTTTGACTCCATGCTAGCATTTGAGTGATAAAAGAACTAAAAGGAGATGGACAACAATTAAGGATTTATTATGTTTTCAGAATGTATTAGAAAAATTATATAGAAAGGTTTATTGTTTTGTGTACATTCAAATGTAAGATAAAATATATGCAAAGGGACTTGACTGGAAGTCAAAGTTGAAGAAAAGATTTTGGAAGATAAAAGGGGAAAAAATATTTACTTTCATTATTATCATTTTGTGTGTGGGTGTGAGTGTGTGGGTGTTTGCACATATGTGTGTTGTGGTATGCAATGTTTGGGAGGAAATAAGATGGTAAATAACAAATAACAAACTAAATATTGATGTATGTGATTTTTATTTCTTAATTATATTTAGTGGTAATATGGCTGTATTGTTTTTTGTAACATAAGATCATTCAATAAAAATTATTTTTTTAAAAAAAATGTGAACGACAAGACTTCATCTGTTTCAGACCTCATAACTTCACAGTATATGAAGTTGTCACCAGATGCATAGGATAAAAGGACTTCTGTGATGTAGATTAAAAGAGGTGGCAATGCAAAGGTAACACATATTCCAGATATGTGGGACTACTTCCTGGGCAAAGGAAACCTGAAAGCTCTTCTAATGTTCCTGGGCTCCTACTTCCATCAGTCCTTGCCACCATGCTCAGTGGTCAGGGGTGAATGGGAGTTGCTGTTATTGCGTCTCCAGTCTGGGCTCAACTTATGAGCTCTCTAGGGTGCTCTTGAACCCTGAACTCTTGCCTTGCATTGACCTACTTTGCTTCTTTGCTTTGTTCTGCTTGCTCAAAGTGGAACCTTTGCATTCAGTTCAGAAACCCTCTACTGCCAAGGCTGTCCGTCGTGTACAACTGGGAAATGTGGACTAGGGCTTTGGGTGGCCAGGTGAAGAAGAGGACAAGGCTTCTGCACCTTTAGTAGATGTATAGATCTGAAGGAGGTTCAGAAGATGTAGGTGAAGGCTGCAGTGGTAATCATAGGGCTTCGTTTGAGAGCGGAGGTTTTCAAGTTGTATTCTGAGGAACTCACATTCACCGGAAAGCTCATGCCAAAATGAAACTCTTACCTGTAAAGCTGTCACAAGATTCTTTGTTCTATTCGCCCGAAAGGCTCCCCAGATGCAGTCCAGTCAAGGTTAGTCACTCGTGACTTAAGCCTTGTTGAAGTCAGTGTGGCTTGCCATCAAGTAAATATAGCTAGGATTGGGCTGAATCTGATTCATGTCACCAACCATAAAACCCAAGGGCCTTTCCAATGAAAGCCATGAAGAGTCTTGTGGCATTCCAAAAAAATGAATTCCAAAGCAAGTGTTGTCATTAAGAAGTTCATTTGAAATCAATGTGGCTTACTCCTTCCAAGTAAACATGATTAAGAATGAGCTGTGTCCCATTCCACTCAGCAGCTCTTGATACCATCAGCCAAGATACCTCCAGCCATGGGAGCCTTCTGGAGGGTACCATTTTCCAACTGGACTTAGTTGGGAATAATTTTCTGGATGGTGTCTATTGAGTGGATGGCCCTGTGAGAAAAGGAGATCACTGAGATTTACAGAGGCAGAGGACCTGGCTCATTTCAAAATCAATTTCTGGTTAGTTAATTAGGCACATTGAGTCACTTGGGCTTCAAATGATTGCATTGGATCAAGGAGTGTCCCCAGACAATTAACTTGCCTCTTCAGGATGAGCGCAACTCTATCCAAAAAAAGGCCATTGCCCAATTCCCACATATGAACTCTGGTCCACCAACAGCATCTCCATCTTCTCAGGAATCAGCTTGTTTTGACACCTCACCACCTCCAGACAAAGGTCCAGAATCTGTCCAGCCATACCTGGTTCAGATGATGTACAGACAGAGCAGAAAGTTATCAGTCTGTCGACAATACTGAGCCCCAAACTCTCAGATGACTCAACCTAGGGGCTTCATGTAGATGCCAACTTTCTTTTTTTATATATATATTTTATAAAATATTTATTAGGGTTTAACAAATACAGAGAAAAGAAAAGCGAACAATAAAAGGTCACAAAACTTCAAAAGTAGATAAAAAAGAAAAAAATACAGTAAACAAAAAAAAACAGTTACATCAAAACACTAAAAAAAAGCAAAAAACAAGAACATTTAAAAAGCAAGAACATTTAAAAAAGAAAAAAAAACACCAATATTTTAATATCCTTAATTTTCATTTGCTTATTTCCTTGACTTCCTCACACCTCCTTTTTTGTATTCTAGTTGTTTCAGCAAGTCCTTTCCCTCTTTCTCAAATTTAGTTCCATAATTTATCTTTTTTTTAAAAAAAAATAATATTTTATTTTCCACATTCAATAAACAAAAAAAGAACAAATCGACAAACACATCAAAAGGGAAAAAGCAAAAGAAAAACAATACATACATTGTACAAAGACAAAAAGAAAAATGAAAACAGTAAGAATAAAAGAATTGAAAACAAATATTGTATCATTGTATTCTTCAGCATTAACTTAGGTCTGCGACTTCCCCATGCCTTCCCACTCTGTATTCTAGGTCTTATATTCTGGTAGTAAACTCTTTCCCTCTGGCGTATCTTTGGTTCAGATTAATATTATTGTCTTATTTATCCTTACATTTCCCTATGTCTTATTAAATATACTTTCTTTAACATTGTCATTTTTATAATAACATTCTTTTACATTCAATCTGATAACCTCAAACGTTCGTAATTTTATAATGCTTCTGTAAATAGTCTTTAAATTTCCTCCAATCTTCCTTCACCATCTCTTCTCCCTGGTCTCTGATTCTGCCAGTCATTTCTGCAAGTTCCATATAGTCGATGAGCTTCATTTGCCATTCTTCCAGCGTGGGTAGATCTTGCGTCTTCCAGTATTGCGCGATGAGTATTCTTGCTGCTGTTGTAGCGTACATAAAAAAAGTTCTGTCCTTCACTTGAACCTGTTGGTTTACCATACCCAGGAGAAAGGCTTCTGGGGTCTTTCTAAATGTGTATTTAAATATTTTTTTCAATTCATTATAAATCATTTCCCAGAAAACCTTAATCCTTGGGCACGTCCACCAAAGGTGAAAAAAGGTACCTTCTGCTTCTTTACATTTCCAGCATTTGTTATCAGGCATATGATACATTTTTGCAAGCTTGACTGGTGTCATGTACCACCTATATATCATTTTCATTATGTTCTCTCTTAAGGCATTACATGCCGTAAACTTTATTCCAGTGGTCCACAACCTTTCCCAGTCAGCGAACATTATGTTATGGCCAACGTCTTGAGCCCATTTAATCATAGCCGATTTCACTTCCTCATCCTGTGTGTTCCATTTCAGCAGCAAATTATACATTCTAGACAATATTTTTGTTTTAGGTTCTAATAGTTCTGTTTCCAATTTTGATTTTTCCACCTGGAAGCCAATTTTTCTGTCCATTTTAAATACCTCCATTATTTGATAATAATGAAGCCAATCTCGGACTTTACTTTTTAGTTTGTCAAAACTCTGCAATTTCAGTTTGTCACCATCCTGTTCTAAGATCTCCCAATACTTCGGCCAATTTGCCTCCATATTGAGTCTCTTTACTGCCTTAGCTTCCATTGGAGACAACCACCTTGGGGTTTTGTTTTCCAAAAGATCTTTGTATCTGATCCAGACATTGAACAGTGCTTTTCTAACAATGTGAATTTTGAACATTCTATGCACTTTAACTTTATCATACCATAGATATGCATGCCAGCCAAATGCATTATTAAACCCTTCTAAATCCAATATGTCTGTGTTTTCAAGAAGTAGCCATTCCTTCAACCAGCAGAAAGCTGCTGCTTCATAATAGAGTTTTAGGTCTGGCAGGGCAAAGCCCCCTCTTTCTTTAACGTCTGTTAATATTTTAAATTTTATCCTTGGCTTTTTGCCCTGCCAGACAAATTTAGATAGATCTTTTTGCCACTTCTTGAAACAATCAGTTTTATCAATAATCTGCAGTGTCTGAAACAAAAATAGCATTCTTGGAAATACATTCATCTTAATTACAGCAATACGCCCCAGTAGTGAGAGTTTCAAGCTAGACCACGTATCTAGATCCTTTTTTATCTCCGTCCAGCATTTCTCATAGTTGTCTTTAAATAAGTTCCCATTTTTTGCTGTCATAGTTATTCCCAAATATTTAACTTTCTTCACTACTGTTAAACCTGTTTCTTTCTGAAACCTTTCATTTTCAATTTCTGTCAGATTTTTTGTCAAAACCTTAGTTTTTGTTTTATTTAATTTAAAGCCTGCCAATTGGCCAAATTCTTGAATCAGTTCTAAAACTTTTTTTCCACTAGATTCTGGCTCCTGCAACGTCAAAACCAGGTCATCTGCAAAGGCTCTTAATTTATATTGTTTGGCTCCGACCTGTAGATGCCAACTTTCTTGGGCGCATGAAACTAACCATAATTACCTTGAATTTCTGCTTAATCTGCAAGAAAGAAGGGCATTTTCGCTGGCCAGGTTTAATTCAAATCCATCAAACCTCCTTTGGGGAAGGTTTTCAGGCAGGGTGGAAGGAGAAAGAACTTGCCCATGTGAAGACCACCTGGTGGAAACCCTTACACATATGGTTCTCAGTTGTAAACTATATGCTAATTTCTGCCAGCAATTTCAAGATCAACTCTGTATCCCCAAATGGAAACCAGAGTCGGAGGTCATACATTTTCTATTACTGGGGAATGATCAAGAGCTCACCAAGTTAGTGGCTAAATATCTCTATTTGGTTTTTTGTCGTTGAAATACACTGCAGATGTATGATCTCCCTGGAGACCTAGAGATGTGACGATAGACTGCTCTGCCTCCTTTCTTTTAGCAAATGTTTTGTGCCACTGGGGAAGTGGTAATTCTGTACTGATTTGTTTTGAATGTTGTATGTGATGCCAATAAAAGGTTTGATGATCATCATGTAGATGCCTACCAGCATAGCAGACAAGAGGGAACCATGTGGGGACCCCATAGCACAGCTGCCAGGAAGCTGAGCAGAAGTCCCTCAGTGCCATTTTCTGCAAGCAGTCCTGCGGGTAGGAGTCAACCACTGTGCCTCTGAGTCTCCACCTGCAGAGCCTCTTCAGAAGGATACCATTGCCGATGGCCTCAAGCGCAGCTGAGTGTGCACTTCCCTAGGTTCTCTTATGATACAGGTCCTCAACCAGGGGGACTAAGGCTGTTTAAGTGCCAGACTGAGGCCTTTAGCCAGGCTGAAACGGGCGGAGATCAGAGGTGGGCAGTGTGCCTTCAAGGGGGCTTTGCTCAGGGGAAGCAGTTTGGATTGAATCCAAACCGCTTCCTCCAAATGGAGAAGGCAAACTCCCTCAACTGCCCTAGGATTATTTGTGTGGCCATTCCAGGGGGCCTCTCTGTCACCGCTAATTAGAAAGCCCACCTTGCCAAGGAACCTTAAGCTCCCAGTTGTCCCATACCTGTCCTCCACCTGATGTCACAAAGATCCAGCCTCTTCCCAGCCTCAGTTGATTCAGATGGCATTGAGATAGAGCAGAGTGTAATCAGCCTGTTGACCATACTGAGCTCCAAGCTCCTGGTGTCACATCTGACATCAGGTGTGAGGTTCTTGGAGGTGTCAGTTTGTGCTGTAGCCTGATGCGTTTGCACAGCAATGGGGAAAGAGAGGATTGTCCCAGCTTCCTAGACTGCCCTTCTTGTTCTGATCTGTGCTGATATCCCTTCGGTGTTAGCCTGATACTCTTAGGGTTACTCGTTCCCTACTTCCCTTCCTTCTTCATGCCTTCCTCTCAAGAGCAGACGTATTTTGGACCTCTCTTCTCTCAAGATGCAAGAGCAAGCAAGTCTTGTTGCATTTCCACCTCCATCAGATAGAATTAGGGATCTCTCCTATAAAACATGTCGCGTTCCCCAACTCTGGCCTAGATAGTCCCCTTCTTCCATGCATGCCTGAAGCTGTTCACCCTAATACTTCCTCAACTCTTCAGTTTCTCTCTCAAATATAGGTGGTACAATTTTATACGAGGGCCTCCTGGCCTTCTGGCGGTTCCCTCACTGTGAGAAGCCAAGTTACAGGGAACCAGGCAGAGGGCCTTCTCGGTGGTGGCACCCGCCCTGTGGAATGCCCTCCCACCAGATGTCAAAGAGAACAACAACTACCAGACATTTAGAAGGCATCTGAAGGCAGCCCTGTTTAGGGAAGCTTTTAATGTTTGATGTATTATAGTATTTTAATATTTTTTTGGAAGCCGCCCAGAGTGGCTGGGGAAGCCTAGCCAGATGGGCGGGGTATAAATAATAAATTATTATTATTATTATTATTATACAGCAGATATAGGAGGTGCCTTACATATATATATATGATATCAATGTGGAATTATCTCTCAAACTGAAGGGCTTTTGAGCTAAAAAAATGTAGTGGTGTTTTCAGGCCAGAATATTCCTCTGTGCCTGCTAACTAATAGATTTGTTTAATTTTGTTCTGTAGGAGTTGGCTGTTCGGTATGCAAATGTGCTATTCTGCATTGTTGATGTGGACTTGGCAGAGGTAAGCTACTAAAATCAGATGACGTCGATAATTTCTGTTAGAGTGTACTGTAACTACAAAGCAAGACTTTCTAGATCAGGCCAGGGGTTTATTTAGTCCAGTATTGTTTTCAACAGGAGACTTTAAAACAGGGGTGGATAACCTTTTTCTGCAATAAAGGCTCCCCTTTGGCAGGGGGTATGTAATCATTTTCATAATTAAAACCCCCAACACAACAACTATGTGACTTTTTTTTTTACTGATGGATGACAGCTTTATACCCCTAGTTATCATTAGACCACTTACACTTAGAAACTTAGCTGTAAAGGACAGAAGGCAGGAAAATTAAACAAATAAGACTGGGGAATGAAATGCCAACCTTAATTATTTTGCTCTCTCTTTTTTTTTTCAAGCATGTATGGAGAAGCATAAATGCAGTTTTGAAATCTCTGAGCAGGAATAAAGTTACAATTGTCCATCTATATAGCCTACCATTGTATCTCAGACTCAAAAAGATACCAAACTGCCTATTTCCACCGATGTGCAGGCTTTCAGCAGCTGTTCAAATGATCCCCCCCCCCCAAAAAAAGTGTGCATTCATAGATCATGTCAAGTCTGGTTTGGCCCTTAGACTGTAAGCTCTCTGGGGCAGGAATTTGTTTCTCTCTCTCTTATACAGTGGTGCCTTGGTTTAAGAACAGCTTAGTTTGTGAACAACATGGATTAAGAACGCTGCAAACCCGGAAGTAGGTGTTTTGGTTTGTGAACTTTGCCTTGGAATAAGAACATGTTCCGCTTCCTGTTGAGTGTGTTCCATTTGTAAATTGAGTCCCCTGCTAATCAGAGGCTTCCAGTTGAGTCTGTCGGCTGTTGAATCCCGAGCACTCACACAACACAGAGGTGATATTTGGAGCTTTTGTCTTTGCTATTTTTTTTGCGTTTTTGTTTGTGTGGCTTTTTCATTTTTTTGGCGGTGACTTGTTGTTCGTTTTATGGACTGACTTGTGACTTGTTTTTGTGACTTCGTTTTTGTGACTTGTTTTTGTGACTATGTGGAATGCAGTTCAGCTACCGGCTGATTGTGTGACTACAGAAATTGATAAAAGCCCCCCATCCAAACAATGACTATCATCAGTGCCCGTAAGAAAATAATAATAATTTTAATTTTCATCATATACAATACTGTCTTATTTATTTTATAGTACGGTACATTGATTATTGCCTTCATTTTATGGATAAAATGGTCTCGTTAGATAGTAAAATTCATGTTAAATTGCTGTTTTAGGGGTTGTTTGTCATCGTCTGGAACGGATTAATCCACTTTCCATTACTTTCTATGAGAAAGCACGCCTTGGTTTAAGAACACTTTGGTTTAAGAACAGACTTCCGGAACAGATTAAGTTCATAAACCGAGGTACCACTGTATTTTGTAAAGTGCAGCTCATATAATAACAGTGGGTGAGGGTGAGAGTTGAGAGAAAAGGATGCTGGTAAGAGTACCAGCCGGGGGAACCAAATGGCATCAAATGGTATCTGAACAATTCGAATGTTTAGCAAGAAGAGTTCCTGTTTCGTTTAGGCAATCTGCTCAGATGCAATACTTCCAAATGGAATATCAAAATTTAGGAAATGTGTGGTGCAGAGCACTGATAGATATGGTATAAAACACCATACTTTGCTTTCTTCGGCATTCTCATTAGAGATACTTACAGAATGTCTAGTGTATTTTAATTAGCTCCTTGACCATATGGCATATTGTTCAACCTCTCATCCCCAGGATGTGGCTGACCTTTGCAATATCGTCGCCATGCCAACATTCCAGTTCTACATGAAAGGAGAAAAGGTATTTGTGGCCTAGAAACACGGTTTAGTGCTCTAAATTCTGGCCGGGGCTGCCCCTAATCTGCCAGATTCTGCCCTGGAATGAGCCATTCTGGGAAGGGGGCTACCAAAGAAATCCAGTCATGAGTCACCTAATCTCTGACCGGGAGGAGATGGGTGGCGAATCCCTGTGGGACCCGTTGCTTCTCCCAAATTCCTGGAGCTTCGATTGCTTTCATTTATTTATTTATTTTATTTCGGTCCTAGATTTTTGAAATCACCGGAGCTCGTCCCCAAAAACTGGAAGAGAAGATTAAAGAGTTGATGTGATCCTTGGAGAAAGCTCCCATGTTATCAACACATATGCCGGTAGAATAAAATATCCAAGGGCCCATGGTCGTGTGCTATAGGTGCCCTCTTTCAGTGCAGCTATGTGGAACGGCAGTGGGCCACGGAAAGCAAATATTTAGGATCACATGTGGTGGAAGGACAGCTTTGACGCCTTTGTTGTTCGGTTACTGCATAAAACTGGACTGCAACTGGGTGCCTTCCTGCCCTGTCTGGGGATTGGTAGTGGGACGACAATGAGTGGTCAGAGGGAGAAGAGGGTGTTAGAATTCCTGCTCCGTGATTGAAGTCATGGGATGGTTGTCTTTCACATGACGGTATATGTTTTGACTCCACAGAGTGGGAAGTGACGGAGACAGGATGTTTGTGTTACTGTGTTCCGTGAAGTGGGACTATTGTCCTTTGTTCTTTTCCTCTTTGCTGTCTGATGCTAGAGAGAGAGAGGGAGCCATGTTGCAGTGCTCCCTGGGTGTTTATATGTAAATAAAGTAGATTAGCCAAAATGCTGAGTTGCTGAGGTCTGTCACACGCATGATGCGCAAACTCTGCGGCTCCCTAAGTGTGCCAGTGTCTGTTGGCATCGGTCGCTCTGATGTTCGGGTTGAAGAAAGCTTCTGAAGCTCCCAAACGATAGACCAGGAGGCAGGGAACGTGCCAGTCAGGCATATGTCTCTGCCAGGGTCCTACTCGAGTGTAGGCTGAACTCCTGACAAAGGGAACATGCTTGGAAGAGGAGGTGTCAGAAACTGAAAGGGTTACAGGGCTTAGTGAGGAGGAGGCACAGGACATTGTGGCTGCCATGATGACCAACATGTCACCAGCCCAACGCTTGTGGCAGGACACACCCTGGACATCCCTTTTCCTCTCTCTCTTTTTAAAAGTTTTTATTTATACTTTTCAAATGTATGCATTTCATTAATTTTACAATAATTTTAAGATTTCAAAGATTGACTTCTTGCCCCTCACTTTCTGGAGTTCCTTTTTAAGATCTTCTGCATGTCCAAATTCATTTAATTTGCTCATTTAATTATCTACTTTAAATATATACTCTTAGGAAACTGCAGGTTATTACAATAACCCTACCAATATTTTTATCTGTTTGCAATTTATCTGTAAATATTGAATAAACCATTACCATTTATTTATAAATAGTTTGTTATCTTGATTTCTTATTCTTCCAGTAAGCTTCGCCATTTCTGCATATTCCATAAGTTTTTGTAACCATTCCTCCTTTGTTGGGACTTCGGCCTCTTTCCATTTTGGGGCGAGTAGTATTCTTGCTGCTGTAGTAGCATACATAAATACATTTCTATACATTTCAGGTAGTTCTGTCCCTATAATTCCCAAAAGAAAAGCTTCTGGTTGTTGTTTTTTACAAAGGTTATTTTGAACATCCTTTTCAATTCATTATATATCATTTCCCAGTAAGCCTTAACCTTACTACATTCTTTTCTCAACTAGGCAAGAATAGGGTGATCAGAAAGTGAGGAATGGTGACACTAGTCCTTTTATCAGAGTCAGATCTCTTTCTACTGAGATAATTATTTTATTTATTTATTTGTTTGTTTGTTTGTTTACTTGTATCCTGCCCTCCCCAGCCAAAGCCGGGCTCAGAGCAGCTAACAACAGTAAAAATAACACAGTTTACATAAAATACATTCTAAAATCAGTTCAGAGTCAAATTAATGGCAACTATTGGGCTAGAGTTCTATGAGGATTACAGAAGGATGGGGTCAGACTGCCTTGGCCAAAGGCCTGATGGAACAGCTCTGTCTTGCAGGCCCTGCGGAAAGATGTCGAGTCCCTCAGGGCCCTAGTCTCTCGTGATAGAGCATTCCACCAGATCGGAGCCACAGCCGAGAAAGCCCTGGCTCTGGTCGAGGCCAGCCTAACCTCCCTGTTGCCCAGGATCTCTAAGATGTTTATATTTGAAGACCTTAAGGTCCTCCGTGGGACATACCAGGAGAGGCGGTCCCGTAGGTACAAGGGTCCTAGGCCGTATAGGGCTTTAAAGGTTAAAACCAGCACCTTAAACCTGATCCTGTACTCCACCGGGAGCCAGTGCAGCTGGTATAGCACCGGGGGAATGTGATCCCGCAGCAAGGACCCTGTAAGGAGTCTTGCCACGGCATTCTGCACCCTTTCCCCTCCGCAGAGACGGGGGGACCTATGAGGGTGGTCTGCCCTTCCAAGGCTGAGAGATCCAATGGGTTTCCAGATGGCTCTGGGGGATTTTCTGGCTGATATGACTGTCACTCCTTTCGAAGCCCGGGCCAACCTCTGGAACATGAGAATGGCTCCGGCCGTCAAAATGATTGCCCCTGAGCGCCCTCTCCCACTTTGTGGTACCCGCAAGGCTCCCTGCCATATTCTAGAGCTCGGGGCAAGCAAACAAGCACGAGAGGTCAGGAGAGTGGCAGCACGAGAACGGGGCCTTTCCTGTGGTGGCTCCCCATTTGTGGAATGCTCTCCCCAGGGAGGCTCGCTTGGCACCTGCATTATACATCTTTAGGTACCAAGCAAAAACAGGCCTTGGACTGATTAATGTTCTATGGTCTTTTAAATGTGTTTCGGAGGTGGGTGTTGATTTGTTTTTGTTTTCTAGTGTATTTTTGTGTTCTCGTTTTGTATTTTTATGTCCTGAACTGCCCTGTGATTTTCGGAAGAAGGGCAGAAGACAAAATTTAATAAATAGTAATTATAATAATTAGCAAAGACTGTGGAGCTCTGCCCTGTGATCTTCAGATTAAGGGCAGGAGACAAATTTAATAAATGGTAGTAGTAATAAAATGGTAGTAGTAATACATCCCAGTAGTGATGTATGGAAGTGAGAGCTGGACCATAAAGAAGACTGATTGCCAAAGAATTGATGCTTTTGAATTATGGTGCTGGAGAAGACTTTTGAGAGTCCCATGGACTGCAAGAAGATCCAACCTATCCATTCTTAAGGAAATCAGCCCTGAGTGCTCATTGGAAGGACAGATCCTGAAGCTGAGACTCCAATACATTGGCCACCTCATGAGAAGAGAAGACTCTCTGGAAAAGACCCTGATGCTGGGAAAGATGGAGGGCACAAGGAGAAGGGGACGACAGAGGACGAGATGGTTGGACAGTGTTCTCGAAACTACCAGCATGAGTTTGACCAAACTGCGGGAGGCAGTGGAAGACAGGAGTGCCTGGCGTGCTCTGGTCCATGGGGTCACAAAGAGTCGGACACGACTAAACGACTAAACAACAACAACAACAAGTAGTAATAAATAACAAAGACTGTGGAGCTCTGTCTGCAGTGAACCTGACTCACCATTGACTGAGACCTCACATTAAATGACAGCACCATGCCTTTGTGTGTGAGCTCAGTCCCACTCTTGCCTTGAGCTAGCTGCACATGCAACAGTAGTAAAGAATTAATCTTATTTGCATGCCATCGTCTATTTGCATATACATGAACAAGCACATGCTGTTTGAAATCTTGCATGCACATCTGTGCATCTGACTTGAGTTTGCTGTTATCTAACGGAAATATTTCAGTGATGCTTTGAATCACCATGAAGACAAAAAAAAAAATTGCTTCTATTTCTGTGACTCTGTTTTTAAGCAGAAATCTGATCTTCGCACAAATGTCGCAATAAAATAGAAGCTTTGCAAACAATTGAGGAAGATAAGAAACGGCTTATCCATTTAAGGCCAAAGAGATTGCAGAATATTTTGTGTGTGTCTATTCTCTCCCAAGAAGAAATAGTCCCTGTCAGAAACTTTACTGGCAGAATTGAAACATGAAAAAAAATGTGGCATGCATGTTCTTGCGATGCAGGCCAAATCTGCAAACGTGTTATCAGATATGGGACAGGTGGAGACCCAGGTGCCCAAAAATGCATAGCGAAGTTGCTTGCCTCTGGTGTCAACAGGCAAAGAATTCCAACATGTGTGTTTATGGTCCTGCATCATGTCAATGGGGAGACTGCCGAACATCTGTATGCAGCCGATGTCAGGGTTAGGGAATCTGTGCCTGTCCAAACATGGTTGGACTACAAATCCCATCATCCCTGGCCATGCTGGCTGGGTTTGATGGTAGTTGGAGTCCATCAAGCTCCCCATCCCTGACCTTGACTGTTATGTACTGAGCTGAATCCTAGAGCAATATGATCCAGAATGCAGCAGTCTGATTGGTCTGCAGAAGCCACCCAATCCAGCTCCAGGTGGAAGTGAATCAGCGACCTCATTGGCCTGCAGGAGCAGCCAATCAGGCTCCTGGATGAAGTGAATCAGCAACCTGATTGGCTTGTGGGAACAGCCAATCATGCTTCTGGAGAAAGTGAATCCACAACCTGATTGGCCTACAGGAGCAGCCCGGAATTAGCCAATCACGTGGGGCCCATTGTGTAAATAATGTATATATAGCTAGACGTTTGGGGGAAAGTTTCATTCATTGCTACTAGGAGCTGAATAAAGAGCATGAAATGCACACTCGACTCAGAGTATATTTCATTGACCTTAATTCAGTTGCGGAATGAAAACTTACACCAACGGAAAATTTAGATTCTGATGAGGAACTTCAAGGAGAAGAAAGAAGGCCGTGGATTGCAGATGTTCTCAAAATGATTACCAGATATACAAATGTCTGAGGTTAATAGCAGACTATTGCTAATAGCAGGGCATGGCAAAGCTGAATGAGCAAAAGTAGGGTGGAGTAGAGTCATAGAAAGCTTTCATTAGTAGATTTGTGTAAGCCACTTACACATGAGCTTTCTAAAGAGAGACAAGGATATACGTATGATATAACTAACCAAGTTCTTTACCTCACTGCCAATTTACAGCCCATGGTTGAATATTCTATAGCAAACTCCCTAACCTGGCACTCTGGACATGTTTTTGATGCTGGCAGACAAGGAGCAAAGACCCGTTCTTGGCAGGGGGATAAGTTGCTGTTTTTCAACTTCCCTGTATATCTCCTGGCCTGGCTGTGCCTTGCCCCTGCTCCTGTGTGGACTCTGCAACTTCATTCAAATAATTTGAGCCACTCTGGGCAGCTCCCAACAGAATATTAAGGTAAAGGTAAAGGTACCCCTGCCCGTACGGGCCAGTCTTGCCAGACTCTAGGGTTGTGCGCCCATCTCACTTAAGAGGCCAGGAGCCAGCGCTGTCCGCAGACACTTCCGGGTCACGTGGCCAGCGTGACAAGCTGCATCTGGCAAGCCAGCGCAGCACACGGAACGCCGTTTACCTTCCCGCTAATAAGCGGTCCCTATTTATCTACTTGCACCCGGAGGTGCTTTCGAACTGCTAGGTTGGCAGGTGCTGGGACCGAACGACGGGAGCGCACCCCGCCGCGGGGATTCGAACCGCCGACCATGCAATCGGCAAGTCCTAGGCGCTGAGGTTTTACCCACAGCGCCACCCGCGTCCCTCCAACAGAATATTAAAAACACAATAAAACATCAAACATTAAAAACTACCCTAAACGCTTCGGTGAAGTTGCATTCTGTTTCCAGGCAGCACCTCTCCCAGCTTCCCACTTCAAGATGGAAGGAATATGCCAAACAACAAGTCATAAATATTTAACCAAGTCACACTTCCATCACCTCTTGATTTATTACTAAAGCAATCAATCAACCTGATTGCAGACAAGCTGCAGCCTGGGTGGGGCTCAGCCACGTGAATAGTTCGAGTATGCAGTTTGCCGGTGCCAAATATATTGTGTGCCTCCCATTAGAACAGGGAGAGGCTTAGAATGCGCCATTTGCTCACGCATCAAAGCAGCGTCCGACACCCACATAGCACAAATGTGCAAGACCGCACCATATCAGCTATTAGACAATCACATCCCATGTGGGCTACATAGGTAATTGAACATTTAACAACGGGAGTCGAAACACCAAGGCTCAGCCCAGAGTCCTTCCTACAAACGTCAAGAGCCTCTGAACCACCTCCCCTACCCCACAACACGGGACGCGGGTGGCGCTGTGGATTAAACCACAGAGACTAGGACTTGCCAATTAGAAGGTCGGCGGTTTGAATCCCCGCAATGGGGTGAGCTCCCGTTGCTCAGTCCCTGCTCCTGCCAACCTAGCAGTTCGAAAGCACGTCAAAGTGCAAGTAGATAAATAGGAACCACTGCGGCGGGAAGGTAAACGGCGTTTCCGTGCGCTGCTCTGGTTCGCCAGAAGCGGCTTTGTCATGCTAGCCACATAACCCAGAAGCTGTACACCGGCTCCCTCGGCCAGTAAAGTGAGATGAATGCCGCAACCCCAGAGTCGGTCACGACTGGACCTAATGGTCAGGGGTCCCTTTACCTTTTTACTACCCCACAACACACACAAATATGAACATCAGAGGCCCTGTCCGAGTTGATATTTTATTCACCTCAGCTGTTTCGGTTCTTCCATGCTTTGGAGTTGATAACTGCAGTGCGCAGTGAGGAATTGGGTGTGTGTGCAGAGCTATAGTGAGTCTTTGCCTTGCTTTTCACCTTGATTTGGTTATATATTGGTTGGTGACAGATAAAAATGGTGAGATAGTTGTGGGGACTTTATGATCAGTTGCTCCCATGCATATATGCGGCCCCCAACTCCCTCATAAGCCTAGACTCTGTGCCCCCGCTCAGTCTTGCCCAGGTCTTGAAAATCTTGTAATAAACAATTGTCATATGGATGGTTCCTGAAATATACTCGGAGTCCTGTAGTGATTTCATGCTCTTTATTGCAGATTGTAAAACAGTGATTGAATTGCCCCCAAACCTCAGGCTTTTATATACATTATTTACACAATGAGTCCCATCTGATTGGCTGATTCTGCTTCCCTCCTGGAGCCTGATTGGTCTTTTCCTGCAGGCCAATCAGTTGTTGCATTCTAGAATCCTACTTGCGTATTGTTCTAGGATACAAGCTTAAAAAAATTTATTTAAAAATTTATTAAAAAAAAAACCAAAGCACATCTGCAACCTTGCCATTATCAGCACCACATTCTAACCAAGTGAGCCAAGCAGCTGAATGGTCCTGGGAGCACACCTTGAAAAGCGCTCTCTGTAACAGAGGGAGCCCCTTTGATGTTTCTGCAGAGGGGAAAGTTCTGCTACAAATGAAGCACTTTCCCCTCTGCAGAGAAAGAAGTTTGGATTCCGACTTTATTTCATCGGAACTGAGAGAAGATGGCGTCTGCCACCAGAGAAGGACTTTTGGATTGATTTGGCATAAAGACCAGCATGTGAGGACATACTGCAAATAAAAGACTTACCAGCTGCAAAAAGAAAAAAAGGGAGAGTCATACAAAGTTCACACAGATGCATATTATTGCTCACTTCAGCTCACCTGTGGAAACAACTCAGAGGCTGTGAAAGAAAGAAGGATAGCAGCAGGAAGATTTAAAGAAGGAACTATTGGAAACTCAAGGCAGTAGATCCATAAGATGATTGGACCCCGCTGAACTTGAAGCAAGGGAAGCCCCAACAAAAATTTATAATTTGGCAAAATATTTGGACTTTATGATATGTATTTGTATAATTTGGAATAATTAATGTGATTTGATTGGATTGTTAAAATGGAAAACTTAATAAAAATTATTCTTAAAAAAAGAGAGAGAAAGAAGTTTGGATTCCAAGCACTTCCACCAGACCTTTGAAATCAAAGGTCTTCCCTTCGAGGGAAAGAAAAAATAATAATAATAACAACAACAATAATAATAATACAGTGGTACCTCTGGATAGGGACGCGGGTGGCGCTGTGGGTAAAAGCCTCAGCGCCTAGGGCTTGCCGATCAAAAGGTCGGCGGTTCGAATCCCCGCGGCGGGGTGCGCTCCCGTTGTTCGGTCCCAGCGCCTGCCAACCTAGCAGTTCGAAAGCACCCCCGGGTGCAAGTAGATAAATAGGGACCGCTTACTAGCGGGAAGGTAAACGGCGTTTCCGTGTGCAGCTCTGGCTCGCCAGAGCAGCGATGTCACGCTGGCCACGTGACCCGGAAGTGCCTCCGGACAGCGCTGGCCCCCGGCCTCTTGAGTGAGATGGGCGCACAACCCTAGAGTCTGTCAAGACTGGCCCGTACGGGCAGGGGTACCTTTACCTTTACCTCTGGATACGAACGGGATCCGTTCCAGAGCCCTGTTTGCATCCTGAAGTAAAAGCAACCCGTGTCTGCGCGTTCCGTTACTTCTGGGTCGCTGCAGAGCACAACCCGAAAGCGTTCAACCTGAAGCAACTTCAACCCGAGGTATGATTGTAATGTTCCAGAGGAAGCAATCCGGAGGAAGCTCTTTTAATCTGGAAAGCTCAGTTGGTTAAGAATGTGGTGCTGATAATTGCAAGTTCAATCCCCATACGGAACAATGGAGGGGTCATTTAGTAAAGGGGTAGGCAACCTAAGGCCCGGGGGCCGGAGGCAGCCCAATCGCCTTCTCATGGACGGTCCAGGAATCAGCATGTTTTTACATGAGTAGAATGTGTCCTTTTATTTAAAATTGATCTCTGGGTTAATGGGGCCTGCCTGGTGTTTTTACATGAGCAGAATGTGTGCTTTTATTTAAAATGCATCTCCGGGTTATTTGTGGGGCATAAGAACTCGTTCATTTTCCCCCTTTAAAATATAGTCCGGCCCATCACATGGCCTGAATGATGGTGGACCGGTTCACGGCTGAAAAAGTTTGCTGACCCCTGATTTAGTCCAACCCCCTGCAACGCAGGAATAAGCAGCTCTCTCTTCCGGAGGCAAACCTGCAACCTTGGTGTTATCTCTGCTGGCTAAAGGCTATTCAGTCCAGCACAGGATCCCATCAACAAATGGGGGGAGATTTGCATTGATTTCCCTCTCCCTTTTAGCCCCCAACACCATCCCCCATACTGTTCCAAATTCCCCCCAACACTCTGGACCAGATTTGGTGGAGGGGGGCTGCCAGACACAGAGAAAAACCAGTGGAAATTGCCTCTCTGTCCTACTGACGGCAGCCTCTGTTGAATCAAAGAGCTTTCCGTTGTTCAACTGACACCACGAGATACAATTCAATATTTATGGCTCCGCTATCAAGAAGAAATATCTATTTGTTTTCTTGGTACAGCATGTTCTCGCGTTCTCTGTGCATTCTAATCAATACTGGAGACAGGCTAGGAATAACTGCCGTGGTGCAGTGTCCAAGAAAAAATTCTCCGTTTCTTTCACGGTCCCAGAGAACGTCTCTGGAATCAGGGCTGGCCTAAACCCATTTGACCCCTGGAGCAGAAAACCCAAATGCACACACTTTACAAAATAGAGTGTAAGCTAGACTGGTGACTGGGAGTGGCTGTCGGGACCACATAACACTGGTCCTGAGAGATCTGCATTGGCTTCCAGTACGTTTCTGAGCACAATTCAAAGTGTTGGTGCTGACCTTGAAAGCCCTAAACGGCCTCGGTCCAGTATACCTGAAGGAGCGTCTCTACCCCCATCGTTCAGCCTGGACACTGAGATCCAGCGCCGAGGGCCTTCTGGCGGTTCCCTCATTGCGAGAAGTGAGGTTACAGGGAACCAGACAGAGGGCCTTCTCGGTAGTGGTGCCCACCCTGTGGAACACCCTCCCTTCAGATGTGAAGGAAATAAGCAGCTATCCTATCTTTAAAAGACATCTGAAGGCAGCCCTGTTCAGGGAAGTTTTTAATATTTAATGCTGTACTGTTTTTAACACTTGATTGGGAGCCGCCCAGAGTGGTTGGGTATAAATAATAATAAATTATTATTATTATTATTATTATTATTATTTAATAAGAAGAAGAGAGAGACAATGTGGTGTGGCCATGAAGCTCCCTGTGTGGTCTTGGGTCAGTCACAGTCTCTCTGAGTGGCCTACCTCACAGGCTTGTTGTGAGGGAAAATCTGAGAGGGGGAGAAATGTGTGTGCCATTTTGAGCTCCCTGCAATGAAGGGGGGATATTGATAGATAAATAAACTTTATTCGCATTAGCCAACGGCCATAGCAACATAAAACAAGAAATATATACAATTAAAAACACAAAAATGGGTAAAAAGGGCAATCAAATGACCAAGATTATCGTTCAGATAGTGGCCCTTAATCTCATTGCACCCTCGATAAGCCTAACAAAGTTTGCTGTTGTTTGATCATTTTGATCTGATAGAAGAAAGAACAATGTGGCCGCAGGTGGGTGGCCTGGGATGGTAAGTAAGAGTGGGGTGATGATCTCATTTCTCAGGTCTTTATAAAGGGGACAGGATAGGAGAACATGAGCCACTGTTTCCAGATTGCCATCTCCACAGGGGCAGAGTCATTTCTCAGTTGGAATCTTTTGGTATCTGCCCTCAAGTACGATAGAGGCCAGTGTGAAGGCACGTCTGTATTTTGGGATAGTTATTTTATACGAATATGGTGCCAGAGAATCAAACTGAGAAGGGGGGGGGGAGGCATACCAAGGACAGAGTTTAAGGCAGGATATTAATATAACAAATAAATGAATAACCAATTAGCTGACAACTTGCTGCCTCTAAATCATGCTCAGAATGACCTGCACAGAGCAGTCTACTTTACTTTCCCTAATGGTGGGGCTGGATCAGGGCCAGATTTCGGTTTTGGAGGCCCTAAGCTACTGAAGGCAATGGGGCCCTTTATATGTCCAGCTGTCCTTTGTCAACAACAAATTGTCGCTGCTTTTTGTGTTGAATATAAGCTATATGGTAATTTATGGACCTAAAAGGTAAAGGGACCCCTGACCGTTAGGTCCACTTGTGCCCGACTCTGGGGTTGCGGCGCTCATCTCGCTTTACTGGCCGAGGGAGCCGGTGTACAGCTTCAGGGCCATGTGGCCAGCATGACTAAGCCGCTTCTGGTGAACCAGAGCAGTGCACGGAAATGGCGTTTACCTTCCCGTCGGAGCCATACCTATTTACAGTGGTACCTCAGGTTACATACGGTTCAGGTTACAGACTCCGCTAACCCAGAAATAATGCTTCAGGTTCAGAACTTTGCTTCAGGATGAGAACAGAAATTGTGCTCCAGCGGTGCAGCAGCAGCAGCAGGAGGCCCCATTAGCTAAAGTGGTGCTTCAGGTTAAGAACAGTTTCAGGTTAAGTATGGACCTCTGGAACGAATTAAGTACTTAACCCGAGGTACCACTGTATCTACTTGCACTTTGATGTGCTTTCAAACTGCTAGGTTGGCAGGAGCAGGGACCGAGCAACGGGAGCTCACCCTGTCACGGGGATTCGAATCGTCGACCTTCTGATCGGCAAGTCCTAGGCTCTGTGGTTTAACCCACAGCGCCACCTGCGTCCCTCATTTATGGACCTAGGTAAAGGTAAAGGTACCCCTGCCCGTACGGGCCAGTCTTGCCAGACTCTAGGGTTGTGCGCTCATCTCACTCTATAAGCCAGGAGCCAGCACTGTCCGCAGACACGTCCGGGTCACGTGGCCAGTGTGACAAGCTGCATCTGGCGAGCCAGCGCAGCACACGGAACGCCGTTTACCTTCCCGCTGGTAAGCGGTCCCTATTTATCTACTTGCACCCGGGGGTGCTTTCGAACTGCTAGGTTGGCAGGCGCTGGGACCGAAGGACGGGAACGTACCCCGCCGCGGGGATTCGAACCGCTGACCATGTGATCGGCAAGTCCTAGGCGCTGAGATTTTACCCTCAGTGCCACCCGCGTCCCTATGGACCTAACAGGTCTGTAAAGCCATTTGCACATGTTGCCAGTCCATGCAGAATGTAGGCACCCTATATATAGAAATGAACAAACCAGTGATATTTTAGGGAGCCTACACAACACAAAACACTGTTGCTGTACAGTATGTAGGTTTTATTTTACCTGTTTTTTATCTTATATTTTGGAAATGTACATCGTTGGTTTTTTCCTTTAATTTTTTTGGAGGCCCCCAAGAGAGTGGGGCCCTAAGCTATAGTAAATCCGGCACTGGGCTGAATCTCCTCAAGGTTCCCAGACCCCAATGCACACACAGGCAGCCTTTATATACAGGCCCTCCAAGTGTCTCTATTTTCCAGGGACAGATTTACAGAAGCTGTCCCAGTTTGTCCCGGAATGTTCTGTTTTTCCTTAGGACGTCCCTATTTTCATTGGAGAAATGTTGGAGGGCATGGAGTTATGCAACGTTTAATGTTTTATTATGTATTTATAGTGTTTTTATTTATGTTGGCTGGGGCAACCTAGTCAGATGGGTGGGGTATAAATAATAAAATTATTATTATTATTATTATTATTATTATGGAATAGGATGTCCCTAGTTTTAGAAACGTTGAAGGGCATGTCACATGACAAGTGGACATCAATTATTGCCTTTGACTTGCTTTTCGAGGGGCGATGACAAATTGGTACCGCCGCAAATGAGCTTTAGTCATTCCAAGCTGTTTAATGCACAAAACAGTTAAATTCTTCCAAGTTAAGTTGGCTCAACTGAAGTCAATATGGCCAAAGGCACTGAACTGAAGGGCTCCATTTTCAAAGCTGTGCATTTAACCTACTGTTACATATGGTAAAGACAAGCATGTTGTTCCTTGAGAAACTTTGGGTGTTTTTTGCTTGGCAAGCATTTTTTTTCCTTCTAATTAGTCCAGACACAAGACTCATTAGCGATGCTCTTTTGGGAGAGAGACTGCTTGCATTATGATTGTTATCATTCTTTTGACGATGCTACAAAACGCAGTGATTTGCCATTGTCGGGACTGAAGGTGTGCCAGAAACTATTATGGTTAAAAACAAGGCGGGCAATTCAAATTGCCACAGGGCTGAAACATCTCCCTTATGAGGAAAGGCTGAAAGTATTTGAGGCTTTTTTTTTTTTAGTTTAGACAAAAATACAAAGATGGCAGTATTTAAAATTACAAATAGTGTTGAAAGAGCCAAACTAGGCCATGGGAAGTCTATTGCATTACATGGTGTGGTGTGGTGTAGTGTGTGTGTGTGTGTGTGTGTGAGAGAGAGAGAGAGAGAGAGAGAGAGAGAGAGAAATAATTTATTACTTATACCCCGCCCATCTGGCTGGGCCTCCTCAGCTACTCTGGGCGGCTTCCAACAGGATATTAAAAACACAATAAAATCTCAAACATTAAAACCTTTCCTAAACAGAGCTGCCTTCAGATGTCTTCTAAAAGTCAGATAGTTATTTATTTCCTTCACATCTGACAGGAGGGCGTTCCACAGGGCGGGCGACACCACCGAGAAGGCCCTCTGTCTGGTTCCCTGTAACCTCATTTCTTGCAGGGTGGGAACTGCCAGAAGACCCTCGGAGATGGACCTCAGTGTCCAGGCTGAGCGATGGGGGTGGAGACGCTCCTTCAGGTATACTGGGCTGAGGCCGTTTAGGGCTTAAAGATCAGCACCACCACTTTGAATTGTGCTTGGAAACGTACTGGGAGCCCATGTAGGTCTTCCAGGATTGGTGTTATATGGTCTTGGTGGCCGCTCCCAGTCACCAGTCTAGCTGCCGCCTTCTGAAGAGAGAAAACAATGTTGTAAAAGCAACCTGGAGTGTGCATCTGCACACGCAAATTCCACACTTTAAAAGAAGAAAAAAGGCTACCTATATACAGTGCTACCTTGGGTTACAGACGCTTCAGATTACAGACGCTTCAGGTTACAGGCTCCGCTAACCCAGAAATAGTACTTCGGGTTAAGAACTTTGATTCAGGATGAGAACAGAAATCGTGCTCCGGCGGCATGGCAGCAGCAGGAGGCCCCATTAGCTAAAGTGGTACCTCAAGTTAAGAACAGTTTCAGGTTAAGAACGGACCTCCAGAACAAATTAAGTTCTTAACCCAAGGTACCACTGTACTAGGATGAATTCAGTGTCACGCTAAGCTTATTGTTGCATCATCGCAAGTGTTTTGGCTGAATGGATCCCAATTTTCCATCCTCCTCCTCCTTCCCAGCACCCCTTGCTCAAAAATTCTTTTTTCCTCTCATTTCAAACACACCCAGCCCATCTCCTTGGCAACATCATCTTCCCCAGGCCAGAGGATTCCTCAACCCAGTTTGTCAACAAATTTGCTCTTCGCTTGGCCAGCCAGGCTGGTTTGCATAAACCAGTCCAGGGATTCCTTGTCTGGAACAGTTCTGCAGCATGTAAAGGTACCCCTGCCCGTACGGGCCAGTCTTGACAGACTCTAGGGTTGTGCGCCCATCTCACTCAAAGAGGCCGGGGGCCAGCGCTGTCCGAAGACACTTCCGGGTCACGTGGCCAGCGTGACATCGCTGCTCTAGCGAGCCAGAGCCGCACACGGAAACGCCGTTTACCTTCCCGCTAGTAAGCGGTCCCTATTTATCTACTTGCACCCGAGAGTGCTTTCGAACTGCTAGGTTGGCAGGCGCTGGGACCGAACAACGGGAGCGCACCCCGCCGCGGGGATTCGAACCGCCGACCTCTTGATCGGCAAGCCCTAGGCGCTGAGGCTTTAACCCACAGCGCCACCCGCGTCTGCAGCATGTACTTTCCGCCAAATCCTAATTATTCAAAACCCTACCATTTATTAATTTATAGGGTTGGGGAATCCCCATAATCTATAACAATCTATAACATAATCTATCACAAGAAGCTTTACTATAGCAGTAACCCTAAGAACACCTAGTAACACAGGAATCCAGCCCAGAATTTTCAACAGTGCTTGGCAACAGCTTTCTGAGATTTCAGGCATGGAGTTTTTTCCAGCTCTAACTGGTGATATTGGGGGTTGAACTTGGGACATAAAACTGTAATCTTCTAAACCCCCCACCCCCTTTTTAAAAAAATGTCAGGGAATAAACCCCAAATGAACTCATGGTGACTTTCTTCTGGGTAGGCATACAAGAGATTGCACTGTAAAGTCAAGCCTCTGAAACTTCCTTCCAAGTTCAGAGCAACAGGGAAAACAAGTTCACTGCTTGCTAAGATTGTGATCGTTTTATTTTTGTAAAAAGAAAAAAAAAACCCAACAGCATATGCGTAACTAGAAGGAGGAGGTTTGTAACAGTGGCCATTGCTTTGCTAAAGTAATTGTTGGCAGCAGCAGCTGGAAAAGAGGAAGGAACATATGGTGTGTGTGTTTTTTCAGAAAACCAAAACAAGATAAACTCCACCCACTAGTTCCCAGCAGCCGGGGGCTTTAAACAAAATGTTAACCTTCCTGTGTAATGAAATTCCAACTGCAAGTACTAGAAATAACAGCATTAGTGTAGCCTTTTCCAGTAAGCAGCTGATTTGCAACCCTAGCAATGAAAGTGAGTCAGGAAAGGGGAGGGGAAGGGAGGAGGGCAAGGCATGTGAGCTTTGGGTGTGGATTGTGTGCTCATATACTTCCTGCTCATCATTACACAGCAGTTTCTTTCCCCCCTCCAGCATAAAAGTACCACGAGTGGGAAGCAGAAGATGGTGTAATGCGATTAGAATCCAGATCCACCTTCTCCCAGGCAAGCAGGCGTCTTTAAATTTTGATGGGGAAACAAGATTCTTAATCTGAAATCTCCAGATGGAAAAGAAAAGAAAAACTGGACAGAGAAGAATGAATTCCTTCTGCATCTGCTTTCAATGTTCCTGGAGCAATTCGTATTTTAAATTGTATGACACCAAGCGCCTCAGGCTGCCTTTTGCTTCCTTTCTCATCGTCCACATGAGGGATGGAAGGGGTTTGTATTTGCCAGGGCACCCTAGGCCTACAAAGACTTGCCAGGCCAGTGGTAACACTGTTATTATTATTATAAAACAAAAAACCAACCAAAACCAGTTGATTAAAACATAAGTTAGAATACAGTTTAAAATGCAGCTTAAAATCCAGCCTTGTTTTAGTGGTAGCCTGTAGATCAAAGCCATAAGGGGAGAAAACATCAAATTATTATTATTACGACTATTATTATGTATTAAATTTGTATACCAGCCTTCATCTGCAGGCCACAGGGTGGTTCACGGCATTGAAAAAACCCAACATGCATAAAAAAAAAAAAACCTGTAAAGGTAAAGGACCCCTGGACAGTTAAGTCCAGTCAAAGGCGACTATGGGGTTGTGGAGCTCATCTTGCTTTCAGGCCGAGGAGCCGGTGTTTGTCCACAAACAGCTTTCCGGGTCATGTGGCCAGCAGGACTAAACCGCTTCTGTTGCAACGGAACACCAGATCACGTGGAAATCCCGTTTACCTTCCTGCCACAGTGGTACCTATTTATCTACTTGCACTGGCGTGCTTTCGAACTGCTAGGTCAGCAGGAGCTTGGACAGAGCAACGGGAGCTCACCCCGTCATGGGGATTCGAACCACCAACCTTCTGACCAGCAAGCCCAAGAGGCTTAGGGGTTTGGACCACAGCAGCACCTGCTATGCAGCAGCCAAGAAAGACAGAAGCATGAAGAGAGAATCCTCCCTTTGCACATCACTTCTCTTTTAGGGGTCTCTTTTAGGGTGCTTTGCTTGGAGAGACTCCCCAAATCCTGCTGCCAGCACCGATTTGCATCCATTCAAGAGCACATTTCACTTTTTTGTTAATTTAAGCTTGTTGGGAAGTTTCCTTTGCCTTTTCCCAGTATGCTTGTGCACAAGGCTCTCCCCCCCCCCCCCAGGCAGAACTCACCGAAACTCAGTTCCGGCACCTCTCAGGTGGGCTCCATTGCCATTCTGAGAGAACAAGGGACAAGTTCAATGTCAGATCCAACACCTTTTTTTCTAGAAAAAGAGCACTGCTTGGGCACTCATCTGTGTTTGGGTGCGCGCACACCTTATACAGTGGTACCCCGCAAGACGAATGTCTCACAAGACGGAAAACCCGCTAGATGAAAGGGTTTTCCGTTTTTCGATGCGCTTCGCAAAACGAATTTCCCTATGGGCTTGCTTCGCAAGACGAAAATGTCTTGCGAGTCTTGAGATTTTTTTTTTGCTCCCCACTCCCTTTTTCTAAGCCGCTAAACCGCTAATAGCCTTTTAGCAGCTAATCCGCTAATCCCTTAAATCTTTAATAGCCGCTAATAGCCGCTAAACCGCTAATAGCGCTAATCCGCTAAGCCGCTAATAGGGTTGCTTCGCAAGACGAAAAAACCGCTAGACGAAGAGACTTGCAGAACGAATTAATTTCGTCTTGCGAGGCACCACTGTATTATGATTTCTGAAGTTCAGTAATGCAGAACTACATCTGGGGTGAGTAACGTTTCACCCAAGGACTACATTCTGGTAGTGGGTGGAGCCAGAGCAAAAGTGGGTGGAGCAAGGAATGCAAATTGCACCACTCTACCTGTAGGCTTCTAAACACAAGTACACATGTCTCTAGCTTCCATCCAAACAAGAAAGAGGTGGTATCAGAGTTCAAGGTCCCATTTCAACCAGACAGAAACACTCGGGGGAGGTGGGGGTGGTCTGGAGAGAGTCCTGAGGGTCAGACAAGAGAGTGGTCATCTCCCTGCTCCTGAATGGGGTAACTGTGCCCCTGAAGGACCAGGTGCATAGCCTGGGAGTCATTTTGGACTCACAGCTGTCCATGGAGGCGCAGGTTAATTCTGTGTCCAGGGCAGCTGTCTACCAGCTCCATCTGGTACACAGGCTGAAACCCTACCTGCCCGTGGACTGCCTCGTCAGAGTGGTACATGCTCTAGTTATCTCCTGCTTGGACTACTGCAATGCTCCTTACGTGCAATGTGCACCTTTGAAGGTGACCTGGAAACTGCAATTAATGCAGAATGCAGCAGCTAGACTGGTGACTGGGAGTGGCCGCCAGTACCACATAACACCGGTCCTGAAAGATCTGCATTGGCTCTCAATAAGTTTCCAAGCGCATTTCAAAGTGGTGGTGCTGACTTTTAAAGCCCTAAACAACCTCGGTCCCGTATACCTGAAGGAGCATCTCCACCCCCATCGTTCAGCCTGGACACTGAGGTCCAGCACCAAGAGCCTTCTGGCGGTTCCCTCATTGCAAGAAGTGAGGTTACAGGGAACCAGACAGAGGGCCTTCTCGGTAGTGGCATCCGCCCTGTGGAACGCCCTCCCATCAGATGTCAAGGAAATAAACAACTATCTGACTTTTAGAAGACATCTGAAGGCAGCCCTGTTTACGAAAGGTTTTAATGTTTGAGGTTTTATTGTGTTTTTAATATCCTGTTGGAAGCCGCCCAGAGTGGCTGGGGAGGCCCGGCCAGATGGGCGGGGTATGTATGAATAAATAAATAAATAAATAAATAAATAAATAAATTATTATCATCATCATCATCATCATCATCATCTGAACCCAAGACTTTTGTTCATCTACGCTTTTAGCTATCTGGAATCTGGATGTTCTCAATGCCCTGTAATTTGTCCAAGCAGATTAAAGTTAATTGCAACATTATGACTCTGTAAAGATGAAGGTTCCCCCCAAACACACAATTTCAAGGCTTTGGTTAAGCTTTTAAAAAGATGCTTCTTTAATAGATAGTGATGCACGATAATGCTTGATTAAATGAACACGCATGGCCTTTGATGGCTGGTTGCTGCAGCGCAAACGCGCCATCTGCTTGGCTTGGCTGTCGGCTGGAGGGAAACATTGGCAACTGGAATGGAGCTAGTAAAGGGGAGAGAAGCCTGTTTGTTTTAGCAGCTAGCTGGCAAGACAAAATGTCACAGGGCTCCAAATGCATGCAGTTGACTTTAAGGGACATTGGGCTACTTTATCAACTAGTACTGAGATAGGTTTGTTGGTTGCAGTGGCGTGGGGCGTGGGGACCTAGGGGGCCAGTGCCCTGGGTGTAGTGGGGGGGCATATCACAGCGCCCTGCCCCACCACAAGCAGTTGCAGCCTTCTCAGCGCCCTCCAGCCCCACATCGTTTTCACGAGTCTTGCAAAGCACCGTGGGGCTTGCAGGGCACCGTGAGACACCCCGCTTTGCAGCAATGGGCAGGGAGTGCAGGCAGGAGGATGCTCCGGCGCTGGTTGGTCAAGCATAAGACTCTTATTCTCAGGGTTGTTGGTCTGAGCCCCACATTGGACAAAAGATTCCTGCATTGCTGGGGGCTGGACTAAATGACCCCAGTGGTCCCTTCCAATTCTATGATTCTGTAATTCTGTCTGGTCTGGATTTTCACCTGCCCTTGCTTCGTCAAGCTCTAGTTTATGCAATTGTAAAACACACACACACACAACCTGCTTTGGGGGAGAGGCAGATTCCATACATCTCCAATACTCTCTTACAGTGGCAGTTGCCCTGTGATGAAAAGGGGAAACATCTAACCACTTGGGGAAGTGGAGACATAAAGCAGTACTGCTTTTTTTGTGTAATATCAGGTGTGTTTTGTATTTCAAAATTTTAACAGGGGGAGGGAGACCCATTCCTGTTACATAGCACATCACTGGTCTCCGTACTGGTTTTGTTGTTTAGTCGTGTCCGACTCTTCATGACCCCATGGGCCAAAGCATGCCAGGCACTCCTGTCTTCCACTGCCTCCCGCAGTTTGGTCAAACTCATGCTGGTAGCTTCGAGAACACTGTCCAACCATCTCGTCTTCTGTCCTTACAGCACTGGACTTTCCTTTCGCTTCCAGGCATATTCGCAACTGAGCAACCTTTCGGCTTTGGCCCAGCCGCTTCATCAGCTCTGAATCTACTTGTACTTGTCCTCTGCTCTTCCTCAGTAGCACGTTGGACGCCTTCCAACCTGAGGGGTTCATCTTCCAGCATCATAACTTTTATATGTCTGTTGTCTTTGTCCACGGCGTTTTCTTGACACAAACAATGGTTTGCACAGGAGGCTGAACTCGAACCCAGAACCAGGTGGTAGCTGCTGTTGCAATGCTACAGAGCCCTGTAAGGACATCTGCGCTCTGCCACAGAGGGGTGGGGAGGGGATATGAGACCCTGTCACACAGAAGAGCCGCTCAGTGTCATCTTTGCTATTTTTGATCTTACATGCATGGCATGTAAGGCTGGTTCACATATGAATGTTCACCGCAAACTGACTGTAGCATCATTGCGGATGCGAATGAGTCATCGCAGGGGAACCGTTTCCCACCAAAAGGCTGCACATGCACCATGCCTTTAAAGCACGCAGCTTTGCCCTAAGAATCCTGGGAACTGTAGTTTACCCTTCAGGGGGGCCCAACTCCCAGCATCCTTAACAAACGACAATTCCCAGGATTCTTAGGGGGAGGGGGAGCTTTAAATGCACGGTATGTCTGCAAGCAAGGTTTGCAGTAGCTGAGCACAACTAAAACACCACAGTCCTTTTGGGGTGGGCATGCCGTTAAGTTGTGAGTCACTGAAAGTTGAGCAATCAGATGTGAAGAGGTTAGGGAATAGGCAGGCACACCCAGGGCCAAGCTAGTCATTCAGTAAAAGCCAGAGATGGTTTCTGAACAGCTGAACAGCTGAAATGCAGAGCAGGTGGGAAAGAGGTTCTTTTCAAAAGCTGATTCAGTGGTTCTCAAACTTTCCCCCCAGGTTTCACTTTCAGGATAAAAATTTGCTTGTGCAATGTCATTTTTTTTCATTGATAAAAAACACATTAGGAAACAGAAAGAACTCCTAGCAGTGCTTTATTTATAACACAGAACGCATACCTTCCAATATTTCTCCGACAAATATAGGGACATTCCATTCCACAATGAAAATTTTATCATTCATACCCCACACATCTTACTAGGTTGCCCCAGCCACTCTGGGTAGCTTTCAACATATATAATAAAGAATTAAACATTAAAAAAAAAACCTTCCCTATACAGGATTGCCTTCAGACAGCTCAGGGGTTGGATAACTCCATACCCTCTGACATTTCTCCAATGAGAATAGGGAGATCCTAAGGAAAAGTGTTTTGAATTATGGTGCTCTTGAGAGTCCCATGGGCTGCAAGAAGATCAAACCTATCAATTCTGAAGGAAATCAGCCCTCAGTGCTCACTGGAAGGACAGATCCTGAAGCTGAGGCTCCAATACTTTGGCCACCTCATGAGAAGAGAAGACTCCCTGGAAAAGACCCTGATGTTGGGAAAGATGGAGAGCACAAGGAGAAGGGGATGACAGAGGACGAGATGGTTGGACAGTGTTCTCGAAGCTACCAGCATGAGTTTGACCAAACTGCGGGAGACAGTGGAAGTGTTTGGCGTGCTCTGGTCCATGGGGTCACGAAGAGTCGGACACGACTAAACGACTAAACAACAACAACAAGGAAAAGTGGGACATTCCAGGATCAAACCAGAAACCAGGACGGCTTCTCTAAATCAGGGATATCTGTGGAAAATAGGGACACTTGGAGGGTTTGAGAACGCAACTTCTGTATAATATGATCATGGGATATCCAGAAAGCAGACAACAAGACAAGAACATGAACCATTCCTGAAATATTATATTGATTGCCCTTTAATTTTCCTCCCACACTTGCCACCCTCTCCTACCACACCAAGTGTGGTCCCTTAGAGAATCACTGGTTTAACTCATGGGACCCCAGCTGCAATCCTGCACGGGGCAGTTATTTTAGTCCAGGGTTTCCCAAACTTGGGTCTCCAGCTGTTTTTAGACTACAACTCCCATCATCCCTAGCTAGCAGGACCAGTGGTCAGGGATGATGGGGATTGTAGTCCCAAAACAGCTGGAGACCCAAGTTTAAGAAACCCTGTTTCAGTCAAAGCTGGGATACTTAAAATGCTTCTTCGGTTTGAGCTGAAACTTCAACAAATAGTTAAGAACCAATTTGCCATTGGATTCAACAAGGCTTACTCCCAGGTAAATGAGGGTCAGGATTGCAGCTTAAATTAGGAACTGTAGACAAGTTGGGCCAGAGCAGAGCCTTTGAAAACTCTGATTAAGGAAAGGCTTCGCGGCTGCAAATATCGTGCATGCTTACTTGGGAGTAAGTGGACTTTTACGTGAATCTGCTTGTGCAAAAAGGACTGTCTACTGCCTCACAAAACATCCCTGGAGGGAAACAGCTGAGTGGGAGAGCAGGCAGAAGATCAGAGTGGACCAGTGACAAACCTTCAAGATCTTGCATTCCTCTTCTTGAGGAAACCTTTAATGTGGCTGTGTTCCCAGTTCACAACAAGAGGGGAGCCACGTGGCTAATATGATAGAAATCTATATAATACAGTGGTGCCTTGGTTATCAAACGCCTTGGTACTCAAAGACCTTGGTACTCAAACACCTTGATTCTCGAACGCTGAAAACCTGGAAGTAATCGTTCCGGTTTTCAAATGTTTTTCAGAAGCCAAACACGTCCGATGCGGCTGTTGGCTATTGTTTCTGGGGCACCTGCACCAATCAGAAGCTGCGCCTTGGTTTTTGAACATTTTGGAAGTCAAATGGACTTCTGCAATGGATTAAGTTTGGTGCTTTTGTTTTTGCTGTTTATTTTGCGTTTTAGTTTTTGAGGCTTTTTCAGTTAATTTGTTTTTGTGACTGTGTGGAACCCAGTTCAGCTACTGATTGATGGATTTATTGATTGATTATGTGACTGCAGAAATGGATAAAAGCCCCCCATCCAAAAAATGACTATCAACAGTGCAGGTAAGAAAAAAATTAAATATATATTTTTATTATCTACAATACTGTTTTATTTATTTTATAGTAAAGTACATTGATTATTGCTTTCATTTTATGGATCAATGGTCTCGTTAGATAGTAAAATTCATGTTGAATTGCTGTTTTAGGGGTTGTTTTTTAAAGTCTGGAATAAATTAATCTGTTTTGCATTACTCTCTATGGGAAAGTGCGCCTTGGTTTTGGAACGCTTTGGTTTTGGAACGGACTTTGGGAACGGATTAAGTTTGAGAACCAAGGTACCACTGTATAGTGAAAACACAAATGGAAATGGAAATGATTGCGTTTTACACAGGCCTCTGTAACAAAGTGCCTAGAGAGATGGATTTCCGTCAGGCAGTTATTTCATAGGCTTTATAGGCCTCCATCATGCATGATACTTGATGGTTGGGTTAGATAAATAAGGAACCAAAAAGACAGAGTTGTTTGCTATTGCAGTTTGGAGGGGTAACGAAAAGGAAGTAGGAAGTGATCTGCTGAAATCTTTTGTCACGGTGACTCTGAACTTTGAGCTGACATATCTTTATGCAATCTTGCTGGGATTGTACGCTATGCTGTAAAAGAAATGTAGCTATACAGATTTTTTAAAATTAAAAAAACCCTGCTAAATATATGCACGGATGGTGCTTTTTTTCTAAAAATATATATATGTTTAGGGGTACTCTCATTTTCCTACTCATATTGAAATACTGCCCCTCAATGAGGCCAAAGTTAGAGTCATGAAAAGCTTAGGGATATACGCACCCCTACGTCCTCCCAGAAAAAAATCACTGTACTGTACACTGATATTATTTTACAATGGACTTTGGTTTCATGTAAATAATGTAACTAAAATAGAAACTGAAACCATTCTGCAATGATTCGCTCCTGGAATAGCCTGAGCTTTTCCAGAAGACCAATCTTTATTGGTTGTTGTTCCTGTTTTCACTAGGTATTTTGTGGATTCTATATTGCAATTTTATGTTGTGAATCTCCCTGAGATCTACAGATGAAGGGCCAGTATACAAATATAATAAATATTATGATTATGATTGAAGACAGGAGTGCCTGGCACGCTCTGGTCCATAGGGTCATGAAGAGTCAGACACAACTAAACGACTAAACAACAACATTATTATGATTATTATTGAAATACTTATTCAGATGTGAGTCTGGTTTGCTTCATCTTAGGATGTCTATGCACCTTGTCTGGGAATAAGCCCCATCAATCATGGAGCGACATACTACAGTCATACCTCTTGTTACATTCGGTTCAGGTTACGTCTTTTCAGGTTACATGCCACAGCGACCCGGAAGTGCTGGAAAGGCTTACTTCCAGGTTTTGCCACAAAATGACGTTATGCGCATTCGCAGAAGCGGCAAATCGCGACCTGCACGTGCGTGGGTTGCGTTCCTTTCAGGTTGTGAATGGGGCTCCGGAACAGATCCCGTTCACAACCAGAGGTACCACCGTACTGAGGAAGCAAGCATAGGTTTTGGTGTATATATATATATATATATATATATAATATTTTATTAGGATTTTCACAATATAATACAAACAAAAAAAGGAAAAAAGGAAAAACAATACCAAAGAAAAAAATACAAAAAAATGACAACAGTTTAAAACAGTTCCATCTTTCAAAACCAAACTTGACTTGACTTGTTTCTTGGACTTCCCCACACCTCCCTCCTTTGTATTCCAATGCAATTGTTTGTTCAGCAAATCCTTTCCCTCTTTACTTTTATCCTAATTATTATCTTAATATTTTAACTTTACCTTTCCCACTGTTTAACATTCCATTTCCCCCCCTAATACTTCAAACCTTGTTGCTATAAACCCCTTAGCTTCAATCTAACATCATTCCATCATTCATTAATTTTGCATTGTTTCTGTAAGTAATCTTTAAATTTCTTCCAATGTTCTTCCACCAGCTCTTCTCCCTGGTCTCGGATTCTGCAGGTCATTTCTGCTAACTCCAAGGTTTTGCACCTCCCATTTGTGGAAGAGTCTTTCATCCAGGAATCTCTCCACTTGGGCGAAAGGGATGGAGAGGCAGTTGTCACTGTCTCAGGTTTTCTTCTTCCATGCCTGTTTCAAAGAGCCCTATGCCCCAGCCTTCCAGAGCAGTTTCCGACGCACAAAAGGGGCTGTAGCGAGAAAGGAGAATAGTTGAAAACCACCTTTCAGAAGCAGCCTTCTGTTGGCACTCAAGCAGTGTTCAAAATTATCATCTCCACCATCTGGAATGCATGCCTGAGGATCAATGGATCTGGACTGTTTTCACACACTATCACCCCATCCCATAGAATTCTGTTAGTTATGTTTTATCTACACAATCAGAATGAATTTCAGGAACCAAAATGCTTTTTCTGTGCAGCCTGAGCAGGAGCAGTGAACTCTGTTACAGTGAATGGTTGTAGCTTGCCTTCGCTTGCCCCGTCCCACTGCCCTGCTCACCATTGTGAAGAATATTCCTACATTATGAATGATACCTGTCACCATTAAGAAAAAGAGGTCGGAATAGGCCAATATATATGTGACCTGTCTCTGGATCAAGGGACTTTTCTTCTTGCAGTTCTCAAAGTTCTTAACATGGCTCAAGGTTGTCCTCTGAACTAGCCAGATGTTTAACTGAGAATCAACCCCAGTCAGTCCATCATTTGGAAATCAAAACTTTAGAGCCGTCATGCCCAAAGATGGCAATTAGGGATTCTGTTTTGGCGCCTGCAACCTTGGTTTAAGGAGCCATTTGGCGCCTAGCTGAGATACCTGAGATTCTAGCACTGCTCTCGTGGGATCTCAGTATCCAAGGTATTATTCTCATGGTGAAACTGGATGGTACCTTGGAGATTATTTTTAGAACACTTGTGGCTTTTGCTGCACGCTGTGAAACTGGGACCGATTTGCCTCATCTCAATTTGCCACACGGTGTTTCATTCAAAACTGGCATTCTGGACTTCCCAGAGTTACGCTGTTTTGTGTTACAGCTTGTGGAACAGAAACTGTGTGACTTCTGTTTTTACAAAGCACAAGTTCGCCTGAGGAAGCTAAAGTCTTTTCACACCTCAGGGCCTCTCCGCACAGGTGTGAATGCGGTCCAATGTGATCGGATGACATGTACCTTTTTGGCACTCTTGCAAACTTTTTGTTTTAATGGGGATGGGCTTTCAACTTGGGTGGGTGCTGTTTATTTGGAGTGTGGGGTTGTTTTAAATATAATAATAATAATAATTTATTATTTGTACCCCGCCCATCTGGCTGGGTTTCCCCAGCCACTCTGGGCGGCTTCCATAGAAACAAATACAATAAAATATCACAGATTAAAAACTTCCCTGAACAGGGCTGCCTTAAGATGTCTTCTAAATGTCAGGTAGTTATTTATCGCTTTGACATCTGCTGGGAGCGCGTTCCACAGGGCGGGCGCCACTACCGAGAAGGCCCTCTGCCTGGTTCCCTGTAGCTTTGCTTCTCGCAATGAGGGAACCGCCAGGAGGCCCTCGGAGCTGGACCTCAGTGTCCGGGCAGAACGATGGGGGTGGAGACGCTCCTTCAGGTATACTGGGCCGAGGCCGTTTAATTGTTGTTAAAATAATTGTTGTTAAATGTTACATGTTAATTTTTATTGTCGTGTTTGTATTTGAGGGCTGGACTATTGTTTAGGATGAGCTTTTGTTGGGATGTGTATTGTTTAGTAGTGTGTATATATTAGTAATGTTGATTGTTTTGATTATTTTTATTACATTTATTTTTATTATGTATTTTGTGCTTTGTATATTGTAACTTTGGATTGTGTGAACTGCTCTGAGACCTACTGGTATAGGGTGGTATATAAATGTAAATAATAATGATAATAATAATATCCATCAAGTTCTCGATAGCAGCTCCCCAACTCTGGAATGCTCTCACTTCAGGTGTGATCTGAACCAACAGGAATGGAGTTTTGATGCCAGATAAGAATGTCGCTTTTTCCTCAAGCATTCAGCTTAAGTGGGGCTTGGCTGAAGTAGTTGTTAGCATATTGTTTGATTTTCTAACAAGTCGCATTGAACTGGAATATTGCTCCTGCTGTTTGTAATGCTCCTCGTTCTGGGTTTGTGCCAACAATAAAGATAAATACATCTGCAAATAATTTAAATAAACTGATAAACTAAAAAAGCAGGGTTTTTCGTATGTGTTTATGTGTATGGTGTGTGTGTGTGCATTTGTGTTTTTTTTCCTGAACTTCTGAATAAATCAGTCTCTGCAGGCCTATGGAAACTGCCTTTGTAGTGCAGCCTTGCTATTAGGAAATGGCAGGCAAGCTGCTTCGTGCATCAGTTTTGGAACCACCACAAGTTGGCTTAGAACAATGTCATTTGTTTACTTCATTATCTTTTTACTGCCACGAGTGGTTTGGATTGGATTTTCTGGCCGAGACGCCAAAGCTATAGAATCTTGAGATGGGACCCAAGGGTAAGGTTACCAGAATGAATCTGGGGACACTTTAAATAAATAAATAAATAAATACTACACATTCGGACATTGATGCTGCAGCGATGGCAGAGGGGCAGCCACCGTCTTGACCTCGACTGCCACGTTTTCCCTTCCTCCGAGGCTTCTGTCTCCTTTCTCCATGAGCCTGGGCAGCCCCTGAGTTGCTGGTTCTTTGGTGGTGGCGGTGGGGAAGCGGTGTGTGGTGGGTCAGGCATGGAAGGCGGAGAAGGAGGGCCGAGAGCGGCGGCTCGGGCAGCGCAATCCCTTCCCATCGGAGCAGCCCCAATCCCACTCCTACTTGCATGCAAGCAGGAGGGGGCGGGGATCCCTCAGCTGGGAAGGGAGGCTTCCCGTTGCCTAACTGAGAGATCCCTGCCCCCTCCTGTTTGCACGCAAGCTCTGATAGGCAGCGTGAAGCCTCCCTTCACAGCTTAGTTGCTGGGGTCAGGGAAGGTGGAGGCAGCCCGGAATTTGCATCTTTGAGCCCCTGCACTACCATCATATGGGGACTTCCAAGCAGCTGCTGCAGCCAGTCAGAGCCAGCTGTTCTGGGCTGCTGAGACTGATGCGGCTGCGTTTCCCGGGGACATTAGATGAAATCCGGGGACTTTCCGGGGATGGAATTTGTCTAGGGACTTATTCGCAAATCTGGGAACTGTCCCAGGGAAACGGGGATGTCTAGTAACCCTAGCCAAGTGTCATCTGCAATGCAGGAAACTCAGCAAATATTTTTAAAAATGAGTATTCATTGCAGACAACGAAGCTTTTACCTTTATATTATGGATGCATGAAATGCAATCTCACCCAACCCTCTGAAAAAAAACAACCAAACAACATCCTTAGATCATACATTCCCATGCATGTCTGCAGCGTGGTGTAGTGGTTAAGAGCAGTAGTCTCGTAATCTGGGGAACCGGGTTCGCGTCTCCGCTCCTCCACATGCAGCTGCTGGGTGACCTTGGGCCAGTCACACTTCTTTGAAGTCTCTCAGCCCCACTCACCTCACAGAGTGTTTGTTGTGGGGGAGGAAGGGAAAAGAGAATGTTAGCCGCTTTGAGACTCCTGAAGGGGAGTGAAAGGCGGGATATCAAATCCAAACTCTTCTTCTACTACTCAGAATTCATCTGAGTTCAATGGAACTTATCGCTTAGCGCATGTTCTTAGGACTGCAAATGTAGGCTTCAGGTGTTTGGCAGCGAGGCCAACCTTGCCTGAGGCTGCTTTGCTTTTCATAATGAAAATAATTGTATGGGGGAAACTGTATTCTCCTTCCCAATATACATGTATATTTCCAGCTCCGCAGCCTCCGCTTCGTTTTAATTAACAAGCAAAAGCACACCGTGGTATTGGGTGGGGGGGTCAGATGCAGGGCAGCTGTTCCTGCACCTTTAACAGAAGAAGGGATTTCAGAAGGTGGACTTGGCCTCACAAGCTGCACCTGCTCCCACCCCACCTCTAACAAAACTACAAAAAAAAAAAATACTAATTAACTGTTCACATGCCAAGAACTCTGTGCTCTCAATCACCTTGCATGTGGGCCTGTGTAATTATCCCTGTATGTACTTTTCCGCATTTAATTCCATCGAGATCTGAGTTTACAGGTGCTCCCCAACTTTGTATACCTGCTCCTGCAATGAGCATTAGATGAAGTGGCCCTGGGCGTAAAGGTAAAGGGGCCCCTGACCATTAGGTCCAGTCGTGACCGACTCTGGGGTTGTGGCGCTCATCATGCTTTACTGGCCGAGGGAGCCGGCGTACAGCTTCCGGGTCATGTGGCCAGCATGACTAAGCCGCTTCTGGTGAACCAGAGCAGCGCACGGAAACGGTGTTTACCTTCCCGCCGGAGCGGTACCTATTTATCTACTTGCACTTTGAGGTGCTTTCGAACTGCTAGGTTGGCAGGAGCAGGGACCGAGCAATGGGAGCTCACCCCGTTGCGGGGATTTGAACCACTGACCTTCTGATAGGCAGTGGTTTAACTCACAGCGCCACCCATGTCCCTGCTCCTACAAGGTGCATTAGATGAAGTGGTCTGCAACAGTCCTGGGCATAGCCAGGATTTATTGGAGGGGTGGCAAGACACCCATCTGTCATCATCCTCTGTCAGGTTCTGCCTAGCAGATTTGGAAGAAAACATCTCAACCGCAGTTGTACTTTCTTTTGACTCCAAGCGCTCAGAAAAATAGGTCAAAATCTTTCTAATTTTAGTGAAGCATTTTTATTACTTTTTTTTTTACCACTGAAGCTTGTTGCTGCAATATATCCGCACGTCTTTAAAGATGCCACAAGACTCTCTTTGTTGTTGTTTTACACTGAGCAAACGCGCATGCAGGATCGTGTGCGCCCACCTACTCGAGAGCAGCATCTCGTTCCACATTTGCTCCTTGAGAACCTCAGCTAGTTAAGTATTTTTTATTGATTTACTTTGATTGGGGGGCAGTTGCCTCCATCGCGTGCCTTCCCCTTGGCTACGCCTTGGGCACGTTTTGGAACTACCTTGCCGCTGATTCCAAAGATCCCGGCATTGCAGGGGGGTTAGACTAGATGCCCCCCCCCCTTCCAACTCTACCATTCTATGATCTCGGTGGGGGCTCACTTCTAAGCAACATAGGACTGTCGGCTTGGACCTGGGGGTGCCATGGCCCTGGACCCGAAATTTGTGGGTGCCCGACCCCCCTTCCTGGGAAATTTTGTGGGTGCTCAAATAATATAAATAAATAAATAAATGCCCGCCCATCTGGCAGGGTTTCCCCAGCCACTCTGGGCGGCTTCCAGCAAAATATTAAAATACAATAATTCATCGAATATTAAAAGTTTCACTAAACAGGGCTGCCTTCAGATTTATTTTTTTTAACCTTTTGGGGTTTTTTGCACATAGTATGTACGGGCTGGAAAAAATCTTTAAATAAATAAATAAAAAAGGCGTGTCCCTTTTATTTATTCTCCCTGTTTTCCCCAACCCCAACCCGCCTTTGGGAAAAGGAGAGCGGGGGATGGGAAAGAGAGGGAATTCCCCCCCTCTCCCCCGCATCAGAAGCCCAGGGACTTCCCTGGAGGGCGGGGCAGAGGAGGAGGAGGAGATAGGGAAAGGCAGGAAACTCCGCGCCTGCGCACGAGCGAGCCAGCCAACCCTCCCCCCCCTCGTGTCCCCCTCCTCCCACCGCGGAGCCCCGCGCGCCTGCGCAGCCTCCTCCTCCTCCTCCCCCTCCTTCCTCCGGACTGGGCTGTCCGCCCTGCGATACATAAGGCGATGCAGGGAGGCGGCGCTACGGAAAGAGCCGCTGCAGCCGCCGCCGAGAAGTCGCAGGAACCGCCGGAAGGACGCGCAAAGATGGTGAAGACCGTGGGCAGCCTGGTAAGGGTCTTCCCCCTTGCATTGGGGAGCGGCTTTCCCAGGCCAAGGCCCGGGAGGGAGTAAGGACCACCGCCGGGGGAGAAGCGCGCGTGCAAAAATCCCGGGGTTGCAACATTTGCAGCTGCCGACCCCTAACTCCTCCGCCCTCTCCTTTTAAGGGACCTCATCTGACCCCCCAACCCCGGGGGGGCTGCAGAAGTGGCAACTTGAATGAAATATTTGGGGGGGGGCTTACCCATGGGCGTAGCCAAGGGGAGGGGGGCAGGGGACAGCTGACCCCCCCCCAACACAATGCAATAAAAAATACTTAACTAACTGTGGTTCTGCTCCACAGTCTGCTCAACCCCACCCCAAGAATCCTGGCTACGCCCATTGGACCCCCCCCAAAAAAAGTATGGAGTAGCTACGATTTAATTGGGGGGGGGCGAGCTATCCAAGGTGCCACTGGATAGCTTTTATTTTTATAGTATTTTTATTTATTGGGGGGGAGAGCAGCTGCCCCCCCAATCCGGCAACGCCCATGGGCCCAGGTAAGCCCTGTCATCTGGCATAACCGGATCGCAAGGCGCACACCAGTTTGAATGGCAATGCCCGTTAACTTGAGGGGGGGCTCCAGCCCCCTACAATATTTATTGGGGAGGGGCTGAAGGGACCTTGGACCCCATAGGAGTTGGCCCCTTGCCTCTTATCTAGTGTGGAAAAGATCCTTTGGGTGCCTGTTGCATTCTTAGTTCCTTGCGCTTAAAAATAAATAAATGCATGCAGGGCTTTTACACTGATGGTGGCTTTGCAGGGGTCAGGAAGAGGCGCTTCTAACTTCCTAAAGTGCCCCTTCTTCTTTTTCTTCTTCCACCGGCCGCCTCCTCTCCCTGCCTGGCATTGCGGCTGCCTCTGCCACCCGGAAAACCTGCCCCAGAGGCTCATTGGGGTTGCATCAGCATCTGCTTCCACATGTGCCAGTTAAGAGGAGCATTGGGGCATGGGAGTGAGGGCTTTGGTCTTCTTCCCTTCCCTCTTCTCTTCGCCTGCATCATCTCAGAGCCCCTTCCTAGCTCTGTGTACAGGGGCTCCTCCTCCTCTGCTTACTGAGAAAACAACCATGGCGGCCCCCCAGTACTTTCCTCCTGCGACTTCTGCCTGGATCCGCCTGATTAAACTCTTTCGCAGGGCTGGCCACCTAGAAAGGACACTTTGCCCCCCAGCGGAAGGAGTGGCGGCAGGTACAATCGCCTCCTTGCCGTGGAGAGTTAAGAATCTTGCGGCACAACTCTGCCCATGTGTAAAGTCCGCCGACGACGACCAAAGTGTGGTCCTCTTGAGACGGCAGCTTTTCTGGCAACTCCCCATTTCCGACTCCCGCTTTGAACATCAAGAGTTTTTGCCAAGCTCTTATCTGAGCTGCGGCCGCCTCTTTGCCTAGCCGAGGCCTTGTTGTTTGGAGAGTTGTGCCCCACTGCCCCGGCGAAGGGCCTCTTGTGTTCTTGCTGTTCTGGATTTTCCTGCGGCAGACTTTAATGGCTGCTGCGAACGGTTGCAGCAGCAGCAGCAGCGTGGGCACAGAGGGAGGAGGCAAATGGCAGGAGGAGCGACGGCGGTTGCAGCCAAAAAAAGGACAATTGCTGTAATAAACCGCTGCAGAGAGACACTCTCTCTCTGACAAGCTCCTGCATTTTAAGAGATTCCTGGCTGTCCCTTTTTTAAAAAAAGGATTCCACCCCTCGTTTCCTTTACCTGAAGGGAAGCTTGTGTTAACTGCACAGGGAGAGATGCTTGCTACCTTGGTCATCGTTCAGTCCTCTTAGTCGTGAACGACCCTCCCTGAACCCATGAACCAGAGCATGTGTTGGAATTTCTCCTGCTTTTGTCCATGGAGTGTTCATGGCAAAATACTGGAGTGGGTTGCCAGTTCCTTCTCCAGCTTGCAACCTTACAATTCTATGATTCTTGTAGCATAGTATTCTCCTCTGTTGTTTACATAAACTGCTCATGTGCTAGTGCCCTATGCCCTGGGGAAGTGGCTGCTTTCAGCCCCTCCATCCCCCCCCCTCAGCCCCTGTGATCAGCTATGCTCAGCCCTAGGAAGGCTTACATTTTCCTGGACTACAGAAGCAGCACAGGGACCTCAAGAGCAGAAACATCCAACGCCGTTGTCAAGCAGGGCACCGCTGCACACTCAGAGATGTCTGTACTGAGAACTAGGAAATAAGTTTTGTCTTTAATGACAACATAATGTTCCGCTCCGGCGGGAAGGTAAACGGCGTTTCCGTGCGCTGCTCTGGTTCGCCAGAAGCAACTTAGTCTTGCTGGCCACATGACCCGGAAAAAATGTCTGCAGACAAATGCTGGCTCCCTCGCCCTATAGAGTGAGATGAGCGCCACAACCCCAGAGTTGTCTGCGACTGGACTTAACGGTCAGGGGTCCCTTTACCTTTAATGTTAGCAAGTTGGTGAGTTGCTGTTAGGATACAAGATTCTTCCAATTTAGAGGGTGTGTGTTAGATATGTACTGGAACATACAGTGGTACCTCTGGTTACGTACTTAATTCGTTCCAGAGGTCCGTTCTTAACCTGAAGCACCACTTTAGCTAATGGGGCCTCCCGCTGCCACCGCGCCACCATAGCACAATTTCTGTTCTCATCCTGAAGCAAAGTTCTTAACCCGAGGTATTATTTCTGGGTTAGCGGAGTCTGTAACCTGAAGCGTATGTAACCCGAGGTACCACTGTAATTATAAACAACTATTCAAATGCATTGTTTCCTGTGATTTGGGAGGAGACAAAACATTCTTGATTTATTCCTCAATCATATTGGTGACCAGTTGTATGCTTCTTGACATTTGCTGAATGTGGTTGTGTGGCTTTGCTCATTTGGGAGGGAAAACTACTGTCTGGAAAAAATTAGTTGGTGTGAGCCTAACCCATGTTTTTTTTCTTTCTCTTTTTTAAGCCTTCACGGCTTCTCCTTCTCCATCCCCACAATTCATGCTCTACTATCTCTTGTATTCCTCTTTCTAGCATCCATTCCCTGGCCTAGGCGGAAAAGTTGAAATGTGGCTAGCTTTCTAATCCTGACGTGCCCTAGGCATGAAACTGAAAGGATGACCTGCTTTTGTTTCTTCCACCCTCAGCAGATATTTCCGGTAGCCACCCCAGTCTCTGAGAAATGACTCACAGTGGCACAGGGAAGTTTTTCTCGGGCTGGTTTCATCTGCTCACATTGAGACATAAAGGGTTGTCTCGGGTTAGCAGTGCTTAAACACTGCTTTGGGAGAAGAGGGCTGGAGTGTTAAAGGGAAATGCCAGAAGGCAACAAAACTAAAAACATCTGCATCTTAAAACAACAACAACAAAACTTGCATTTTGTAGAGATCTTTCTCTCCCTCCCCTCCCTCCTTCCCATGTTAAGCCTATTGTGACTTTGTAAGGTAGGCCAGTCCTTTCAGGGTGGGATTGATTACAAAAGGTGCAGCCAGGCAGCTTATTGCTGTCAGATGATGACAGATGAACTTCCTGGCTTCCCCTTTAACAAGACATTGACTTGTTACAGGCTAAAGTTATGGAAGTCCCCCGGTGTCTGTGGGTGCGCTCATTGGAATTTAGCAAGAATCCAGCCCCAAATCTGGATTTTCCGCCTCTTCATAGAGAGTTGCTGGAAGATGTTTGCCCCAGCTCTTTCCATGACAGCTTCAAAGAAGGAAGCTCTGTAACATATAAGTCCATTGCTGAGCTGTTATCTCCTAACCTTTAGCTTGACTGTTTCTCTCTACTGTGATCTTTAGGTTATTGCCACTTGAGCTCTTCTCAGTCATGTTGAATTGTTTTTGCTGGCCTCTTAATATAGTTGAAACATAAGGGTATTCCTTCTCTGCTCTCATCCCCTTTATGTAAATACAGTCAAACCTCAGTTCCTGAACGCTTCCCGAATGCCGAAAACCTGGAAGTACATGCTCCAGTTTTCAAACGTTTTTCGGAAGTCGAATGTCCAACGCGGCTTCCGCTTGAGTGCAGGAAGCTCTTGCAACCAATCAGAAGCCGCGCCTTGGTTGTCAAACATTTCGGAAGCCAAATGGGCTTCCGGAACGGATTACGTTAGACGGCCAAGGTTAGACTGTACAGGGAGACTGTAATCGTTAGCACTTACTAGGAAGTTAGCACGACCGATCACAGTGGGACTCGCTTCTGAGAAAACATGTTCAGCTTCTGCTGCCATACAGCATACAGACTATCCTTTCTCATTCTGTTTCCCTGCTGGAAATGCTCTTCTAACTCTCCAATGGATTGCTTCTTCAGTATCCCTTAAATTTGGTGTCGTGCTTGAATCTAGCCTTCTTGCTATCCAGTGAGGCATTGCTGCTACAGTGGTGCCCCGCAAGACGAATGCCTTGCAAGACGGAAAACCCGCTAGACGAAAGGGTTTTCCGTTCTTCGATGCGCTTCGCAGGACGAATTTTCCTATGGGCTTGCTTCGCAAGACGAAAATGTCTTGCGAGTCTTGAGATTTTTTTTCGCTCCCCACCCCCTTTTTCTAAACCGCTAAACCGCTAATAGCCTTTTAGCAGCTAATCCGCTAATCCCTTAAGCCTTTAATAGCCGCTAATAGCGCTAATCCGCTAAGCCGCTAATAGGGTTGCTTCGCAAGACGAAAAAACCGCTAGACGAAGAGACTCGCGGAACGAAATAATTTCGTCTTGCGAGGCACCACTGTACTTTATTCCTTTATGTGACCTCCAGTGCTAGAAACTCAGATATACAAGCTAGGCGCCAAATGGCTCCTTAAACCATGGTTGCAGTTGCCAAAACAGAATGTCTAGTTGTCGTTTTGGGGCAAGAAGACTCTAAAGTTTTATTTTCCAAATGATGGATTGACTCTCAGTTAGATTTCTACCTAGTTCAGATGACAACCGAACTTTGAGAACTTTCTTTCCTTAAGCCACTTGATCCAGGAAGAGTCTGCAAATCTATTGGCCTATTCCGACCTCTTTCTTAATGGTGACACGGACCATTCATAATATAGGAACAAACAGCACCCACCCAAGTTGAAACCCCATCCCCACTAAAACGAAAAGTTTGCAGGAATCTAAAAAAGGTACATGTCACCAGGCCACGTTGGACCGCGTTCACACTTGTGCGGAGAGGCCCCGAGGTCTCGTTGGTGCGATGAGTGAAAAGACTTTAGCTTCCTCAGGCGAACTTGTGCTTTGTAAAAACAGAAGTCACACGGTTTCTGTTTTGCAAGCTGTAGCACAAAACAGCGTAACTCTGGGAAGTCCAGAATGCCAGTTTTGAATGAAACGCTGTGTGGTAAATTGAAATCAGGCAAATCGGTCACAGTTTCATAGTGTGTAGCAAAAGCCACAAGTGTTCTAAAATTAATCTCCAAGGTACCATCCAGTTTCACCATGAGAATAATACCTTGGATACTGAGATCCCATGAGAGCAGTGCTAGAATCTCAGATATATAAGCTAGGCACAAAATGGCTCCTTAAACCAAGGTTGCAGGCGCCAAAATGGAATCTCTAGTTGCCATTTTTGGGCAAGACGGCTCTGAAGTTTTGTTTTCCAAATGATGGACTGACTGGGGTTGATTCTCAGTTAAGCATCTGTCTAGTTCAGATGAAAACCTTGAGCTTGGAGAACTGCAAGAAGGAAAGTCCCTTGATCCAGAGACAGTCCATATATAAACTAGCCTATTCCGACCTCTTTTTATTAATGGTGACATGGACCATTCCTAATGTAGGAATATTCTTCACAATGTCGAGCAGGGCAACCGTTCACTGCACCATCGTTCACTGCTCCTGCTCAGGCTGCACACAAAAAACGTTTTGGTTCCTGAAATTCATTCCGATTGTGAAGATAAAAGTAACTGATAGAATTCTACAGGATGTGGTATTGATGTGTGAAAACAGTCTGGGTCCAATTATTCCCAGGCCTTCACCTCCAGATGGTGGAGATGCCATCCTGTTGCCCAGGCATCTTGGTCACAAGTGGCTGATGGCCAGCTGCAAAATGCGCCTGGCTAATTTTGAACACTGGTAACCCGAAATGGCAGCATCCCTGTGTGCCGCACTTTGCCATCTGTTTAAGAGTGATTTGAATCTTTAGCTTGTCTCTTTCATCTCCTCTCCACTTGTAAGACCTGTGGACTTGTACTGTCTTCATCTAAATTTGGGGGAATGCTGTTTAATAAATAGTAAACAATAGCTCTATTTAATGAACACCATCCTCTTTAAATGCCACTTAGGTTAAGCATCACTTAAGTTAAAGCCTGGGTTATTCCACAGTGCCCATATGCCCCCCTCCTATATGATTATCATTGTGAGCTTTGTAGATATATATTTATACCTTGGCTAATAGGAAGATCTGCTGAGCAAGTACCATGTTATTAATGCTGCAACCTGACTGCCTCTTGATTAAACTGGCCTGTAATTTGTGGGCAAGCATCTATTAGACTTCAGAAGAAGCTTTCTCTGAACAGCAACTTAACATGGAAATGTGGAATAAGCTTATTAGGAGTAGACTGTTGCCTTGTCATTAGGAACAGACTGCTTGCTGCCTTGTATGGTAGAAAGGAAATTTGAGAGATACTGTTGGGACTGCTGGCCATTCATTGGTGACCTTCACAGGTTGATTTTTCCGCCAAAGCAGCTTACAATTTTAAAATGCTAAAACAAACAAATGATGTGAATAAGGGTTGAGTCATAGATGGCTGTCTTTTATGTTTCTGACTAACATCTCTTCAGTGGTTGTGAGAGGAAAGGGCTCTCTCGCTTTAACAATTGGGTGACGCCTTGAGAGGGCCTTCTTGAATTCCTAAGTCAGTGTGGTTTAATGGTGTAAGTGAAGATAAGTGACAACAAATAGCTATAACACTGCTCCTGCTCAGGCTGTACAGAAGAAGCATTTTGGTTCCTGAAATTCATTCTGATTGTGCAGTTAAAATATAACTGATAGAATTCTACAGGATGAGATATTAATGTGTGAAAACAGTCTGGGTCCAATTATTCCCAGGCATGCACCTCCAGAAGGTGGAGATGCCATCCTGGTGCCCAAATGGCGACAAATGGCTGACAGCCAGGTGCAAAATGGGCCTGGTTCCTGGCTAATTTCGAACACTGTCTGGAGGTGCCTGCCTGGGGATCCTTGCATCTTGACTGTTTTCACAAAGAATTCTACAGGATAGGGGAATTCTATCTGTTGTGTTTTATCTGCAAAATCAGAATGAATTTCTGAAACAAAAAAAATATTACTTTTGAGTTGTCTGGCCCAAAAATGGCAACTAAGCATTCAGTTTTGGCGACTGTAACCCTGCTTGAAGGAGCCATTTGCTGCCCAGCTTGTATATCTTAGTTTCTAACACTGGGTGGGGCATTCCTGGTACAGTGGTACCTCAGGTTAAGTACTTAATTCGTTCCAGAGGGCCGTATTTAACCTGAAACTGTTCTTAACCTGAAGCACCACTTTAGCTAATGGGGCCTCCTGCTGCCGCCGCGCCGCCGGAGCACGATTTCTGTTCTCATCCTGAAGCAAAGTTCTGAACCTGAAGCACTATTTCTGCGTTAGCAGAGTCTGTAACCTGAAGCGTATGTAACCTGAGGTACCACTGTACTACAGAGCTGCCAAGGATTGTGTGTGGTACCTTCTGCTTGCACATCAAATGCTCCACTTCTAAGCTTGAGGACCTTTCTGTCTCAATATCTTGGATGGTGGTATCCTATATCCTTGCCCATAGGAGTCGAGCTCCTTTTGTGTTTTGAATACACTGTGAGATAAAGGTAAAGGGACCCCTGACCATTAGGTCCAGTCATAACCAACTCTGGGGTTGCACGCTCATCTCGCTTTATTGGCCGAGGGAACCGGCGTACAGCTTCCGGGTCATGTGGCCAGCATGACTAAGCCGCTTCTGGCGAACCAGAGCATCGCACGGAAACGCCGTTTACCTTCCCGCCAGAGCGGTACCTATTAATCTACTTGCACTTTGACGTGCTTTTGAACTGCTAGGTTGGCAGGAGCAGGGACCGAGCAACGGGAGCTCACCCCGTCACGGGGATTCAAACCACTGACCTTCTGATCAGCAAATCCTAGGCTCTGTGATTTAACCCACAGCACCACCCGTGTCCTCCTTAAAGAGCAAAACCTTTGAACTCTGCTTATTCTTAGACCAATGTACCAAGTGCTATCTCGGAAATGGCTACAAAATATTTGGGCAGGTTCCCTTTTTATGGCTTTGTAAACGGTCCTTGGACTTGAGTTTATTTGTCCAAGATAGCTGTGTGTATGCCATTTTCCAAAAAAAATTCCTTTTTTGAAATGTGTGTTCTCAAAACTTCTTAGTATAAGGCATTTCTTTTTTATAATGTGGATACACGATGTTCAGCCAGCAACAAAATGGCGCATGCCAGGGGTGCATTGCAGCTGAGATTTCATAATCTTTAATGGCATAGTTGGCTGGGGTGAGACTGTTGTTTTCTTTGTCTTGAATACACTCTGAATATAATGTCCAAAGGGGAATGCAGCAGTTTCTTAGACTTGGACTCTCTCTTCCCTCCCCAAACCCTAATTTTCTTTCTAATTTGCTTGACTGCATTTGGAGTTGCTGAATTTCTTAAGACTTGACTGCAAGCCAAGGCCATTGCCGTAGGCACGAGCCTATCTTGGATTCTAGCACAGTGGTTCTCCGGACAGCTTAGTCCAAATTCATACACAGTACAATTCCAGGAAGGCTATTTTGCAAAAGTTCATTGAGTGCAACAGTTGGGCACCCAGACTTCTTCACTTGGTTCCAGGTGGCTGATAGCCGGGCGCAAAATACGCCAGGCGAATTTTGAGCGCTGCTTAAAACTTGCTATAAAGAGACATGAAAAAGGAATGGTGTACATGTTCTCTGTTTTAAATGGTGTAAAGTTGGGCAAGGGCTTAAGTTACTGAAAACAGTTTTAAAATGTACAGTGGTACCTCAGGTTAAGTACTTAATTCGTTCCGGAGGTCCGTTCTTAACCTGAAACTGTTCTTAACCTGAAGCACCACTTTAGCTGATGGGGCCTCCTGCTGCTGCTGCGCCGCCAGAGCCCGATTTCTGTTCTGATCCTGAAGCAAAGTTCTTAACCTGAAGCACTATTTCTGGGTTAACGGAGTGTGTAACCTGAAGCGTATGTAACCCGAGGTACCACTGTACTGAATTTTGGTACATCCAAAGAGCTGTGCATTCCTTATACTCTTCCAAAGGGATAGTCATCTAAGGTGCAGAGTGTATCTGCAACTTTGAAACGGCCGTGTTTGATAGCTAGTTGTATTTTTGGTCACTCTACCGGTTGTATGGGTTTTTCTTCCGGCTTTAGAAAAGTTTCCATGGATGAACGCAGTGAAAACATTCCAACTCTCAGTGCATGGCTTGTGGAGCAGGGCATTGTGCAGCAGGGCATTTCGGCCCCGTCAGTAGACCTTCATTCTTAATTCCACCCCTGTATATGTTGTTGTTTGCAGCCTTGATTTGGGTTGCAACCCCATCATGGGTCTTGACTGAAGACTCAATGGCTTGCACTCACCCACTCCTCCTCCTCCTGTTGTGCTGCACTACTAACCAGTGTTAGAAACTGGGATAGAAAAGCTAGGAGCCCAATGGCTCCTGGAACCTGGGTTGTGGGCGCCAAAACAGAATGTCTAGTCGCCATTTTGGGGGGCGTTCGGCAACACTTTTTATTACCTTGATAAGCATGAAGTAATGCACAGTTCACATAAAGTGATACATTGTTAATATCACATTTTTAAGAGAAATTGTTTAATTGGGTGTTGACAATAAAAATATGGGCACCATACTTGTTTTCAAAACACACTACTCTTTATTGTTAAACTCCTTAACGTATTGCCCATCCTTAACATATACTCGGGAGCTTCAAAGCACATACGTTTCAGTCATCCTGGAGGGTCAGCCAGGCACCAAAAATGGCACCCAGACTTTGGGAATGGAGAATCCTTAGGTGCAAAATGCACCTGGCGCCCTGTTAATTTCGAACCCTTCTACTAACCCAGCACCAGGTGAAGGGAAAGTTTCAGAGAGCATGGGATTCACCCGTCAGCTTCCCTTGTTTAATTAAATGTGCCGATCTTGGCTACTAGCCAAGTTCACCAGACTCGTGGCTGGAGGCATGGGCTGCGTTGACATGCCACGTTCCCCTCCATTAGTTGTGCTACTTTCTGGCTAGTAGCGATTCCAGGAAGATGAAATTATTCAGGCCTCGCTGACTGCGGGGAAATGGTTTTGGAGCTGTCCACCAAAGTAATGGAAATGGATATTGACATAAGATACAGTCAAAGAAGCATGCCAACTTCAAAGTGCATGCACTTACGTCAGCCCTGGGGAATGCAACCCAAAACCTTCCAGTGAGTTCTCAAAATCTAACTTGAAAGCTGCATTCCCTGGGCAAAGGTTGGGGAGATGCGGAAGGCTGCACTCAAAGGCTGCGTTCAGTGTCTTTTCTTACAGCTTGTTCTGCAGAGAGATCTTTGCACCCAGTGTTAGAAATTCGGGTATATAACCTAGGCGCCAAATGGCTCCTTAAACCAAGGTCACAGTCGCCAAAACGGAATGCCTAGTCACCATTTTGGGGCAAGGCGGCTCTAAAGTCTTACTTTTCAAATGGTGGACTGGCTATCAGTTAAACATCTGGCCAGTTCAGAGGACGACCTTGAGCTAGGTTAAGAACTTGGAGAACCTGAAGAAAAGTCCCTTGATCTGGGGAAAGTCCCCATATCTATTGGCCTCTTCCGACCTCTTTCTTAATAGTAACACGTTCATGTCGTTGTTGTTTAGTCATTTAGTCGTGTCCGACTCTTCGTTACCCCATGGACCAGAGCACACCAGGCACTCCTGTCTTCCACTGCCTCCCACAGTTTAGTCAAACTCATGTTGGTAGCTTCGAGAACACTCTCCAGCCATCTCAGCCTTTGTTGTTCCCTTCTCTTTGTGCCCTCCGTCTTTCCCAACATCAGGGTCTTTTCCAGGGAGTCTTCTCTTCTCATGAGGTGGCCAAAGTCTTGGAGCCTCAGCTTCAGGATCTGTCCTTCCAGTGAGCACTCAGGGCTGATTTCCTTCAGAATGGATATGGTTGATCTTCTTGCAGTCCATGGGACTCTCAAAAGTCTCCTCCAGCACCATAATTCAAAAGCACCAATTCTTCGGCGGTCAGCCTTCTTTATGGTCCAGCTCTCACTTCCATACATCACTACTGGGAAAACCATAACTTTACGGACCTTTGTTGGCAAGGTGATATCTCTGCTTCTTAAGATGCGAGAATATTCTTCACAACTGTGAGGAGGGCAATGGCAAGTGAAGCCGAGCAACCACCATTAAATATAATGTTTACTTCTCCTGCACAGAAACAGCTTTTCGGTTCCAGAAATTCATTCTGAAACCTGGAAAACCTGAACAGCCACTGCCATTCAGTAAGAAATATACTTGGATGGAGCCCTGATTTGGCTCGGTGTAAGGCCGCTCCCTAAGGATGTAAACAACCACTTGGTTATGGCCTGTAAGGACAGCCTCCCAGGGCACCTGTGGGCTTAGTAACTTCCATGGATTGCAAAGCTCAGAACAAATTGGCGTAGTTAAAGGTTGGCACAAAGTGTTCTTGAGTGGCAACTGTATGGTGACATGGGTTTGCAATGCTTGCCTGCTCTCAACAGATGTGCTTCCTTTTAGCCAGTATTCCATCCTGTTGCTCTTTTTATCAGGCTCTGGGGGGATCTGAACGCAGACCACCCCTCTGGAAGGCACTTTCCAAAAGGCGGCATAGAAACGAGTCTTTGGTTGCGGCTGTTTTGTTTATTTGCTTTTTGCAGCACTTCCAAATCTCTACCTGCATCATGAGGTGGGGGGCAGGTATGGATCTTGGGGCGGGCTGTTTCAGTTTTGGATTTGGCCTTTGAAAAAGTGCTTCATAAACAGAGTTGCATCTTTTTGTGTAGAAGGGGCGCCTAAATTAATTGAAACTGCCCCTATAAATTGGTTTCTCTCTCTTCTCTCCCTGCCCAGACGGAATTTCAGGCAGAATTGACAAATGCTGGTGGAAAGCTCATAGTTGTCGACTTCTCTGCCACATGGTGCGGACCATGCAAAATGATCAAGCCGTTCTTCCACGTAAGTAAGCTGCTCTGAGTCTACCGGGTGGATAAAAATCAATGACCTTTTTTAAAAAAAAAAATCAGATTTAAAAAATAAAGAAATCAGATTTCTATAATAAAATGCTTTTGGAGCAAAAATCTTTCTAAAGATACCTTTCTGTTTAAGTTACATTAAAGGTAAAGGTAAAGGTACCCCTGCCCGTACGGCCCAGTCTTGACAGACTCTAGGGTTGTGCGCCCATCTCACTCAAAGAGGCCGGGGGCCAGCGCTGTCCGGAGACACTTCCGGGTCACGTGGCCAGTGTGACATCGCTGCTCTGGCGAGTCAGAGCCGCACACGGAAACGCCGTTTACCATCCCGCTAGTAAGCGGTCCCTATTTATCTACTTGCACCCAGGGGTGCTTTCGAACTGCTAGGTTGGCAGGCGCTGGGACCGAACAGCGGGAGCGCACCGCGCCACGGGGATTCAAACCGCCGACCTTTTGATCGGCAAGCCCTAGGCACTGAGGCTTTAACCCACAGCGCCACCCGCGTCCATTATAGTCCAAAGGCTGTTCATCAGGAAATAAGGATTTGTTTTAAGTTTTTCATGTGTGCTAAAACTCTAAAATAAAATAAAATAAAATGCTTAAATCAAGTCTTCCTGACGAGTGATTTAAATCATGATGTAAATCAATTTGATTTAAATCAAATCCACCCTGAATGTCCAGTTGTCATTTTTGGCAAGAGGGCTCTAAAGTTTTACTTTTCAAATGGTGGACTGACGATCAGTTAAACACCTGGCTAGTTCAGATGTGACAACCTTGAGGCAGGTTAAGAGCTTAGAGAATCTGGAGAAAAGTCCCTTGCTCCAGGGACCGTCACCATATCTATTGGCCTGTTCCTACCTCTTTTTCTTAATGGTGACATGAACCATTCATAACGTAGGAATATTCTTCACAACTGTGAGCAGGGCAGTGGGACACAGGGCAGATGGGGACAAGTGACAACAATGAGCTATCACATCGTTCACTGCTCCTGCTCAGGCTGCACAGAAACAGCATTTTGCTTCCAGAAATTCATTCCGGTTGTGCAGATAAAATATAACCGATAGAATTCTACAGGAAGAGGTATGAGTGTGTGAAAAGATACCCAGAAGGTAGAGATGTCACATGCCATCATGGCGCCCAGGCACCTTCCATGGCCCTGAATATATTCAAACCCTGAATAGTGCTCCTATACATTTTTAAGATGGGACACTAATTTCCTCCCTGCTGTCCCAGCACAACAGGAGATGAGACCATTTCATTGTCTTCTTCCCCTTGGTAGTTGCCAATCACCTCCTTTTTGCCTGCAGACCAGACTTGGCATCTTGCTCATCATGGTAGGCTGGGAAAGAGAAGCCTGGAACGTGACTGAGGACTAGAACTTGTGGAAGAAACAATGGTTGCCTTGCTCATGAGCTTGTGTGGATGAGGGATACTTGCAAATTGACATTGGTCCTGCTCAACAACCTCAAACATCAAGCGGGTGGACTCTTGAATTGTCCCCTCAGCTTCCTTTCGGCTTTCCTGTAGCCCATGAGCCCTGAGAGCAGAGCAACAGAGGTTCTGCCCACTGATTCAGCTGCTTGCCCTAGCTGCCAGGGAACGAGAATGACCCATGGCCAAAGTGGAAGGCTCCCAAAAATGAACCTTGCCCAGCCTCTTGAAGGGATCCTCTACCCAACATGTCAACTCCTTTTATGCTCAGATTGGCCCCATCATCTCTGCCACTTGCTTGGGGATGGCTAACGTGGGCTTCCATGTATGAGAGAGTAGATGACTCACTGCTGGAAGGGAAGCTACAGGGAACCAGGCAGAGGAACTTCTCAGTAGTGGCGCCCTCTCTGTAGAACGCCCTACTGTCAGATGGCAAGGAGATGAAGAACACAACTTTTAGAAGACATCTGAAGGCAGCCCTGTTTCAGGAAGTTTTTTTAATGTTTGACATCTTATGTTTTTATATCTGCTGGAAGCTGCCCAGAGTGGTTGGGACAACCCAATCAGCTGGGCAAGGTTCCTTCTTCTTCTTCTTCTTCTTCTTCTTCTTCTTCTTCTTCTTCTTCTTCTTCTTCTTCTTCTTCTTCTTCGCAATGGTATCTCTAGTATAACCCTCTCTCCTTTCTTTACCCAACAGAGTCTTCTCGAAAAGTATCCAGATGTAGTGTTTATTGAAATCGACGTGGATGATGCTCAGGTAAATTCTAGAGTGCGGCTGTCAAACTTGAAGTGTGTGTGTGTGTGTGTGTGTGTGTGTGAGAGAGAGAGAGAGAGAGAGAGAGAGAGAGAGAGAGAGAGAGAGAGAAAGGAAAGAAAGAAAGAAAGAAAGAAAGCTGTAGCTATGCATTTTAAGGACTCGTGTCTTGGGGAAACTCTCACACTTTGCAGAGGGCTCTGGACAATGTCCTCTTAGGGGGCAGAGTGGTACTCAGACTTCGTTGCCAAGCATTCAGCTTGGGACCGGGACCACCTGAAGAATGGTCTCACCCCTTTTAGACCTACTAGATCACTGTGATCTGCGGGAGGGTCCTCTTGCAGATGCCCATCTTATCAGGAGGTCTGTTCTGCGCAAGACAGGGATCAGCCTTTAGTGCTCTGACACCCAAACTTCAGAATTCCCTCTCCTTGAATACTCAACGGGCTCTGCCTCTGTTGTCTTTCCGGTGCCTGCAGAAGACCTTCCTCTGTCAACAAGCCGTTTCAGTTGTGGCCTTTCCCTGGTCTGTGTTGGGAATGCTTTTAGGATATATCATTGTTCACTCACGTATTGTTTGCCACCCTGGCCTCCTCTGGAAGAAAGGGTGTCATTTATGTTTAACGAACAACCCCAGGCTTCAGCGGAACAAACTGAAAACAGCTTCATGCTATAGCAATCCCAGAAATAAGGATGGAACTATGTAAAGGTGAACCTGGGCTTTTAAAACTGCTCGAAATGCAGAATTTCTCTTGCCAAGGAGCCCTGGGAATTTGTAGCTTGGCCAGTGCTGACCATTCCATTCTCAAGCCTTGGCTTCACAGAACTAAACTTCCCAGGCAACAGGGAATTTACTGTTTAAACTGGCTTCACTACATGGTGTGGTAGATAGGGTGTGATATTTTGCAATTTTCGGCATTTACCCAGCTGCAATTTACAAAATTCTTTTTTTGGGGTGGGTGGATATTAAAATGGTATAGAACTTTGGAATAAATATTGGCTATTCCTCCATTAGCCTAATGGCAGGCAAGCATGACATTGTGCAATTGGAGCATTGCTGTTCCATAGTTTTTATTCCCGTATGGCTAAGAGAAATGCAAACGGGCGACTTCTGCATAATCTGGTTTGCCTCGGAGCAGGCAAAATGAGCTGCAGCCTCCTTGCCTTGCCTTGCCTTGCAGAAAATATCCCCGTTTCACCTTATTCTTCTCATGTCTTGTTACGCTGCTGTTTCTACGGTGATATACGCTCGGTATTTATCATTCCTGTTATACAAAAATCTCCAAATGGGTCCGAACCTCAATGTCTAAAACTCCTGGTAGAGGACAAGGATCCAGAGATCACACTAAGGGTGGCCAAATTCTGTGCGACTGCCATAAAACTTAGGGAACAAGCTGTAACTACCAAAATGATTAAGGTTTTAAATGACCATTTCAGGTTATATTTTAGTGCTCAAGATTTAATACAGTGGTGCCTCGCAAGACGGAAAGAATCCGTTCCACGAGTCTCTTCGTCTAGCGGTTTTTTCATCTTGCGAAGCAACCCTATTAGCGGATTAGCACTATTAGCGGTTTAGCGGCTATTAAAGGCTTAAGGGATTAGCGGATTAGCTGCTAAAAGGCTATTAGCAGCTTAGTGCCTTAGAAAAAGGGGGTGGGGAGCGGAAAAAAATCGCAAGAATCGCAATACATTTTCGTCTTGCGAAGCAAGCCCATAGAGAAATTCGTCCTGCGAAGCGCATTGAAAAACGGAAAACCCTTTCGTCTTGCGGGTTTTCCGTCTTGCGAGGCATTCGTCTTGCGGGGCACCACTGTATATATATTTTAACTGCCGCTATACCTGAATTGTTTCTGTTATACCCAATTGCAATTCAATGGTATTCCTGTTGCGTTTTATGATTTTCCTCACTGGTCTGTGACTGTAATAATAAAATTCATTCATACCTCTTATTCTTCTCCTTCCCTCCCTCTCCTCTCCCCCTCACCCTCAAATTTCTACAAGTGGTTCAGCTTCTTTTCAGGTTTTCCTGATCTTGGGTACCAACTCGTGTGCTCAACCTAATACAGATAACCTCTTTCATCTCCTCTAGGATGTTGCCGCTCACTGTGACGTCAAGTGCATGCCAACATTCCAGTTCTACAAGAACAATCAAAAGGTATGTGTAGTCCCTCATTTTCGGCAAAACAACTTGGGGGGGGGGCGTGGGACGCCACCTCCAGAATTATTTTTGGGTGGGGAAGGGAGGCACTATATTCAGTTGTTGGGGGTCTTGTGAAGCATCCCTCTTGGCTCAACCTACCTGGATTTCTGCCCTCATTACCCAAAACTCTGTACAAGGTTGTATGTACAGTGGTACCTTGCTTCTCAACCTAAATCTGTTCCGGGAGTCCGTTCGACTCCCGAAACGTTTCAAAAACCAAGGTGTGGCTTCCGATTGGCTACAGGAGCTCCCTCCACTCACTCGGGAAGCTGCGGAAGCAGTGTCTGCCGTTTGGCTTCCGAAAAGTGCTCACAAACCGGAACACTCGCTTCCGGGTTTGCGGCATTTGGGAGCCGATTTCTTTGGGAGCCAAGCCGTTCGGGAAACAAGGTATCACTGTAAACAGTGACACACACACCTGGTGGCAAAGGGATGCCTGTTAAGTCTACCTGGCACCAGATTGCATCATGAGCATCGCTTGTTAGGTTATGGGTAGCAGTGGCCATGGCCGGGGGAATACTGCAATTCTCTGGCAGTATTCAAAATTAGCCAGGCATGTTTGTGACTGGCGGGGGTCCTATTTCTGCCACATGGAGATCTCTGGGTGCCATGCTGGCGACAGACAACTCCACCTGGCTGGTCCCTCCAGCTTTCTTGAGCAGGTAAGTAGAAAAGCTTATTTATTTCATTTATAGCCCCCTACTCAGTTAATCCCTGCAACAACCCCGTGAGGTGGGTTAAGAGGCTGCGACTAGCTCCAAGGTCATGCAGCAAGCTTCAGGACGGAATGCAGATTTGAACCCCGATTCCCCAGGTCCTGGTCTGACACTCTAACCACTAAACCACACTGCCTCCCTAGAGTACTTCTGCTCTGGGGCAGCTCTATATATTAAGCAGATAAATAAATAGGGGGAAAGCAAAACGTCCTTTAGAGAACGATCTGAAATGTTTTCCTTGAAGCATGAATTCGTTTTATTCCAGATTGTTTTATTTGATGTGCTCTCAACTACTTTAGAGATTTTTCCTTTAAAATATAAAGCAGCGTAGAAATGAGGAATAAAATCCTGCTGATTAAAAGGAACATTTGTTTGTGGTGATGGTAACCTTGGTTTAAGGTGCCGTATATATGTGTGTGGGATGTTATTAGGGTTTATAGAGAAAAGTACAAAACTTCCTCTTTTTTTGTCCAAACTGAAACTTATCTAAATACAATAAAAACGAAGAGGAGGAGGAGAAAGGAGTAAAGAAAAATATTTAATTTAAAAAAAAGATTAAGAGGGAGAAAATGAAATTCAGAAGGGACTTCCGATTCTTCTGTCTGCTATATGTAAACAACATTGACTTCTACTGCTCCAATAGAACACCCAACAATTAGCCTTATATGTTTGAGTTTCTAACACTGCACAAGTAATAACAAAAGTGGAATTCTGAGGGTAGGATGAATGACAGAGAGAGAGGCTGGAAACTGAGAATGAAGCTGCTAAGAAACCTGTGTCTGGTGACTTCTGTCTGGAACGGGAGAAAATCACAATCATCTTGACATGAAAAGCACGCATCTTTTGAGCGTCCAGAAACTATAAGTGTTAGCAAGTGTGCATTTCTGTGTGGCTTTGAATGCTCTCAATTTGTCTGCTTTGTTACTTCAAAAGTGCTGGTTTGAAAGAAAGGCCTGAACTTGGAATTCCTGTATTTCAGGTGCATGAATTCTCTGGAGCGAACAAAGAGAAGCTGGAAGAAACCATCAAGAATCTAAAGTAACCTAACCCACAGATTCCTAAATCATAAAAAAAGTGCTGACTGTTAAATTATAGCCTTTTCTACATAATGAACTGATCAAGTTAGATCATGTATCCAAATACACTTTTGACTCGTTGGCCTGTAAATGAGAAGAATAAAAATGTATAAAACGGGTGTCGCTGCATGAATCTTGTGGCTTCGCTGTTAAAAAACACAATACAACAAGCGTCAGCTATGTATTCCTTTATTACAGCTGTCAGTAAGAAAGTAAGCAAATTTAGAAGAAAGCAGAGTTTAAAACTTAAGGAAAACAACCTTGTTGGGGGTTAGTTTTACATTGAGCTGAATGCATGGCGCCAAAATATTTATGTGTATGTTTAACAGGTGGTAGCAAATTTTTAAATTTTTTTAAGGGCTCAAAACAATTGTAAGCTGCTCTCAACCAAGACCCCTTTCCTTAGGGTATGGACAACATTTAATCAATATGTTGGTTTACCTAAATCATTTTTATTTCAAAATACCCACACATTAAAAGAATAGCATTTTTATGCAGTGAAGGGTAGAAATCCAGCATTAATTTTGTAACCTCCACTATGGATTGGAAGGAGGGTGTTTTTGAGCATCCTTATGGGGGCAATAAAATCTCTCCCCCCCGCCCGCTCATACCAGATGTTTTCCAGAAGAAAAATGGTTGCAGGCTTGTAAGGTAATAAAAGAGGACAGAGGATTCTACACATGCCCCTACCACTCCTTTAAAACTGGACATCCTACTTACTACAAATCTTTCCCAACACCTAACCCTTGGTGTACACAGGCTCAGGCTTTCAGCATATTCGTGTTACGCAAGCAACAGGAGCAAACTGGCATGTTTATGAATGAGATTTTGGCAGTTAAAAGAGGGAGTAGTCATTTATTGTGCTGAATTTCTTGCCAGAGTAAGCCACGTGCCCGTCAGACTTTTAGGACCGCCTTCCCAGTGTTTTCTCCTTTGAGCATTCCCATGAATGCTGCCGGCATGTTTTCAAAGCCCTGGGTGATGTGTTCTTGGCACTTAATTTTCCCCTGTACAAAACAAAAAAATGGGTTTTAGATTTCAGTTTGTTTCTAAACAATCCATGAAAAAGTTTCCACTTTAATTTACTGTATCAGGGTGGGGGCACTGAGCCAGGTTAATAATAATAATAATATTTATACCCCGCCCATCTGGCTGGGTTTCTCTGGGCGGCTCCCAACAGAACACTAAAAACAGAATAAAACTTCGAAAAGGTTTTTTCTTCTTCTAAAAGTCAGATAGTTGTTTACTTCCTTGTCATCTGATGGGCGGGCGTTCCACAGGGCGGGCGCCACCACCAAGAAGGCCCTCTACCTGTTTCCCTGTAACCTGCCTTCTCGCAGTGAGGAAACCACCAGAAGGCCCTCAGAGGTGGACCTCAGTGTCTGGGCAGAACGATGGGGGTGGAGACGCTCCTTCAGGTATACAAATGCCCAGCTGCCCCACTTTTCACCTGGGGTAGCACAGACACTCCCAACCCTCATTCTCATTCGGGGGAGGGGTTCTTTTATCTCCAACTGTTGTAGGCTCTTACCGCTCATGGCAGCCAAAAAACTTACTTCCCTTCCCCACCAAAAAATTATATTTCAGTCTGGTATGGGGTGATGGCACCTTGGTTCTCATGGTGACCCCTGAATTAGGCTGAAGCCCAGAGGGAAACCCCTCTTTGGGGTCGACCTTCCATGTTTTCCCAGCTTGACTTTAAGTTGTTTTACAGCAGGAATGTACAGTGGTACCTCGGGTTACATACGCTTCAGGTTACACACTCCGCTAACCCAGAAATAGTGCTTCAGGTTAAGAATTTTGCTTCAGGATGAGAACAGAAATCGGGCTCCGGCAGCGCGGCGGCATCAGCAGGCCCCATTAGCTAAAGTGGTGCTTCAGGTTAAGAACAGTTTCAGGTTAAGAACGGACCTCCGGAAATAATTAAGTACTTAACCTGAGGTACTACTGTATACACTTCCAGGTTTGCCATGACCGCAACCCGAAGATCCCGTATGTAGAGGGATCTGAGAGAAATTCGCTGTCCCAAGAGTTTCAAAAATTACAAAACCTCTATCACAATATGGACTTCAAACTGGTTTCGGATGATATACCGCCCAGCCCTAACGCACATCATGATTCATGATATATTGCCAGGTCATTAATTATGAGACCAATATCACAATATGGACTTGGGTCAAGCTTCACAATTCTAAGGTCCAAAGACAACACAGAACAAACTTACCTCTGCGACCCATTTCAACAGCGCCGTCATGCCTTCCTCTCTCCTGTCCGCCCAGCGCTGGACTACGAACCCTTCCATGCGCAGCTCTTTTAGGATCATCATAAGCTGCATATAAGGTCCTGGAAGAGACATGAGGGAAAAGGGTTAGTGAAATTTGCACGCTACAAGCAGTTTGCACCAGCTTTAGCTTCATGTTAGAATTGCACAGTTGGAAGGAACATCGGACATCATTTATTCCAACCCCCCAAACTCAGCGCAGGGTGCAAATACTAGTCATGGCTCAGTGGCGGAGTTATCCTGCAGGGTCAATGCCTGGCGTCTCCAGGTAAAGGGACCCCTAACCATTAGGTCCAGTCGTGACCGACTCTGGGGTTGAGTGCTCCTCTCGCTTTATTGGCCGAGGGAGCCGGCATACAGCTTCCAGGTCATGTGGCCAGCATGACTAAGCCGCTTTTGGCGAACCAGAGAAGCGCACAGAAACACCGTTTACCTTTCCGCTGGAGCGGTACCTATTTATCTACTTGCACTTTGAGGTGCTTTCGAACTGCTAGGTTGGCAGGAGCAGGGACCGAGCAACGGGAGCTCACCCCGTCGCGGGGATTCGAACCACCGACCTTCTGATTGGCAAGTCCTAGGCTCTGTGGTTTAACCTACAGCGCCACCCGCGTCCCTTGGTGTCTCCAGGTAGGACTGGCAATTTCCCCTGCCTCAAACTTCAGAGCCACAACCGGTCAGGGTTGACAATACTGAGCAAGACAGGCTAATGGTTTGACTTGGTGCAAAGAGACTTCCTACATTCCTGTAGTTTTCATGGCAAGCTTCTATCGCTGCCTGGGAGACCAAGGCAGTGTGCAAGCTCATTTCTCTTCAAAAAAATGAAATCAAGCGTATTTTTCAATACGAACAAGTGTCTTCCCCCCCATCTTTTTGCAAATCCAGTTGAGCAAATATTTCAGCTGCACAGTTAATGCAGGCTTTTCCTAGCTGATAACTTGCCCCCCCCCCCGCTCTTTCCCTTCATAATCCAGAGGTGCTTCTGCAATAGGGGTTTAAGATAGCCGTGCTTGGTCCCTCTCACTTCTTACTTTTTTCATCACCAAATTGCTTTCCTCCTCCCTGTTTTCCCTGTGCTTCTTCCTGTCTGCAGGAGGAAAAGTTGGGGAAAGGAACCTGCAGAAGGTCAGGCAACTGAGCAACTCTTTCAGTCACCTTGGAACTGCCAAGAGGAAAGATGCCATCTTTGAGCAAAGCCCAGTTAACCATTGTTCCGCAACTTCCCATTCCAGCAGAGATCGCAGAGCTTTCATATAATCCTGTTGCACAGCTCCCCCAACAGTCAACATAAGCTCAGAGCAGAACTGTTGTTTTTTTAAATAAATAAAAAGCCCACAAAAAACTGCGCTCTTCGCTTTGTCATTCTTACCAACAGCCCTGTGAGGTAGGCGACACTGAAGCACTGCCTCTTGCTTAATTCTGCCCAAACTGTACAGCTAGGTAAAGGTAAAGGGACCCCTGACCATTAGGTCCAGTCTCCGACTCTGGGGTTGCAGCACTCATCTCGCTTTATTAGCCAAGGGAGCTGGCGTACAGCTTCCGGGTCATGTGGCCAGCATGACTAAGCCGCTTTTGGCGAACCAGAGCAGTGCACAGAAAAGCCATTTAACTTCCCGCTGGAGCGGTACCTATTTATCTACTTGCACTTTGACGTGCTTTCGAACTGCTAGGTTGGCAGGAGCAGGGACCGAGCAACGGGAGCTCACCCCGTCTCAGGGATTCGAACCGCCAACCTTCTGATCGGCAAGTCCTAGGCTCTGTGGTTTAACCCACAGCGATTTTTAACCGAGGTTTCTAGGCCCGATACTCTTTTTCATTACATCCCAGCAGCTGAAAGGAGTAACTGTGGATGCCAATCACGAACCAGTGATTAGCAAGTTTCGCTACCGCTTCCAAATGCTTTGCAAGAGAAATGGTGAGCTGACTTGTACCAACCGTCCCACTAACTTCAGAAGACTAGGAGTGTTTGGAAACTGCATTGGCGGGGGGGAGGGCAGATAACCCAACTAGAAGCCAACTAGGAGCCCAAGTTTCAATTGCTCAACTGTGCTGCTACGATAAGGGGGAACGCTGAAATTATTTTCAAAGCAGCAGCAAGTGGTTTCTTTTTTATATATATATAATTTTTTATTAATTTTTCAACTTACCATTTTCAACAGTAATGAAACATACTGTCATTTCTTACACCATTTCTTTTATTTACTTCCACCAATCACATCTGACAATTTTCCAATCTAATCACTTAATCACACTTCTTACTTCCCCTATTACATTTAACTCTCAAAACTAGCATCTCTCTTCTTTGCAATATTTCATATATTTCTCCTTACAAAACTGTCTTGTAGTCCTACTAGCGTAATTTGTTGATTACAGTAGCAGCAAGTGGTTTCTAGCTCACTACGGACCTCTTGTGGTGTCAAACTATTCTGCTCCTCAAATAGGTATTTCAGAAATGTTGCCCGTATGGCCTTATCAAGCTACACTGAATGCTACTATACAAAGGATCCCTGAAAAGATCCAGCCAACGTTATAGCCTTTGTTGTTGTTTTTGAGCAGGAGCTTCTGTCGTCTACACTCCGGTTGCTTCCACACACTAACCCAGGGGTCGGCAAACTACGGGGCCAGATGCGGCCCACCAGGCTCGTAAATCCGGCCTGCAGACCCTACTGCCCGCTCAGTCAGTCCCCGCGTTAAACCAGCGCAGTGCGGAGGCCTCGCCATGCGGGGACTGACTTCCACAACGCTGGCGTGGCTTCGGATTTCTGCAGGAAGCTCCTGCAGCCAATCCGAAGCCGCGGACGCCTCTTGGCCGCCATGTATGGCCAAGAGGGAGGAAGCGGCGGCGGCAGCCTGCTTCTGCCGCCCCGGCCAGCAGTATGGGCTCTGCGCCCCGCAGACCCCTGGCCGAGGCAGAAGACAATGATGACGCTGCTGAAGACGAGGTGGCGGTGGTGTGAGTGGCGGGTCCTTTCAGGAGAGGGGGGGGTCCAGCCCCCGACAAGGTCTGAGGGACAGTGGACCAGCCCCCTCCTGAAAGGTTTGCTGACCCCTGCACTAACCGTTTCTCACTGCCTCCATTTCCATCTCTCACTGGAGGCAGTGAGAGATTTTACTTTCCTGGGCTCCATGATCACTGCTGCTGGTGACAGCAGTCCCAAAATTAAAAGACACCTGCTTCTTGGGAGAAAAGCAATGACAAACCTAGACAGCATCTTAAAAAGCAGAGACATCACCTTGCCAACAAAGGTCCGTATAGTTAAAGCTATGGTTTTTCCAGTAGTGATGTATGGAAGTGAGAGCTGGACCATAAAGAAGGCTGATTGCCGAAGAATTGATGCTTTTGAATTATGGTGCTGGAGGAGACTCTTGAGAGTCCCATGGACTGCAAGAAGATCAAACGCATCCATTCTGAAGGAAATCAGCCCTGAGTGCTCATTGGAAGGACAGATCCTGAAGCTGAGGCTCCAGTACTTTGGCCACCTCATGAGAAGAAAAGACTGCCTGGAAAAGACCCTGATGTTGGGAAAGATGGAGGGCACAAGGAGAAGGGCACGACAGAGGATACAAGTTTTACCTGTTTGGGGCACTGTGTCATTGTACAAGGAGATGGCGCCACACACAGCAATTCTCCCAAATTTCTTCATCTGGCCCAGAGCAACAGTTGAAAACTCGCCTCCGACCTGTTCAGATAAAGACCGTTACAATGTGCCATGATGCAATGCATTGAAACAAACACTAAGGGGTTTCTGCTACAATTCCCAGCACATACTGTACATTTCCCAGTATTCTTTGGGGGAAACACATGACTGCTAAACTGGTGCAAGCATGCGTTATTAAATGCACGGTGTGCATGTAGATTTGACCACAGTACCTTTCTCTTTTCTCTCTCTGGCCACTTTTAATTTTTTGGGTGAGGGGAGGCAGTTTCCCCCCCCCCCCCCGGGGAGCACTTTGCATGCATATCTGCTTAAATAAAATCAACTTCGGAGTTTGGACACTCTGACAGTTTTCTTTACTATTGAAAAACTACCCAGAAGGGGAGGAAGGTTGCTTTGTGTACTGGAAACCAAGCCAGGGGTGGATCTACACACGGGGGGGGGGGGGGGGGCGACTCTATAAATAAGTCAGAAATTAAATTGTTATAACAAAGGTGGGGGGGGACCACAATGTAAAAAAAATGTATAGAAAATGTTCTCTCTCTGGTGCCATCTAGTGGTGCGTGTTTGTAAGGAATTCAAAACGTCGTTTGAATTCAACCGTTAAGAGCAACGGTTGCAGGAGCTAGGTATGTTTATAGTCTGGGTAAGAAGAGCTACAATTCCCAAAGTTCCCTAGAAACAGGAACTGCCTGTTAAACCATTTTAGGAATTGTACCTCTAGAGGTCTGGTAAAAACTCTCAGTGCCCTTTACAAATGACAGTATCCAAGTAGTACAATACTGCTTTGAGCGTATTCTGCGGATGGGGCCGAAGTTTTCAAACCGAAAAAATTTGCTGCAAGCAGTATCTCTTATTTCCAGGAAATTGAGGAGGTCAGGAACCAGGCCCCTGCAGTTACCGTATTTGTCGCTCTATAAGACGCACCAGACCACAAGGCGCACCTTGTTTTTGGAGGAGGAAAACAAGGGAAAAAATATTCTGAATCTCAGAAGCCAGAACAGCAAGAGGGATCGCTGCGCAGTGAAAGCAGCAATCCCTCTTGCTGTTCTGGCTTCTGGGATAGCTGCGCAGCCTGCATTCGCTCCATAAGACGCACACACATTTCCCCTTACTTTTTAGGAGGGAAAAAGTGAGTCTTATAGAGCAAAAAATACGGTATACGTTGGGAAGATCAAACTGGCAAGTCAATGCAGGTGTTCAAGTTATTCCAGGCAGGCTTGTTTTTACAAGGTAGGCTTGTCTGGTTCAGCACACAAATCTTAGCTCCAACTTGCTGCAGGTGTGCAAGTCACTGTGGCTCGCTCAGCACCTATCCCGCCTGACATGTATGATCTAGCTGAGATTCCTGGATTAGAGCAGGTTGGACTAGATGACCCTAGAATGACCCCTTTCCATCTCTACGATTCTTCGCATTGGGACAGCCTCAGGCTGTTGTTTGCCCAACACCAAGGATGTTTTGCAGTTCACTTGCTACAGTGAAGTCTGTGCACTTGCATAACCTTGCTCTAGCGAGGTTAGACCAAAAGCTTTTTACAGCGTCCCACCCCAAACAAGCAAACAATACCAAAAAGCTTTCCTTCAATCAGGGGTGGAGCGTGCGGGGGTCCCAGGAGGCACAATTTTTAGGGGGGGGTGAACCAGGCGTCTCCATCCTGCCCTGCTTGTTTGCTAGGGGTCTCTGGGACCCGGAGCCTGGCCTCGTATCCGCATCCCCGGGCCCCTTGCTGAATGGTCGCCCGGCCAGCGCCAGGGGGACTCGACCGTGTGACGTTGACATATGAGAGTGCTGGAGGTGAAATAGTTAAACAGGTTACCCAATCAGAACCCAGGGGGTGGAGTCAGAGAGACTATAAAACCAGCTCTGGGAGGGCCAAAGGGAGGAGTTTGTTGGGAGTTGGGTGGTTGGTTGGAATGGGAGTGAATTGGGATAGTGTCTGTGGGGAGGCTGAGTTAGTGTAGCGAAATAAGCTGGGTCAGGAACAGTTAGGGGCTAGGGAGACAAGTAAATATCTGAGAGGTGGTTTAGTGAGAGAGAGCAAGTAGTGGAAGTTATAAGTCTGGATAGGCACCCTATGATTGTAATTGACCGATACCGTTTATGAAACCACACGCTTGTTAAACTGCAATAAATAAACAAAAGTTTATGTTCCAATTTAACCCTGACTGGACTCAGCATTGTACCAGGTAGGGCCTGGGTGGTGGCAGCGAGAAATAAAGTGGTGGCACAGGAATCAATAGACGGTGAAACGTCCGGGGACCCTGTGTGATCGCCACAGACCGCCAAGGGCCGCACCGGCTGGCTGGGCTCATTCCTGTGTGAGTAGCTGGCACAGTGCAGCCCTGCTTGGCTTCAGCTGCAAGGGCTTAGCCATGGGCTCCATAAGCCCTCCATGCCCCACGTGCCCACCTGGCAACATTGGCATCGGCGGCTGGGGCGGTGGGTTCTGTTCACCCTCCACACCCCCCCCCCAGTGTGCATGCGCACATGCTGTAGGTGCCAGCAAAAACGGCCTCCACATTTCAAGAGTTGGCGCTCCGTTTGAGCTTACGTTGTCAAAGTAGCAGTCGTAGCCGTCGGGCGAAGCTTTCTTCAGGGCCTCTTCCAGAGACCCCACCGTCTTATAGTTGAAGGCTTCATCATAGCCAATTTCTTTGAGGAAGGCCACTTTCTTGTCCGAACCTGCACAGCCAACCACTTTGCAACCCTGCAGGATAAAGAGAAGTTATATAACGTTTCCTGGCACTGCTTGTGCCATTTCCAAATCCATTTGTTTTTCACGCCATTCAGGAAACCATCACAACGCTACACGCTCAAAAGGAAACCGGACCCACAGCTTTCTTCCTGCCATTTCTCATCCATGCTCCTCTTTGGACCACTGCAGCGTCCTTAATTCTCCTGACTGTGCAAGCCGAACGAGCCCATGCATGATAAACAACTCTGCGTCATCGTCACGGGCGGAGCATCAAGCTTTGTGACAACAAGCAAAAGGGCCAAAGGAGATTAACAAAAATCTTCAAGACAACCATGCCTGCAGAAAGAAAAACCCTCTCCTGCCATCGAAACAAAGTGAACATTGCATGCCAATACACTTCTCCCATCTGCTAACCTAGCAGTTCGAAAGGGTAGGAAGGGGAATAAAAGATCAGGCTAAGTTCAAATTGAAAGCCAGGTGGAATAGCTCTGTCTTACAGGCCCTGCAGAAGGACGTTAAATCCTGCAGGGCCCTGGTCTCATGGGACAGAGCATTCCACCAGATTGGAGCCATCACTGAGAAGGCCCTGGCCCTGGTGGATAGTCTGACTTCCTTAGGGCCCGGGACCTCTAAACTATGATTATTCATGGACCTTAAGGTCCTCTGCACGACATACCAGGAGAAGCGGTATGTACTGCCTGGGACACTTCCTCCGAGTCCCCCTGTCCTTTCTGCTCTGGGCCCATAATACCAACGTGTTTTTCCACGACCGCTTACCTTTATTTTCGCGATCTGCCCGGCCACACTCCCCACAGCCCCAGCTGCAGCGTTGATCAGGACGGTATCTCCAGGTTTCATCTGACAGATCTCAAGCAGGCCAAAGTAGGCAGTGAGCCTGGGAGGGAAAGAGGGGAGGGAGGGAGAAAAAGTTAGCTTGTCAAGGATGTCGAAAGGAGCATGGCGTCCTTCTCACGCCAACCTCCCCAAGCTGCTTTGCGAGGCTGGTACCACTCTGGCAGCGGCGAGGGTTGGGCTGGCATTCGGTGGGCTCCCTTTGCCCTCTATATCCCCCCCCCCCGCCTGGTGCAGACAGCTCCCATTGCTCAGTCTCTGCTTCTGCCAACCTAGCAGTTCGAAAGCACGTCAAAGTGCAAGTAGATAAATAGGTACCACTCCGGCGGGAAGGTAAACGGCATTTCCATGCGCTGCTCTGGTTCGCCAGAAGCAGCTTAGTCATGCTGACCACATGACCTGGAAGCTGTAAGCCAGCTCCCTCGGCCAATAAAGCGAGATGAGCGCCGCAACCCGAGTCGGCCACGACTGGACCTAATGGTCAGGGGTCCCTTTACCTTTAAATACAGTGGTACCTCAGGTTACAGACGCTTCAGGTTACATATGCGTTAGGTTACAGACTCCGCTAACCCAGAATAAGAACTTTGCTTCAGGATGAGAACAGAAATCACGTGGCGGCGGCAGCGGGAGGCCCAATTAGCTAAAGTGGTACCTCAGGTTAAGAACAGTTTTGGGTTTAAGAGCGGACCTCCAGAACGAATTAAGTTCTTAACCCGAGGTACCACTGTATATCCATAAAAAGGGGACATTATGGGGGGCAGGCTTGGGTCGTGGGGGCGGAACCTCCGTTAATTGAGTGGTTTCAGGAGAGCCAGTGTGGTGTAGTGGTTAAGAGCGGTAGTCTCCTAATCTGGTGAAATGGGTTCGATTCCCCGCTCCTCCACATGCAGCTGCTGGGTGACCTTGGGCCAGTCACACTTCTTTGAAGTCTCTCAGCCCCACTCACCCCACAGAGTGTTTGTTGTAGGGGAGGAAGGGAAAGGAGAATGTTAGCCGCTTTGAGACTCCTTAAAGGGAGTGAAAGGTGGGATATCAAATCCAAACTCTTCTTCTTCTTCTTTAATGCTTTTCAATGGCTTTTGTGGATCTGGAGGGGGGAGAGCTACACAACCGGCTACACAACCGGGTCTATGCCTTCTCACATGTGGCACAAGCGCCACGATGCGTCAGTGCCCAAAAGTGAGTGAAAGCCACACACTTGAAGCTCATCCCCAAAGCTTCTGTGCCACTTCCAAGGCTACTCACCCAGGCATGCCAATAGCTCCCAGAGCCAAAGATCGGGGCAGTTTTTCCGGCCAGTTAGGTAGCATAGGAAACAGCTCTTTGCTTGTGGAGATGAAGTGAGTTGTCCAGCCTGCTCTTGCTAGGGCGAAGGAACCCACAGGGAACGTGGGGCACTTGCTTTCCAGAACTCTGTATATATTTTTATGTTAAAAAAAAAAAAAGCACAGTTGCATCAGCAAAACTGCTCTGCGTACAGCAAAGTGAAAGCAGATTTTGTCATTTATATCTAAACAGGTATCAAGCAGCTGCAACAATTTACTGTGCAGAGAGAGGTACCGGAGAGGATTTTTTTGCATAGAACCGGCAGCATGCTCTCCAAAGATGGGACACAGGTTACACTGATGATATGCTCTACAGACTTAATGCAGTGCCGTACCATAGCCACACCTTCTGCCAAAGAATTGTGGGAACTGTAGTTAGTTAAGAGTGCTGAGGGTTATTAGCTGAAAGTTCTTCCCTCCACAGACCTACAATTCCCGGAGAGGTTTAACCATCACTTCCTTTTCCCAAAATTCTTTAGGGGAAGTCACATGCAATACAGACAGGGCTCCTGACACTATAGCTCAGCACTATAGCTATGCCCGGCTTCAAATCCTGCCATCCCCAGCTATGACTGAGAAAGACTGTCTGAAGCTCTGGGGATCTGCCACTAATGGGTGTGGACTGTACCAGTGGCGTAGCGTGGGTTGTCAGCACCCAGGGCAAGGCAAGTAATTTGCACCCCCTAACCCGTGGATTTGCGCCCCCTAACCCGTGGATTTGTGCCCCCTAACCCGAACCCCCAGATGTTGCGCCCGGTGCGGCTGGCCCCCCCTGCACCCCCCACGCTACACCACTGGACTGTACTCAGATACAGGAATCATTGGTTTAAGGCAGGAAGCTGCCTACGTTTCTAATATCAATCACCACAAATCTACTAAAACACAGTGCTTTTTTCTAAAAAAAAAATGTTTAGGGGTACTCTCATTTTGACTCAAGAAAATCACCATTTTATAATTCAAATCGGGGAAAATAAATACAGTAAATGGACAAAAGTAGAAAGATTCACAATATGTTTAGGGGTATGTGTCCCCCCAGAAAAAAGCACTGCTAAAATATAATGTGTTCCCTGAAACTTTAATTCTGTTTCCAGTCTGTTTCTCTCCCTCTCTCACACGCACACATGCTTGTTTAAAGAACTCCACCTTAAACATCTGCAAAGTGCAAAAGATATGCTAGAGCTACTTTATATTAACTAAGACTCAATGATAGCAGCAGCAACACAGCTAGCAACACCAGCAAAATCTTTTCACAAACACAGATATATATTGATGGAGAACCTTACTTTGCAACTTGGGATCCTAACATTGTATCCCCTTCCTTCAGATGAATCCTGCTGTATGGTCTGCAGAGAACAAAACAAAACACACCAACAAGACGGGCTTGTCAGAGAATGCCTTTGCAGGAATGGGAGCAATTTGCACCGGCATTTGGGATTCGAACCCAGAACCAGCCTTTTACTATGCGTCTTGTTTTTTGCCTTTATAAACTTTTGATAACCACGGCCGCTTCAAAACACAAGAGCATGCAACAAGAGGCATGCTATCCAAGTCCATGTTTTCGTTAGGGTGTATACCTCGGAGTTTGCCAACTGACCAGAGCAATGGCCTGGCCTGCTCCTGCGCGGTCAACAACCACCTGGAGAGCAGAGCTACAGAACAACTCATAGATGAATTTTACACAGTCAGTATATAAACGTTCTAAACTACCAGCATTTGCAGAGAGAAGTTGTTATTAAAGGCACTGGTAAGAACTGGTAAGATTAACAACCCTACTAATGGCAAAAGCAACAGAAATGAAATGCTAATGGCAATATAATGCATGGGTGATCAAGACCACACAGAGGACAGAATAAGCTGTTAACAATGGGCGGTCAGTCTATAATGAGGAACTTTCTCTACAGTGTTGGAAATTTCATAAAATTGCCTGTTGACGTTCCTCAAAAGCGTGTCATAATATAGCGAAGTAGGTTCAGCTACTTCCTGGTCATGGCCTCAGCATTTGAAAGTATATTTTTATCTTATATTTTTAATGACAAATTGCTCATAGGAGAATTCCGTACAGGGATTTCAAATCCTGAAGTCGTAGGCTGTGGTGACAGACTTAGCCTCTGGAAGCTTACACCAATTTACTGTTAAAACTCTGCTACAGAATAAGCTCTCAAGGGAAGACAAAACCTGCGCTCCAACACAATGCTCAACCACAGATTCAGCTATTCTTCGGCTCACACTCTCGGTTTCCTCTTTCCTCACGGCCGTGAAGAAATTAGAAACTTCTGCTTTCGAATAACTGTGGTTTGCTGCGATGCCTGAAACCTTGTCTGTAGTTATTTGTTATGTCTGGTTAGTGGAAATGAGCCAAATTTGTTAACTATGGTTTGGAGTTGGCTTGGTTCCACTAACTATGGCTAAGACTACATAGCTACATCTTGTTGGAGTTTGGGGCAACACAGCAAGTTTTGCAAACTTTCAAAACCGAAGTGAAAGATTCTGAGCTCTTCTTGATGGCCACAGCGACAAAGGAGCATGCGAGAGCCTAAGGTTTGCTGTGGGCTCATTCACATAATGCAAAACTATGGTTTCGCCAAGCAGTACTGCAATTTCAGGGTTATACTTCAATGGGTAAGTCCAACAAAAAGAACAATACCTCATATATGGGTCAAGACTGAGGAACACAGTTTCAAGCAGCACCTCTGAAATACAGAATATGCAAAAGTAGATTAATGGACAAACTTGACAATAGATCGGAGACCCACAAGACAATCTTAGTCTCTTAAATTCTTTTTTAAAATAGCCACCATGGGAAGGGAGAACCAGATAGGGTTGGGGCATTTGAAAGGCATCAGGCTGGGATCCAAGACATGTTTACTCAGTAGTAAGTCTTACTAAGTTCGAATCGTAGAGTTGGAAGGGAACCAAGCGGTCATCTAGTCCAACCCTCTGCAATGCAGGAACCGCAACGAAAGAAACCATATCCAGTGGTGTAGCATGGGGAGCACAGGGGCAGTTGCTAGAACAACACCTGGTGCTGCCTGAATACAGCTGCACACTTCTGTCACTGTACGCCGTTGAAAAGAAGCTTTTCCATGCAAACCAAGAAGTGACCTCTCCAGACAGTGACTCTTCTTTCCCTATCTCTGCAGCTGCAAACTCCTGGGTGACATGGAAGTCATTAGGCGTTGAATGAGCATGTGTACTCCATCCATTTTCCTCCCTTCCACCCGCTCCATGTGGCCCTGGGCACTGTCAACCCAAGCTACACCACTGTCCCTATCCAACCTCTGTTCAAAAACCTCCAATGAATGAGAGAGTCTACCACTTTCTGAGACAGTTCATTCCATTATCCAACAACTCTTGACCTGTCCTGTTCTCCGGAGCAGCAGAATACAAGCTTGCTCCACCTCCCTTGGAATCAAATGCAATGAAAATCATTTCTTATCAGCAAATGTTCCACATGCATCCTATTGAGATTCATGTTCTGATGGTGGGCCGAAACGACAAGTCACTGGATTCACCCCTTCAGTTTATTCACATAAAACTTTTGAGTACAAAGGCAAAAATCCCTCTTACCTCCATCCTTCAGTGCCGGCAATTCCACCTCTTTCAGTTCAAAATCACTGTGCTTAGGAAATCCCTCAAAGTGCTTCTTCAAGATCCAAATCTTCGCACGCACCATCTTTCACGTCCTGAGTGATCAAATAAGATTATACAAAATTATAAACCATTAGAGGAATTGCCTGTGTGCTGGTCTCCACACTCTTCGATTGCTGAAGCAAAGGTTTGTGCGTCTCCCCAGCCCCACATTATAACTGGGAACACACTTCTGTGATTTATTTTCTTAATCAGCTCCTTGAACAACAGACTATTGGGAATCCTCCTTGCAATTCCAGGATACCCCAACTAACATTATTTTCTTGCAACCTGCTCTCTTCTTTCCTTTGGATGAAAGCATTGCATCTTTCAGATTTCATCATGCCTATCAGCTGTATAGGGACACGGGTGGCACTGTACGTTAAACCACAGAGCCTAGGGCTTGCTGATCAGAAGGTCGGCAGTTCAAATCCCCGCGACGGGGTGAGCTCCCGTTGCTTGGTCCCTGCTCCTGCCAACCTAGCAGTTTGAAAGCACAAAGTGCAAGTAGATAAATAGGTACGACTCCGGCGGAAAGGTAAACGGCTTTTCTGTGCGCTGCTCTGGTTCGCCAGAAGTGGCTTAGTCATGCTGGGGTTGCGGCGCTTATCTCGCTTTATTGGCCAAGGGAGCCGGCGTACAGCTTCCAGGTCATGTGGCCAGCGACTAAGCCGCTTCTGGAGAACCAGAGCAGCGCATGGAAACGCCATTTACCTTCCCGCCGGAGCAGTACCTATTTATCTACTTGCACTTTGACGTGCTTTTGAACTGCTAGGTTGGCAGGAGCAGGGACTGAGCAACGGAAGCTCACCCTGTCGCAGGGATTCGAACCACCGACCTTCTGATTGGCAAGGTGATTGGCAAGCACATCAAGGTGCAAGTAGATAAATAGGTACAACTTCGGCGGAAAGGTAAACGGCTTTTCTGTGCGCTGCTCTGGTTCGCCAGAAGTGGCTTAGTCATGCTGGCCACATGACCCGGAAGCTGTACACCGCCTGCCTCGACCAATAAAGCGAGATGAGCGACTGGACCTAATGGTCAGGGGTCCCTTTACCTTTTACAATCAGCTGCATAGCACAGCTGACAGAATCCCAATGCATCCTTCCTTTCGTTTGGGTAAAGGGCTATGAAAGAGAGCTGCACTGACATGGCAGATTAGTCCATTTCCCCAACATTTCCCTAACGGTTAATTTCCACATTATACTTCAGCTTTCACAATGTGAAATCCAATTCCAGAAATATAGCAGAATCTGGAACAAAGTTAGCACTCCTTTCTGTGTCGGTTACAAATGGGCGCTTTTTGAAGCAACAGCACAGAAACAAGCACTAATCCTTGCTCTAGGTTTTGCTATATTTCTGGAGCAGATTTTTACATCATGTGAAAGGGCCAGATGTAATGCAGAAGTTAGAGAAAAGTCAGGAAATTTGAGACAAATTGCCATGTGAATATAACCTTGGTTTCCAAACTAGATTTTGTTTTATATACCTGCTTAAAGTCTCCTTAGACAGCCCCTCTTCTCCATCCAAGTCACTCCCTTTTAAAGATTTAAACAAGGCACTGAAATGTGTAACTAAAGGGTAGGTTTGCACACAATGATTTGTCAATCTCTCTGCCCTTTTCTTCTGTCGTACTGCAAGGAGATTACTTTGTAACCGGAGCAGTTATGAAACCACCACAATCTCTGTGTGAAAGGGCATTTCACTGTGAATGATCAACACAAGCTTTGTGCCTTCTCCTAGTGATTCGCTCCTGAACGGGAGCATTACCTTTCGCAAGTTTTCTTTTGTATTATTAACAAAGCTGCTGACACACCCTGAACGTTAGCATATGGAAACTTGTGGGAAACTGCAACATCTGGAGGACCACAGGTGAAAATCCAACATCTGGAGGACCACAGGTTCCCTGGATGGTGAAAATCCAACATCTGGAGGACCACAGGTTCCCTGGATGGTGAAAATCCAACATCTGGAGGACCACAGGTTCCCTGGATGGTGAAAATCCAACATCTGGAGGACCACAGGTTCCCTGGATGGTGAAAATCCAACATCTAGAAGACCACAAGTTTCCCATCTCTGGACTAGACCAGTACTATAGCAATAATTATCATACAATCATAGAACTGTAGAAATGGAAGCAGGGTTGCCATATAAAAAGGTAAAGGGACCCCTGACCATTAGGTTCAGTCGTGACCGACTCTGGGGTTGCGGCGTTCATTTCGCTTTATTGGCCAAGGGAGCCGGCATACAGCTTCCGGGTCATGTGGCCAGCGACTAAGCCGCTTCTGGAGAACCAGAGCAGCGCATGGGAACGCCGTTTACCTTCCCGCTGGAGCAGTACCTATTTATCTACTTGCACTTTGACGTGCTTTCAAACTGCTAGGGTGGCAGAAGCAGGGACCGAGCAGAAATTATTTTCCATCAACTAATGAGAAAAGACTCAGCCAGCAAATGTCCACATACGAAAGCTAATTTCCTTGTTAGATAAAAGATATGGATGCACATTATATGGGCAAAGGGCTGCAGCTTGGCATATGTTTCGCATGAAAAACAACTCCCAGAATCCTCAGCGAGGGCGTACCTTAAACCCTGGACAAAGGCAGGTGTTGCCCACTTCAATTTGTTAATCTCTCTAGCTTATCTTCTATCAAGAGCTTGCTTGGCTTTAATAATCAGAAGAATTATGAAACCACCACTCCCTCGAGGTGAAAGAGCATGAGCAACAAAAGCTCGATCATACATTCACCTGGTGATTCATTCCTACATGGAATGTTACGTTTTGCAAGTTTTCTCTTGCATTATGTCAAAGCTACTGACATCCTAGACGTTAATGTACAAGATGCAATTTACGGGGAAAACACAAGATGATGTGATAGATTTGGCCAGGGATCGTGGAATATACTCGGAGCCCTGTAGTGATTTCATGCTCTTTATTGCAGCTTGTACGCGGTGTGGGTTAAACCACAGAGCCTAGGACTTGCCGATCAGAAGGTCGGCGGTTCGAATCCCCGCGACGGGATGAGCTCCCGTTGCTCGGTCCCTGCTCCTGCCAACCTAGCAGCTCAAAAGCACGTCAAAGTGCAAGTAGATAAATAGGTACCACTCTGGTGGGAAGGTAAACGGCGTTTCTGTTCGCTGCTCTGGTTCGCCAGAAGCGGCTTAGTCATGCTGGCCACATTACCTGGAAGCTGTATGCCAGCTCCCTTGGCCAATAAAGCGAGATGAGCGCCACAACCCCAGAGTTGGTCATGACTGGACCTAATGGTCAGGGGTCCCTTTACCTTTACTGCAGCTTATAAAACAGTGATTGAATTGCCCCCGAAACCTAACATAAAGGTTTTCATAATCATATAATAAGAAAAATGCTTATAAAAGTTTAGAATAAATATAAAGACTTTTTTAGAACCAAAAACCCCATGGTGGCTCTCGCCAGTGGAAGCATTAGCATTAAAACCACTTAGTAAGGGAGGACATTGGCGGACATATAGAGAATTGTTAATAGAGGTGGGGAAAGGGTTAAGGCTGAAAGGATGTGAGGATGTGAGGAACTGAAGACCTTTTTACAAAGTTGGTTACATCATAGACAATTAAATGAACAGTTTAAGGAAGACAGTAAGAAAGGTTTTAGTTATACAGTTTCGAGCTTTCAAAAAGAGTCGAGAGTGACACGAAATTACTTTAAAAAATGTACAATCTCCTACTTTATGGGGAAACGTTAGTTGAAATGGTAAAGTCAGCACAAATAAAGTGGGCTCAGGATTTAGGTCAATATATATATCTTGAGGGACGCGGGTGGCGCTGTGGGTAAAAGCCTCAGCCCCTGGGGCTTGCCGATCAAAAGGTCGGCGGTTCGAATCCCCGCGGCGGGGTGTGCTCCCATTGCTTGGTCCCAGCGCCTGCCAACCTAGCAGTTCGAAAGCACCTCCGGGTGCAAGTAGATAAATAGGGACCGCTTACTGGCGGGAAGGTAAACGGCGTTCTGTGTGCTGCGCTAGCTCGCCAGATGTGGCTTTGTCATGCTGGCCACGTGACCCAGAAGTGTCTCCGGACAGCGCTGGCCCCCGGCCTCTTAAGTGAGATGGGCACACAACCCTAGAGTCTGTCAAGACTGGCCCATACGGGCAGGGGTACCTTTACCTTTACACATCTTGAGGATTGGGAAAAGATGTGGAAGGTGAAACTAAAATTTACAGATTGTATCTTATTGAAAGAGAATTATATGAAAATGATGTATAGGTGGTATATAACACCAGAGAAAGTGGTCAAAATGTATAAAAAGGGATCAAAAACCTGTTAGAAATATAAAGAAAAAGATGGGACATTCTATCATATGTGGTGGGAATGCAAAAAGATTAGAAATTATTGGGAAATAATATATAATAAATTGAAAGAAATGTTTTAAAAGACCTTTGTTAAGAAACCAGAAGCATTCCTTCTAGGAATTTTAGACCAAGATGTAAACAAAGAAAATTGGAAATTATTTATCTATGCAACAACCGCGGCAAGAATTATATTAGCCCAAACTTGGAAGACCGAAGAAATACCAACAAAAGAACAATGGCAAGAGAAACTTGTGGAATATGCAGAACTGGCAAAACTAACAGAAAAATTACATGAAAAGGACAACAAAGACTTTAAAAGAGAATGGGAGCCATTTACAACATATATAAAGAGGCAACGTGAAGAAATGGACTTGCTGGCAGGGTTTGAGTAAACAATCACAACTCTATACAACAAAAAACAAGACGATGTATTGAGGAAATTTGGGGAAAACAATACACAGGGTGAACAATATGGGGGGGAAACAAAATGGGAGTATGGGGGAAGTCCAGGTGAGGAGGGGTCAAAATATGAAATTTTTTTAAAGATATATTGTTAGAAGAAGTATACATGGAAAAAACCAATAAAAATTATTTTTTTAAAAAAGAATTGCCCCCCCCCCAAAAAAACCCTCAGGCTTCTATTTACATTACATTTACATACATTTACATTATTTACACAATGACTCTCGTCTGATTGGCTGAGTCTGCTTCCCTCCTGGATCCTGATTGGTCTTCTCCTGCAGGCCAATCAGTTGTTGCATTCTAGGATCCTACTTGCCTATTGTTCTAGGATCCAAGCTTAGTACATAAAAAGTACTGGACACTAGCTTTGTTATGTTCCGCCTGAATGGATCACTGAATCAAAGACAAGGAAAAGATAAGCTACAAAAGAAGTCAGGAAAGCATTATAGCGATGGATCAATTAACCCAATAGTTGTCAATAGTTAAGGAAGGACTGTGCTTGACTGACAGATGTCATTAACACTCCTCCTCCTCCTCCCCCTACAAAAATAAAAATAAAATTGGATGAATTGACCAAAAAGATGCTCTCTTTCTGCTTACAGAGACCTGGAACATCATACTAACAATTTCAAAACACCAAACAGAAACAGGTAACTTTGAGAATATCATCATTCCCAGAAAGCCTTCAAACCAAGCCTGCTTTTCCCATTACAAAACCTGAACTTTGGACTGCACTGAGTGATTGTTAAGAAATTAGAAGATTTAAAATGGTCTGCATACTGCAACACCCTGGTTCCAATTTCCTATTCCGCATCCTCTCCGCTCCCTGCTATCAATTACTAACCTGTGTGTCCGTTTGACAAGTCTGCCTTGCAGCCGAGAAAACCAGGTTTGCTTCTGGCACACTACCGAGTTTGGAGAGAATGTTGGGTGTGTGCAAGCATTTATATACAGTACTCTGGGTTGCCTCCTGCTGTTCCTCTGCAACACTACAAGTCAAAACTAGCAAATTATGCAGAAACTGGGAAGCTGAACTTTTCCACTCTATACTTGGCTCGGGGGAAAATGCCCTGAACTGTTCATTTTCTTCTCTGCCTTTTCTAAAAACCAATTTTTAATGGGTTCATAATTAAAACAATGCAACAGGGGTGTCCACAAATTGCATTCAACAAACGCACAGTCTGTATACTTAGGGACTACAAGTTCTTTCTATCGGATGTAAATCTTGTTAGAAAGCAAGTTGCACTTCCTGAAACAGGCACAGGGCATTCCTGGTCTTGCTGCCAGCAAAAGAAAATGGCTTCAATGACACATATTAGAAGCATTCACTGAAGCAATTCCCTTTTACTGGCAATAAGACCAGGAATGCCGTTTCAGGAAGTGCAACTTGCATTCTAACAAAAGAACTGTGGCAGACAGGGGAATGTAGTTCATTTCATTTTTCTTGTGCAACTTCCCAATTTTTAAAAATCAAAGCACCAACATTTAAAACAAAAAATACCAATTCCTTTAAAGAGCATACCGTATTTTTCGCCCTATAGGACGCACCGTCCCATAAGGCGCACCTAGTTTTTTGGGGGGGAAATAAAGGAAAAAAATTATTTCCCCCCCAGGCGCGGGGTTGGGGAAGCCCGAGCTTCCCCCGACCCCAGCCCCCAAACAGGCAGCTCTCTGCAAGCCGTGGGAGCCCAGTGCTGGCTCCCGCTGCTAGGGGAGAGGTCCGCGAAGCCTGGGCGCGCTGAGCTCAGCGCGCGCAGGCTTCGGCATGCAGGCACCTCTCCGCCAGCAGCGGGAGCGCTCCCGCTGCTAGCGGAGAGGTCCGCGAAGCCTGGGCGCGCTGAGCTCAGCGCGCGCAGGCTTCGGCATGCAGGCACCTCTCCGCCAGCAGCGGGAGCGCTCCCGCTGCTAGCGGAGAGGTCCGCGAAGCCTGGGCGCGCTGAGCTCAGCGCGCGCAGGCTGCAGCATGCAGGCACCTCTCCGCCAGCAGCGGGAGCGCTCCTGCTGTTTGCGGAGAGGTCCGCGAAGCCTGCATTCGCCCCATAGGACGCACCCAGATTTCCCCTTCATTTTTGGAGGGGAAAAAGTGCGTCCTATAGGGCGAAAAATACGGTAACTACAGTTTGCAAATGCTTTATTTTCATTAGAAACTTTATTGATTTTTTTTTTAAAAAACAGTATCCAGCTTACCTGAGGTGCCTAGGTCGTGCTGCAAAAATCTTGACAAGACATGCAGCTGGAATCTCATTCTTTGGCAAATACTTCTGCTCACTAGACCTCTGCACAACATTTAACTAAACTTGAAAAAATCTGCAGAAATCAGGATACACTTGAGGGATTGGCTGCAATATTTTCAGATAAATGAGAGATTAAGCATGGATAGACTAGGAAAACAAAATAATAATATGATGCTGTGTGTAAAACAACAAAATAAGTAACGAGTTTAATCGGAAGTCAATTTTTTATCTTTCCTCAATCATCTTCTCTTTTTTCATCTCTTCTTTTCTTTCTTATTTCATTATATAAAATAGACATTGATACAATCTTGGATTGGTGCTGTATGTATTGTATTGTTGTGTATTATTAGGTACGGTGGATTGCTGTGTATGGTGGATTGTCATGTTAGTAATTGTTGTTTGTCAAATAAAGTATTTTTTTAAAAAAAGAATAAAAAATAAAACTTTTAATAAGTTCTGTTCCCCACTTGAATTAAAAAAACAAAAACATAAATAATAATAATACAGTGGTGCCCTGCAAGACGAATGCCTCGCAAGACGGAAAACCTGCTAGACAAAAGGGTTTTCCGTTTTCTGAGGTGCTTCGCAGGACGAATTTCTCTATGGGCTTGCTTCGCAAGACGAAAATGTCTTGCGATTCCTGGGGGTTTTTTTCCGCTCCCCACCCCCTTTTTCTAAGGCACTAAGCTGCTAATAGCCTTTTAGCAGCTAATCCGCTAATCCCTTAAACCTTTAATAGCCGCTAAACCGCTAATAGCGCTAATCCGCTAATAGGGTTGCTTCGCAAGACGAAAAAACCGCTAGACGAAGAGACTCGCGGAACGGATTAATTTCGTCTTGCGAGGCACCACTGTAATAGACAGCTATTTGCCTCTTGTGTTTTTATAGATGTGAAATGTTTCATTAATTTTTTTCAATCAAAAGAATAGTTTATCTGCATTTTTTTGCATTATTAACGTTATGCTGCAATAACACTTAATGCAGTTTCATTATTCCTACTTCAATAGTTTAAGCAGCATCACCTGCATCCCTTTCGTTTTGTTTAGGGGCAGCTAAATACAACTCCTCTCCTTTCTTCTCAGGCATTCCCGTTAAAGCATGCAAAACTAATGTTTTGTGAAATTTAGACCCTCCCAACAATATGCAGCCTTTTTATATAGCACTGAAATAAAGAAAAGGGCAACAGATAAATGAAGTGTAGCCCTCCAAATGCTATTGGTTAACTTCCCCATCATCCCTGACTATTGGCCATGTTGACTGGAGCTGGGGAGAGGTGTGACGTGGGAGCACTGAGATTTTTATTGCTCCAACAATTTAATGCAGAGTTGACGTGAAATGTGTTGCTTATTATGTTAGAACTGTATTCCTTATGACGGTACATTAGAAATTGTTGTGTATTGGGTACCCCTGATGGTCAAAGCTGTCTTCCACACAATGCTCAGTATTGCTATGGGAATGCTTAGCTGATTGGAGAAAGTCACATTTTCCTAGAAGCAAACTCCTGTTTTTAAGTGCTAAGAAAGTGCAACATCTACACAAAACATTTGCTGGATCTTTCGCAACAGCTTACGCCAGGCTTCCTCAACCTCAGCCAGCTAGATGTTTTTGGCCTACAACTCCCATGATCCCTAGCTTGCAGGACCAGTGGTCAGGGATGATGGGAATTGTAGTCTCAACACATCTGGAGGGCCGAGCTTGAGGAAGCCTGAGCTAAACGTTAACGGCAACCTGGTAGCATATTATGAACTGATTGTCTGGAAATTGAAAGGTTTGGGAAACATTGCAGAGATGCTATTGTTACTCATCATGAGTAACAACTTTTCATACGTTTGGTCTCTGTTGGTTTATCAGCATGTGCAGAAACATTATAAGGGAGCCTACAGTGTGAAATTCCTAATAAACTATAAGTGATCTTCCCACTGCAAGTTTCCCCCTGTGGCACTTGCGTATATTTATACACATCACTCTCTATCAGCTTTTATAATCTCTGCAATTGTGTGAACACAATACATCTACTGCCAAGTCACAGCCAGTTCTAGGCATCTGTGGCAAGGTCATCTCTCTTGCTACATTTATGCAGCAGCACAAATTTGCTCAGCATCTGCCCGACACTATGCAGGTTGGCAACATACAGGAAACTGTGTAGTTGCTGTGTAGCCCATATTACAAAATAATGCATTGCTCTGGACTGAAGAGAAGTTTATTTCCCAGTATCGTACAGTGTTGCCGCTTTGATTATCAGCATTTTGAAACAAAACAATAGTATTGTTTAGGTTGAAATAGTTTTAACCTGAAGATTTAGCATTTTAACACATCTTCAATGTTGTGCTGTTTGCTCTTTTTTATTAGTATAATTTGGTGGTGTATGTGTCCTGTTTCCTAGAGAAAGATGGCTGGTCCTTGGCAAGAATGCATGGATTATGCAGTTATTTTAGCAAGAAAAGCTGGAGAGGTACGTTTCAGGAAGTTTTTTATGTTTGATGTTTTATCGTGTTTTTCAATATTCTATTGGGAGCCACCCAGACTCGGGAAAGCCAGTCAGATGGATGGGGTATAAATAATAAATTGTTGTTGTTGTTGTTGTTATATGCTTTGAATTTTGAATTATTTGTAAGCACATAATTATTCTGAAAAATGTGTGCCTTGCTTGTACTTCTGTTTACTACTTAATCAGTAGAAAGTGATGGAGTATTTGCAGAATAAATAAGGAGACCAACTCCATTTTAAAATATAAAAACAAAGGGAAAGTTTAGAAAAGCATGTTCAGATTTGTAAGGAAGTCCAAAAATATAGCAGTCTATAACATGCTGTACTTCCCTTCTGCTAGTCATTTTTGGATAGGAGACTGTTATGTACTGAGTTGTATAGGATCCAAACTGCAGCAGTCTGATTGGTCCTAGAATAGGATCCAAAAGGCAGCAGTCTGATTGGTCCTAGAACAATAGGATTCAAAATGCAGCAGTATGATTGGTCATAGAACAATGCAGCAGCATGACTGGAATAGTCACAAATGGCTGTGTTCAAGCCTGAGCATGAAGGCTGCTTTCAGATGAGCTATTTACTGTGGAATGGCCATTTCCCATCGACTCACCTTGAGAGGTCATCCATATGACACTGTCGTGCATTTGTAATCTACCCACTGTCTGATCCCTTGGTGGTTTCTTGATTTCTTTTTTCTTTGGAACCAGAAAGAATCTGATACATTCTGAAAAGGCTGGAATAGTAGCACTTAGGTGGGGATGGTTCTTAACACCATTAATTACCGTATTTTTCCGTGTATTAGATGAGGTATTTTGACTCAAAAATCATGTCAAAAAACTGGGGTAGTCCAATACGTGGAGTGTGGCATATATAACAGATATATAGCAGAATAAAGCACTGTATCACACAACACGTAACTACTGTGTGGAAATCACCCCCATTACGATACTGTAATGATCTCTAGCTTATGTGGCGTGAAAAGGAGATCACAAAAATACATGAAAGGACGGAGACGATAATAATAATAATAATAATAATAATAATAATAATAATAATAATAATTTATACCCAACCCATCTGGCTGGGCTTCCCCAGCCACTCTGGGAGGCTTCCAACAAAATATTAAGGAGAGAAAGAAGGGAAGCCACAATGAGTTAAATGCGTGGCAGCATTGTGGGAGAGATAAAATTGTGCCCTTCTGGGGAATGGGTCTTTGGTCTCTTTAAACGTAAAACATCCCTTCTCTAAAAGCGTGAGTCAGTTACATCTTGACTCTAGGCAGGTTGAGATGTTATCTGATTTGCAGAACCCGGGACAGCTGGGGGCCTGAGTGTGGATTGGGTTGTAAAAAAGGCACAGGAGGCAATCAAGTAAAGCCACTTCCGGCTTGCCCAGGAGGTGGGGTTGCGGGCGTCACGCCCACCCCACGTGAGCGGAGGCTGGTTTAGCCCCCGCGAGAGTAGGAAATCCCCGGGAATCCCGGGGGCGTCCTCCCCCAGCCAGCCAATCGGCTGGCTAAGGGGGCAGGGCTTGCCCTATTTAGTGCCGGTGCGAGGAGGTTCGTCCTCCTTTCGCCGGCTAGACCCCACGTTTGGTAGGTTTACAGGTTTTTTTCCGTTTGCAGGTTTATGTTTTTCACTTGTCTTCACTTCTTCAGATTTGCTCCTTAGGTAGCCTGTTTTGTGGATCGTCTTTGTCTGCCCCGCTCCCGTCAGCGCCCCAGGTATCGGAGAAGAGCTCAGCTAATGTGGTCGAGCGGATTTGTCTTTCCACCTGGCCGCTCATCAGCTGACCGGGGCATAGCTCGCCCGACCCCTCTTTCCTACAGGCCGTCCGCGTAGGACCCACCCACGCAGCATAGAAGCTCCCCCTTCGGAAGAGGTGCCTCCGATCTCACAGCGCGTACCTCCGGCGCAGCGCGTCCATCCTAACAGGTTCAGTGGCGGTTTTTTCTCTCTCTCTTGGAGGTTTTTCTCCCTCGTTTAGAGGTTCACGGGGGGGGGAGAGGGTTAGCGGAACGTGGTGGGGTGGTTCTTTGTCGGGCTCGCTTATAAAGTTCTGCGTGTCGCACGGTTATTGCTTTTCACTCTTTAAAACGCCTGCTGCTTGCAACTGCTTAATTTGGGAATTGTATAGAACTAGCCTTACCATTGGTGGTAATTTCGCTCTTCCGCATTCAAGCGATCGCTGTTCTTTGTCTCCCGGGGGCGGGAGGTTTCTTGCGTGCTGAGCAACGGGGGCAGCCAGCTGACGCTTAAGCAGCAACCCACATAGCCGGCTTGCCCAAGAGGCCGGGGCGGTGTTGGTTAGAATCGCGGCAGGGGACCGCTAGTAGGGCTTGTCTGTGCACATAGTGGGTTGCTAGCTGTGCTGTTTGCGCAAGCGTGTTCATTAGGCGATTTTCAGTCCAGTCGCTAGGCAACGGTATCGCTTGCATCCGCCATTTTGATTACCACGTGGCCTTGCGGCGGCGGCCATTTTAGGTGAGGCAACCCACGTGGGAATTAAATAAGCATTGTATTCTATTGTTACCTATTGCTAAATAAGCAAGTACTTATACCACTGCTGGGCAGCCGCGATATCGTGTCCCCTCCTCATAGCCGGCAGCCCTAATTCTGGGGGCCCCTTCCAGCGAGCATTAGCGCATAAATAACTGGACAAATAAATAAATAATTGCTTAAGTTGTTAGTAGTCCGGAGATTTATTTCATTAGCCTTAAATTAAGGTATAAACCTATTTACTGATTTTCCAGTGAGATATTTCAATTTCGGTTTGGTTTAGAGCTGCGGTGGCCCAAGGAGCTTTGCCTGGCCATAGCTACTTAATTCAGTCCTCTATTTAATTAATTTTTCCCATCACTGGTTTAATTATCTACATTTGGCCTTCTATTACAAGGCGTGGGTTATTTTGTCTGGGTGAATTGGTTGGTATATTTAGTTAGCATATAAATAGGCTTTTGTGATTAAAGTGCTTATAGTGCTCCAAGGGGCTTTGCCTCTCACAGGGAACCAGGGGGTCATATTTGATTGCGTTGGAGTTGGCTGGTATACAGGGCCTTATATCTTCCTCCCTCTCACTGTAAGAAGTGGTTAGCGTGTTACATTGTATTGCATTGTAACTGGTTGGCTTCGTGATACATCTCTTCCTGCTCCTACCCACATTGCAAAAATAGGTAATAATAATTACATCGAATAAATAAGTGAACAAATAAATAAATATTTTTTTACTCTTGTGAGAGGGTTGCTCTGCTTACACTGCTTACTCAGTATTAGACTTAATTGGAGTTAATTACATAAGTGTAAATAATTAAATAAATATCTAAATTTAGGTTTGACTGCTCTAAATTTAGGTTTGACTGCTCTCCCCCTCTGCGTGTCCCTGCTTATTAGAGGAGGGTGACCGCTCGCTGTTACCAATTGTGGGGGCAATTCTGCAGCATAGGTAGGTAGTTTTCTTGCCTTTATCAATATTGACTAAAACATTTTGGCTGCATCTTATCCATTAAAGTGTCACCAAATATTATACCAGTTACAACTGGCACCCCAGGGCAAAACACACACCCCGACCCATTTGTCATTTTTGCCGGCTGCTGATCACTGCTAAACACTGGCAATTGCTTGCTGATAAATACAATTACCTGGGGCCAATTCAGGCTTTCTAAAACTTACCGGTGCAGCCAGGACTGTACAGCTGCCTTACTGCGTTTGAACTAAGTTTAGTCAAGTGTCTTGATTGCAATTATGTCGGCACAGGATAATCAGGTAACTGCCGCAGCTGTGGGGGCACAGGGCAACCAGGAGGAGTCCCAGCCCTTTGTAATACCTAGTAACCCACAGGCTCTGACACAGTTTTTCGCGTCTTTCCAAGAATTCTATAGGCAGAGGTCTGCCGCCAAATTAACAGTGGCACCAGCGGCAACGGCTTCGCCGGCGCCAATGACATCAACCCCAGTGGCTCCAGCGGTGTCGGCGACAGCAGCTCCAGTGGCAGTGGCGCCAGTCGTAGTTGCACCAGTCGCAGCGGTAGCACCACCAACGGCACCAATGGTACTGACCCAAGATTTCATCCCGGACACTCAACTAATCGAGGTAGTTCTCCCCAGTACTTCCGCAGCCACCGCGGCAGCACTGAGCGCGGCCAATGGCTCAGCAGCCCAGCCCAAAAAGGCTCCCCGAGCATGGGCTGTCACCACAGGCAAGTCAAAAGGGGGGCAGAAGGGCGGCAGGAAGGGCAAGGCCGCTACACAAGGGGCTACAACGGTTAACCAACAGGTGGATTCAGGTGTTCCTAGTCTTTTCCAGAACCCTCTACGGCAGGTGGCACCGGCCGAGGGTGCATCCGACTCCTCTTCAGACGAGGCCCAGGGACTGCAGGTGGCTCAGGCACTCAGCCTGCCGTTGCAGGTAGCGCCGGAGGGCCACTCACGGAAGAGGAAGGAGAAGAGGAAGCACACCTCTAAGAAGAGTAAGAAGAGTAGGCGGTCGGAATCGGAAGATGACTCGGGTACCTCTTCGTCATCTGATTCCGATAGTGAGGTCCCTGTGGAGGAGTACTGGGGCCACGGGGAGGATTGTGTGGGTCTTCCTTTGTGGGCCCATGAAAGAAGGGCCAATTCCTACTGCGAATCATTCAATGGGACCCTTGAATGGAAGGACGGTGCATTGGTCCCGGACGTTAAAACTTCCACTAATCTATCCACAGATTTCATTGTGGGTAGCCACCTATCACAGAGAAAGAGGAATAAGATCCTCAACGGGGAATTTATAGATATATTCAGATTGTTGCCTCCTGCTAAGTTTACAGGTAGAGGGGAAAAGAAGCGCAGGTACGGAAAACGCAGGGTACCTAGAGCCGAGCGCACTTTTGATAATTGGCTGGATGGGTTCCAAGTGTATATGGGTGTCGTTAGCGCTGCTTATCCTAAACGGGCGATGCACTTGATTGCCTACATGGCTCATGTCAGGAGGGCGTGAGATCTAGCGGGCGATATTGCTGCTTTGAATTACGACGAAGATTTCCGCAGAAATGCTTCGCAGTTGTCTTCCACGCGCTGGGACCTGAGGGACCAAAACTACTGGTCAGAGCACGTGGGCCCTTTCGTAGACAAGAAGCTCCACGAATCGGCAAAACCCTGGAGGAGCGCCACGAAGCAGCGGCGTCTGTGTTGGGAGTTTAACAGAGGGGTTTGTGCACGGCCGGTTTGTAAGTACAGCCACGAGTGTGAAAAGTGCCTTGGCAACCACCCAGCCATGGCCTGCTTAAAAGGGAGGCAGCCCTTTCGAGGACTGCTGCTGCGTATTTGTGGGAAGGCTTTAGCACCGGCTTTAGAATCCCAGTAGCCTTTCCCCCCAACTCTGGGGAACCACCTAATCAAAAATCAGTGAGGGACATGCCTGAGGTTGCCCGAAAAAAGATCACCAAGGAAATTAAGGCGGGAAGGGTAGCAGGCCCCTTTTTAGTTCCTCCAATAGCAGGTTTGCATATATCCCCTTTAGGCATAGTCCCTAAAAAAGCGCCTGGTGAGTTTCGCATGATCCACAACCTTTCCTACCCAAAGGGAGGGTCCGTTAATGATGCGATACCGCAGGAAATTTGCACGGTGAGACATGCCACCTTTGACCAAGCGGTCAAGCTTATTCGCAAATTTGGTAAGGGTGCGCTGCTAGCAAAATGTGACATCGAATCGGCTTTTAGGCTTCTACCAGTTCATCCTCAAGACTTCCGGTGGCTTGGCTTTAAATTCGAGGGAGCTTATTTTGTCGACAAAGCAATGCCCATGGGCTGCTCAGTGGCCTGTGCAGCCTTTGAGGCATTCAGCACCTTCCTGGACTGGGCGCTACGCTTTAGAACTGGCTCCGAGGGGGTGTCACACTACTTGGACGACTTCATCCTAGTGGCTGATAGCGGGCCCAAGTGCTCAGAGCTTCTCAAAGCTTTCACATCATTGGCAGGGGAGCTGGGAGTTCCTCTAGCCGCCGACAAAAGGGAGGGCCCCGCTACAACCATGGTCCATTTAGGAATTGAGTTGGACACGGTCGCTCAGACTTCTAAACTTCCCAGGGAGAAATTGACAGCGCTCGGAGACATCATCCGTCAGCTACTTCCCTTAAGAAAAGTCACCCTTAGACAGATCCAGTCCCTGCTTGGCCATTTGAATTTCGCTTGTCGTGTGGTTTCCCCGGGCCACCCATTCTGTGGCCGCCTTGCGAAGCTGTCAGCGGGTCTGCGTTCCCCACACCATAGGGTTCGCTTGTGGGAGGTGAAGTCTGACCTGGAGGTCTGGTTGAAGTTCTTAGAGAATTACAACGGTATTTCCTTGTGGCAGGATAACTTGTCGCTGCAGGTTGACTTCCAGGTGCATTCGGACGCCTCGGGCTCCCTTCGGTTTGGCATCTATTTTAGAGGGCAATGGTGTGCCCAGCGCTGGCCTGCAGCATGGCAAGGTGGCCCCATTACAAGAGATTTAACCTTCCTAGAATTCTTCCCAATCGTAGTGGCAGTCCACTTGTGGTCTGAAGTCCTCAGCAATCATAGGGTATGTTTCCACACTGACAACCAGGCAGTAGTGGCAGTCCTTTCCAGGCAGGCCGCGCGGTCCCCAAGAGTGGGTGTTCTTCTGCGTTCCTTTGTTCTACGGTGTCTGGAGCTTAATATTCACTTCTCCGCCAAATTTGTGCCTGGTGTAAACAATGACATCGCGGACGCTCTATCTCACTTTCAGATGGACCGCTTCCGCTCGTTAGCACCGGACGCACAGCCGCTTCCGGAACATCTGTGGAGTCTTGGCGACCTGAGTCTTGGGACCGGAAGTGATCCAGGGAGTATTGGCCTCATTGGCACCTTCCACTTTAAGATCATATAAGGAGGCCTGGGCGGATTTCTTAAAATTCCGCAGTAAAACCTATGCCGCCAGGAGTAGTGCCCCTCCCATCACATCAGAGGTTTTGTCCTACCTAGTATACTTGAGACGCCTAGGCCGCGCCCCTAAAACCCTCAACATACAAGCTGCAGCTATATCGTTCTTCTGTAAGGTGCTATTTTCATCTGACCCATGCGCCGATTTTGTGGTGCGGAGAACCTTGGAGGGTTGGCGTAGGCTGCAGCCCCCAAGCTGTGATACGAGAAGGCCGATATCATATGATATCCTTTTCCAAATTCATAAAAAAATGAGAACCGTCTGCTGGTCAAAGTATGAGGCGTGTTTATTCTCGGCGGCATACTCCATCGCCTTTTTCGGTGCTATGCGCGTTGGTGAGGTGGTATACGAAGTAGGACAGCGCGCTTCCTCCCGGGGCTTGCTGTTAAGCGATGTTACGCTCTCTCAAGACGACCTGATTTTGCGGATACGTGGCTCTAAAACTGATCAGTACAGGAGGGGAGCTCTGGTTCGGCTCCTGGCAACCAGGCAACCAGGCCCGTGTCCAGTTAAGGACACCAGGCGCTTCTTATACTTGAGGGCCAATTCAGCAGGACCATTATTGATTCATGCAGATGGCTTACCCCTGACGCGTCACCAGTTAACTCGTGTTATGCGCCTAGCACTGGCTGCATGTGGCCTTCCGCCCACAGATTTCGCAGCGCACTCCTTTAGGATAGGTGTGGCCACCACAGCGATGCACCTGGGCCTCACCACAGAGAGGATTAAGGATTTAGGCCACTGGAAATCAAATGCTTACAAACATTATGTTAGGAAAAATCTATGATGGGTCATATGGGTTTAACTGACCATGGCCTGTTCTTTCAATTCTCTTACAGGAAACATGGGGGTACGTGTTTGGATAATCGGGCACAGTATTGTGCATTGGGCCAGGGTCCGCGCCATCAATTCTGGTCTTGGACCGCGCCTTGGCTTACCGTCTGGCATCTCTATATCCTGGGTCTCTCGGAGGGGAATGCGTTGGGCTTAGATGTTGCCCACTGTTAAGGCCAGAGGGGCAGTGGAGGGCCCCCCAGATGCTTTACTCATATAATTGGGGGAGAATGACCTAGTTTACAGGAAGGCAGTCGACTTGCAATGGCACGTATTTAGTGATTTTGAGGTGCTTAAGGCCTCCTACCCAAATATCATGATCATTTGGGCCTCATTGATGGAAAGGCGGGTGTGGAGAGACAGCAGGTGCCCAATAGCCATGAATAGGGCCAGGAGAGCCTTGGATCGGGCGGTGGTGCATAGAGTGGCAGCCCTGGGTAGAAAGGTGGTTGAACACCCGGGCATACGTTACAACAACGAGGCCCTCTACCGGTTTGATGGCGTGCATCTGTCTGATGCTGGGAATGATGTTTGGCTGATGGATATAGCAAAGGGTATAGGTGATTGGTTTCAGGCATGAGAAGATTGGCGGCGAGCGTTCACTCGTGTGGCGGTAGGCATTGGTAAGAAGGGGTTCAGAGGATGTGGGGGGGAGGAACGCGGGGGGGGAGGAACTCCATCACCTCCCGCCAGTGAACGAAGGGTGGTCCGTTAAAGGACTCCGGGGGGCGTGGCCCTGTCCGAAGCCTATGGAGGTGTGGGCCGAAGGCACGCCCCAGAGTGGTGACCGGGGGAGCTCCTAGTTGACGTGCCTCGGCAGGAGACTCCCCCACTATGGTGTTAACCCTTCACCGTGTCTCCAGCAAATGGACTGGAGCCGGATAGTCGGTAGGACCAATGCCTAAGCCAATGTCTCATTCCTGAATTCAATAAAGTTGTGGCCTAATTCGCCCATTTAACCTTATATCATGGTGTCTCGTGTCTTTATTTATCCTGGTGGGGGGCGGGAACTCGCCACACAATAGATTATTGGGATCAAGGGGAGATGTTAGCTCCCCCCCTCGCTTGATGGAGTCACCAAGAAGAGCTGCTTCGAGGGCTACCTCCTCCCCCTTGTTTTTTGATGGCTCAGATGGGGATTTTGTGGATGCTCATCAAGCGAGAGGGTCCCAGGTGGACGTTGAGGAGCCAGACCGTGGGGCATTCGGTTGGGGAATCCAGCGGATGACCAGAGAGTGGTTGAGTCAACATTTACGACCTCTTTGTGATGTCGGGACTATAAATACATCTGCGTATCCAAGAGTAAGTTACCCCGTGAATCAATGTTTCAATGGAGAGGGACGGAGCTGTAGCCTCGGTGGGACGCCGAGTGGGGACCAGACGGTCCCATGGAAGGTCCGAGGGGTCGGGAGAGACACCGCTGAGCGAGCCGCATTGTTGCTGCAGCCTGGTTGGCTAGTCCGAAGGAATATGACTACAGGGAGCTGCCAAGCCCAAGGGAGGTGGGTCCGTGCAGTGGCTGCGGGTGACTACCGAGAGCCGGAGCGTCAACCCCAAGAGAATCATAGACCTGTTACTTATCGACCGGGTAGTCCAATGAGAGTCTACTTGTCAGAAGGATATTGTGAGCCTAGGAGGTTCCGCCTCCTACGAAGACGAGGAAGACTATGGGCCATGCCCAAGACCCTCTTACATGTATGGGGAGGGGGAACCTCTGCTTGGCGGGGACAAGTGATCACGCGGGACCTAACGTTTCTTGAGTTTTTCCCATTGCAGTAGCTGTGCATTTATGGATCGACAAGTTCAGGGACCATCAAGTTTGTTTCTGGTCCGACAATCAGGCTCTGGTGAACCTGCTGGCCAAGCAGTCATCTCACTCCCCTAGGGTATCGGCCTTGTTGCGGGCATTTGTTTTGCATTGTTTGAAATTTAATATTGTATTTTCTGCACGTTTCATCCCCTGAATATCTAATGAGATTGCTGCTGCTCTATCCCATTTTCAGATGGAGCGATTCAGGTCCCTGGCTCCAGAGTCTCGGACGCGTCCGGAATATTTCCCGGAGCATCTCTGGAACCTTGGCAGCAATTAGTATTGCAGGGAGTAGCCGCCTCCATTTCATATCTACTTTGAGGTCTTATAAAAAGCCTGGACCGACTTCTTAAATTTTACCTGGTCAGTTGCAGGCGGAATATCGTCTCCCCCCCCCCTTCACTTCCCAAGTGTTACAATATTTGGCGCACATGTTTCAGCTGGGCCGAGCTGCTAGGATGCTCCGGATTCATTTCGCAGCTACTTCCTTTTTTAGTAAATCTTTCTTCAACAAGGATCCTCGTGTCAAGTTTGTTGTGTGCAAGGCTCTAGAAGGGTGGGGTCGACTTGGTCCCCCTTGCAAGGCAGTTTGGTGGACTATTACTTTTGACTTGCTGAGCAAAATGTGCGACAAATTAAGGGTCATTTGTTGATTTAAGCATGAGGCCCGCCTCTTTTTGGCAGCCTTTTCAATTGCATTTTTTGGTGCATTATGGGTGGGGGAGGTAGTCATGGAGGCCAGGCAGGATGGTGGTTCCAAGGGTCTGCTGCGGGATATATGCTTATCCCCCATGGAATTGAGAATTGTGGTGCATAACTCGAAAACTGACCAGTTAGGTTGGGGGGCAGTTGTTCGACTCCCCGTGACTGGGGAGCCGGGTCCTTGCCCTGTTAAGGATCTAAGGAAATTTTTGGCAGTGAGACCATTGGGGGAGGGTCCATTGTTTATCCACGAGAATGGTCGCCCTTTGGCGCGACATCAGTTTTCGAAAGTAATGCGTAAGGTCATATCTGCTTGTGGGGTCCCAGCTTATGGTTTCACACCCCATTCCTTTCGCATTGGTGTGGCGACAATGGCAGCCCATTGGGGATTGTCGGCTGATAGGATTAAGGATCTGGGTCGGTGTAAATCTGATACGTTCAAGGGTTACGTATGGGAGAGATGTTGAAGTCCTGTATTTGACGTGTGCTTGTTCTCAATACTGTAGGTCTAGCTCCAGTCCGCATCTGGATTGTGGGGCACAGCATCGTTTACTGGGCTGGCATCAGAGCTAGGCAGTCTGGAAGGGGACTGGGTCTTGGCCTCCCGCAGCATGTGCAGGTGTCGTGGATATCCAGGCGCGGAATGCGGTGGAGCGAATTCATCCCACTAATTAAGCAGAGGATGCTTTCGGATGCCCCCCCCCCCCCCGTGGCAATTGTGCTGCAGCTGGGGGAGAATGATGTGGCAGCTTTACTTTGTGCTCCACGATTCAGAGAGACTTGGGGGAATTGGTGACCTTAATACCCACAGTTAAAATATTTTGGTCACAATTGCTGCAAAGGCGCAATTGGCACGGCATTTCTCGACCCGAGGCTGCTGAAAGGGCCAGGAAGCGCATTAATTCCGCAGTGTGCAAGAAGGTGGCGGATTTGGGTGGGTTGGTTATTTCCCACCCAGATATTACCTTCAAGACTCTGGCCCTTTACCGCAATGATGGAGTACATCTCTCCGTACTGGGGAATGATGTTTGGTTGGATGCAGTAACTGCAAAGTTGAATGTTGGGTTGGGATTGTGAGTGGTTGGCGGTGAGCGTAAAGGGCTCAATTGGCGGTTAGGCATTGGTTGTAAATTGGTGGAGGAGGGGTTAGGATAGGCTGGGCCTGCCCCTCCATGGTTGCTGCGGAAAGGGAATCCCGTTAAAGGAATCCTGGGGCTTGCAATCTTTTCGTCCAAATCCCTGGAATGGGACTAGGGTGGGCAAGCCTTGGGGACCTTGCGGGGGAGGAGTTGAGGGCCTGTGATTCAGCTCCATTTCTCCCTGACTTGTTTTCCCTTACTGGCTTTCGGTGGTGCCTGCAAGTCAGTTCTGTCCCCAGGCGGGGGGACAGATAATTTTTTTGTTTTTTTTAAAAAATAATATTTATTCCAGTTTTCACAAATACAGAAAAAAGTTGGAAAAAACAAAATAGATAAGATACTCACTTATTTATCTTAATCCATTTAAGCCTTATTCTCCCATCAACATCTAGAAAGTTATCCAAACTCCAATCTAATAAACAGAGAAAAGCGAAAAACCTTAAATCTTATACCCTTAAATCCTAATATCTCAAATCCTTATAATATTTCCACTAAAGTCAAATAAATTCATTCCACCATCTCCCAACAATCCTTAATCGTACAATATTATACTAAATGCTGTTTTTGAAAATTCCCAATTTTTCCCCACCATCTCTTCCCCCTGGTTTCGGATTCTATCAGTCTTTTTTGCTAATTTTACCAGTCTTTTCTGTCAGTTCCATTAATTCCGTCAACCCGGTGCTCTTATGTCCAAGGCTCTTAAGTCTTCTCTCTGGTCTGCCTGCAAGTTTCTTTCCAAACCTAAAATTAAGTCCCAAAGGACTCTTTTCTCAACAGCTCCTTTGCTCCATTTCAGCCCAAGCTCCATGTTTAAATTTATAGTCCAAAAGATATTCCAAGACATACTCCACAGTCTCTTTGAGATTACGGAAATCCATTTTTCCAAACTTTCCCGCAGTGCCACCCTCCAGCATATAAACCATCCATCTTGCCTTACTCAGTCCAAGTGGGGCACTGCCTCTCCAGATCAGTCCTTCAACATCCATAACCTCCAATTTCAATTTATGTCCATCAATTTGAGGCCCTGATACTAGGGCTTCCACATGGAATTCCTCTTGCAGAGACAGAACAGGTTTTGATTGTCAGATAGTTTGATTGGGACAGATAGTTTTAACCGATGCCTAAACAACCACTCACGGTTTTGTATTTAAATGAAGTTGTGGCCAAAATTATGCCAAAAACCTTAAACAAAAATTAAGTGTGTGTTGTGAGTTATTTGGGGGGTGGCTTGGGGACCTCGACACGCACAGGAGTGGGAAGAACTGCTCTTCTACTCTTCTGCTCCTGACTGCCTGCCTGACTCTGTGTGTGGAGAGAGTCTTATCTATGTAGTGACTAGATGGCTGAGTGGGAACTGTAACACTCATGCAAGCCAGTAGTTCTTAAGTTTGCAGTAGCTATTAGAAATAAAAGGAGTTATGCTTCACAGCTAGCTTCCGCGTTATTTATACTCTGTATGAGTCTGGTGCTCACAATGCACAGCTGTGAGTCCAGTGCACTGGGACCTTATCTTCCACGATTGGAAGGTCTCTGAAAGTGCTCCAGTCCAGCCGCCTAGCCCAGTTGAGGCAGAACCAGTTATTGAGCCCAGCTGCTGACACCAATTGAAAGGCATACTGACACCCTACCCCATTGCCCCTAAACAATGAACCCTAGCATGGTGCCATGAGTATTATTTAATCCAGACCCTCCAAGTGTCCCTATTTCCCAGGGACAGTTCCAGATTTACAGAAGCTGTCCCAAGATTTGTTCCTGGAATGTCCTGCTTTTCCTTAGAATATACAGAGAACGCTTCTATCTCCCAGGATATTCTATACAAGATCTCAAAGTGGCTGTCTTTTTACAAAAGAATTTCAGAAATAGACTGGAAAGAGAAGTTGCTGAATTACAGCTTATTACCAAACTGAAAACTATGGAGAGACCTGGTCTGAATAGATAGTGGGTTCTTGTCTCATTACACGTACTAATACTATTTTTGGTCTTCTGCATACTATCCTTTTAAAATCCCTCGCTTTTTCCTGGAGGACCAATTGCAGCCCTTATTAGTCATCACAGGTTCACCCTACCCATTAGACAATCACCCATTTCCTCCCCTACTTCTCATTATATATAACGGTCTAGTGACTTCAGAGTATCTGAAGAAGTGTGCATACACACCAAAGCTTATACCCAGAACAAACTTAAAGTGAAAGACCTTTGACCATTAGGTCCAGTCGTGACCTACTCTGGGGTTGCGGCGCTCATCTCGCTTTATTGGCCGAGGGAGCCAGTGTACAGCTTCTGGGTTATGTGGCCAGCATGACTAAGCCGCTTCTGGCGAACCAGAGCAGTGCACGGAAACACCGTTTACCTTCCCGCCGGAGCGGTACCTATTTATCTACTTGCACTGGTGTGCTTTCGAACTGCTAGGTGGGCAGGAGCAGGGACCGAGCAACAGGAGCTCACCCCGTCGCAGGGATTCGAACCGCCGACCTTCTGATCAGCAAGTTCTAGGCTCTCTGGTTTAGACCACAGCGCCACCTGTGTCCCGAAACGTAGTTGATCTCTAAGGTGCTACTAGACAACTTTTCAAAATAAATAAATTTTTAAAGAGAAGGATTATTTTAAAGACTTTGTTATGAAAAGGGACTTGATTCTTTTAAGACTGTTTATTTCGGAACAATATTTTTTTTAAAAAAATTACTACAGCAGACCAACATGGCGACTACTTGAATCTGTTCTCATTTGAGGCTTCTTGGGAAGCCGAAGGACCACCAGCTGTGGGGAGGACGACTGCAGGGCCTGCTCCCTTCAAGGCCTTTTTACCAGCTGGCCTAGGGGGCGATGCCCAGGCCCTGACACTTCCAGCTATATAAAGAGACTCCTGCTGGACTACAGGGTCCTAGAGGATGCGGCTTGGACTCACTGGAACCAACTCTTGGGGGCAGGGCAGTCGTTCTTGTTGGTATTTTCACCCCCTCCCATTGCAAGAATCTCCTGATATGTTTTCCGAAAAGAGGGGGCGGAAACTGCTCTTCCCTTCTTCCGCTCCTGCCTTACTCTGTGTGGTATCTGAGTGTTATCTATGTAGATTAGATGGCTGAGTGGGAGCTCATGCAATCCAGTAGCCCTTTAGTTTTTAGTAGCTATTAGAAAATAAAAGCAGTTATGCTTCACAGCTTTCTTCCGTGTTGTTTATACTCTGCTGAGTTTGGTCTCACAATGGACAGTTGTGGGTCCAGTGCATTTAGACCTGCTTTCCAGGAGTGGAAGGTCTCTGGAAGCGCTCCAGTAGCCTAGCCCAGTCGGGGCAGAACCAGTTGTTAAGCCCAGTCGTTGGCATCAGCTCAAAGGCGTACTGACAGTTCTGCTTGTTATGTACTGAAGTTCTCACCCTGGGCCAGCAGGGGGATACTGTAGATAGTTTTGACTCAGGTCCAGATGTGTAAATAAGGGCTTGAAAGTGACATTCAGTGACTGGATAGTTACAGAAAATGGTTACTGTTGCGTTCTAGTGGAGCTCTATACAGTGGTACCACGGGTTACATACGCTTCAGGTTACAGACTCCGCTAACCCAGAAATAGTACCTCGGGTTAAGTACTTTGCCTCAGGATAAGAACAGAAATTGTGCTCTGGTGGCGCGGCAGCAGCAGGAGGCCCCAATAGCTAAAGTGGTGCTTCAGGTTAAGAACAGTTTCAGGTTAAGAACGGACCTCCGGAACGAATTAAGTACTTAACCCGAGGTTCAGCAGGCACTGACTTCTGATGCGCCAGGGCCTCCCTGCCATGTGATAAAAGTATTTGAGAGCAGAAGCAGTAAAGGAGTTTAGTAATGTTGTAATATGCTGAAAAGTAGCAGAATCATTCAGCATGCTGACTCGCCATGACTCATCCTTTGGGAGACTCATTCTTTGTGCAAGTATTGTATCTATTGCAGGAAGACACAGCACAGCAGAGCCTGGAAGAATAAATGCAATGGTCTCTGTGTGTGATCTCTAGCCTAGTCTAATCTTCTTCTGTTCATTATGTGTTTGTAAAGAAGTTGCGTTTTGCCGCAGTGAAATTTTATTCAATTACTGTGAAGACTGTGTTTTTAACTTTGCTGTGCAACACTCCCGCCAGTCTGTTAGGGGGTCTTTTTGTATATTGTATATATTGTTTGTACAATGGTTGTACCTTTTCATTTTTCTTTGCATCAGTTTCTTAGTATTTTATGTTAATAAAGGTAAGGTAAAGGTACCCCTGCCCGTACGGGCCAGTCTTGACAGACTCTAGGGTTGTGCGCCCATCTCACTCAAGAGGCCGGGGGCCAGCGCTGTACGAAGACACTTCCGGGTCACGTGGCCAGCGTGACGAAGCTGCTCTGATGAGCCAGAGCTGCACACGGAAACGCTGTTTACCTTCCCGCTAGTAAGCGGTCCCTATTTATCTACTCGCACCCGAGAGTGCTTTCGAACTGCTAGGTTGGCAGGCGCTGGGACCGAACAGCGGGAGCGCACCCCGCCGCGGGGATTCGAACCGCCAACCTTTCGATCGGCAAGCCCTAGGCACTGAGGCTTTAACCCACAGTGCCACCCGCGTCCCCATTTTATGTTAATACCAAAAAATTAAATAAGGGGTGGGGAGGAAACCAGACCAGAGCTTGCTTTTTTCCTTCTCCCTCCCAGTCCCCTTTTCCTTTACTGCTGTCTTTTGACTTTCCACATTGAAGGCCCAAGGCTTGCAATTCCCATTACACCTGGTAGCTAAACACCATTACAGAACATGTGGATGTGTTGGAGGGCTGTAAATCATCCTACTCTTGGTGGCAAAACTGACAAAGTGATCCAGTACAAAACAAACAGCTATTAAATGTTGTCTAAATAAGATTAAAAACCTCTTTTGTAGTGCACACGTTGTATGCAGAGAGAATAGGAGTCATAGCAAACCCTATGTCTATTTTCAAGGGAAAGGTATTTAAGGGAAAACTCCCCAGTTCAAAGTTCCCCATTCTCTTATGTTAGAATACACTGGTACCTCGGGTTAAGAACTTAATTCGTTCCAGAGGTCCGTTCTTAATCTGAAACTGTTCTTAATCTGAAGCCCACTTTAGCTAATGGGGCCTCCTGCTGCCGGAGCACGATTTCTGTTCACACCCTGAAGCAAAGTTCTTAACCCGAGGTAATATTTCTGGGTTAGTGGAGCTGTAACCTGAAGCGTATATAACCTGAAGCGTCTGTAACCCGAGGTACCACTGTATTTCTAAAATATATATTCAGTCCTTCAAGAACTGCTTCCAACAAGTACAGAAAAAGAAAACCCGTCAGTACTTCAGCAGGAGCTAGCAAACTTTTCCAAATCTCTATTCAGTGTTTCCCAAACTTTGGTCTCCAACTGTTTTCAGAGTACAATTCCCATCATCCCTGCCCACTTCCTAGCAAGGGATGATGGGAGTTGTAGTCCAAAAACAACTGGAGACCCAAGTTTGCGGAAACACTACTTTAGTTAGTATCTCTCCCCCCCCCCCGGCCGAATAGTGTTTATTTTCCAAGTAAACATATTTAGGATCACACTACACAAGTATCACTCTAACCACAGATCCTTGGAAAAGACCCAAAAGAAGATATGCTTCTTGTCAGGTTCTAAGCTGTTCAAATGCTTAAGAATGAAAGAATACAATTTAATCTGGCATGTGCTGCTTCCATAAATTGTTAACGCAGGTGGGGGATGGGATTAAAATCAGTATAGCTAAAGAGAAAACTAAATTCCAGTCAATATAGGGTTTTTTTCTTCAATTTAAATTCAAACACAAAATTTGTAGAAGACTCACGAGTGTTTATCCCATGGCTGTAAGCAGTGAACTGCGTCCACAATCCCCTATGCTTACTTCTAAGTAAACCTGCATCGGGTTAGGTTCTAAACTGGCTTATATTGCTGAAGATCCTGTCTGGGGGTTGGGGTGGAACTGAAAGATATTACCAATAGAAATAAAACATATATATAAAACCATGGTTATGTACGCAATTACGGCAGCCAGAACAACAGTGGCAAGAAATAGGAAGAATGTAACCTTACCAACAATTACAGAGTGGCAAACTCTTATGTTAGAATACCTGCAACTCGCAAAATTGACTGGAAAAATTAGAGGAGTGTCAGACCAGAAGGTATATAGGGAATGAAAAATATTTAAAGAATACTTAAAAATGTACTATACCAACAATAAGATACTTGCAGAAATAAAATATAAGTGGATTCTATCTATACACACAAAACAATATGAATCTGTGCAAGGAATACAGATAATATAATGAGAATTATTGGAAGTTATATATTTTAATCTGTCATGCGAGTGCAATATATTGTATTTGTTTATGTTTGTTTATATTTTCTTATTTCATTGTTTCTATTCATTTGTATTGTTTTCTGTTTTATGTGTTATGTAACTCATGTATATTTGTCTATGTGAAAACTAATATTTTCTAAAATTAAAAAAAAAAGGAACTGGAGGAGGGAGAGTCCAGCCTTAGCCTCCCCTCTCCAAAAATTTGTCAGTTTGCCTGGAATGGGGGGTGGGGAACTGGCTGCCCTTTAATTTTGGGAGGGGTGGGCTTTGGAAATGTGTGCGCACACACACAAATGCAGCATTGTCCCATTATTTCAATGCAAAATGCTTCATCCTATATTGATAATTTTGTCCTGCATTTCATAGAACTGTAGAGTTGGAAGAGAGCTTGAAGGACCATCCAGCCCACCCTGTTGGAATGTAGGTTCTCTCTCTCCCCCCATCTCCCTGCCAAGTTAGGGGTCCTCTCCAAATGCATGTTTGAAAGGAAACGTGAAAGCTCGCGTTTTTTAAAGCTCTGGGTAGCCAAGCACAGAAAGAATCAAATTCGAGAAACCATTCTGTTTGGCTGCGAGGGATTGTAATGGGAGTGCCTTGAGCACCAGATAAAAAAACTAAACTCCCCCCAACCGCACTGCCCCACCTGTCCGGTATTTAGCAAAAACGAACACAGCAGCCCCAATAGAAGGGTCATCCAGCCCCCCCCCCCCCTGCAATGCAGGAGTCTCGAACCCACAGCCCTGAGATTTAAGTCTCATGCTTTGCAGGCTTGCAGATGTCAGTTCTGTCCCTGGGTGGGTACAGATAGTCACAACCAATGCCTAAGCAACCTCTCACATTTTGCATTTTAATAAAATTGTGGCCAAAATTATGCCAAAACCCTTAAACAAAATTAGGGTGGGAAGTGTGAATTTATTAGGGGTGGCTTGGGGACCTCGACACGCAACGCTGCATTATACAGGACAGGTGGCAACTCTGTGAATTCTACGATTCCTCAGCGTGCATCTGAGGCCCTCAGCAGCAGCAGAAGCTGCAAGGAGGGGGGAGGAACAGGCGTCTGCGGCTCCAAGCCCTGCCCATGTGCTCCAGCAAGCTCCGCCCTCCTCCGTTACATAGAGCCGGACAGAGCTGCTTTCCCCCCTTTTCCTCTCGAGGCGAAGAGAGGTGCGCCGAGGACCACGGATGAGACGCATGCGCAGCACCAGCCGCCACTGGAGGGGCTGCTGCTTCTGCGGGGCTCGGGGGGCTGGCTGCCGCAGCAGCAGCATCTCTGCTCGGAAGGGCCAAGGCAAGGAAGGGGAGTGCTGCTGCGTTGGCTGGCGAGGCCGGGCGGGCGGCTCTCCGCAGCAGCTGGCAGAGAGGTACGCCGACCTGGCCGCCAGCCACGCTGAGGCGCTGAGGCTCGGGGAGGAGCGTGAGCGCCAGAGCGTGCGGCTGCGGGAAGAGAATGCGCGTCTCAGGCTGGAGAACCGGCGCCTGCGCAGGGAGAACCGCAGCCTCTTCCGCCAGGCTCTGAAGCTGCAGCCCTTCCCAGAACAGGAAGTCAAGCCTGGAGAGGCGGGGGGAGGAGGCGATGGCAGCAGGGACGATGCGGAGCCTGCAGAAATCACCATTTCCTCCCGGGAAGGAGACGAGCTGATGCAGAGTGGTGCAAAGAGAGCACGAGTTGGAGATGGAGGCAAAGGGGATGCGCCTGACATAGCCTGATGAAATCTCCCAGCAGCGTAACAAAAGGAGAGTTGGATTTGACAAGACTCCCTTTTCCTTCTTCGCTCATCCTCCGCCTCTCCCACCGGAGAAACTGATGCCTGAATCTGGCACCTCCAGGAGGAAGACTGCCTCAGAACTTAAACGCTTTCCTTTTTTTTTGGCACCTGGTGGGGGGAAATCAGGCTCTCTGCACACCCCACCCCTCACAGAGGGAAGCATCCTCCCCGTTTGTACCTTTCCCCCCTCGCAGGCAAAGCAAAAGGTTCTGGTTGCCTGGTTTCCAGAATCTACACCCTCCCCCCCTTGTTTACCTGCTGGCAGGAGGATGTCTTTGCCACCTGCCTTGTCCCCAAAGTGCATCCCTTGGGAGCCTCTGCTGATGCAAGGAAGCCGTGATCAGCAGAGCACCTGCCGGCAGCAGCCTCAAAAGCATGGGATGGCGTAAGGAAAAGACTTACTTGTCAGTCTTCAGTTTAACAGCCGTCTTTGGAAGGCTGGAATATTTGCTGAATTGCTGGCCTTAAAACACATTGCCTCTGGGGTTAACGAATCTTTGAAAGGCTCTTCAAAAAATAAAATTTGCGATGCACTGGATTGTTCTCCGTTGTACGTTTGTAATTGGTCCTGTAATAGCTGCCAGCTTTGCAGTCCAAACTCCAGGAATGGGTTTGATTCTAGGGGATGAGTGTTGCTGGCTAAGGAGAGGCTAGTTTGCAGGATACAAAACTGGGCTGCAGTGCCTATATACATATGTGCCTGGGAGTAAGTGTTATTAAACCCATTGGGTATGTTTAGGAGTGCACCGTTAAGCCAACAATGCGGGTCCGGTTTCTGTTGTGGGTTTATTTTATTTTTTTGGTGTAAAAAAAACGATTTGTCTTGCAGGTGCTATACCCTTTTAAAATGTGGCTCTTGGGGGGGCATTATTGGGTTATTGCTTTTATTTTTATTTTATATACTGTGGTCTTTTTATGTGAACTGCCCCGAGACCTCCGGGTATAGGGCGGTATATAAATTCAATCAATCAATAATGATGTATCCAAGTTCCTGCACCTGAGTTTTGAAGTGAAGTTGGCGCAGCTGTATTTAGAGGTTGGAAGTCCTGAAAGGCTGATATTGCAGAACCCTGTTTGATATATATTCAGTGAGCCACAGCCACATACAGCTCATATTTATTCATATGTATTCACATACATTTCAAGACCACGGTTAGCTTATTTTTTATAAGGTAGGGCCCTTTGGCCAACGTATCTGTGGCTCAGGTGTTACTTGAATAGGTCTAAATCAACCATAGCTGATTTAACAGAGTTCTGGAGATTATTCCGTAATGCCGTGTTCTTTAGGTCTCTTTGCACATGCTGAATCTGTAAACTGAACAAAAAATGTTTGTTTTTAACAATGGTCCAAAATGGCACAATTCAGCCTAAAAAGGTTTTCTTTGTCCTTGGCCACTGGAACACTTTACAACCTCCTAAGCGTGTTTTCATTCTTGGGAGATGCTCCCCCACTGATGTGTCCAGCTTCCAAGCATGTGTGTTCAGAATTACATTCGCGTAATGCCTGCTTGCACGCCCCACCTTTCTCTCTGGGGGGCTGGTGCAGCATCAGCAACGGGTTATGAAGGAGCATTTCATCCTCTCACCTACACACCTTTCCTGCATATAGGGCACTACTGGAGGTGGGGGGGGGGAGAGGGGATTACAGCAAAGGAAACGCCATCCTTGCTGGGCCAGAACTGAACAGGCATAAACAATGGCTGTTCTTTCAAGGAGCAGCCCATGCTTTCTCCACACCATTTGTGCTCCACTGGGCTCAGCCTCCCTGCTACACAACCCTACTAAAGAGCAGAGCGTACAGGCTAGTGGATCTCAGAACAAGACAGCAACTCCAAGCAACAAGCCAAGGACAACTCGCCTAATCCGACTCAAGAGGGCTGCACAGTCCTGCAATAAGCAGGACTCTGGGCAGGCAGGAAGCACTGGCAACAGTTAGTACAGCTTGGCGTACATCAGTTGCCTGGGGCAGCTCTACAAAGCTGGACTGCCACCAAAGGAGAGACATCAAAGGGAGTCACCCCAACACCGGGGTGGGGTAAAGCGAGGGCCAGGGCTGTGCTTACAGTGGTTCAGGTACATATCCAATGAGTATGTGGATAGCATAGGGACCAGGGCCTTAGGCAGGCAGGCAATAGTGGGAATACCCACTGCCCCAACCAGCTGGGGGGGGGGGACTTTATAAATCCAGCCTGCCTGCCCTTGTGGAGGGGCTGGCACTAAAGGGGCCATCATCCCTTTGGGAGTTGATACCTTGGGGTGGGACGGGGGCGTGCCAGGATTCTTTGGGGGGGGGGATCTGAAAAATGTGCCCGGAAGAACCTGGCGAGAGCAAGGGACCAGTTTACAGCAGGGGGCAGTACGGCAAGGGAGCCCCCCGCTCCAGCCTGGGGGAATTGCGGTCATCCTACCAGCCAGCCCTTCAGGTCGGCTCAAAGCAAGATCTCCCTGATCCATGATCACTGGTTGCCCAGGACAAAACACCACCCGCTGTGGGTCTTATGGGAGATGCCCCCTGCCTCTCTCCACCAAGCCTAGGGCAGGGCCCTGGCAGACTACAGCTGCCTCCAAGGACTGCCAGGCCTCTTTTACTGGGTAGGAAACCCAACCAATGCTTTCTCCACACCATTTGTGCTCCACTGGGCTCAGCCTCCCTGCTACACAATCCTACTAAAGAGTGGAGCATACAGGCTAGTGGATCTGGGGACAAGACAGCAACTGCAAGCAACAAGCCAAGGACAACTCGCCTAATCCTTTGCTCTCAAGGAGCACTCCAGAGTGAGAGGGGCAGGAGTGATCTGCTGCTTCCGTCACCAGGAAACAGGAAGTACAACAAGATGAAGAACGAGGAGAAGGGATGGTGAGCTTCAGGCCCAGGGGTCCAATGCTGCCCCTATGCACTCTTTGGTATGCTACCCAAGGCTACTTCTATCCCTGTCCTTAGCCACCCAGGCCGCAATCCCTCCTGGTTTTGTCTAGCTTGTGGGGCTGGGGAATGGAGAACTGCGCCCAGTGTAGAAACTTCTGTATGGCTGGAACATCACCTAAGGATTAATATCAATTGCACTTCCTTTGTACCCGCCCCCCCATGGTCAGCTATAAACGAATGTGGCCCCTCAGGGACAATACCACCAGTCCAATATTCCCGCAGTGGTCAGAGGTGGTGAGCAATAAAGGCAAACTGAGTTGTCCCATCTCAAAGTCTCCTTCACAGTTTCGCTGGAGCCACCAGCCGTGGCACTGCATCATAACCCATGTATCAGGGGTCAATAGGGAAAGGGGTGAATAGCATTTATTGAATCTATATGCAGAGTACACAATCTGCATGATCTTTAATCCTCAAAAAGCCATGCAAATTTTGAAGAATGAACTACGTAATACACATTTGAGAAGGCAGGTCTTAAAAAGAATGTTAATCCATCGAAGGGAGTATTAGTCTCAATGGACCAATGGAGCATCTCTGAAGGGGGTTCCACCCTGTGGAATATGAATGTACATGCAGCAAAGAGTCCAAAGAGCATTTCCGATTGGTTGGGAATTAAGAGTATCAATTTGGAACCGTTGATAACAGTAGCTAACAAGTTACATTTTTCTACACAAGAACTTGGGGGACCTGTCATTGAGGCACTGGGCAGGATTTCTTGAATTGGTACTACAACTCCTGTATGGGAAGCTTCATGGGAAAGGACCTTACGGGGCTGGGGCTCAGGGCAGCCGATTGGAAGGGAGGCAGCAGATACAGACCCACAAGGAGGAGGGTGGCATTCATCGCCTGCCACTCCTGCCACCTCCTCTTCACCTTAAGGAGTTTGTGGAAAGAGCACATTTGTCCCTAGAAGCAGGGGCACCTTGCCCAGAGGCTAGTGGTGCCAGGTAAGAGGCAGAGGCTGGATGCGGCACCTCCTGACATCAGCTCACAGCCCTCACCCGCCTCCGCCACACCCGGAGCCTCCATCTGCTGTGGCCACCGCGGCACAAAGCATCCCTTAGGAGCCTCTGCTGATGCAAGAAAGTCGTGATCAGCACCTGCTGGCAACAGCCTCTTCTACTGGGTAGGACACCCTGGGAGTTAACTGCAGCCTTGGAAGCTGAAACTGCCCAAATGGCCCAAATCTTTTTAAAAATTGATTTAATTCTTTGCAACGAATATTAACTTTCAGAGGTATTGCTGCTGTTGTTTTTTTGCCTTGATGTCAAGTTTGACTAGTCTTTTTGTAAACCCCCAAATGTTTTTAACTTGTTTTGCAAGGTATTTTTGCGAGATGTGCCTGGGAGGAAAACCGGGGGGGGGGGGGGGGGAGGAGTTGCATCAATTAGTGGTTCATGTATATATCCACTGAGTATGTGGATAGCGAATTTTGAGTTTCTCTTCGTATAGACTGGAGATGAGAACGGCCCCTCAGCCTGGCTTTGATCTGTGTTGACTTTTCAATTCCAACATGCCCCATAACAAGGGACACCACCTCAGTCCTTGAGGAAGTTCCATTCTAAAAAAGCCTTGGCAATACTGCAGAAATAGCAGTGATCCTATTTTGGAAAACAGCCCCAGTAGTCTAACAGAACCACCTTTGACATTCAGGGTCTGGTGAGGACCACAAGATCTGCTGCAATCAATTTATGAAAAAACTGGGGACTTTCTTGTGTTCCATGATCACTGCAGGTGGTGGCAGCTCTCCCAAAATTAAAAGACCCCTGCTTCTTGGGAGAAAAGCAATGACCAACCTAGAGAGCATCTTAAAAAGCAGAGACATCGCCTTCCCAACTGTAGTGATGTACAGAAGTGAGAGCTGGACCATAAAGAAGGCTGATCGCTGAAGAATTGGTGCTTTCGAATTATGGTGCTGGCGGAGACTCTTGAGAGTCCCATGGACTGCAAGAAGATCAAACCTATCAATTCTGAGGGAAATCAGCCCTGAGTGTTCACTGGAAGGACAGATCCTGAAGCTGAGGCTCCAAGACTTTGGTCACCTCATGAGAAGACTCCCTGGAAAAGACCCTGATGCTGGGAAAGATTGAGGGCACAAGGAGAAGGGGACGACAGAGGACGAGATGGCTGGAGCTACCAAGACTATTTAGTTAATGTTACGTTCAGTTAAATTATTGGAAAAGCTTGCAAATACGAGATAGGCTTAGGATTTAATAATGTAATGTGATGAATTACTATGTTTAATGCTGAATTGGAAAGGAAGAAAGATATTAAGTGATTGACTTAATTTTGTAAGAATACTGGTATTGGAAAACTTGTTAAAATGTTATACACTGAAATTCAACTTGGGGGATACGAGAAAGTCGCTTAACAATGTTAGTAAGATTAGTCTTAATAAGGTTATGATTTATGTTTGTGTGTTTAAAAAATTTGGGAAGATCAATAAAAAAATTGGGGGGGTTGAGGAGATTTCACACCTCCCATATCCAAGAATCTGCTGATGTTCTCTGCTGATTCTCCAGAGAGGAGGGGGCGGTTTCTTCTCTCTACTTATTCCGCTCCAGCCTAACATAAGAGTCAGTCAGTGTGTCAGAGAGAGAGACTGAGTGTTAGAGCGAGATAAGGTTGCTGCTAAGAGCAGCTGCAGACACTCAGTGCAGTTCAGATTTTTCGTTTAGACCTCATTTAGCTCTTTATATATTTGTGTATTAAAGTTGTAGATAGAATAAAGAAGATATTCTACAAAGCTGCTCTCCGAGTCGCTTATGCTCTGCTATACTCTTGCTATACTCTTCTGTGCGACGACTGTCGTCTTGTGGAAGTGAATCCGGTGCTCACAACTCTAAGCTGCGAGTCCACAGCACTTTGACCTGTTCATGTGCAGGTGGTGGTCTCTGGAAGTGCTACCCAGCTTGCCTGGCCATCGGGGCTGAAGTGGATGAGTTCAGTCCGTGGCACTGGCTCAGGGGCGATGCTGACAGGCAGAAGGGGGAGAAAGTCTTTTAAATCACTTTGTAATGTGAATATAGACCTAGACTAAGGCAGCAGAGGGCGATCTTAACATAGCAGTGGCTGTAGCTGGAAAGAGCAAGCCCGGTTTTCATTCACTCCTTTTTGGCTGGCAGGAACACAATGGCACTTTGAAACTTCTTTAAAATGTGGGTTGGGACACGGTGCTTTTTAAATGTACCAGTAAAGGGGAATATGATGTGCGTCTTCCCAGGCACTATGCTGCTTTCCAATGCATCGAAACCACGCCAGGGGGTTATGCTGCAGCAGAAGCAGGGGGCCACATTTCCAACGGGGGGGGGGGGGCAAAGCTAGAGGCAAAAGGGGACAGGGCGATGAATGCACGAGTTGCCATTGTCCAGAAGGCCACTTTATATACACACCCCAATACTCCTATCAATGCAGCCTCTTGTCAAAATTCAATTTTAACATACAAAACCACATACAATTGCTAAATATGGGTTAAATCTGCCCGCGGCTTTGTAGTGAAAAAAATGTTTGGGGGTGATGCTCAACAATAGTATGGCCCAGTGAAACATAATTACATCAACGTTCAAGATACACAATTGTTATTTCAGAACAAACCAGATTTATTCCAGTAAGAAATCTTAGTGGAGCCAATCCACAAACTGCTCCATTCACAATGACTACCAAAAGAGACTCCCCAACTAGGCACTCAGGTACCTAGACATTTCCATACTAAATAGTCAAAGGCTTTGTACATCTCTATTTTGGGGCGTGGCACAATATCAGATAGGCTAAGACATTTGGTGTGATGCTGGAGGAGACTCTTGGAGAGTCCCGTGGACTGCAAAAAGATCCATTTCCTCCATTCTGAAGGAAATCAATCCTGAGTGCTCACTAGAAGGACAGATCCTGAAGCTGAGGCTCCAAGACTTTGGCCACTTCATGAAGGGACTCCCTGGAAAAGACCCTGATGCTGGGAAAAATTCAGCGGACCAGAAAAATGGGTCGTTATCTAGTTAAGAAGAGACTTCACTTGATGTAAAGCAATGCCTTTGAGAATCCACTGTGAACATTGCTAAATTGGCTAGTGCTGGAATCCAGAATCATTCACATTTGATTTGTATGCAGCCTTGCCATAGTTGGGACCATGCACAAGGCGGTGTACAACAATGACTTACACCATTACAAACACAAAGGTCAAAAGATAAAAACACATCAAAAAGTACACAACCAAATGGAAACAATTTCCATAGAAATCCTAAGATGCAAAACCAAAGATACAGCAACAACACGTGCTCTTGCACGTACTAAATCTGTAAATTGAACAAAAAATGTTTGTTTTTAACAACCGTCTATTTGAACCCTTTGGCCATTGGAACACTTTACAACCTCCTAAGCGTGTTTTCATTCTTGGGAGATGCTCTCCCACTGATGTGTCAAGCTTCCAAGAATGTGTGTTCAGAATTACAGTCGTGTAATGCCTGCTTGCACGCCCCCCTTTCTCTCGGGGGGGGGGGGGGGCAGGTGCAGCATCAGCAAGAGGTTAAAGGAAGGAGCAGTCCATCCTCTCCCCTACACACCTTTCCTGCATATAGGGCACTACTGGAGGTGGGGGGGAGAGGGGATTACAGCAAAGGAAACAGCATCCTTGCTGGGCCAGAACTGAGCAGGCATCAACGATGGCTGTTCTTCCAAGGAGCAGCCCATGCTTTCTCCACACCATTTGTGCCCCACTGGGCTCAGCCTCCCTGCTACACAACCCTACTAAAGAGCAGAGCGTACAGGCTAGTGGATCTTGAGACAAGACAGTAACTGCAAGCAACAAGAACAACTTTCCTAGTCCTTTGCTGTCAAGGGAAGCAAGGAGCACTCAAGAGAGGGGCAAGAGTGATCTGCTGCTTCTGTCACCAGGTCATGAAGCGAACCGGAAGAACAGCAAGATGAAGAACAAGAACAAGGGATGGTGAGCTTCAGGCCCAGGGTTCCATCCTGAAAAGCCTTGGCAACACTGCAGAAATAGCAGTGATCATATTTTGGAAAACTGCCCCAGGAAACTCTTTCAGGTGGTTTGTAGTCTAACAGAACCACCTTTCACATTGGGGGTCTGGTGAGGACCACGAGATCTGCTGCAAATCAACCTCTCCCAACCCCCTTGTAAACAATACTCTAGCCCAAAAGCAGACATGACTAAAATGTCAAACTTCCCGGCATGGCCTCACAGCTGCAGGAGGCCGAGCTCTGGAAAGTAAGGAAAATACAGTCATTTAGAAGCTAGATGGAGACACTGTAAGCCCATGCTTGGAAAATGCACGTGACTCTAATTTTTTTTTTGTTTTATTTCTATACCACTTTATATTTTTAGGAAAAAAGCGGTTGAAGAAAGTCAAAGCAATGGAACAGAAAACTAAAATATTATCTTAGAAGATTTCAAAATAAAAACATTAGATTAAAATATTTTAATTCATCTAATAGCTTATCCAAGTCCATCTTTTGAATGTTACATTCTGAACCTTGGTCTAATTCCCAAAGCAGTGTCAAGTCATAGATATGGTTTTGCTACTATGGCTTCAACAAAGCCAGTACATGTATGAACGACATGGACTCATCCCTTACTTCAAAATGGAAGGGACACGAAACCAGAGTTGTCCATCTCAAAGTCCCCTTCACAGTTTCCCTGGAGCCACCAGCCGTGGCACTGCATCGTAACCCATGTATCAGGGTCAATAGGGAAAGGGGTGAATAGCATTTATTGAATCTATATGCAGAGGACACCATCTGCATGATCTCTAATCCTCAAAAAGCCATGCAAATGGTGAAGAATGAACTACGTAATACACATTCGAGAAGGCAGGTCTTAAGAAGAATGGTAATACATGGAAGGGAATATTAGTCTCAAAGGACAAATGGAGTGTCTCTGAAGGAGGTTCCACCCTATGGAATATGAATGTACATGCAGCAAGAGTCCAAAGAGCATTTCAGATTGGTTGGGAAGTAGCGTATCATTTTGGAACAGTTGGTAACAGTAGCTAACGAATTACATTTTTCTACAGTGCAAAAGGAAGAACTGCCATTGAGTCACCGGGCAGGATTTCTTGAATTGCAACTAGAGTTCCTGTATGGGAAGCTTCATAGGAAAGGACCAGGGCTGGGGCTCAGCCCCGTAAGGGCCAGGGCAGCCGACTGGAAGGGGGACAGCAGATACAGAGCCACAAGGAGGAGAGTGGCATTCATCACCTGCCACTCCTGCCTCCTCCTCACCTTAAGGAGTTTGTGGAAAGAGCACATTTGTCCCTAGAAGCAGGGGCACCTTGCCCAGAGGCTAGTGGTGCCAGGTAAGAGACGGAGGCTGGATGCGGCACCTCCCGGCATCAGCTCACAGCCCTCACCCGCCTCCACCACACCCGGAGCCTCCATCTGCTGTGTCCACCGAGGCACAAAGCATCCCTTGGGAGGCTCTGCTGATGCAAGAAAGTCGTGATCAGCAGAGCACCTGCCGGCAACAGTCTCAAAAGCATGGGATGGTGTAATTAAAAGACTTACTTGTCAGTCTTCATTTTAACAGGCAGTCCAACTCAGAAGACAGCAACTGCAAGCAACAAGCCAAGGACAACTCCCCTAATCCTTTGCTGTCAAGGGAAACAAGGAGCACTCAAGAGTGAGAGGGGCAGGCGTGATCTGCTGCTTCTGTCACCAGCTCATGAGGGAAACAGGAGGAACAAGATGATGAAGCACAAAGAGGAGGGATGGTGCGCTTCAGGCCCAGGGGTCCAATGCTGCCCCTATCCACCACTCTTTGGTATGTTACTTCTATCTCTGTCCTTAGCCACCCAGGCTACTGGGTAGGACACCCTGCAAGTTAACTGCAGCCTTGGAAGCTGAAGCTGCCCAAATGGCCCAAAACTGTTTAAAAAATGATTTAATTTTTTGCAACAAATATTAACTTTCAGAGGTATTGCTGTTTTTTTTTTTGTTTTTTTTTTTTTTGCCTTGTGGTCAAGTTTTACTAGTCTTTTTGTAAATCCCCAAATGTTTTGTAAGGCATTTTTGCGGGATGCACCTGGGAGGAAGACTGGGGGGGAGGGGAGGTTTGCATCAATTACACTGGTTCGGGTACATATCCAGTGAGTATGTGGATAGCGAATTTTGAGTCTCCGTTCACAAGGACTGGAGAGGAGAACGTCCCCTTAGCCTGGGGTTGATCTGTCTTGACTATTCAATTCCAACATGCCCCATAACAAGGGGCAACACCTTCGCCATGTGGCTACCCAAGGGCCTTATGCAGGACATCCTTGGGATGGGAGACCCTCCCTGCGGCTGCTCTTAAGAGCCCAGGTGGCTCTCCTTCCACAGGGAGCCCATAGCCAGCATGCCCTGTGGCCACAGAGGGCCACCTCCTCCTGCTCCCTGCCTTTTGTCCAGTCCGCCTTTCAAGGCACCCACCTGGCTTGCTGACATTGCGTCTAGTGGTAGCGATGTCTAGCCTTGGAGAAGGATGCCTTCCTGCTCTCCATCCTGAATATGTCAACAACTGACTTCGTTCTGAATGGGAGGAAGATGGGAGCAGAGCGCTGGGTGAAACCCACCTCTCCATTCCCACCTTCCTAGGGAGGCAGCTTGGGCCTGCTGCTCTGAGTCATTGCAGGGCAGATGGGCATCTTGGCTGATGAAGGGATGCCCAGCCTGAGAGACGTCCTCCAGCCGACACACAGTAGAAGTGAGCGGCGCAGAGACAGGCATCAGGAGGAGGCATGCGCTAAAGATTCTGCTGTGCACAAGAAGCGCCCTGGAGTATTTCAGCTGCATTTCAGTTTTTACTGGGTTATACTGGCAATGTTACAAATAGGAGAAATATGTACGGGGAACAGATGGAAGAGAAATGTAGCATTTCCGAATTTTCCTTTTGTCTCCTCTTCCCCTTTGTATGTGACGTGGTCTATTTTGTTTCCCGTTTCAGTTCCTTTCCTGTGGTTTCCTTGCCCACCAGCACTCTGGTCTGCCTGGATGGGATGGAAGCCTGGCTTGGTGTGGACTTCGCTGTGGCAGCTGCTGAGTTGCAAAGGCCACACACAAGTATTTGTTGTGAACTGAGACCCTCTTGCACCCCACCCCCTTTTTACGAGAACCCACAATGGAATCAGGCCTTGATTGGGTCAGTTCTTTTTTGCATTACAAAAAGGTTTGAAGCACACACAAAAACAGACAAGGGGCAACACCTCAGTTCTTGAAGAACTTTCATGCTGAAAAGCCTTTGCAACACTGCAGAAATAGCAGTCATCGTATTTTGGAAAACAGCACCAGGAGACTCTTTCAGGTGGTTCGTAGTCTAACAGAACCACCTTTGACATTGGGGGTCTGGTGAGGACAACAAGATCTGCTGCAAGCAATTCACAAAAAACCTGGGGTCTTTCTTGGGTTCCATGATCACTGCAGGGGGTGACAGAAATCCCAAAATTAAAAGACGCCTGCTTCTTGGGAGAAAAGCAATGACCAACCTAGACAGCATCTTAAAAAGTAGAGACGTCACCTTGCCAACAAAGGTCTGTATAGTTAAACTATGGTTTTCCCAGTAGTGATGTACGGAAGTGAGAGCTGGACCATATAGAAGGCTGATCACCAAAGAATTGGTGCTATTGAATTACGGTGCTGGAGGAGACTCTTAAAAATACTGGACTGCAAGATGATCAATCCTATCCATTCTGAAGGAAATCAGCCCAGAGTGCTCACTGGAAGGACAGATCCTGAAGCTGACCACAAGACCTCCTGCAATGACTTCACAAAGTGTGTTGCTGATAAGATTCGGAAAGAGGGAAGGCTCCAGCACCGTGGTAGCCGGGCCGGAGAATGCCAGTGTTCCGTCTAGTCAAGTTGTATGGGATCAACTTCCACCCATTACCTGTGAGGGTGTGAAGAGGCTTTCTTGGGTGAAACAACCACCTATCTCCTTGATTCTTGCCCATCCTGGCTCCTAAAAGGCAGCCAGGCCAGGATGGGCAATGGGCTCTATGGGCTGGCCAATGCAGTTCTGCCCAGGAGGGTGTCTTTCCCAGATCTGCATGAAAAAGCAGTTAATATACCCGCTCTTTAAAGCTGCATCAGAGCAAATGGCAATCCGGGGGGGGGGGGGGGACTCAAATAGACTTTTAGAATAAAGATTTGGTTTTGAGGGCAAAGAGCCCAGACACAGGATAGTATGGATGGCCGGATAAAGGAGGCTAGGATCAAGCATGGTTAAGACCCAAGAGTGGGTGGATTAGAGAAGCAGTAAAGGTAGTGCAGGGGACCAGGAGCTTGAGGGCAGGCAGGGAATACCCACTGTTCCAGCTTAGGTGAACACCAGCTGCTGGGGGAAACTGCATAAAGCCCGCTTGCTAATAGCAGAGAACCTGCACAAGCAACGCTGACACCAAACCCCACATATATTCAGTAAAATAGAAACATTGCCACCCCACCCCCACTCACCTTTCCCCCCCTCCACCTTTCAGCCTTTTCTTCCTAATGTCTCGAGAAATGAAACGGATTTGCAAAAAATGCTACTTGAAAGAAAAAGAGACATTCAATACTTTTGTAAACCAAGAAAATCTTTTTAAAAAATACATCAAAATAAATAAAGCCAGGCTGCCCTGGGGGAGGGGCTGGCAACAAAGGGGCCACAAAGAAGCTCATCATCCCCTTTGGGAGTTGATGCCTCAGGGGTGGGATGAGGGCGTGAGCCAGGCCCCGGGGGGGGGGGCATCTGAAAAATGTGCCCGGAAGGAGGAGCTGGCGAGAGCAAGGGGGCCTCAATTGCAGTAGTTTGGAATAGGGGGCAGTACGATAGGGGAGCCCCCCGCTCCAACCTGGGAGAATTGCGGTCATCCTACCAGCAAGCCCTTCAAGTCGGCTCGGAGCGATGAGATCTCCCTGATCCATGATCACTGGTTGCCCAGGACTTAACACCACCCACTGTGAGTCTTGTGGGACCTGCCCCCTGCCTCTCTCCACCAGGCCTAGGGCAGGGCCCTGGCAGACTAAAGCTGCCTCCGAGGAATGCCAGGCCTCTTCTACTGGGTAGGAAACCCAACCCTGGGCATTAACGGCAGCCTTGGAAGCGGAAGCTGCCCAAATGACTCAAAACTGTTTAAAAATTGATTTAATCGTTTTTGACCAATATTAACTTTCAGAGGTATTGCTGGTTATTTATTCCTTTGCCTTGTTGTCAAGTTTTACTAGTCTTTTTGTAAATCCCCAACTATTCTGAACTTGTTTTGTAAGGTATTTTTGTGGGATGTGCCTGGGAGGAAAACGGGGGTGGGGGGTGGGGTAGGTGCATCAATTACAGTGGTTCAGGTACATATCCAATGAGTACATGGACAGGGAATTTTGAGTCTCTGTTCACATGGACTGGAGAGGAGAACGGCCCCTCAGCCTGGGTTGGATCTGTGCTGACTTTTCAATTCCAACATGTCCCACAACAAGGGACACCTGCCCCATAACAAGGGACACCACCTCAGTCCTTGACGAAGTTCCGTTCTGAAAAGCCTTGGCAACACTGCAGAAAGAGCAGTGGTCGTATTTTGGAAAACAGCACCAGGAAACCCTTTCAGGTGGTTCGTAGTCAAACAGAACCACCTTTGACATTTGGGGTCCTGATGTTGGGAAAGATTCAGCAGACCAGGAAAATGGGATGACAGAGGACGAGATGGTTGGACAGTGTTCTTGAAGCTACCAACGAGAGTTTGACCAAACCACGGGAGGCAGTGGAAGACAGGAGTGCCTGGCGTGCTCTGGTCCATGGGGTCACAAAGAGTCGGACATGACTAAGCAACAAGACATGTAAAGCTTTATATTGCTCACATCAGGCCTTTTACGTATTTAAATTTGGTAACCAAATTCTAGAGAGTTTTGTAGTAATTCTCCTGCGATTGGCTAATGGTCCCATGGGAGTTATCTAGTTAAGTAGAGACTTCATTTGATGCAAAGCAATGCCTGTTAGAATCGCCTGTGAACATTGCTAAATTGGATAGTGCTGGAATCCAGAATCATCCACATTTGATTTGTATGCAGCCTTGCCATAGTTGGGACCATGCTCAAGGCGGTGTACAACAGAGGGCTTACACCATTACAAACACAAAGGTCAAACGATGAAAACACATCAAAAAGTACACAACCAAATGGAAACAATTTCCATATAAATCCTAAGATGCAAAACCAAAGATACAGCAACAACACGTGCTCTTGCACATACTGAATCTGTAAACTGAACCAAAAATGTTTGCTTTTAACAATGGTCTATTTGAACCCTTTGGCCATTTGAACACTTTACAACCTCATGAGCGTGTTTTCATTCTTGGGAGATGCTCCCCCACTGATGTGTCAAGCTTCCAAGAATGTGTATTCAGAATTACATTTGCGTAACGCCTGCTTGCACGCCCCCCCTTCTCTCTTGGGGGCTGCTGCAGCATCTGCAAGGGGTTACGAAGGAGCAGTCCATCCTCTCCCCTACACACCTTTCCTGCATAGGGCACTACTGGGGGTGGGGGGGGGAGAGGGGATTACAGCAAAGGAAACATTATCCTTGCTGGGCCAGAACTGAGCAGGCATAAACAATGGCTGTTCTTCCAAGGAGCAGCCCATGCTTTCTCCACACCATTTGTGCTCCCACTGGGCTCAGCCTCCCTGCTACACAACCCTACTAAAGAGCGGAGCGTACAGGCTAGTGGATCTTGAGACAAGACAGTAACTGCAAGCAACTAGACAAGGACAACTCGTCTAATCCTTTGCTGTCAAGGGAAGCAAGGAGCACTCAAGAGTGAGCGGGGCAGGAGTGACTTGCTGCTTCTGTCACAAGCTCATGAAGCGAACCGGAAGAACAACAAGATGAAGAACAAGAACAAGGGATGGTGAGCTTCAGGCCCAGGGTTCCATCCTGAAAAGCCTTGGCAACACTGCAGAAATAGCAGTGATTATTTTGGAAAACAGCCCCAGGAAACTCTTTCAGGTGTTTCGTAGTCTAACAGAACCACCTTTGACATTGGGGGTCTGGTGAGGACAACGAGATCTGCTGCAAATCCACCTCTCCCAGCCCCCTTGTAAACAATACTCTAGTCCAATAGCAGACACAACTATAATGTCAAACTTCCCAGCACGGCCTCACAGCTGCAGGAGGCCGAGCTCAGGAAAGTAAGGAAAACACAGTCATTTAGAAGCTAGATGGAGGGAAATTCATTTAGGGAAAATGAATTTCATGGAGGGAAAATACAGTCATTTAGAAGCTAGATGGAGGGAAATTCAGAGTTTCCCTGGAGCCACCAGCCGTGGCACTGCATCGTAACCCATGTATCAGGGGTCATTAGGGAAAGGGGTGAATAGCATTTATTGAATCTATATGCAGAGGACACCATCTGCATGATCTCTAATCCTCAAAAAGCCATGCAAATGGTGAAGAATGAACTACGTAATAAAAATTCAAGAAGGCAGGTCTTACAAAGAATGGTAATACATGGAAGGGAGTATTAGTCTCAAAGGACAAATGGAGCCTCTCTGAAGGGGGTTCCACCCTATGGAATATGAATGTACATGCAGCAAGAGTCCAAAGAGCATTTCAGATTGGTTGCTAAGTAGAGTATCATTTTGGAACAGTTGGTAACAGTAGCTAACGAGTTACATTTTTCTACAGTGCAAAAGGAAGAACTTTCTACAGTGCAAAAGGAAGAACTGCCATTGAGGCACCGGGCAGGATTTATTGAATTGCAACTAGAGTTCCTGCATGGGAAGCTTCATAGGAAAGGACCAGGGCTGGGGCTCAGCCCCTTGAGGGACAGGGCAGCCGACTGGAAGGGAGGCAGCAGATACAGAGCCACAAGGAGGAGAGTGGCATTCATCACCTGCCACTCCTGCGTCCTCCTCACCTTAAGGAGTTTGTGGGAAGAGCACATCTGTCCCAAGAAGCAGGAGCATCTTGCCCAGAGGCTAGTGCTGCCAGGTAAGAGATGGAGGCTGGATGCAGCACCTCCCGGCATCAGCTCACAGCCCTCACCCATCTCCACCACACCCAGAGCCTCCATCTGCTGTGTCCACCAAGGCACAAAGCATCCCTTAGGAGCCTCTGCTGATGCAAGAAAGTCGTGATCAGCAGAGCACCTGCCAGCAATAGCCTCAAAAGCATGGGAAAAGACTTGTCAGTCTTCATTTTAACAGGCAGTCCAACTCAGAAGAAGACAGCAACTGCAAGCAACAAGCCAAGGACAACTCACCTAATCCTTTGCTGTCAAGGGAAACAAGGAGCACTCAAGAGTGAGGGGCAGGAGTGATCTGCTGCTTCTGTCACCAGCTCAGGAAGGAAACAGGAGGAACAAGATGATGAAGAACAAGGAGGAGGGATGGTGAGCTTCAGGCCAAGGGGTCCAATGCTGCCCCTATCCACTCTTTGGTACTTCTATCTCTGTCCTTAGCCACCCAGGCTACTGGGTAGGACACCCTGGAAGTTAACTGCACCCTTGAAAGCTGAAGCTGAACTGTTTAAAAATGGATTTAATTCTTTGCAACAAATATTAACTTTCAAAGGTATTGCTGTTTATTTTTTTGCCTTGTCGTCAAGTTTTACTAGTCTTTTTGTAAATCCCCAACTGTTTTGTAAGGCATTTTTGCGGGATGCGCCTGGGAGGAAAACCGGGGGGGGGGGGGGAGGTTTGCATCAATTACAGTGGTTCGGGTACATATCCACTGAGTTCGTGGATAGCGAATTTTGAGTCTCTGTTCACATGGACTGGAGAGGAGAAGGTCCACTCAGCCTGGGGTTGATCTGCCTTGACTATTCAATTCCAACATGCCCCATAACAAGGGGCAACACCTTCCCCCTGCGGCTACCCAAGGGCCTTATGCAGGACGTCCTTGGCATGGGAGACCCTCCCTGCGGCTGCTCTTAAGAGCCCAGGTGGCCCTCCTTCCACGGGGAGCCCACAGCCAGCATGCCCTGTGGCCACAGAGGACCTCTTTCTGCTCCCTGCCTTTTGTCCAGTCCGCCTTTCAAGGCACCCAGGTGGCTTGCTGGCACTGCGTCTAGTGGTAGCGATGTCTAGCCTTGGAGAAGGAGGCCTTCCTGCTCTCCATCCTGAATATGTCAACAACTGACTTCATTCTGCTTGGTTCTGAATGGGAGGAAGACTGGGACCGAGCGCCGGGTGAAACCCACCTCTCCATTCCCACCTTGCTAGGGAGGCAACTTGGGCCTGCTGCTCTGTGTCATTGCAGGGCAGTGCCAGATTGGCTGATGAAGGGATGCCCAGCCTGGGAGACGTCCTCCGGCCTACACACAGTAGAAGTGAGCAGCGCAGAGACAGGCATCAGGAGGCAGCATGCACTAAAGATTCTGCGGTGCACAAGAAGCGCCCCTGGAGTATTTCAGCTGCAAGAGCAACGGGACCAGCTTCCTGTCCTCCTCTCACAATCTGATTCATGGCTTCATTAATGTTGCCTGAGGCACCCTTCTTTTTTCATCCCGAAAACCGTTTTGACTGGGTTATACTGGCAATGTTATAAATAGGAGAAATGTGTATGGGTAAGAGATGGAAGAGAAACGTAGCATTTCCGCATTTTCCTTTTGTCTCCTCTTCCCCTTTGTATGTGACGTGGTCTATTTTGTTTCCCGTTTCAGTTCCTTTCCTGTGGTTTCCTTGCCCACCAGCACTCTGCTCTGCCTGGATGGGATAGAAGCCTGGCTTGGTGTGGACTTTGCTGTGACAGCTGCTGAGTTGCAAAGGCCACACACAAAGTATCTGTTGTGAACTGAGACCCTCTTGCACCCCACCCCCTTTTTACGAGAACCCACGATGGAATCAGGCCTTTATTGTGTCAGTTCTTTTTTGCATTACAAAAAGGTTTGAAGCACACACAAAAACAGACAAGGGGCAACACCTCAGTTCTTGAGGAAGATTCATACTGAAAAGCCTTTGCAACACTGCAGAAATAGCAGTCATCGTATTTTGGAAAACAGCACCAGGAGACTCTTTCAGGTGGTTCGTAGTCTAACAGAACCACCTTTGACACTGGGGGTCTGGTGAGGACCACAAGATCTCCTGCAAGCAATTTACGAAAAACCTGGGGTCTTTCTTGGGTTCCATGATCACTGCAGGGGGTGAGAGAAGTCCCAAAATTAAGAGGCCTGCTTCTAGGGAAAAAAGCAATGACCAACCTAGACAGCATCTTAAAAAAGTAGAGACGTCACCTTGCCGACAAAGGTCCGTACATTTAAACTATGGTTTTCCCAGTAGTGATGTAAGAAGTGAGAGCTGGAACATAAAGGCCAATTGCCGAAGAATTGGTGCTACTGAATTACGGTGCTGGAGGAGACTCTTGAGAGTCCCATGGACTGCAAGAAGATCAAACCTATCCATTGTGAAGGAAATCAGTGCTCACTGGAAGGACAGATCCTGAAGCTGACCACAAGACCTCCTGCAATGACTTCACAAAGTTTGTTGCTGATAAGATTCGGAAAGAGGGAAGGCTCCAGCACCGTGGTAGCTGGGCCAGAGAATGCCGGTGTTCCGTCTAGTCAAGTTGTATGGGATCAACTTCCACCCATTACCTGTGAGTGTGTGAAGAGGCTTTCTTGGGTGAAACAACCAGCTATCTCCTTGATTCTTGCCCATCCTGGCTCCTAAAAGCCAGCCAGGCCAGGATGGGCAATGGGCTCTATGGGCTGGCCAATGCAGTTCTGCCCAGGAGGTAGTCTTTCCCTGATCTGCATGAAAAAGCAGTTATTAAACCCGCTCTTTAAAGCTGCATCAGAGCAAATGGCAATCCGGGGGGGGGGGGGGCTCAAATAGACTTTTAGAGTAAAGATTCGGTTTTGTGGGCATAGAGCCCAGACACAGGATAGCATGGACGGCTGGATAAAGGAGGCTAGGATCAAGCGTGGTTAAGACCCAAGAGTGGGTGGATTAGATGGCAAGCAGTCAAGGTAGTGCAGGGGACCAGGAGCTTGAGGGCAGGCAGGGAATAGTGGGAATACCCACTGCTCCAGCTTAGGTGAACACCAGCTGCTGGGGGAAGCTGTATAAAGCCCGCTTGCTAATAGCAGAGAACCTCACAAGCAACGCTGACACCAAACCCCACATATATTAAGTAAAATAGAAACATTGCCACCCCACCCTCACTCACCTTTCCCCCCTCCACCTTTCAGCCTTTTCTTCCTAATGTCTCGAGAAATGAAACTGATTTGCAAAAAATGCTACTTGAAAGAAAAAGAGACATTGAATACTTTTGTAAACCAAGAAAATCTTTTTTAAAAATACATCAAAATAAATAAAGCCAGGCTGCCCTGGGGGAAGGGCTGGCAACAAAGGGGCCACAAAGGAGCTCAACAGAAAACTAAATTATCTTAAAAGATTTCAAAATAAAATCATTAAAATGTTTTAATTCATCTATAAGTTTATCCAAGTCCATCTTTTGAATGTTAACTTCTGAACCTTGGTTAAATTCCCAAATTTTTTGCTACTATGACTTCAACAAAGCCAGCACGTGTATGAACAACAGACTCATCCCTTACTTCAAAAGGGAAGGGACACGAAACACAAATTGTCCCATCTCAAAGTCCCCCTTCAGGGTTTCCCTGGAGCCACCAGCCGCGGCACTGCATCGTAACCCATGTATCAGGGGTCAATAGGGAACGGGGTGAAGAGCATTTATTGAATCTATATGCAGATGACACCACCTGCATGATCTCTAATCCTCAAAAAGCCATGCAAATGGTGAAGAATGAAGGGCTTTTGGGAAATGATTTACAATGAACTTAAAAAAAATTCTCAAATATACCTTTCCCAAAAAGCCTGAAGCCTTTCTGTTAGGAATGATGGGTAAAGAAATTAAAAAAGAAGATAAGATACTATTCTTATATGCCACTACAGCTGCAAGAATTTTGCTAGCCCAAAACTGGAAAACAGAAGTTATACCCAGTATAAGTGATTGGCAGGTTAAGTTGATAAATTATACCGAGCTCGCTAGCATAACAGGAAGATTAAGGGACAAAGACAAACAGAAATTTCATGACAATTGGAATAAATATTTGACTTATCTTGGAACTAATTTTCAGACGACACTGGCGGGACTGAATTAAATCTAACAGTAAATGATACAGATTAAAACGATAAAATACGTGAATACAAATTTATCTGATACTTACCAAAAGTGTGGAAGGAAGTCTACGGCTCGGCAGAGCCTAAAAGAATTTTGTGTTGTATTTTTGACTTGTGGTGATACGCGCGAGTTATGGTATAAATTTTGTATTTGTTCTTATGTATAAATGAGCAATATTAATAAAAATTTACTTGCAGATGACACCATCTGCATGATCTCTAATCCTCAAAAAGCCATGCAAATGGTGAAGAATGAACTACGTAATACACATTTGAGAAGGCAGGTCTTAAGAAGAATGGTAATCCATCGAAGGGAGTATTATTCTCAACAGACAAATGGAGTATCTCTGAAGGGGGTTCCACCCTACGGAATATGAAAGTACATGCAGCAAGAGTCCCAAGAGCATTTCCTATTGGTTGGGAACGACAGTGTAATTTTTGAAGTTGATAACAGTAGTAACAAGTTACCTTTTTCTACAGTGCAAACGGAAGAACTTAGGGGACCTGCCACTGAGGCACCGGGCAGGATTTCTTGAATTGCAACTACAGTTCCTGTTATGGGAAGCTTCATAGGAAAGGACCAGGGCAGCCGACTGGAAGGGGGACAGCAGATAACAGAGCCACAAGGAGGAGGGTGGCATTCATCACCTGCCACTCCAGCCTCCTCCTCACCTTAAGGAGTTTGTGGAAAGAGCACATTTGTCCCAAGAAGCAGCAGCATCTTGCCCAGAGGCTAGTGGTGCCAGGTAAGAGACGCAGGCTGGAAGTGGCACCTCCCGGCATCACTCACAGCCCTTACCTGGAGCCTCCATCTGCTGTGGCCACCGCCACACGAAGCCTCCCTTGGGAGCCTCTGCTGATGCAAGGACGTCGTGATCAGCAGAGCACCTGCCGGCAACAGCCTCAGAAGCATGGGATGGCGTAAGGAAAAGACTTACTTGTCAGTAGTCAGTTTAGCAGCTGTCTTTGGAAGGCTGGAATATTTGCTGAATTGCTGGCCTTAAAACACATTGCCTCTGGGGTTAACAAATCTTTGAAAGGTTCTTTCAAAAATAAAATTTGCGATGCACTGGATTGCTCTCCGTTGTACGTTTGTAATTGTTCCTATAATAGTCGCCAGCTTTGCAGTCCAAACTCCAGGAACTGGTTTTGTGGGCAAAGCGCCCAGACACAGGAAAGCATGGATGGCTGGATAAAGGAGGCCAGGATCAAGTGTGGATAAGACCCAAGAGAGGGTGGATTAGATGGCAAGCAGAAAAGGTAACGTAGGGGACCAGCAGCTTGGGGACGGGCAGGCAGGGAATAGTTGAAATACCCACTGCCCCATCTTGGGTGAACACAAGCTCCTGGGGGAAACTGTATAAAGCCTGCCTGGTAACAGCAGGGAACTTAGACAAGCGACGCTGACACCAAACCCCACATATATTAAGTAAAATAGAAACATCGCCACCCCACCCCCACTCACCTTTCCCCCCCTCCACCTCTTTCCCCCTTTTCTTCCTAATGTCTCAAGAAAGGACACTGATCTGCAAAAAATGTTACGTCAGAAAGAGATATTGTACATACTTTTGTAAACCAATAAAATCTTTACATCAATATAAATAAATGAAGCCAGGCTACCCTGGGGGAGGGGCTGCCACCAAAGGGGCCACAGAGGCGCTCATCATCCCCTTTGGGAGTTGATGCCTCACGGGTGGGGTGAGGGCATGAACCAGGACTCTTGCGGGGGGGGGGGGTCTGAGAAATGTGACCGGAAGGAGGAGCCGGCGAGAGCAAGGGGGCCTCAATTGCAGTAGTTCAGAGTACGGTAGGGGAGCCCCCCATTCCAGCCTGGGAGAATTGCGGTCATCCTACCATCAAGCCCTTCAGGTCGGCTCGGAGCGATGAGATCTCCCTGAACCATGATCACCGGTTGCCCAGGACAAAACACCACCCGCTGTGAGTCTTGTGGGACCTGCCCCCTGCCTTTCTCCACCAGGCCTAGGGCAGGACCCTGGCAGACTACAGCTGCCTCCAAGGACTGCCAGGCCTCTTCTACTGGTAGGAATCCCAACCCTGGACATTAACTGCAGCCTTGGAAGCGGAAGCTGCCCAAATGGTCCAAAAGTGTTTAAAAACTGATTTAATCATTTTCGACAAATATTAACTTTCAGAGGTATTGCTGTTTGTTTATTCTTTTGCCTTGTTGTCAAGTTTTACTAGTCTTTTTGTAAATCCCCAACTTGTTTTGTAAGGTATTTTTGCAAAATGTGCCTGGGAGGAAAACTGCGGGGGGGGGGGGGGGGGTTTACAACAATTACAGTGGTTCAGATACATTTCCAAGCTGTATGTGGATAGCGAATTTTGAGTCTCTGTTCACATGGACTGCAGAGAACGGCCCCTCAGCCTGGGTTTGATCTGTGCCGACTTCAATTCCAACATGCCCCATAACAAGGGACACCACCTCAGTCCTTGAGGAAGTTCCGTTCTAAAAAAGCCTTGGCAACACTGCAGAAATAGCAGTGATCTTATTTTGGAAAACAGCACCAGGAAACTCTTTCAGGTGGTTCGTAGTCTAACAGAACCACCTGTGACATTGGGGGTCTGGTGAGGACCACAAGATCTGCTGCAAGCAATTTACAAAAAAACTGGGGTCTTTCTTGTGTTCCATGGTCACTGCAGGTGGTGACAGCTGTCCCGAATCTAAAAGAGGCCTGCTTCTTGGGAGAAAAGCAATGACCAACCTAGACAGCATCTTAAAAAGCAGACATCACCTTCCCAACAAAGGTCCGTATAGTTAAAACTATGGTTTTCCCTGTAGTGATGTATGGAAGCGAGAGCTGGACCATAAAGAAGGCTGATCGCCGAAGAATTGGTGCTATTGAATTATGGTGCTGGAGGAGACTCTTAAGAGTCCTGGACTGCAAGATCAAACCAAGCCATTCTGAAGGAAATAAGCCGAGTGCTCACTGGAAGGACAGATCCTGAAGCTGACCACGCCATGCAACCACGCCATGGGGTTATGCTGCAGCAGGAGCAGAGGGCCCCATTTCCAGTGGGGGGCATAGCTAGAGGCCAAAGGGGACAAGGCAATGAATGCACCAGTTGCCATTGTCCAGAAGGCTACTTTATATACACACACCAACAGGCCATGGGGGCGAAAGTAAGATGGATTTTTCGGAACTAGCTGACTTAACTAGTACCAGGAAGAATGGACCAAATTTAAAGACTATTTAGTTAAGTATGCTAAGTTAAATTAATTGGAAAAGCTTGCAAATACCAGATACTTAGGATTTAATTATGTAATGGGATGAATTGATATGTTTAATGCTAAATTGGAAAGAAAGATGTTAAGTGATTAATTTTATAAGAATACTGGTTTTGGAAAATGGTTAAAATGATATACACTGAAATTCAACCAGGGAGATACAAGGACGTCACTTAACAATGTTAATAAGAGTAGTCTTAATAAGGTTATCATTTGTGTGTGTTTGTTTACTTATTTGTGTGTTTAAAAATTTTGTGGAAAATCAATAAAAAAAAAATGGGGGGGGGGGAGTCTTTTAAATCACTTTGTAATGTGAATATAGACCTAGACTAAGGCAGCAGAGGGCGATCTTAACATAGCAGCGGCTGTAGCTGAAAAGAGCAAGCCTGGTTTTCATTCACTCCTTTTTGGCTGGCAGTGGCACTTTGAAACTTCTTTAAAATGTGGGTTGGGACACAGTGCTTTTTAAATGTACCAGTAAAGGGGAATATGATGTGCATCTTCCCAGGCATTGTGCTGCTTTCCAATGCATCGAAACGCAACCACGCCATGGAGTTATGCTGCAGCAGGAGCAGAGGGCCTCCTTCCAGCCAGAGGGCCCCATTTCCAGTGGGGGGCAAAGCTAGAGGCAAAAGGGAACAGGGTGATGAATGCAGAAGTTGCCATTGTCCAGAAGGCTACTTTATATACACACCCCAACACTCCTATCACTGGGGCCAGGGCAGCTGACTGGAAGGGGGGGCAGCAGATAACAGAGCCACAAGGAGGAGGATGGCATTCATCGCCTGCCACTCCTTCCTCCTCACCTTAAGGAGCTTGTGGAAAGAGCACATTTGTCCCTAGAAGCAGGGGCACGTTGCCCAGAGGTTAGTGGTGCCAGGTAAGAGGCGGATGCTGGATGCGGCACCTCCCGGCATCAGCTCACAGCCCTCACCTGCCTCCACCACACCTGGAGCCTCCATCTGCAGTGGCCACCACGGCACATAGCATCCAGCTGAGCCGCGAGGCACCGCATCCAACCTCCGCCTCTTCCCCACCGTAAGAACCAGCTGTCCTCCAGCCGCCACCCTCCCTATAACTCCGGGAAGGGGGGGGGCACCAGAAGGAGCTTTGCACTGGATATGCTTAATAAGGCCCTGCCAAGTAGCTTTAGGAAGTAAAGTTCTGTGTCTTGCTTGTACTGTAAAACAATGCTCAAGCCTGTCCTTTGTTCCTCAAGTGTAGAAGTGTTACAAAAAGTAGTTTGCAACCCTGCTATACAGGCAGCCCTCCCTGTAGGAAGGCAGTGGGGTGAAGGAGAGCTTTGCCACGCTCTTCAGAACCTGGCAAAATGGGTGGAGCCCATGGCTACATTCAGACTCCAGAAAATTCAAAGTAAAAAAAAAGAGGCCAGCTATTGGAGAAGAATGCAATTTCTTCCAACGTTTGACATGCCATACAGGAGACAAACGATACCAGTGCTAGAAACTCCTTAGGTTAAGCCTAAAAACATTGCTATCCACCCACAAAGGGAGCTTCAGAAGTCTTTGGTGATTGGCATCATCCAGTTTTGTCTTTCTCCACCATGAGACATGCCATACAGGGGACAAGCCATACCAACACTCGTTCTAGAGAGCAGTAACTTTGGTATATTGCCACACCTATCATCACAAGGTGAATGCTCACAAGGCAACCTTCCTCTGTCATCCAATCACAGAAGTGTAGCTAAGCAGGGAAGGGGGGGGAATGGGCAGAGGGGGCCATGGGCAGCTCCCCTAAACACTATTTTCAAAAAAGCTCAACTTTGGTCTGCCTCAGGCCACCGGCAAGGGCTGCTACACAGCTGCCCAATCAACAGCCTTTGCATATATCCTACTTTATGCTCCATAAAGCCACTGACATTATGTTATATGTAATATGTATTAAGATTTGATGTTTTTGTTGGTTGGTGTTGGTATTCTTAAATCTCAATAAAAAGCATGGGGGGGGAGACAGCCTTTGAAACTAGGCTGCAACTGAGAAAAATGGCAACAGCTATTCCACCTGCTCACCTGAGCAACAGCAACTGTTACCTGAAGCTTACATTCCAGCTGGCTATTAGCGCATCAAATTTGCACCTAACACTTCATTTCAGTCTCCCATTACTACTGACCTTAAAGGACACTCAAGTGTGGGTGGGGTTACACTTTGGAGAGGGACAAACCTTTTAAAATATATATACAAGTGAGGTCATTAAGCTTCCTTGAAGGGGTTAACAGTAAATACTGCAGCATGCAATTATTTGATGCCAGAGATTTAAAACTGTAGAGCATCATCAGTGTGCATGGCACTTTATGTATAGGAATATAAAACTGAAGTGAGAAGCTACAAGTCGTAGTAGCTGAACAAGGGTACCCAACATGGCGTTTTTAATTTTTAGCACAGGTGCTTTATGTAGCATCTCTGTAAAAAAGAACTGCTTTAAAATTTTCTTCAAGGCTAGCAAAAACCATCATTCTTTTTCATTTGCTGGTGGAACCAAAATGCAGGTGGGGTATGATAAAATTGCATCACAGACCCCACCCATGAAATCAGCTTCTGTTTGTCCCAACAGCTGGGTAACAAGTTTATCTTGCATTTTCCCAGGATAGGTATAGCAATTCATGACTTTTTTTAAAACATTACTTTCTCCCCAATCTCGTAGCTCCAACTTAAGATGGTGGCAAGAGAAAGTTTTTTTTTCAGTACAGTAGTTAAGTTTTAATGTATTGTTGTCAATCTCTACTTTCGGGAGACTGGTACCCCTCACCCCAAAACAAAACCTGAGTACTTCAAAAACTCTGGGTGAAGCCGCTTCAGATTCTGGTTTAAAAGTTGTATTGGCTTGGATATAAGCATGCTTCTAATGGCTAAGATTAAGGGAATAAACTGTAGGCAGAAATATTTCAACTTAGAAGCTTGCTTGAATAGTTTTCTTTTTTGTTCTGACTGCTTTCATCCCCAGCTAACAAAAACTTGGGTGGGAATCAAAAGGGAGGGAGATAGATAATATTTACAGCAGCTTTTCACTATCAAGCACAAAAAGCCATGAATGTTCTAAGTGGTATTATCCTGCCTTTTAATTTTGTGTATAATCTGGCCTAGAATGTTTGCCTGGAGTCCTCTTGCAAAAAGGTATTTTCATCGGTTTACAAGGCTGTTAAGTTTGCATTATTTCCTGCAGCTGCATGACCACACAACAGCCAACATTAAACTACAATTTGAAAAGCTCACCCTTCCAATCATTTTTTTCGCTTTTCAGCTAGGTCTTTTTAAAGCTTCAAGGCTGCTTTGCTCCAACAACTTAAGTTCCCTACAGGTAAAGCTACCATATTCTTGTGTGGGGTATTCTTGTGTGGGGTATTCATGGGTTACTTAAAGCATGTCCAAACCAGTTATATAAATGGTTATATACCATCCCAACTTTTCTGCAGGTTTCCCATATGGCTGAAACCAGCAACTGGCACCAGACCAGAGCTTGCTTTTATGCTTCTCCCTCCCACTCATTTTTCCTTTACAGCTGTATACCTTTGGTTTTATAGGTTTTAAGCCCAAGGCATGCAATTCACATCAAACCAGTTTAAGTTCTCTAGTAGCTTTTGAATTTCAGAAAACCTATCCTACTCCTGGTGGTAAAACTGACATTGCTCCAGGTGATCCCAAAGAAAACAAGCTGCTATTATCTGCAGTTTGTTTAAAAAACAAACAATCTTGAGTAGTGAATAGAACAAATGTTGAAAAGATATGGGAAAAACGTTGTTGCTGTTATTCCCAAGATAGTTTTTAAGGTATCAAACCAACAACCCCCACGTTCTAGTTCCCTATTCTCACTAAATATTTCTTAAAACAGTCTCCTTCAAGATTGTCAGTGCAGAAAAATAGGGGGGGAACCTGAATACTGGAGGTAGAAGCTCCTACACTTTTCAGAGTCTGCAAAAAAAAAAAAAAAAAAGCAAACCTCTATTTTACGCTCCTTGCTGAAAACTAATCTGATTTGGCTTGGCTTCAAACGGAATAGGAAAGGGTAGGGGAAAATCCTGCACTCTTATATGGTTATTGCTGTACTTTTAATGTAACATCCCAAGACCATGAAGCTCTTATTTTCATTTCAGAAACTGCAAATCTTTTCAAACGCCATCACAACCCGACCCCCGCCCTTCCTTCCAGAGATGAAGCATTTTTAAGCTATTGAAGCAATGACTCCCAAATTCGTCCCCTATTCCCTCGTTATTTCTTTCAAAATTCAGAACAGCAAGTGCAGAAGGGGGAGGGAAAAACTCAATACTGGAGAGGCAGGAGCTACTACTTATAGAGAGCCTGCAAAAAAATAAAAACCCCAAGCAAGCCTGTAGTTCATCCTTGCTGAAACAAATTCATCAAGCAAGAATAAGGGAAGAAAAAATATTCGCCCTGTATTCACTCAGAACCTGAAAGTATAGTGCTGATAACCCCACCGTCGCAGGTTCAATCCCCATATGGGGCAGCTGAATATTCCTGCATTGCAAGGACTAGATGACCCTCCTTATTTAATTTGCTAAAGCATTATAATCGAGAACCAGACCCTAGAGCTCTGGCTTCCTAGCAGAAGCTATTCAGACCCCGCCAGTGGCCAACCCCCACCCTTTCTCCCCGCAGCAAGAAATGAGCGTCAGCGAAGCTTCCGCGCCTTTTTATATCCAACGCCCGGGCGCCTCCATCCAATCACGAGCGGCGAGGGTGGGGCTGTGCTCACAGCGCCTGCGCCGTTGTCTCCGGGGGTGGGGAAAAACAAACACAAACAAACCAGGCATCGAGTTGGACAGCTTTGTCTGAAAACGTCTCGCGAGGCGGAAGGGGAAGGACCCCTGCGCTCGCGCCGAAATTCAAGCGAGGGGAGGAAGAAACCGCCGTCGCCTCAGGTAAGACTCGCGGCTCCTCTGCTTTCCGAGGAGCCGGAATACACAGAGATTACCTCACGCCGAATGTGTAATAATAATAATAATAAGTGCAACTTGAAAACGGCCGCCTCATGTTCGCGCGCGCGCCTGCACACATACGCGCGCACACACACAGGCGTGTGCCTGTATCGTGTGAACTGCGGAGAGACATCCGTGTCGGGCGACTGCGTGTGCCTGTATCGTGTGAACTGCGGATATACATCCGTGTCGGGCGACTGCGTGTGCCTATATCGTGTGAACTGCGGAGAGACATCCGTGTCGGGCGACCCTCGTGACGCGCGTCTATGAAGGGCGCTCCGGCGTGTGACAGGGTTGCGGGGTAAACCAAGTAAGGGAACGGATCCGGGGATTTGTCCTGCTGCGAGCAGCCCTTTCTTTTAATTTAATACCAAAATAAATAAGAACTAACGAGCCAATTCTGTCCCAGATAACTCGGTTCTGTGTCTCTCCCCCCCCCCCACGGGTGTAGTGCAGAGCCCCCAAACCAATCAAAATCAATACAAACCTGAGGTTCTGCCCATACAATAAAACTCCTGGCCACGCCCATCCTGCCCCCCCCAATAAATCCTGACTATGCCCGTCCTGCCCCCGCCCCAATAAATTCTGGCTAGGCTCATGCTGCCCCCCCCCCAATAACCCCTGGCTACCTTATTCTTGTTATTGTTATTATTGGATTTTTATACCGCCCTATACCTGGAAGTCTCGGGGCTGCCCCCTCCCCCACAAAATGATAACTCCTGCCTATACTCATGCTGCCCCCCCAATAATAACTCCTTACTACATTATTAGTAGTACTTATTGAATTTATATACTGCCCCATACCTGGAAGTCTCAGGGCTGCCCCCCCCCCAAATAATAACTCCTGGCAACATCAATGTTGTCCCTCCAAATAATAAATCCTGGCTACGGTGGCATGGCTGGTTGGCTCTCATTCATACTTAAGATAAAGAGCGTGGTGCATCGCTCCGAAGGTGGGCTGCTCGGTTGGAGCGTTGTGCTGACAACGCCAAGGTTGCAGGTTCCGTCCTTTGATGGGACATTTGCATATTCCGGCACTGGAGGGGGTTGGACTAGATGATCCTCAGAGTCCCTTCCAACTCTCTGATTCTATGGGATGAGAACGTCTGCCTGAGAACCTAAACACCCATGAAATGCGGCAACACCTCGGCGCAGAAAAAGGATTTCTCTTGAATTGCTGCACTTGGGGCTTGAGTACACATGGCAAAGATCCATACGCCCCCAGTTTCCTGTGATAGGCAGCTGTTTGAGGCATTTCACCTCAAACCGGCTTCGTTCTGACTTGCAACCTGTGGTGCAGCCTCTGCACAGGTGACAGCTTGTTGATTGTTGTATTTATTAGATTTATATACCACCCTTCCTAAGATCTCAGGGCAGTTCACAGAATAAAATACAGGATAAAAATAAGTAAATCAAAACAGCAAAACATTACGTAATCCCTGAGGTGGCTCAGTTGCAAGGAAACCTGTTGGATAATGAGCATCCTCTGAGGATGTCCCTACCCCGCTCTCTAGGACACAGAGAGCAACGTAAAAATGCTTTTTGAAAGGCAGGGAAACTGACCTTGCTGCAGAAATCTCAAATTAGTTGCAGTCTGTGTTGATTTCTCCTGTGCAACATTACTGTAAAGTTAAGTCCCAGTGTGATTGCAATGCTTGCCATCTCATGCTTGTCACTTGCTGCATTGTGCCCGATAGATTCTTACTTTATTTATTTCATAAAATTTATACACTGCTTGATTGTGAAAAACCTTCAAGCGGTTTACAAAAAGGTAAAAACAATAAATTAAAGAAAAATTGGAAATATACAGAAAGTTAAAATACTAAAGCCGATTAGAATTCACTGTTGCTTCAGATTTCTAAGCGTCTGGGTAGGATCCATGAAGTATGCATGTTTGTAACTCACAGAATTATGACTCAAAATACAATTATGAATCAAATGTTTTCTTTCACAGGTTAAACAGTAGGTTTGCTTGGAATCTCCAGGGAGAGCAATCAAAATGTACATAAAATCAATTGTGCTCGAGGGGTTTAAGTCTTACGCTCAACGGACAGAAGTGAATGACTTTGACCCATTGTTCAATGCTATTACTGGCTTAAATGGAAGTGGCAAATCAAACATCCTGGACTCCATCTGTTTCTTATTGGGCATTACCAATCTATCACAGGTGAGTATATGCCTTAAGACATCTACTGGCATCAATATTTCCATTCCTTGTTCTTTGGTGAGCTTAAAGTTTTGTAACAAATGCTAGAATATTACGCATTCTTCTGATTGTTGTTGTTTAGTCATGTCTGACTCTTCGTGACCCCATGGACCAGAGCACGCCAGGCACTCCTGTCTTCCACTGCTTCCCGCAGTTTGGTCAGACTCATGTTTGTAGCTTCGAGAACACTATCCAACCATCTCGTCCTCTGTCGTCCCCTTCTGATTAGAGGAAAACTAAACAAATAATTGCCTATTTTACTGTGGTGGAATGGTGATGACTCGGCATACACTGAGTGCAGAATTTCAGGCAGGGAATCTCTTCCAGCCCACTCTGGGGATTCAACTCTTGGACCTTCTACATGCAATGCAGATGCTCTGTCACTAAACTACAACCCTGCCCACTGACAGTGCAATCTGAAGGAAAACAAAAACAGGCAGGATATTTGGTCCTTAACCTGTCTTTACTCCATGTATAACTAAACATAGAATTTTGTACTGCTTATAATTATGACTAGCTAGGGGTACAAGTCCATTCTGGCAGCAGCACTTACTGAAACTTGTCCTGTATGTTTGCCTATGAACTGTTTGAGATAGAACCTAAAACTTAATTCTAATTTGCACTTGTGGCAGTTCAGATTGTTTGTGGATCACTCACTTAAAACTATACAAATATAGGCTGGATTCTTCGGTAAAACTACAGCACCAATAGACAATTTCCAGTCACATGTGATTTTTTTGTATTCCAATTCACTGTGGGAGTTAGGACAAATACTCATTGGAGTTATCCAACATGCAATGCTAAATCATTTTATAGATTTTTTTGAGCTATATAAAAAACTTCCCACAAATTTCATCATAAGATTGATTTTTTGATTTTTTTAAAAGTGTGTTTCTCTCCTCAATCTTGTATAAACATTGTGAATGATGGCCCAAACAGTTAACTTCCAACTAAGTGTTTTAGACACAACCCTATAGCCTTAGCATGCACTTTTGCTATCAATTGAAAATTACTGCCCTTTTAATGTTTTTCAGGTGCGAGCTTCTAACTTGCAAGATCTGGTTTACAAAAATGGCCAAGCTGGGATTACCAAGGCTACAGTATCAATCACTTTTGATAATTTTGACAAGAAGCAGAGTCCATTCGGGTTTGAGATTCATGATGAGATTACAGTAACAAGGCAGGTGAGCAATAGTTAGGCTCTGTAAAGGTATATTCTGAAATCCTTTGTTTATTTGTTTTTGGCATATGTAGCTGCACATGCCAAGCTGTCTACATGCTTGAATACTGTAGCATCAGACTAGAAGGAAAATTATGCTTTGGTACATAATGAACCCTTGTTTCTTCTCAAGGTGGTGATTGGAGGCAGAAATAAATATCTAATCAATGGTGTGAATGCAAGTAATGCTCGAGTACAAGATCTTTTCTGCTCTGTTGGACTGAATGTCAATAATCCTCACTTTCTTATTATGCAGGTAAGCATATATTGTTATAAATATAATCACTTTTCTTCTTATTGTGTTGGTTTTTTTAGCAGGCAGGAACTAGGGTGCAGTCCTAAAGCTAGATCTGTTGGGATGAGCATGATTAGGATCCAGCAGATCTCCAGCTGTTTTTTAAAAATGGAATGGGATCTTGCAGATTCTGAGGAAGCCCTCTCTGGGCTGCATGTTTTATTGTTATTATTGTGATTAATCACCTTTTACACAGTTGTCTCAAGGCAATATACAATAGAAACAGTAAATGCCCCAGTTAACACAAAAAACAGCTGATACATTAAAGGTAGAACTAAAATAATGCAAAATAGTTATGGAATCAACCAGTTAATGAATTGATGTGTCCTCTGCCAGGGACTCTCAATCTTTCCAGTTCTTAATTCTTGTAAGGACTGATGATGACCCTGCTTGGTTCAGAATACTATTGTTGCCTGTAACTTTGTGCATTCCACCTCCACTTCCCTGAAATCTGCCCAGTGTTTGCTATTTTTAGGTCAGTGGCTCTTTGACACAAACATTAAAAGTCTGCTATGTATCTTGATGCTAATAAGTAATAAAAATGATATCTTAAAATTACATGAGATGTTACTGATGGATTTTCATTCTGTATTAGGGACGGATTACCAAAGTTCTGAATATGAAGCCTCCAGAGGTAAGAATGCTGGAGCTTTTTCATTAGTGTTTCCTTCATTCATTTTGGAATTGATTCTTTATTTAGCCTGAGATTGCAATAACAGTTTTTTGTTCTAGATTTTGGCTATGATTGAAGAAGCAGCTGGCACTAGGATGTATGAATGCAAGAAAATAGCTGCCCAGAAAACCATTGAGAAAAAAGAGGCAAAACTTAAAGAAATTTGCACGGTACTAGATTTTTATAATAGATTTTTATTTATTTTGGGAAGTTTGCTTTTCAGATATGGATGGCTGCTAAAGTTCCTCAAGGCGTAGATTAAGAGGAATGAAATGAGCTTTGACTCTGGTCCTGTCTGTCTCTTTCCTTAATGACCAATTTGGTTTTATTTACTCTTTTTAATTTAATTTTTCAAAGTCCATTGCAGATGTCCCATCCACTGAAAGTATGGTGGGAGCATTTGGAAAATTCAAAATTTTTCATTCTGTACTTTGTTCACAGATTTTGGAGGAAGAAATCACACCCACCTTGCAGAAACTGAAAGAGGTACTTCCCGTTTAAAATGAAAAAAATGTTTTACATTGCAAACCAAGGCATGTTTAAAGGTAAAGGACCCCTGAACGACTCTGGGGTTGCGGCGCTCATCCCCCTTTACTGGCCGAGGGAGCTGGAGTTCGTAAACAGTTTTTCCGGGTCATGTGGCCAGCATGACTAAGCCACTTCTGGCAAAACCAGAGCAGCGCACAGAAATGCCATTTACCTTCCCGCCAGAACGGTACCTATTTATTTACTTGCAGTTTGACATGCTTTTGAACTGCTAGGTTGGCAGAAGCTGAGACCAAACAACAGGAGTGCACCCTGTTGCGGGGAAATGAGGCCTGGAAATGAGACGATATTGTAGACCTTTCCTTGACATGAACTAGTTTGCAAACTGCATCACTTTCTTACTATTCATAATGGTTTTAGTGAATGTGCTTCATTTTTCTAGTTTTCCTCTGAAATTCTTACATTCTCAATATACATTGCAGAAATATATTCTTGGAATCCAGTAATTTGTAGGTTTTTAAAAGAATAGAACTTCTGTTTAAATAAATATATTGGCCATGTTTTCTAATCTAATTACGCTGTTTCATCATAGCTGTTATTTCTGGTTATGGCTTATATTTCTGCTTGTCCTTTCCAGGAACGATCCTCCTACTTGGAATACCAAAAGGTCATGAGAGAGATTGAACACCTGAGTCATCTGTACGTTGCATATCAGTTTGTGTTGGCTGAAGAAACCAAGGCACGTGCTGGTGATGTGCTAAAGGAAATGGAAGGGAACATTGTAAAAGTCCAGGAAGAGATGGTTGAGAATGAGAAGAAAGTAAAGGAACTTGGCGCAGAAATAGCCGAAATGGAAAAGAAAAGGGATAAAGTAAGACCAACTAAACTGCTGCCGTTATTTCTTGTATTAAGCACATTTTTAAAAAGTTTTTTGTGTCTGGATTAAACAGAGAATTCCAACATGTGAAGTACATTATATTGACCATTTCCATATCACTTGGAAATTACATTTAAAGGCGTAACACTTGATAAGAAACCTGCACTATTTGGTTAGCTGAATAACTCAGATGTTGTACATCAGAAGTAGAGCTTTTGAGTTCCCTGATGGCCTTTCCACGGAAGGTATCTTAGATAACTGGGATTAAAGAAATTGGATGGTTGAATTTGAGGCAAGAGGGTATCAAGATAAGAAACCTTTTTATAGTCTTGGTGCTTACAGGAGACATAGAAGATAATTTTGGAAGTTGAAGCTGACAATTTCTTCAGCGAATCCTGTCCTAAAGCATGATGCTGCGAACACTGTTTGGCTATAAATGGAACCATTTGTATACAGCAAAGTATGCACTTGTTTATAGCACAGTTGGTACAGAGATATTCACCAAGCAAAGCTGTTAGTATCAAATAATACATTTTTTAAAAATGCATCTCTTAGCGGGGTGGGAATTTGATGGCCCTCTAAGAATAAAAGTTGCTGACACAGCCTATTACTTTCCCATTCCTTTCTACTTTCTCACATTATATCTACTATCCATACCAGATGAACTTTCTAAAAAGAGATTGCAGTGGAAATGCGGAAGAATTGTCATCAAGGAGAGGAGGTGTAGGTGGCCTTGTGCAATTAACCCTTCATTTAATGCTGACTTAAGTGCTTGCAGAAACATTCCTATTCTTGGAGATGGCCCAGCTGTGGGTTGATTGCTGGCCTGGATCATGGGATTCCCAGACCCAGGTGAAGGTAGTTATATAATCATGTCAGGTACAGGTAGCTGAGTCATTAAGTGTCTCCTGCATGGAGCAGAAAAAACCATAGAGCTTGAGCAAGGAAGGGGGAGCTTTGAAGCAGACCTACACTGTTGCAGGTCTTGCATCGCTGTCTGGACCGAGATCCAGTGTTAGAAACTCAGATATACAGTGGTACCTCAGGTTACATACGCTTCAGGTTACAGACTCCACTAACCCAGAAATAGTGCTTCAGGTTAAGAACTTTGCTTCAGGATGAGAACAGAAATTGCACGGCGGCAGCAGGAGGCCCCATTAGCTAAAGTGGTGCTTCAGGTTAAGAACAGTTTCAGGTTAAGAACGGACCTCCGGAACGAATTAAGTACTTAACCCGAGGTACCACTGTATAAGCTAATCACCAAATGGTACCTTAAACCTAGGTTATGGTTACCACAGGGGAATGTCTAGGTACACCTTTTTTTTCTTTTTCTTTCTTTTTTTCTGTGAAAATTATTTTTCATTTCATTTTTATACCACATATTTTAAGGGGGAAAAATTCAAAGCGGTTTACAACACATTAAAACATCAAATAAAACAATCCAGAATAAAACAAATTCAAGCTTCAAGGAAAATAATTCAGATCCTTCTCTAAGTGACATTTTGCTTTCCCCATATTTATTTATTTACCTACTCTACTACCGCTGGGGCTCCCTATAGCAGGAAGTGGCGATTCTGTCATCTGGTATTTTGCCTGGTAAAAAGCAAGGAGTTATTGGTTGTTTGATTAGTATTCTATGTTAAGGCTTGATTATTGTTTGCTTTTCTATCGTGCAAAGGAGGAATTGTTTAATCGTTGGAGGAGTTCTGTACCCTTGTGAGCGTGTGAAGCCATTTTGCTTCATAAAATTCAGCCTTTCTCCACTGGTGGTCTGCATTTGCTTCAGATATCCTTAACAAAGAACCATTTTGCCTCTTCTCAGCACACTTGGAAATACACAAAACACATAAGTTAACGATTGATACTTTAAAATATTTGCAGGAATTTAGTGGTGTTCTCCATTCACTAGAAGAAGCTCTTGCAGAAGTTCAGAGAACAGATACTAAAGTGCAGAGCACGCTTGACATCAAAAAGCAAAACTTGCAAAGTGAAGAAGAAAAGCGTAAAGGGCTGGTTAAATGCATGGAAGAGGTAAGCAAAGAACACTTTGTTAAATTATACACTCTTGTCTTCTCTTTCCCCTTAATGTTTACTCTCGTACATTTTGGTAATATGCATTATGTACTTCTACAAGTACTTGTGTCATAGAAATATATCTTAACGTTTGTAAAGGTAACGTAAGGGAGCTGGGACTGCTTCATGATTGCAGATATTGTGTCCCACAGAGGCAGGGCACTAGGTTGGGAATCGAACAGTGCAATCCTGCACATGTTCAGTTGTATTTGTTTCCTTAAAAGGCTGTTGCCCTGTGAACAATTACAATGCCCCATTGAAACCAGTAGGACTTATGTGCGGGTACTTTGAAGATGGGGGTCAGGGTCTTGTCAATCACAAATTCTGCCTTGGTGCCCTACCAAAATTTGTGGACAAATTGTGCAGTTCTTCGGATCCAGGCCATGTAAGATTAAATGTGACTGATGTAGATTTGGAAGGGTAAGTGCCTTTAAAAAAAAAGTCTGATGGACTTTTTCTGGTCAATTGCATCTAATTTTTGTGGGCTTCTGTGTGCTTACAATTTGTATACAATTTTACATTTTCTTGTAGGACTCTAAAGCTTTAGTCTCGAAGGAAAAAGAGGTAAATAAGATTACGGATGCACTGAGTGCTCTACAGGAGGCAAATAATAAAGAGATGGAGGCTTTGACTGCAGCCCAGCAGCACTTCAATGCTGTATCTGCTGGTCTGTCCAGCAACGAAGATGGGGAAGATGCTACTTTTGCTGGACAGATAATGGCTTGCAAAAACGATATGAGCAAAGCAGAAACAGAAGCAAAACGAGTAAGAATCTGTCTTTGCATCTTTTGGAGAGGGTGGGAATCCTTAGCCCAGGCTTCCTCAACCTCAGCCCTCCAGATGTTTTTGGTCTACAACTCCCATGATCCCTGACTAGCAGGACCAGTGGTCAGGGATGATGGGAATTGTAATCTCCAAACATATGGAGGGCCAAGGTTGAGGAAACCTGCCTTAGCCTTTAAAATAACAAATATATTGTGTTATGAACGTCTGTAGGATTGCAACTTAGGAGGGCAGTGACTTCCTATGAAGGCAAAAGCAACAATAAATAAGCATCCTGCATTCACCTCTGCTAGTGACAGAGGTGACTTTTTCTTAAAAGCCAATTCCTACTTTTCTAATCCAACTCACTTTGGAAAATACTATTCTGGAGTGCAGATGCTAAATAATTTGAGTAGATGTAGATGCATGGCAGATAGAGAAGCAAAAGTACCTCTTTTAGTTTTCTTTTATCTTACTGCCTTTTAGCATTTTTCAATTCTTGATAGCTATTTATCAATATTACTCATATGTATGGTTAAATATTGGAAGATTTATATTAGGGATAAATGAGGATGTGTATTGGAAGGTGATGGACAGAAGATAAAGGGGCCTATTTAAGAGACAGGGTGGGAGGCTAAGAAAGGGTGATGCTCTCCTAGGTAAGAACTCGGATAACATAAAATGGTGATAGAGGCCTAGATTGTATGATATGCTGAAAACTTAACAAAATTGAAAGAGAGGAAAATACCTTTTGGAAAACAGTGCAAACTAAACAGCTCCTGAAAAGAAGTAGAAGCGTGTGAACATAGGGGGCAGAAATGATTATCAAACTTCTGCATATGCTGTTATATGGTAGTGATGTTAAATGTTACAAATATTTCATATCCTACTATGGAGAAAGTCTCCTTATCAGACAAAATATATTGTCTCATCCCTATTCTTCACTCTGGGCCTGCCATCACATTTTTTGTTAAAGCAATGTAATGGAACAACTGCTTTTTTAAGCAGATTATAATCAATCACTTTATTTGCATGCCACCTTTCCAAAGTTAAAACCATGCTAAAGGCATCTTACAACATTTTTTTAAAAAAACACTTGATTACAAGCATAACAAAAGTAGTCATAAATAAATAAAACTTTGAAAAATACGTACCCAGTCAAATTGAACAATTTCTGCATAAATAAATCATAAGATATGAAATAAAGGTACAATAGTAACAGCCCCCACCCCAACAAAAAATCCTAAACACTCCAGCCCAATCATGCACCTGTCTTGGCCGTAAGCTTCACTGACGATTCTGAATAAAGTTTGTGTACGTTTGCAGCCTATATTTAGTGGTTCTAGTGTAAAAAGCCTGACTAATAACTTCATTTTCATGGCAAGATGAGAGAATGCTTCCGTATAAGCAATGCTCCTAGACTTTTGAATTTTCCTTGCAGGCTCAGATGATGCTGAAACATGCTCAACAAGAGCTGAAGACCAAACAAGCTGAAGTGAAAAAAATGGATGCTGGCTACAAGAAAGATCAAGACACCTTTGAAGCTGTCAAAAGGCAGAAAGAGAAACTAGAAAATGAAATGAAGAAACTCAACTATGAAGGTTAGCTTAGGACTAGGTGATTGAATGGTGAAAACGGTTGGGAGTAGAAGGAATGAGGAAACAATTTATGGAGGTGTGAATCTAGAAGTTAATGTCTGGATACTACTGAGAAAGGAGGTAGCACAGAATTGCTTGTGAAATTCAACAAGGCTTTTGCTTGTCATGCACAGGTGTGTATTTAAGAAACTGCTATCCAGCAGACTTTTGGTGAACAGCCAAAGTTGGACAAGATGTGAGCCAGACATAGAAGAGTGCAGGCTTGCTAATGTTCATGCACATGCGTTAGCACATGCTAACATGTGCCATGAGTTTAAAATGCAGTCACATGGGACATGGGCCACCTACGTCTTGTGCCTATGTTTAAAATCCACCCCCCCCCCCAGTAATTTATGGCACCAAAATCAATGCTCCTACCAGTTTCGCACATTTTGGGTGTTGTGTAGTATTATTTTAGTTAGATATGGGCTGTGCATTTCCTCCTAAACAGCTTCATTTTGAAGTTACGTAAACTGGGTTCTTTTATTAATTTCTTGGTGGTTCTAGAGAAAAAAGAAGAGACCCTCTTGGAAAAGCAAAGGGAGTTGTCCCGCGTGGTTAACCGCTTGAGAGAGTGCTATGAAAAGTTAATGAGCAAGTTCCCCAACCTACGCTTTGAGTACAGGTAAAACTACAGACTCATCTGTTCCATTAAAATGTCCTATTTTCAAACATGGAAGCTGAGAAAAAATATTCTGATTTTGGATAGAATTGCAGTGCTTCAGTCTGGAAGCTATTAATTAGTCAAGAACATTATTTATATACTTCTTTTAGTAGCACATTTGTTGCATTATGCCTTCCCCTATGGGACTTCCAATGCTCCATCTGCCCATTATGTATATTAGGGTTATTCAAAATATTAAAATTGGCTGATTGTTAATAGGCAATTAGATCACCTCGGGTGTAATGAATTCCAATTTCAAAAAGAATTAAAAGACGGTAGGTTTTGCTGACCTGATGTCTTAAGGACTATTATGCAGAGTCTCTGAGATGTTCCTCCACATCCAATAACAATTCTTTGTCTCCATGTGACGAACGACTGCTTTCAGAGGTAAGTGAGGTTCATGCCAATTAATCTCCCTATCTTCAAAGGGAGAGTGTGATGCCAGGATTCATCCTGGCTATCGTAAATCATTGCATAATTATCTCTGTTGTCAGAGCATCGATAGCGAGTCATCCATTCCACCCTCCCCCCCCCCCAGCTTTATGTTGTTCTCAAGCAATAAATTTGAATTGACTGATTAGCAGCAGCCAAATTACGACTGATGGTTGTTGTTCATTTTAAGAGATCCAGAAAAGAACTGGAACCGAGATCAAGTGAAAGGCCTTGTTGCATCTCTGATTACGGTGAAAGATATCTCTACAGCAACAGCACTAGAAGTAGTTGCTGGGGGTCGACTCTACAACGTTGTGGTGGACACCGAGGTATGTTTTTCTCAGTAGGATAAATTAAAAGAAAATATCCAGGCTTTTGAAAGGGGTTTTCTACACAAAAGATCCTAGATGTGGCAGCAGGTATACACTAGACGGCAAAGTGCTGCCAGTCCTAGCACTCAACAATGTACCCGCATGAGGCACCTGTTTGAAATTGGGTCTGTCTCATTCACAAACTTTATGGCCTTATTCATATCTTAAGACTCAGATGCACAACTAGAGCTTGTCTAACGTGAGCTTCATACAGTTTGAAACATAAGCTAGGTGTGAGTTAGAAATTAAACCTATAAAGCTTTTCTACCTTTCAGAAGTTGTAATTTATTACTGCTGCAATCTGTTATTAACTCAGCACCAGCTATGAGTTAAATGGGTTAGTATGTAAGTGTGATTTTTTTGTTTTTGTTTTCTTCTGTTAGCTTACTGGGAAAAAATTGCTAGAAAAGGGCGAACTGAAGCGTCGCTATACCATTATTCCACTGAACAAAATTTCAGCAAGGTTTGTTGAGAAAGAAGCTATCAGAGCGGCTAAAACCTTGGTATGTTCTTAAATAATTTTACGGAATTTTTTCCAGTATGCTACTGGTGAATTATTTCACTTTATAACACACACTACATGCTCATTAGTTTTCTTATGATATGATTTACACTTCTATGTTCTGTATACAATGGTACCTCAGTTTTTGTACATCTCCATTAATGAACATTTTGGTTTCTGAATGCCATAAACCCGGAAGTAAATGCTTCGGATTTTGAACACGCCTCGGACGTTGAACATGCCACGGGACGTCCGTATTGAGTTTTCGGTTTTCTAATGTTTTGGAACTCAGAACAGTTTTCTGGAACAGATTACATTTGAAAACCGAGGTACCACTGTTTATACCAAATGCTTCTTTTATAGGCTGTGAATTTGGGATAGATGATTTTGCGGACTTCTGGACTTCTTAGGTCAGGCACGTCCGAAATCTGTTTTGGGATTTGGGAGCCTAATCCGGCCTGCTGGTCGGTTTAATCTGGCCCCTGTGGCAGTTTATTTCTTGGGGTAAAATCCTTTTTTAAAAAAATGAATGTTCACTTCATCAAATCTGGCCCTCTTTGAAAAAGGTTTGGACACCCCTGTCGTAGGTGGTCTCTGTCTGAGCAGTGGGTTGGTGAGAAATCACGGGGCAACCATCACAATTCAACCAATATATCTGTTATACAGTCATTCAGACAGAAACAGCTGGGGGGGAGTGAGCTTCTAGACTGGCTTCCCAGGAGAGGTGAGGTGGTGGGCAGCTCTGCACAGTGTAAATGCATCAATAAGAGTTCAGGCTGCTTCTGCTGCTGCTTCTCCATGGCACCAATCTCCCTGCTGCCTTGTTTCCCTCCCTCCTCATAAGCACCAATGACCTACCTACCAGGAAGCTAGCAAAATGATTCTTCCCCCCGGTGACCCACTTCTGGATTGAATGAATAGGGGAGAGCAAGTCGTTGAGTCTCACTGTTTCTAGTGCTATTTGTTCTCTTTTTCTCTGCCGTGTTAATTCTTTTTTCTTTTGGACGTTAGGTTGGTGAAGACAGTGTCCATCTGGCCCTTAGTCTGGTGGGATATGAATCTGAAATTCAAAAGGCAATGGAATACGTTTTTGGAGGCACGCTGGTTTGCGATAACATGGACAATGCCAAGAGAGTTACCTTTGACAAAAGGATAATGACAAAAACGGTCACCCTTGATGGAGATACCTTTGATCCTCAAGGCACTCTGAGTGGAGGTAATTGCTGCCTTTTATTTCATATTGCACAGCTATAACTGATTTTTTGTTTTCTTTTTGTTTGGCTATACTGAATTTGGATTCATTTATTTGCTTGCTAAAGACCGCATTTCTAGTTTTATCCCTCTGTTATAATGGACAGATGTGTTTGTACACACTGTTTACCCTGGCTTTTGAAACTTGAGATGCATATTTTCTGTGTCTGTAAATTGTTTTAAATGGTTTTTAATATTGTGCTTTAATCGTTGTAACCTGCCCTGGGACTTGAGTGTGAAGAGCAGGTAATAAATAATATTTTTAACAATACATGTGGATCACTTGATGCAGCTTAACAAATTTCACCCTGCAGACAGAGCATTTGTGTCACCTGACATTATTCCAAAGGCAACCCTTTTCATCCAATTGAATTCATCATAGACAGCTGTGGAGCGACTGGATTGTGCTTGTGTAGCTTATGTATTCATTGGTCTTCATTCAAGCAGCTGTTTACGTCTTTCTTCTTTCATGAACCAGGCGCACGACCACAATCTGCTTCGGTTTTGTCCAAGCTTCAAGAAGTAAAAGATGTGCAACAGGAATTGAAAGCAAAGGAGGCTGAATTGCAGTCAATAGGAAAGGAATTAGAAAGTCTGCAGGGGACTGCTGAAAAGTATGTATTGTCAGTACTTACTTTTGTATAGAAACCTGAAGAAGTTTGCCTCACTTAAAGCAGTACGAATGTTTTATAATGCTGTATTTCACGGGAAGAATTGGGTCTTTTTCCCTAGATAAAAATCTGTGAATAAAAAACGATTTATAGAAGCTTAAACCTCTACAGATAGTTGGTACAAGCTGGCTTGTAGTAATGCTACTTCCGTACCAATTAAAGAGCACAGTTGACTAATTTTGTGTGACATCTGTACTACAGAAATATTACAATTATCACAAAACATTTGTTATGCTTGTCATATGATAAAATGAGAGGGACAGGAATGTGTACACTACCTTGAGTTCATTGGAGGAAAAGACAAGATGCAAATGCAGTTAAATAAAAAATCATTAGAAAGTATTGATACTATCCAGTTCAATTGCTTTTAAAGATACTTGTATATAAAATACTTGGGGACGCAGGTGGCCTAAACCACAGAACCTAGGGCTTGCTGATCAGAAGGTTGGTGGTTCGAATTCCCGCGACGGGGTGAGCTCCCGTTGCTCAGTCCCTGCTCCTGCCCATCTAGCAATTCAAAAGCACGTCAAAGTACAAGTAGATAAATAGGTATTGCAAGGAGGTAAACGGCGTTTCCGTGCACTGCTCTGGTTCGCCAGAAACGGCGTAGTCATGCTGGCCACATGACCCAGAAGCTGTCTGCGGGCAAACGCTGGCTCCCTTGGCCTATAGAGCGAAATGAGCGCGCAACCCCAGAGTCGTCCGCAACTGGACCTAATGGTCAGGGGTACCTTTACCTTTTATATTAAGGTTTTATATGAATATAAAATACTTGGGTGAAGCACTGATTGTTGTTTGTAAAATGTTTAATTTTTTTAAGGTATCGTCAGCTGAAGCAGCAATGGGAGATCAAATCTGAAGAAGCAGAACTATTGCAAACCAAGTTGCAGCAAAGTTCCTATTACAAACAGCAGGAAGAATTGAATACATTGAAAAATACAATTGGTGAGAAGAAAACAGTGATAGCGTATTTTAACTGGCTGTATGTACTTTGGGTTAGAGTCTGCAAGCCGGTTGCTTAGCAAGGGAAATGACTTTTTAAAAATAATAATCGTTTTAAAAGGTAAATTAAATCAATGTGGTAATTGGGTAACTTTTTGTATTTCTTGCCAGTGGTTAATGTTTATCTTTCTCCAAAGGAGAATTAGCCTCTTTAATCTCCAGAAGCTTTTTGCAAAGTGCATTCTACATTGAGTCACTGGTGCTTGACATCTGTGGTAGCCAGGCAAATCATTCAGATCAGATCCTAGCCTCACAAAGTGGCACAGGACTGGTATTGCTTCGGCGAGAGCTTGGCTGGCGTGATGGGCTCCGTTCACCCTCCATGCCCCCCCCCCCCCATGGTGTGTGCACATACCTGCCCCGGGCGCCAGAAAACCATACTACACCACTGGCTGAGCCTTTGTCTTTATCAGTAGGCATTACAAGGCTGTCATATTACTTTAAAGATGACAGCATTTTTAACTTTGAAAATACGTCATGCTTTTACAAAAGGAACATTTCATTTTCTCTCGAAGTTTCCTTGGGGGAGGAGGGGGGATTTTTTGCTTCGAACAGAATTGCTGTAGAATCTTTCTGCCCAGAAGTTTGTGATCAGCAGCCTCTTCCTTTTCAGAGGAAAGTGAGGAGACTTTAAAGAAAACAAAAGAGGTTCAGAAAAAAGCAGAGGAAAAGCTCAAAGTGCTGGAAAACAAAATGAAAAATGCCGAAGCAGAAAGGGAGAAAGAGTTGAAAAATGCCCAGCAGAAGCTTGATGGAGCCAAAAAAAAAGCTGATGCTTCCAGCAAAAAGATGAAAGAGAAAGAGCAGGTAAAACTTTTAACAACTGTGAAATGGTGCCCAAACATTTAAATAGTCTTGAAATTAACTGAAACTTGTGATTGTTCCTAAACTAAATAACTTTGTGGGGGAGGCACTTAGGTGGTCCTTAGAAGACAGTTGGATGTGCGAAAGCTTTCTGCCGTCAGGAGAACCTTGGAAAGCATTTGCCCAACCCACCTTGAGAGTCTAGTGTGCATAATTTCATTAGATTAATACCAAGCAAGTGCTATCCGTGTAGCACAGATAATATGAATGCTTTGGCAGGAGCAAATCCCACTGTGGGGCTTGCGCCCAAAGAACTGCAGCCTTAAGGGGTGTTGTTGTTTTTTTGTTTGCTTGCTTTGTTCAGGAAGCTGAAGCTCTAGCACTGGAACTTGAAGAGCTAAAACGGGAACAAAACTCTTATACGCAGCAGATTGAGGCGGTGAATGAAGCTATAAAATTGTTCCAAGAGCAGATTGAGGTCATTTCAGCTGAGGTAGCAAAAAACAAGGTAAGTCTTATCATTCTGATTTAATGAAAGAAGCAACCTGACATGTCTTCTTGAACTCTCAAGCTTTAAGAAAAGAGGGGCTGATGAGTCAATACTCCAGAGTATCCTAAAATACTATGCTGGCAAGTCCCATTTTTGTGCTTGCCAAGTCCCTCTGTTGGCATTCCGTTTTGTCTCTTGAATCACATCTTGAGGGTGGGGACTTGCCCAGCAAGGGAGACTAGCTTTGCCGGTAAGGTGCCAGTTGATGATCCACATTCAAGATTCTTTAAATCTTGAGTGCTTTTTTGTTTTGAGTTTTAATACGTTAAAACGTACTACTTTAAATATTTCCAGTCCACATTTAATTTTAATCAGTGTGGAGAGATAATTGTCTCCTTTGCTGTTCAGGAATCCGTAAAGAATGCTCAAGAGGAACTGGCTAAGCAGAAAGCAGTGGTGATGGCCCAGGATAAAGAAATCAAAGCCAAATCTACAGAGGTTGTGAAATATAAAGAACAAAATAACAAGGCGCAGCTTAAGATCAAGGAGCTGGAACACAATGTCAGCAAACACAAGGAGGAGGCTTCCGATGCTTCTGCAAAGGTATGTTAACATATCTACTTCCTCACCAGTGAGTAAGATCCCTATTTCTAATACTTTTAACTGTGTTTGAATTTAAAATATGCATATTGTGGGCAGAGATGAATTCTATGGGATGTAATGACTGCTGAGTGCATTGCTTGTTCATCTCCCATTACCATTGTTTGGCTTCCTTTATCTATGTGGCTGCAAAAACATTGTGATCCTACTAGCAAATGCAAGATTAATATCCCAAACAGAAGCTTCCCTAACAGATTTCCTCCTCTCATTGCAAGATAAATTTTCGTACCCAAGATGAAACACAATATCAACGCTGAACCCAATAAGTTTTCTACCTGAAGTTTTTGAGGCTTCCCACATCACAGTTTGGAATTGCTGTGCTAAGAGTTATAGAAACCTTGGGGGGGCGGGTAGATGAATATTACTCTATAAAAGTTCTAAACTGGTTTTTTTGTGTGTGTGTGTTTTGTTTGGTTTGTTTGTTTGGTTTGTTTGTTTTAACAGGTTGCCAAAATGCTGAAAGACTATGAATGGATAGCTTCAGAGAAAAACCTTTTTGGCCAACCAAACACAGCTTACGATTTCAAAACTAACAATCCAAAAGAAGCTGGCCAGAGACTTCAGAAATTGCAGGAAAAGAAAGAGAAGTTGGGCAGGAATGTCAACATGAGAGCTATGAACATGCTTACAGAGGCAGAAGAAAGAGTTAAGTCGCTTCCACTCCACTCTTTCCCCCTGCCACCTCCCAGTTACTGTGCACACAGCCGTACCATATCCTGCATTACCCTATCCTAATGTGGAAGCAGCGTGTTTAGATAGTGAACAACAAACTGGATGGCTTTAGATGCCTATCTATGCAGAAAGTGGCCACTATCTAACTTAACATGTCCTGTCAGCACAATGATTTTCATTTGTGCAGCGCCTGCCTCACGCTCTCCCCAGATCTGCTCCAGAGAGTTGAGAGAGCCCCTAGAGTAAATTTAGAGGGTATGTAGCAGAGGAGAGTGTCAAGGGCAGAGAGAGGAGTTTTCCATTGAGCAAGCAGAAATCCTTGTGCTTTTGTTGGATACTGCCCAGTGTTTTTCTGTGTACTTCAAGCAAAATACCTCCATAACATCCTTAAAGGAGTCATTCAGGCTTCCTGTTAATGAGCTATAATTATTAGCAGGTTTGTACCCAGCTGCCTAAAGCATTCAGGTGCCTGGTGCCAGAATGGCCAGCCCATATGATACGGAAAAATGCAGCCAATGGCAAGAGGGGCTGTGACATCGCTGCTAAGAGAGAACTTCTGTGACATCAGAGCAGGTCAGCCAATGGCAGCAAAAAAAGCAGTACAGGCAAAAGAGGCTGTTACTGGTATATATTAGAAGGATTCTGCTTTTTGTTCCAAACTACCAGTGTAGTATCAAGCTTCTGCATCATTGGTTCATACTTCCACACTGCCAAATAAATACTGACAACTCCACAAAGCACTAAAGTCCCTGACCCTACAAGCACCTTCTTTACCTTGCTTTTGTGAAATTGTTCAAACACACGCTAAAAATCAAAGAAAACTGCCAGTTCTACAACCTAATCTGCCCCATGCCAAGTCACATGATTTTCAATCTTGTCTGTTTCTAGTACAATGACTTGATGAAGAAGAAAAGAATTGTTGAGAATGACAAGTCTAAAATTCTTGCGACAATTGTGGAGCTTGACCAAAAGAAAAATGAAGCTTTAAATGTTGCCTGGCAGAAGGTAGGTCTCTTTAGTTTGATAACTCTTCTGTCCATGGGCTCAAAAACAAACTTAATTTCATGGGTCTTTTTTTAATGGATTAACCAAAATCCGTTGTCCATTTAACTATTACTTGAGATGCACAAAAGTCCCATCAAGCAAAATGAGTGGCAAAAAAAGACATTTGTTGCATATGGAATTGCTGTGTGCTAGAAATGGAAGCCATGATTCAGGTCTCGGTCTTAACTCAAAAGAACTTCTAAAAATATGATGGTTGCATTCAATTTCCCAGGTAAACAAAGACTTTGGCTCAATTTTCTCAACGCTTCTGCCTGGGTCCAATGCTATGCTGTCTCCTCCTGAAGGCCAAACTGTTCTAGATGGTCTCGAGTTCAAAGTTGCTTTGGGGAACACCTGGAAGGAAAATTTAACTGAATTAAGTGGGGGCCAAAGGTTAGTGTGATATATATATTTTTATATATATTTATAAACGCAAATGTAGCACAAAATCAAAGACAACCATTAAATTGCCTTCTGTCCCTTTCCCACCCTTGTCCTATACCGCAGGGATATCCATTGTTTTTTATGATACATTGTTCTGTGTAATAGTCTGGATACTGACCTTGTTAAGTTTCATGAGTTCAGTGAAAAAATGGTGAGATGTTCTTAATACAGTGGACGCTCGGGTTGCGAACGTGATCCGTGTGGGAGGCATGTTCGCAACCCGCAGCACCATGTCTGCACACGTGCAGGTTGCGATTCGGTGCTTCTGCACATACGCAAAGCACAACTTAGTGTTTTTGTGCATGCGCGAGCACCGAAACCCTGAAGTAACCTGTTCTGGTACTTCCAGGTTTCGGCGCGTCCATAACCCAAAAACGCGTAACCTGAAGCATCTGTAACCTGAGGTATGACTGTAATAGGTGTCAGGGAACTGCCATCAGCTCAGAGGCGAGAGGTGGAAGGGCAGTTGTGTTACAGGGAGGCTCCGAAGATCTCTCGAAGCAGTTCTTCCTCTGGCGAGGAGGGAAGCCCCGCCTCCAGTGGGGAAGGGACGCAGAGATCAGAAGATGTTAAGGAGAGCCTCAACACCGAGCTTGAGCAAAGAGGAGGGGAGGCAAGTCCCCCTTTGCCAACGCCCACTCTAAGCAGTAGGTTTGCGCTCAGAGAGGGGAGGAGAACGGTGGGGGTCACACGACTGTTATGCTTGGGAAGGTATAAGGACCGCCCACTCCCAGATTCTGCTAGTGACTGAGCAGACATGGACTTGCGATGCTCTGCATTGTAAATAGTTTTGTACAGATAATAAAGCCTGGAAAAGACAGGTTGGAGTCTTGCCTGTTTGCTCTCGAGCAACCACATCAGCACATAACAATAGGAAATAATAAAAGAACAATAGGAGTTGGGTAGCTAAACTAAAATAGCTGCTGAGAAATCTGTCAGAAGGTTTAAAAACGCAACTGTGGGCTCAGCCTCCATTAAGCTAATAAATAGTTTTATATGTGTGGAAATGTCTATAGAGGTATAGCAATGGGGAAAGTACAGGCCTCAGCTATACTGTGGTCTGCAATTTCCGAGGCTCTTTATTCTGGTGTCTACAGTATGGGGAATGCAGAGTGGTGCGTGAACTTGGTTTTGGAGAAAAATACTGGCCAGAGGAGGGAGCAAACTGACAAATTTGACTAGCCCAAAATGAGCTCACCTGATTATTAGGTTCCTTGGGAATATTCACTTTCTTGGGAACAGGTCCACTTTGGAATGCTTGTGGGTGTGGCGAGGTGGTCCAAAGGCTGCTGACTCTCCTTCCTAATTTAGAGAGACAGGGAAGATGGGATGCATACTAATGCTTACTTGCTGTTTACCAGTTAGTGCATAACCTGCACTCATTAAAATTGGTCTAACTGCTCTGGCTACCGATTAATTTCTGAGTTCAGTTCAAAGCAATGATTTTGTCTAGTAAAGTATTATGTACCTCAAGGGCTTCCTCTCCTCGTATGAACTTGCCCAAATCCTACAGTCTTCATCAGAGGCCCTTTCTCCGTGTGCTTCTCCTGAGGGAGGTACACAGGATGGGCACATGGAACAGACCCTTTCAGTTTTGGCCCCTTCTCTGAAATGCTTTGATCAATGAAGCATACCAAGTATTGTCAATTTCAGTTTTTTGACAGCAGCTTAAGGCATTTTCACTCAGTCAGGTATACTCTTTTGTGGCTGGCTGATGATAAGACTTTATTGTGTTACTGAACGAGTATTTTAGATATTACATATCATAAAATGTTTTGAATCTTTTTGATGTTATTCATTTGTATTTTATCTTGCTAAGTTGTTTTGAGATTCTTTTAGTACAGTGACAAACAAATGTAGCAAGATTTAAACTGAAATCGTTGGTGCGTCTAAACTGTTTATGCACTTGAGGTTTACATGATGTTGTAGTTTAACTCAAAATTTTCAAGACCTAGCTGTGTCACTTTGCATTACTCTCAAAGACAGAAGTATTGTGAAGTATTCATTAAGTACTTTTATTCCAGAAACCTAAAAAAAAAGTGTCCGTTATTGAAAATAGGGATACAGGTATTCACATATAAAACCTGGGTGTGTCTGGTTCTCTATTTTTGTTTTGCGTTTCAGGTCTCTTGTGGCTTTATCTTTGATATTAGCCATGCTTCTCTTCAAGCCAGCTCCAATTTACATCTTGGATGAGGTAGATGCAGCCCTTGATCTGTCACACACCCAGAATATTGGACAGATGCTTCGAACCCACTTCAGGCATTCCCAAGTAAGAAGCTAGTAACAATGAGTGTAATTTTCACAGAGTATCTTCTGAACAAATGCTTCTGGGTCTTGGAAGGGTTCCAGTTCTCTCTCTTATCAGGTGTACTGTACATTTGTTCATCTCTGTCCCAGTTGCTCGTTCTTTCTATAAAAGTAAGAGGAATAAATGGAGATTCTCACAGAATATTAAAAACACTATAAATCATCAAACATTAAAAACTTCCCTAAACAGGGCTGCCTTCAGATGTCTTCTAAAAGTTGTATAGTTATTTATCTCCTTGAAATCTGGGAAGGGTGTTCCACAGGGCAGGTGCCACCACCGAGAAGGCCCTCTGCCTGGTTCCTTGTAGCTTCACTTCTTGCAGTGAGGGAACTGCCAGGAGGTCCTCGGAGCTTGGCTTCAGTGTCCGGGCTGAACAATAGCGCTTGGGCAGATTTTAGCTGTTGTTCATGAGAGGACTGCCGTTAGACACTGTTGCATTCCACCGATAACTTCATTTCATATTACAAAAGGAAGTTAACTGTTTCAAACGTATGCTTAACAATATGCTTTTTCGGTTCCTAGTTCATTGTGGTATCGCTGAAGGATGGTATGTTCAACAATGCAAATGTGCTCTACAAGACAAAGTTTGTGGACGGCATTTCCACTGTGGCACGGTATACTCAGGCTCCAAATAGCGGCACAGCCAAGAGGGGAAAAGACAAAAACGAAGCGTCAAAGAGCAGAGGCAGCTGTCTGACAACATCTATTCCCGTTTGAAACTATATGGTTATATTATACAAACTTGTCTTGTACCTAGTAGTGATGATATTTCATAATTTTTGGATGGAATTCAAGCTACTTTTTGCAGCTGCTAAACTGCTGGCTTTGGCTCAGTTTTATGTTTATATTTCTGAACTCCTATCATGGCAGTTCATCAATTTGAGGCAGCTTTAAATGGTAGTAAAATCTAGTAGTGCATCATTATTTTTCATTTAAATTCAAAAATTTGTAAATATTTATTACTTCTATTCTCCTGTTGTGGGCTAGTATATATACCTTTTAAGCACTGAGTAAGTAATTTGTTTGCATTTCCGATACAGTAAACTCTGTGCATTGAAACTGAACTTACCTGTCTCTGTTTGATGATCAAATTATTCAACAGAGCAGGGGGAGCCAACATGGGTCACTTCAGAGGTTAAAGGACTCCTGTAATTCCTGACCATTAGTCATGCAGACTGGGAACTGATGGGAGTCCGATAAGCTGTGGAGGGCACCAGGTTGACTACCCCTACAACAGAGCTTAACTTTGACCAAGAGTGGGAAAGAGGGAGGGTAAGAATGACATAAAAGATCGTCTATAACACTTACTGCTCAAACAATGCTTAACTCTTGCTATCCCACTTTCTTTTTGTATAGTTAATGAAATGTTCATCTTTGATTTAATAAACCAGTTGGAACACAATGGTCTCTTTCTGCGCATTGCTTCTGAGTTTACCACAGAAATTGGTAAAACAGACTTAGCATATTATTTTGCATATGATTAGCAAGGTTGCTTTTTTATAAAAAAAAATTACCATAATGGGCAGGTGTCTTGCAGGCAAGGAGGCAATCGGAAGACAGTAAAGTTCAGTTGGGCTGGAACTGCCAAATTCTGGTGTTAGATGCATTTAAAACTGATTCCTTCTCTAATCCCAGTTGTACAGGGAGGATGAACTGCCTTTCTATTCTCTCTGGCCTGGCCTTACCAATGGTTTTTGTAAACGTGCATCATGCGTCTCTGTGTACCCGGCACTCACAGGTGAACTGCACCCCACAGGGATCCCTGTAGAAACATGCTCTCCCACAGCACACTGACCTGGCACCAAAACGGGCATTTTGCCAGCATATAACTGGCAATAGAATGATCCATCCAGAAAATGAGATGCTCAGTATTGGGTAATGTGTGCAAATCCTAACAGTCTTTCATTTGAATCATTGTCTCTGAGGAGGGTGTTCCTTGCACAGTTCATAGTCCTTCACAGAAAAACCTTAGCTCACCTCAAATATGTAGAAGGCGGTACAGTATGTACATTTGGGAATTGGGCTAGATGATCCTTGAGGTCCCTTCGAACTTGACAATTCAGTTTCTAACTATAAAGGTAAGAGGACGACTCTGGGTTAGGTATCTTGGCATGGTTTGAAATTAAAGTAGTCTGTTAAACCACTCTTTTTGACGTGAACCTCAGGTTATGTGGCACTGTTAGATGTTTTTGTTTGGCAAAACTCAGTTTGTCTTTTTCTGTCTCCCTGCAGGCCAAGAGGAGGTTGGGGGGGGGAGTATTTTAAATCACTTTGTAATGTGAATATAGACCTGGGCTGAGCAGCAGAGGGCGATCTTAACATAGCAGTGGCTGTAGCTGAAAAGAGCAAGCCCGGTTTTTGTTCGCGTGCAGGAACATGATGGCACTTTGAAGCTTCTTAAAAATGTGGGTTGGTACAGCGCCACAGTGCTTTTTAAATGTACCAGTAAAGGGGAATATGATGTGCATCTTCACAGGCATTGTGCTGCTTTCCAATGCATCAAAATGTAGCCACACCATGGGGTTATGCTGCAGCAGGAGCAGGGGGCCACATTTCCAAAGGGGGGGGGCAAAGCTAGAGGCAAAAGGGGACATGGCAATGAATGCACGAGTTGCCATTGTTCAAAATGCACTATCAAAGTTCAAGATTGCATCCCAGCCAGGTGGAAACATTTTTGGTGGAAATCATGACCAGTGAAGGTTCTGGCCTGGGGAGAGTGCTGAGGGCCGGTTAGAGAGACCTGGAGGGCCACACACAGTCCCTGAACCTGAGGTTCCCTACCCATGCGCTACAGGCTGTAGAAAGACTTGCATTTTTGACAAATAGCAGGAGGTGCTGCCAGATTTTGAGAACAATTGTGTGCTTTTCTGATATATGTTTTGTGACGGGTGTTTAAAAGCAACACGGCCGCGAGAGTTCTGGTAGCACAAGGATGGAAGACTGAAGAAACCCCAACTAAAGAATCATGGCAAGAAAATTTGATGGACTATGCAGAACTGGCAAAACTGACATAAGCTACGGCACAAGAATAACTGTGACTTTAAGGATGATTGGAACCCTTTACGAAGTATCTGAAGACGCAACAAAGCGAACTGGACTCCTTGGCAGGTTTTGAATAAACATTCACAAACTTTTTATTGATGATAATCAGCTAAATAGTTTGAGGATCTCTACAACTTTGTAACATGCAGAAAACAGCATTCTTAGAGAAACCGAAGACTGGAACTGAGGGAAGTCGGGGTGGGGGGGTTGTGGGGGGGGGGAGGGAGGAAAAATGGGGGTGGAAACAAGGGTGATGTTTTTGGATAACATGTGTTGTTATAATTTTGAATAAAAATAAATAAATAAAGCAACATACACGCCCTCTGAACCCAATTTTCCAAAGGCTGCAGTCCTGCTGGGAGTAAGCCCTATTCAACTCAGTAGGTCATACTCTGGAGTAGACATGATTGAGATGGCAGCGTCCTTGCTCAAGTCCTCCTATTGGCTTCCTTTCGCAGGCTGTCCAGAGAGAAACAAAGGCTTCCATGCACATGGTTCCAGCTCCAGCCCCTGCTGTCTCCAGCTAGGACTGAGAACAGACTCCGGCTTCAAACTCCAAAGAGCAGTGCCAGCCAGTACAGAGACAATACTGTAAGGCCGATTCTTATTTTCAGAGGTGAACCTAGTCTTTGGCAAGGAGGTGCATTGTCAACCCTGAAGCAGCAAGACACCAGAACCAGAAACTCGAAAAGTTTGCTTTTTGTTGCCTTTAGCGCTCTGCCAGTGACTTCCTCTGCCATTGGGGTTGGCTCTGCCCTGCCTCCCCTCCTCCTCTCTTGGTCCTCCTCTCTTGGCTTTCCTCCTTCTCTCTGCTTGCTGCTTCCCCTCCTAGCCACTCCGGGCCAGAGTGCAGAAGCACAATACAAACATAGTTTTAAAAGAATAGAGTAGGCATTGGAGACAGCTAATCTATGAATGTGCAAGTGTTATACTTTAAGAGGAAGGGAAGGGTGGTATTTTGGCAGCTGCATCTGCATGCTCCTACATTTAGGAATCAGTGGGCCTACTGCCTTCCTTTGTACTCACAGGAATTACAAGGCAAGGGCTAGTTAAGGTTCTAGGTAAAGGGACCCCTGACCATTAGGTCCAGTCGCGGACGACTCGGGTTGCAGCGCTCATCTCACTTTATTGTCCAAGGGAGCCGGCGTACAGCTTCCGGGTCATGTGGCCAGCATGACTAAGTCGCTTCTGGCAAACCCGAGCAGCGCACGGAAATGCCGTTTACCTTCCCGCCGGAGCGGTACCTATTTATCTACTTGCACTTTGTGCTTTCGAACTGCTAAGTTGGCAGGAGCTGGGCCCGAGCAACAGGAGCTCACCCCGTCGCAGGGATTCGAACCGGCCACCTTCTGATCGGCAAGCCCAAGAGGCTCAGTGGTTTAACCCACAGCGCCACCTGCATCCCTCAGTTAAGGTTCCAGCTTTCTGGAAATTCTTTATATGCTGTTTTAGGTATTTGACACAAAGCAGGCCCACAGTCCAGGGAACTGCGGCTGTCGCCATCTTGTGCTGCTCTCTGTAAAGCAAACCATGGGTGCCCTAATTGTTTTGAAACAGTGGTGATGGAGGGGCAGGGCCCTGGTTCAGAATGCAGAACAAAAGTGACCATTCTGTCATTGAGTGAAAAATCATTCTTTTTGCCTCTGCAGAAGAGTGGGTACTGGAATTTCTCTCAGCCGAGCTTTGAATACTAGTCTGTGTTATCCAATGCCTGTTCTCTTCTGGTATGCTCATATGGATGGGGCAAATGGAAATAGTGTTTTTCTGCACTTCAAGTTAGTGTGGCTGTGTGTTACTGTAATAACTATGAAATGACTAATGGGGTTGAACCACATTATTCTTGTGACGTTTTGTGAAACAGCTGAGAAAACAACCACCACCAAAACAAAACTCACAATGACATAAGAAAGCAAAGGGTGTTTTCCAGGAGAATCTCTTTATTTGCTCACGATAATAAAAGAAAGCCCTGGTCTAGGAGGGAATTCCTGAAAATTGGTAAAAACATCTAGAAGATTTAGCAGGGGAGGGCAGACCTCAACAAACCCCTCCCCCCAAAGAAAACACCTCCAGAACTTTTGTGTCCAGATTTTCACTTTTTGAAATATGGCAACCCTACATTAGGGGGGAAGTTGGGAATGGGGATTTGGATCTTATGTCAAAGCCTGTCTCTGAAAACCTCAACAGTAGGCGGGAGATGTTGCAGTCAAGCTTCAATTTTTTCCTCAGAAACAAATATTTGAGCTTCCATATTTAGCACAGAGGCAGCCTTTTTAAATCTTTTGTGTATGTGTTTCATGGCTGGCACTTGTTGCTTAGTACATTTGAAGAGGACGGCTTAGACTGCTAGATCTTAGGGTGAAGAAGTCTTGAGATTATTTAATGTTTCTGATTTGGAATGAAGAATAAAGGGCAGGCAGAAGGTATATTGTGAGTGAGCAATAGATCAATGACCATTTTCAAACAGCTAGTTAGTAACTCCCTGGAATCTTGCTCGGATGCCTGATTATCGTCTTCCAAAGCAATTACAGTGGTACCCCCGGTTAAGAACTTAATTCGTTCTGGAGGTCCGTTCTTAACCTGAAACTGTTCTTAACCTGAGGTACCACTTTAGCTAATGGGGCCTCCCGCTGCCCCCGCACAATTTATGTTCTCATCCTGAAGCAAAGTTCTTAACCCAAGGTACTATTTCTGGGTTATCGGAATCTGTAACCTGAAGCATCTGTAACCCGAGGTACCACTGTACTCCATTCCGAACTTAAAATGGAAAGCATAATGCTGGTGGTCAACAAAAGGCAAATCTTTAAAAATGTAGTATAAACACTGACAACTGGGAAACACTGGCCTGCGAGCGCTCCAGTTGGAGAACAGCCTTTACCGAAGGTGTCAATGGGCTTTGAAGACGATCAAACTCAGGACAAAAAGGGAGAAACGAGCTAAGAGGAAGGCATGCTTGGCAAACCCACACCGTGATCAACTCCCACCCGGAAACCTGTGTCCCCACTGTGGAAGGATGTGTGGCTCCAGAATTGGCCTCCACAGTCACTTACGGACTCACTGTTAAAACTGTGTTCATGCAAGACAATCTTACTCGGTTACGAGAGATTGCCGAAGAAGAAGGAATCTTACAAAGAATGCTAGACCACTCAGACCTTCCTCTGATCCAGCAAGGGCCTTATGTTCTTGGGCAAGAAGCCATACTCCATAGTGCTTAACAAAGATGAATTATACCTAAGAGATCTTGACCCATGCATGCCTTTAAAAAGTGACTGAAAGCAGCCAACCCGCTGTTCGAGTGCAGAGCTTGCTTCACTCGTTAATTCTTCCACAATGTTGTTTTTAAGATTTCCTTTGCAGTATACAAAAGGTAAATACCCCTGCTTTCTAAATCTACAGGATGCCTTAAATAACCCTTTCTTCGGCTTATTACCCCTATGAAAGCTTATTGGCTTTAGAGGCAATTGTCTTAGAATGGTATGAAATGCCTTTGGAGCCCAGGCAGTTTCCTTCCTGTTCAGGTTTAAAGGATTTTCCCACTGGAATCATATATATGGTTGTGTTTTCCCTTCTTATGGGAAGTTGGTTTTCATTAGAAAATATATTGTAATGCAAACAAGCTGAGGAGGTTGTGACCATCTCATAAATTTATGAGCGGGGACTATGGATTACTGAGTGCTTTGAATTTTTAAAGCTCCCACATAGAGAAAAATGAAACCATTATTAAAAACACCAGGGGTGTGTGTATGTTTTAAAAAATAGTTTGGACACTTCCCCCTCCAACTGGGTTTGTATGAGGCAGAAGGGAAGTCTGTGTGGTGTTGAGTCAGTATGTTTGCCAGTTTTCTAAGTTTCCCACAGCGATTTGAGGTTTAGATGTTCCTCTCTCCAAATCTTGGAGGAAAGGCATTGATGTTCTGGGGGACAAAGAGCTAGCCAGACTCTAACAGAGTAGTGCATGGCTTAGACTGGTAACACAGGCATATACCCCAAAGGATACTGTATGTAGTAATAATAATAATAATAATAATACATTTTATTTATATCCCGCCCTCCCCAGCCGAAGCCGGGCTCGGAGCGGCTAACATCAAATGTATAACACATTAACATAAAAATAGACAATCAATTAAAATACATCCTCAAATCAGATCAGGATCAGAATAATATCCAATCAGATGGCAACCTGCAGATTAGGGTTGGGGACCTTAAATGCTCACCAGGCCCAACTGTTTGTGCTGAACTTATATGGGCCTGTGAGAAAAATTGGGAGGCCACTTTCATGCAAGTTCTTATGAAGGGGGAGAGGGAGTCAGACTGAACCCCGACCAAAGGCCTGGCAGAACAGCTCCGTCTTGCAGGCCCTGCAGAAAGATGTCAAGTCCCGCAGGGCCCTAGTCTCTTGTGACAGAGCGTTCCACCAGATTGGAGCCACAGCCGAAAAAGCCCTGGCTCTAGTTGAGGCTGGCCTAACCTCTCTGTGGCCTGGGACCTTCAGGATGTTTTTATTGAAGACCGTAAATTCCTCTGTGGGACATACCCGGAGAGGCGGTCTCGTAGGTACGAGGGTCCTAGGCCATATAGGGCTTTAAAGGTTAAAACCAGCACCTTAAACCTGATCCTGTACTCCACCGGGAGCCAGTGTAGCTGGTATACCACCGGATGAATGTGATCTTGCAGCGAAGACCCCGTAAGGAGTCTTGCCACGGCATTCTGCACCCGCTGTAGTTTCTGGGTCAGTCTCAAGGGCAGCCCCACGTAGAGCGAGTTACAATAATCCAGTTTGGAGGTGACTGTTGCGTGGATCACAGTGGGCTTTATTTATGTAGGGCTTTATTTTTCAGGGGGAACTCACAGGTACTCAGTTCCGACTCCTCAGGTGGGTTCTGGCAAGTGGTTTTTCCCCCTGGAGGCATTCAGAGGTATGCAGTACTGGCACCTTTTCCCCAAAATGTTAAATATGTGACACTTACTGAAGCAACTTCATGGCACTGTTTTTTTCCCCTAGGAAAAAACCCCACTAACCGTATGAATATTTGGTCTTCAGAAGTGTGGCTGGAGTCAGTGGCCAAAAGAACCACAGGTCAATGTATGATGCTGAGACACTCCCATTTTGGCTTTGAATCGAGATGGAGTAGCTCCACTAATTCCAAGAAACTGCTTTGATGTTTGCTTCAATACATCTTTGACCACAAACATCAGCCCCAGCTGTTGGAAATGTAGGAGCACTGGGTTCACTTCTTCGATAGTGAAACAGTGAAAAATAAGCGCAATAGCTTGCATCCCTCATAAACAAATAGTAGCATAATCCTGTTCTGTACCACACTGTCTCTGAGCTGCAGCCCTTCATTCGCCATCAAACATTATAATATTGCTTAAATTCTGAGTCAGCAAGAGCTAACTCCTTTAGCTTTTGTTTGTTTTACTGGCTCTGTTCCTGTCCCTTTAATGGCAGTCTGTCATCCAGAAACTTAGCAAATGAAGGTTTTTCCAAGCCTGCAGGCAGGTAGTGGGGAAAACTTCACTGACTTAATTTCTTCACCCCAGGCTTCTGTTTAAGACCAGGTCTTGCTTGCTTCCATTTCCAGAACCAGATTCTATCACACCCTCCAAAGTTTCCCTATTTTCCAGGGATAGTCCTGGATTTACAGGAGTCATCCCGGTTTCTGATTTGATCCTGGAATGTCCTGCTTTTCCTTGGGACATCCCTATTTTCATCAGAGAAATGTGGGAGGGTATGGAGCTATGCGACCCCTGAGCCAAATAGATAAGTAACTATACAGCCTTGAGAATACATCTGAAGGCAGCCCTGTATGGGGAAGTTTTTTAAATGTTTAATGTTTTAGTATGTGTTTATATACATGGGAAGCTGCCCAGAGTGTCTGGGGCAACCCAGTCAGATGGGTGAGGTATAAAGAAAATAAATAACAATGATAATAATTTATTATTGAATAGGATGTCTCTATTTTCATTGAAGAAGTGTTGGGGGGTCTGTTCTATGCCTTGACATCCTGGAAAACTATGGGGACCTTAGTGACTTGCTCATTTTTACAGGCCTGTGTTGACCCAACCTTAGTTAGAATCAATGGCGTAGCGTGGGTTGTCAGCACCCGGGGCAAGGCAAGTAATTTGCGCCCCCTAACCCGGGGCAAGGCAAGTAATTTGCGCCCCCCCCCCCGCTGCACTGTCCCTCCCCCAGATAGTCCCTCACTCTCTCTCCGCACCGCACCGCACGCCTGGCACCCTCCCCTCCACAGTGGGCGGCGACCCGGCGGCTCGGATCGGATTCGCACAGCCAGCACTGCAGTGAGAGAGAGTGAGTGAGCCAGGTAGGGGCAGAGAGCTGTGAGTGTGAGCGCCCCCCCCCAGATGTTCCGCCCAGTGCGGCCGGCCCCCCCTGAACCCCCCACGCTACACCACTGGTTAGAATAACATTTACTAGGCTTGCCACCCATACCAGACTTCATGTCAGAATAATGTATACACATCCTGGCATCGCAGAAGCCCATCCTGGATTCTGTTTGCATCCAAGCATGTCCCTGTTTTGGGGATGACAACGTCGGAGGGTATGCACAATGCAGGGATAAGCAAATGCGGTATCCTCCAGATCATGGGTAGGCGAGCTAAGGCCCAGGGGCGGGATCTGGCTGAATTGCCTTCTAAATCCGGCCCGCGAACGGTCCGGGAATCAGCGTGTTTTTACAGGAGCAGAACGTGCCCTTTTATTTTAAATGCATCTCTGGGTTATTTGTGGGGCATAGGAATGTGTTCATTTTCCTCCCCAAAATATGGTCCACCCCCCACAAGGTCTGAGGGACAGTGGACCAGCCTGCTGCTGAAAAAGTTTGCTGACCCCTGCTCCAGATGAAACAGTATTTGACTCAGCCCCAGATAGCAATGCCAATGGTGACGGAAGATGTGAGGTGTAATCCAACACAATGTGGAGGACACCATTCTAGGCTGCCCCTTGTGTAGTGAATTGGCCCTCCTGGAAGCAGCCAGAACCAGCTCTCTGCCCCCGTGCTTTTAGTTGTGGTTCTGCATTATAATCCCTTCTCACAGCTATTTCCCTCTGAGCAAATTGGGAAGAATGTTCAGTAAACAGATTATCTGTAAACCACCCGTAATTATTTGATGATGCAAACCCATAGAATGGAGGTGACAAGGGATTATTATCTGAGGTGTTGATCACCTACCTTGGACCACTTGCTATCTCTTAACAACCCTTGTGACAATAAACAGCGGTGCAGAGGAGCAGGAATGAAAGCGATGGCAGCCTTGGGACTTGTTTATTTCCGCCACAAACTTGTTTATTTCCGCCTTCATGGGGAATCGGCCCTGGCGTCGAAAGTTGTGGGTGGCCCTTCATGGGGAATGTTGTGGGTGCTTGGAAACCCAGGGAGCTGGCACCTAAGCATTTTTTTCATCTCAAAGTAAATCTAAACTAAAACAAGTTTCCTTGCATTTGTTGAAAACCTTTCCAGGGCTTCCTCCTTTCTTTTTATCTCTCCAGTGCAGTTTGCCTGTGTCCATTTATACTTTTGAGCAGTGCTTTTTTATTAAGAAGTGATATTTTAGAGAGCAGGCTAGCAGGCAGGGCCAGTGGCGTAGCGTGGGGGGTGCAGGGGGGGGCGGCCGCACTGGGCGCAACATCGGGGGGGGGGGCGCTCGCACTCACAGCTCTCTGCCCCTACCTGGCTCACTCACTCTCTCTCACTGCAGTGCTGGCTGTGCGAATCCGATCCGAGCCGCTGGGTCGCCGCCCACTGTGGAGGGGAGGGTGCCAGGCGTGCGGTGTGGTGCGGAGAGAGAGCGAGGGACTATCTGGGGGAGAGACAGTGCAACGGGGGGGGGGGCGCAAATTACTTGCCTTGCCCCGGGTTAGGGGGCGTAAATTACTTGCCTTGCCCCGGGTGCTGACAACCCACGCTACGCCACTGGGCAGGGCCCGTTACTTACATCCGGCATAGGCAAACTCCGGCCCTCCAGATGTTTAGGACTACAACTCCCATGATCCCTAGCTAACAGAACCAGTGGTCAGGGATGATGGGAATTGTAGTCCCGAACATCTGGAGGGCCGGAGTTTGCCTGTGCCCGACTTACATCATATTGTTGCTGTATGTAGGTTTTATTTTATATCTTATATTTTGGAAATGTACATCCCGTTGCTTTTTCCTTTAATTTTTTGGGGGCCCCCCTAAGAGAGTGGGGCCCTGAGCTATAGTTTCTTTAGCTCATGCGTAAATCCGGCACTGCGAGAGGCATTATTTCAATATGAGTAGGATAATGAGAGTACCTTTAAACATATTTTTTTTGGGGGGGGGAGCACTGCTTTTGAGTACTGTATTTTTATTTATTCACCTGATTTAGGGAGGGGGGTGCGCAGCTGCTACGCCCATCATGCCCCCCCCCCCCCCGCTTTCCAATCCCACACTTCTAGAGCTCTAAAGGCACTCCAGGCTTTCCGTTTAGGGTCGGGACTTTAGCCACGCTCCCCGGGCCGCCCCCGGCGCTTGCGAGGCTAGGGCTGCAGCGCCCGGCCGCGTCCGCCAGGGGTTGCGCCTCGGCCCTTTCCCTGCTCAGCCGCCAGGGCCGCCCGAGTCCCGGGCGAGGGTGGACGTCGGCGCGGCAGCAGCGGCTCTTCTCCGGCTCCTCCGCCCGAGGCACGGCGATCGGAGAGCGCTATGCCCCCTGGCCCCGTGCAATAGATCCCTCCCCTCCTCCCGCCTTCCCAGGGCCAGATCCCCCTCTTTTGGAACCGACTCGGCGTGCGCTTTTTCTTTTTTGTGTTTCCACCCGTCCGCAAAGCCTTGGATTTGCGGGTGCGCAAAGAAAGAAGGGAGCGCCAGGAGAAACCATCGCAGGCAGCCGCCAGCGGGCTTACAAGGTAAACCCCCGGGGAGACGTGGATCGCTTTATTTTGGGGGGGGGGCTGTCGCCCAACCAACCCTTCCTCCTCCGCTTGGGATCGCTTAAGATCCTAAGTGGAATGGAAGGAGAGAGATGGGGGGTGGGGGTGGCCGTGCGTGGAGGAGAAAGCTGCGCATCTTGAATTGTGCAACAATGTGTGCGTGCGCGCAAACTTGGCGCGCCTCCCCCCGTTCCTCCGTTTGCAGCCGAAATGCAAGCCAGATCCCAACTCGTTCCCCCCGGGAAGCGAGTTCCACGGCTGCTCGGTGCTGTGTGTGTGTGTTTATTTACTCCCGAGTAAGCGTTGGATGGAGAGGTGGGTGGGTGGGTAGTGGCCGGTAGTGGCCGGTGTGGCGCCACCCCCACCCCCCGATCTTCTCTCTGCATGTTTTTCACTCGGAGGTGACTTTGGAACTTTACTCGCGAGGAGAGCGTGCAGCAACGCGCCCCTCTCCAGTGGTGCAATTTCGGCGATCCAAGGGCTGGGCATTCCCGACCTCTTCCCCCCCCCCCCCAAGAGCTCGTGCCTTCTGTTCCCTTTTCCTCCTCCCCTTCTCGGAGCGATTGCACGGTGGTTTGAATTAAGACCCTGTAGCAACAGCGACCACAAAAAATGAAGTTCTTTCTTGCCTCGTTGCAGTCATGCGCTCGCCTCTTGCCCTTTTGGCTCCGCTGCCTTGGGCTGGAAGGAGGTTGGAGAAAATAAGTGCGCGTGGAAGAAAAAAATTGCGACTTGAAGCAGATCGATATATGTGTGTGTTAACAGAGGGGGGGGGGGATCCAGCCCTTGGTGATATTTGAACCAAGGGGGAAATAGCAACGCCTGTTGTGGCTTTTGTTGTGCAATCCCATTCAACTGGTTGTTGCTTGGACTTTTTACTTTTCTTTTTTTGCGGCGGGGGGGGGCGGGAGAGAAACACAACCCACATGCAATTTAGTGACACAACCACATTCCACGAGTTGCAGTTAAGATTCCTTTCTCCTCCGCTGGGGAAGCTGGAGATTTGTTGTCAGGGAGCTGTTCTGGGTCTTCTGTCAAACATCTGGATTTTTAGCCTCTCCCTTTATTGCATGGGGGGGGGGGAGTTTCCCTTTCTCTTCCTTCTCTGATTTTTCTTTTTTTAAAACATTTTAAACAGCAGGCACACAGAGGATGCAACAGCCCCCTTTTTTTTACTTTCTTCCTGCACCCCATTCAAAGATTCCTAGCATTCTCTTAAAACACACACACACCAGTCACCCACAGAAACAAAGGGCTTTTGTTTATCGTATTGTTTAAAAGTCAGATATCTGGAGATGAAGGGAGCAGAAAGGAGGACCCGTTTTGGAAGCAACTGTGTTTTTTATTAAAAAAAAAGAAACCCTGAAGATGGTTAGTTTTGAAAAGCTGGAGTATGTATGAACCACATTTGGTAAGGAAGGGGAAGAAAGTAAACATATGGATTTGTGCAGAGCCGAAATCCCAAGTGGCCAAGTGTGCTGTCTGTTTATTCCCTGCTTAAGGGATTTGCCTGGTGCTTTTAAGGGAGCTCTGATTTTGCTGCCTCGAGGGGGACTGGTTATTCCGGGTTTGCCGCTTCAAAGTAGTTTGGATGTGTATTTATGGAGGGAGGGGAAAGCCGGAAACGTGAGTGTCCCTCAAGGGTGTCTCTGTAATCTGACAAAAGGGCCGGGGAAGAAGGCCTTTTTGCAACAGCTCTTCGCCCATCGCCTCTGTGCAGCCACAAGGCGGGAATCTCAAAATGGAAGCCCCCTCCCTTCGTTTCCGGGTGCGAGGGGGGGGGGGGAAAGGCCCAGAGCCGAAGCCCAGGGATTGGTGACCTGTTTGTCACCTCTCGGGCAAAGCTCATTACAAATGGAAGTGACACACGGTTATTATGTAAACTGGAGGCTGCAAGCGCCACGGCTGAGTCGAACCCAGGCACCCGTTTGCATGTCAGAAAAGCAGTCCAGCTCGACAGGTTTCCGACTAAAGCCTGGCAAATGTGGAAGGTGAGTTGCCTTGTTGTTGTTGTTCTTGCTGGGCAGGTCGTGGGGCAGGCCACATCCTTGTTTTTTCCAGCGAAGGCGAAACAAATAGGGCACCTGGGGAGCTCTCTGTAACCATGGGTGTCCGATGGCAATTGCTTTTAATTGCGAAAATGTGGAATTGAAAAACAAGTGGTCATTACAGGCCTTTGACTAGCCTACACAGGAGTCTGAATTTCTCCCAGAGCGGATGTGACAAGCTGTGTCGTAATGCTATATATACATTGCAGGCATGCAAAGCTAATTAACCCATATTAGTTCTTTCGAAAACATCACTTGCTGATGCTGTTGTTGTTGTTGTTTGCTGCTGCGTAATCTCACTTCTCTCTGCGCCCCTCGAAACGAAAACCCGGGGGCCGGATAGAGATTTCAACCCCCTCTCAACCACCGCATTCAGTATTCGTCAGTGGTGTAGCGTGGGTTGTCAGCACCCGGGGCAAGGCAAGTAATTTGCGCCCCCTAGAGTGAGTGAGCCAGGTAGGGGCAGAGAGCTGCGAGTGCGAGCGCCCCCCCCCCCCAGATGTTGCGCCCGGTGCGGCTGGCCCCCCCTGCACCCCCCACGCTACGCCACTGGTATTCGTAACCAACAGTTGGGTTGGCACCGATCCTGGACTGTGTTAGAAATTAGCCAGGCGCGTTTTGCGACTGGTGTGGGTCCGATGGTGACCACCTGGGGAATCTCTGGTTGGCGACTTGGGAAATCAAAAATGTCACTTGGAGAAGGATCTGAACTATTTTCCTTGAAGCTTGACTTTCTTTTATTCTGGATTGTTTTATTGGATGGTGTTGTAAGCTGCTTTGAGATTTGTTCTTTAAAATATAAAGTGTTATTGAAATGGAAATATTAATAATAATCCACAGCAAAAAAAGGTGCCTAGGCATTCCATTGTGGTGACTGTAACCTGGATTTAAGGTGCCATTTGGTGATTAGATTATATATCTGAGTTTCGAACACTGCTGATCCAGTGTCTTTGCATGAGTAGAGCCTTCTTCAGAAAGCAGTAATCAAACTGATCTTGCAGAGGAAGCCCAGTTACAGCTTTTTGGACAGGATCCATGCAGCCCTGACAGCTGAGTTGGACAGAGGAACCTCACACTTGCCTGCTCAGTTCATTATCAAGCCTTCCACCAGCTTTGGTTGGTGGCCCAGCTGCACTCCTCTCTGGACAGGGACAGCCCAAGTACTGTTGTCTACATTCTGGCAACCTTGAGGTTAGATTACTGCAATGCATTAGATGTAGAAGACAAAGCTTCAGCTAGTGCAGAATTCAGCGGCCAGGTTGCTTGCCGGAGCAAGACGGTTTGAGCACATTACACCGATCCTGGTCCCACTGCACTGGCTGCCAATTAGATTCTGGGCCCAATTCAAAGTGCTGGTTTTGACACTTAAAGCCTTAAACGGCTCAGGACTTCAGTGCCTCAAGGACCGCCTCTCTCCACATGAACCGTCCCAGACCCTGCGATCCTAATCTGAGGCCCTTCTTTGTGTGCCTCCTCCATGAGAGGTCTGGAAGGGTGGCAACACGAGAACAGGGCCTTTTCTGCAGTGGCTCCCCGTTTGTGCCATTTTCTCTCCTGGGAAGTTTGGCTGGCACCTCTAAGTGCCGGGCGAAAGCGTTCCTCTTCAGCCAGGCCTTTGGATGATGAAATGTCTTGTGGGAGGGGAGTTTTTGCTTTTAGTCTTGTTTTTATTACCTATTTTGTGTTTTGGTTTTTTTTAACTTGTGCTTTTGTGTTCTGAAACGCCCTCAGATCTATGGATGGAAGGTGGCCTGCAGATTTAATCAATGACAATAAAATAAAGCTGGAATGTGTGGGCCCAGAGTCCTTTCATTGCACCCACATTTGATGCAGCGTGTGTGCGTTGCCGGCAGTTTCTCCTGCTTTCAGTTGTGCCCGTGGACCCTTGAGTTAGAAATTTGCCTCCCTGTTGACCCTAGCTGCATGTGGGAGTCTGTTTCTAAAACATGCCCTACTTAACTTCAGATGACACCTCCAAAACGAACCAGTTTATGGAAAAAGGATTTTGCTCAGCAGTAGAGTGGGTTTGATCCCTGGGCAGGGTGAGTGCCAAATTGTAGCTTCAGAGGGCAGGAACGGGAGATGTCGAGTCCAGCCTTGGGGAGATGCCGCTTGGTCGCTAGGCTGTGGATGGGAAAGTGATGTGATCCCAGCATCCCTGACTGTATCCTCATGGTAGCCCTTCAGGAAAAGCATTGGCCTATCCAATATTCTGGTGTGGTGTTTGCTGGGAGAACCCCAGGGCGATGGCTCTGGTTAACTTCAGCATCCCATGCAGAGGCTGCCATTGGGGCATCACACAACTTTGTGTTCTCCATGGCAACTGTGTGGCTGTCTCCAATATCCATCAGTCCCACCCTTCGTGCAGGGGATGTGATGGGTGGTCTGCGGGCAGGGGGGTTACAATGCCTTCCCTTGTTCGTTACACATACAAATTTAATAAATAATACAGTGGTACCTCTGGTTGCAAACGGGATCCGTTCCGGAGGCCCGTTCGCAACATGAAAGGAACGCAACTCACAGCTGCGTGTCTGCGCACGCGCGGGTTGCAATTTGCCGCTTCTACGCATGCGCGTGACGTCATTTTGGCAAAACCCGGAAGTAACCCTTTCCGGTACTTCCGGGTCGCTGTGGGACGCAACCTGAAAAAACGTAACATGAAGCTAACGTAACAAGAGGTATGACTGTAATAATAAAATAATTTGGCTGGTTTGGGCCAGAGTGTAGCCCACTGGATTTGATGAACTGGTGGCGCATGAGGCTTGGTGTGTGTGTGTGTGTGTGTGTGTGTGTGTGTATTTGTGGCACAACGTAAACTTAGGAACTCCTCGCCTATTGACATTAGGCAGATGGCTTTGCTGTTCTCTTTTGGAGCACCTCCTTAAAACATTTTGGTTTGGGCAGGCCTATCCAGACATGTGGGACGCAGGTGGCACTGTGGGTTAAACCACAGAGCCTAGGACTTGCCGATCAGAAGTTCAGCAGTTCGAATCCCCCCGACGGGGTGAGCTCCCATTGCTCGGTCCCTGCTCCTGCCCACCTAGCAGTTCAAAACCACATAAAGTGCAAGTAGATAAATAGGTACAGCTCTGGGGGGAAGGTGAACGGCATTTCCGTGCGCTGCTCTGGTTTGCCAGAAGCGGCTTAGTCATGCTGGCCACATGACCAGGAAGCTGTATGCCGGCTCCATCGGCCAATAAAGCAAGATGAGTGCCGCAACCCCAGAGTCATCCGCGACTGGACCTAATGGTCAGGGGTCCCTTTACCTTTACCAGACATGTAGTTGTTGATTGTGTTTTAAGCTCTTTGGTTGCTGGTTTTAAGTATCTGAAAATGTTTTTAATTTTTGTCATTTTTTAAAAGGTATTTTTACTATTTCTTCTAAACTGCTTAGAGGTTCTGTTTCAACCTAATGGTACATACAATTTGTTAAATAAACCAGGGATGTAGCACACGGAGGGTGACCTCTAACTTTGGCCCGCAAGGGGGGTCCAATTTGGTCCGTAAGGCCGTTTCACAGGGCGATGTGCGAAGATGGACGAGGTGTGTGGTTCGTTCCTGCTGATGAAGAAGACCTCTGAAGATGAGCAGAGAGTTCAGTCCTGCCTGCTGCTTCACTGGCATGTTGTCTGTTGGTGGGCATATCGAAACATATCGCTGTGATTCCCGGTGTCCCGTAGGAGATGGATCTACTAACTTGTTTTCTTCGCTTGGAATCGAAACGTGCCCAAATTGCCTTTTCCTTCTTTTTTCTCAGCATCTTCTCTCCCACAACAAAACTCCACCCAGCTGTGAGTCATTCCAAAACTTAACAAATCCCTGATTTAGATAAGTTTTAAAAAATGAAGCAAGCATAGAATGAAATTATACTTCTCTGCTTCACCAAGTTTAAATTACAGATATTTAGTAAAATGGGTCAAGCTCTTTGATTGGAGCGAACCACCGAAATACGAAATAACGTCGTGCGGTTCTACTGATCGGACGAGTTGTTGCGAAGCCGTATTAAGTTTAGACTGAAGGCAAATTGTGCATTTGGCTAGATGTCTACTGGTTACAGAATTAAACGGAAGAAAATCCCTGTAACACCAGGAGACTTACTGAACAATCTGGAACAAAACAAAGCCCTTGTGTTCTGTGGATTGTAGCTGCCTTTCTAAATTGTGATTCCATTGTGCCTGGCAGATACCAGTTTTTCAACATTGTGGTATATCACCAGCTAAACATCGCGATACACCGATATATCACGATGTCTGAAATAAGGATGGAGCTATATAGAGGCAGTGGCTGGCTTCACGGTTTTTCCAGCATTGTGATTTTTGCATGTGAGACTCAGTTTAGCCAAGGATTCTTAAAGCGCTGTGCTTATTAGAAATGCTATAAAAATGCTTAATGTCCGCACATAATTAATAAACAAATGGCACAGAGGATGATTTGGTTGACTAACTCGTCTGCCTGTTTTTTTGTTTGTTCATCTGTAAATGCTAAGCTGGTGGAAGTGGGTCGTCTGTTCTTGGGACAGGGGCCCAGTAGGAATTTCCCCATTTGGCTGATTGGCTGGTGCCACTTGGGTTTAGCCTGCCGCGTAGCAAATCGCCATAATTTTGTAATGTTTGGTGGTTAGGCATTGGTTCAATGTAGAGGGTAGGGTAGGTTGTCATACCTGCCCCTCCCAATGTGCGATAGGATATTCCATTAAAGGAATCCAGGGGCTCGCCATACTTTTGTCTGATCCCCTTCCAAGGATTAGGGCCACGCCAGAGCACCTGGGAGCATTTTGGGGTGAGGTTGCATCTGTGGTAGGACCAATGCTCCCCTAGTATGTTTACCCTTACTGACTTCTGCCGGTGTCCAGTTGTCAGTGCTGCCCTGCCAGAGGTGTAGGCGCAGCTAGTCGTACCAATGCCTAAGCAAACCACTCACATTCTGTAATCAATAATGCTGTGGCCAAAATTACGCCAATAACCTTGAACTAATATTGGTGTCAACTGTGTCTGTCTTGGGGAGGTCTTGGGGGGTCTTCACACATAACAGTTGTACAATGCTGCAACCCTGGTGTAAGTTACGTGAAGTGCTTTGAACAATTGTTCTCTATAAATATCACATATTATCATTATACAGTGGACGCTCGGGTTGTGGACATGATCCGTGCGGGATGCACGTTCGCAGCCTGCAGCTTTCGCAACCCGCATCTGCGCACACGCGGGTCACGATTCGGTGCTTCTGCGCATGTGCGACCATCGAAACCCGGAAGTAACCTGTTCCAGTACTTTTGGGTTTTGGCTGTCCACAACCCGAAAAAACGCAACCTGAAGCGGCTGTAACCCGAGGTATGACTGTATCTATTTTTAAACGATGCTTTTAAAAATGCCAAGAATATTGCAGATACAAAACTAATACTCTAAGATTTTTGAATCGTTGATTTTTAAAAACGTGATTTGAAAGATCTCAAGGGAAAAGACATGATTTAGACTTTAGCCTTACTCAGGTTTCCCATTTTGCAATTCCTATATTTGCTGGATAAGCACGCATGCCAACTGATTGCTTTCGCATAATGGTTAGCAACTAAATACAGCCTTTAGTATAACCAAGGAGCTTAATCGTTAAACCTTTGCTCTTGCAACCGGCATGCCTTTTGCAGAGCAGAATTAAGCCTGCTTAGGAAAAAGAGGCAGATTTGTTTGTGACGACCCCCTGTTCACATGCGAGGAAGCAACTTCCATTTGATGGTTGGAGACCCGCAATGGGCAAAAGATTCCTGCATTGAAGGGGGTTGAACTAGAACAGGGGTAGGCAACCTAAGGCCCAGGGGCCGGATCCGGCCCAATTGCCTTCTAAATCCGGCCTGCGGACGGTCCAGGAATCAGCATGTTTTTACATGAGTAGAATATGTCCTTTTATTTAAAATGCATCTCTGGGTTATTTGTGGGGCCTGCCTGGAGTTTTTACATGAGTAGAATGTGTGCTTTTATTTAAAATGCATCTCTGGCTTATTTGAGGGGCATAGAAATTCATTTCCCCCCCAAAAAAATATAGTCCGGCCCATTTTCAATTCCCCCCCCCAAAATATAGTCCGGCCCACCACATGGTCCAAGAGATGGTGGACTGGCCCATGGCTGTAAAAGGTTGCTGACCCCTGAACTAGATCAGGGATCAGCAAACTTTTTCAGTGTGGGGCTGATCCACTGTCCCTCAGACCTTGTTGGGGTGCCGGACTATATTTTGAATTTTTTTTAAAAAATGAACGAATTCTTATGCCCCACAAATAACCCAGAGATGCATTTTAAATAAAAGCACACATTCTACTCATGTAAAAACAAGCTGATTCCTGGACCGTCGGTGGGCCGGATTGAGAAGGCGATTGATTGGGCTGGATCCGGCCCCCGGGCCTTAGTTTGCCTACACATGAGCTAGATGATACTGGTCCTCCACTCCAACTCTGCAAAGTATATACACAAAGTATCAAATGTGGTGACAGTAATAATAATGCAACAAAACAACGACACCACAAACTGGCTTATAGGTATAAAATCAAATTTACTAGAATAATAGCTAGAATAGAGATAGACTTGTAACCTTTCAAGCAACAAACATACTAAGGTGCCATGAGCAAAACAAAGCCTGGAGATACTGTAAACATGGAGTGGATAAATGTCCAACTGTATCTTAACAAGCGTGTAGCGAAACCTGTAATATATCCAGACAACAGGTCTCCTTTTGCCTACTTGCGTTATTCTCACCAGGGTGGTGGCTTTGATTTGCCTTTCTGTGATTGATCCATGTACACGGCTTTGTGTTTCCAACTCAAGACCCATTGAAGAACATCACATCCAGTTCAATCTTTGAAAAACAGCTTTGAGAAACTTTTTCATATTCTCCAGTGTGCTACCCTTGCCATTGTGGCGACACGGGGTTGCCGTTCCGTGATTGGACTTACGCTACTTGCTGAATGGCTCATTTATCCAGTCTGTATAACATTTATTGATTGCACATGTAACTTGTTAAGATACAGTTGTACAGTGGTACCTTGGGTTACATACGCTTCAGGTTACAAACGCTTCAGGTTACTAACTCCGCTAACCCAGAAATATTACCTTGGGTTAAGAACTTTGCTTCAGGATGAGAACAGAAATCGTGCTCCGGCAGTGCGGCGGCAGCGGGAGGCCCCATTAGCTAAAGTTGTGCTTCAGGTTAAGAACAGTTTCAGGTTAAGAACGGACCTCCGGAACGAATTAAGTACTTAACCCAAGATACCACTGTACATTTATCCATTCCATGTTTACAGTATCTCCAGTCTTTGTTTTGCACATGGCAGCTTAGTATGTTTGTTGCTTGAATGGTTACAAGTCTATCTCAATTCTATTTTTTTTATATATAATAATATTTATTAGAAATTTAACAGTTACAAAAAGAAAAAAAGAAAAAACAATAAAAAATTTAACAAACTATACATCAAAGATAAAAAGGGGGGGGAATCAATACATCAAAACAACAAGAGAAACAGAAACATTTAAAAAAAAACACACATCCAATTTCCATTTCTTTGCCTTTCATTTACTTGTTTCCTCTACTTCCTCACACCTCCCTTTTTTGTATTCTAGTTCAATTAAGCTATTTCAGCAAATCCTTTCTATCTTTCTCAATTTTTTTTTGGTTCTATAATTTGTCTAAGTTTAAATTTTCCACTTTAGCCCATTTAACAATCAGTTTTTACTTAATTCTTTATAACATTTCTGCTAAAACCATGTAACTTCATTCCAGCATTCTTCTAACAAGTCTATCTCTATTTTAGCTATTATTCTAGTAAATTTGATTTTATATTTATAAGCCAGTTTGTGGTGGTGTTGTTTTGTTGCGTCCAGTCCAACGCTACAATTCTAAGTTTCTAAGGCTAAGCTTCCAATCCTGGGCTGCTTTGTCTGGGAAGAAAGACCCCTCTCCAAACATGGTTAGATTAACTCCCAGCAAAATGCACAGGATTTGGCTGCAGGTGTTCAGAAACGTCCAGAACGAAAGTCACTATTGCCTTTTAAAATGTGGTTCTTTTTGGGGGGGATGTGTGTTATTGGGTGGTTGTTTTTATTTTGATTATATTTTGGTTTTTATTTTGATCTTTGCATGAACTGCCCTGAGACGTCCGGGTATAGGATGGTCTATAAGTTCAATCAATCAAATAATGGAAAAAATAGGTAAAACAATAGTACCGCACCCTGAGTGAATTGGTTAAAATGTATTAAAAAGGGATCTAAAATGTGTTGGAAATGCCAAGAAGCAGAGGGGACCTTCCTACATATGTGGTGGGGATGTAAGAAACTAAGGGATATCGGGAGAGAATGGGAAAGGATTTCTCTTTCGCCTCCGTTTGAAGCAAAACTCCCCAGCTTGTGTCTGAGGGATCATGTTCAGATCAGGTAGACCAGTGGTTCCTAACCATTTTTTGGCCATGCCCCACCTAAGCATTTTTTAAATCCTCATTTCCCCACCCCCTGACATATAATTCTTCTTATTCAAAAAGTGAACTCCTATTCACATGGAAGAAGCCTATAAGGCCATTAACTGTTAATAACTCATTCTCGAATTGCCCCCCTTAAAAATCGAACTGTCCCCCTGTGGTGTGTGCGCCCCACGTTGGGAACCACGGATGTAGACGGTATGGGTTAGATCCCATGTTTTCTATGAATCTTTCAGAGCATCTGTTTACTCCTTATGTACTCCCAGTGGCCCTGAGTTGGAGGAAAGCACATTCTCGCTCCATCCATCACCCAGGAAAACAAGGACTACTGGCTTGTTTGTGTGTGTGTTGTGTACTTAAAGGCAGGGAGGTTCACCTACCCTGTTTAGATGGCACTGCTGACATTGGAACCTGAATTTGCTGCCTCTCCCCTTCCTTCACTAACTTATTTTTTAATAATAACAGTAATTCACAATGTGGTGTTTGATAGACAATAATGATTCAGTCTTTTGTAATTGTAGGCTTCAGCACATTTGTTCTACATTCAGAATTTCACTTAAGACTCCTTATATATATTTTAAAATAGACACACTATAATATATTTTAGAAAAACAAAATCTGTCTTAATTTTTTTAAAAGCCGATTTAAAACTACAGATTTTTATCTCCAATTAAAACCAAAAAGTATTTGTTCTTTCTACACTAGCCGTGACCTTTCATGTTGAAATGTACCCTACACATGAGTAAATACTAAGATTTAAGCGAAAGAAGGGAACCGTACACATTCAGGATACTGGATGTGATTTTAATTATATGTTGCTAAGTTTTTAATTCCTTATGCCCACCTGTAGATGAAAACTAGATTTTCTTTCATCTTCACGCTGCAATATCTGCAGTCATCAATTTCCTTTTTTTTAATTAAAATTGCTGTAAATGAGACTTCTTTAGCTGTTTTTTTAGACGGATGGTACAACCACTCCTGGCTAGTTTCCAAAGAGCATACTTGAGGTTATGGGGTGCTAATACGTCGATATAGGTTACCAGGAACTTCTGTTATAGGTTACCTATAAGATCCTTCCAACTTGGGATTTCAATTCATCTTTGTTGACCAGTTCTGTTCATTTCAGTGGGACTTCTCTGACAGTGTTCCCCTGTGTTTAGCATCGTATGAGAATATTCTTAACTAAAAAATAAATAAATACAGAGTTCCCCTAACCTTAGCCTTCTCCCCGCACTCTCCCAAGCTCTTACGCCAAGGTATATGAAAATATTACTTAAATAATATTACCTTACTCCTTTAGCTTGTTGAGAAGCTGGGTTATGAACAGAAAGCAGCCTTTCAGTTCTAAGTGGACCAGCTCCCAGGCGCAGCGACTCTGCTGGTTGGTGGCTAGGAAACTGTTCATTCTTTGAAAGTATTGCTTGACTTTTATGGGCGAAGGAGATGGTGCCCCGTTGGCAGAGTTTGCCAGCTTTCCTCCCTGCGTGTCTTTCGTGCATGCCTCCAGCTGTTTGGTTTGCTGGTAAAGGTCGCTTCTCAAGGACTCGAGACACGTCGCGTTCCAGGCGCCGCAAGGATGGTCTTTGCCGAGAACGTTGAGGCTCTGCTGGAGAACCTCGCGGACGATGATGACGGCGCCGTCGCTCTCCAGAGCGTTGAGAGCTTTCAGAGGGAACCTGAAGTCCGTTGTCTCAGATATGCATTGCAGAGGGAATTGTCCAGCCGTCCTGCAGAGATGGTTCAAGTTGGTCTGGATCATTTGGTTCCACCGGGTGTGGAGCACAAAGCATTTGGAAAGGGGGCTGGATTGTGCGAGTTTGCCGGACAGCACCAGCATGAGACAAACGCTTAAGCCGTTCCCACCAGTAGTGAAGCCCATGATGAACTATAACTACCTTATCTTCCTGGAGTCTCTTTAAATATATTTCGGAACACCTATAAAAATCTGCCATCCTGAATTCATTCAACATGAGACATTTGTATTAATCATGATATGAATTTTCCCCACCATCAAGATTCCAAATGCCTTTGAGGAACATGATTTGGTTGCTTTCAGTTTCGTTCAAGGAGTTTTAATTAAAATGTGAGGTTTTGTTTTGTTTTGTTTTTTACTACCTTCTTACAGAAAACCTAGCAAAGTTTCAAGCGGACCATAGCCCTTCCTAGGAGAGAGAGAGAGAGTGCACATTTCCTTTTTCTCTTCTTTCTGTTTATAATATTTTAAATTAATTTCCAGTGCCTTCTTAGAATTAGAAAATAAACAAGAGTTCAGCACTAGCTCTTTCCTAAAATCTGAAGAGATTTCCCATCTCATATGTCTTCATCTTTAAAAGGTCCTTATTTGTTTATTCGTTGTTTAGTTTATACTTTTATAATGCTGTTATTCAGGCAAACTGTTACCAGTTCATGAGAACACTAAAATAACAATAAAATTAATCTTAAAATCACACTAAAGTGGTCAATAATAATAATAATAATAATTTTTTATTTATACCCCGCCCTCCCCAGCCAAGGCCGGGCTCAGGGAATAAGACAACAGTTTAGAATAAAACCCAGAAGACTGGGAGAATAGGGAACTGTTTTCCTGGCACCAAAGAGAATGCATGGGCCTTTGTTGAGCGGGATTTGCAATAGATCGCTGCTGCAAAGGGTTTTTTTCTGGTTACCTTAAATGCCCTTGGATAGCTCATGGAAAAATACCTCCATTTTTTATTTCTTCACATGGGGCAGACTGAAGTGGGAACAGCTATTCCTTCAGGTACTGAGGTCTCAATTTCCTATTTTATGTTATTTTACAGTGGACGCTTGGGTTGTGAATTGCGGGTTGCGATTCAACGCGCCTGCGCAAAGCACGATTTAGCGCTTCTGCGCATGCGCAACCGCCCAAACCCAGAAGTAACCTGAAGTGTCTGTAACCCGATGTATGACTGTATTTTTAAAACAATGTTTGGTTCCCAACCAGTTAATAACTTCCTATTTCCTTGTCTTCGGCATCTGAGTTTTAAGAGGCTGTCCTGTTTTTTCTACATGCACTTAGGTTATTGTTGTACCACATAGAAGCCACTAAGGGAGCCCATTTGACTGTGAATTATCTCTGTCGTAGACTTAACTTTTCAGGTTTCTATTACTGGTCAAAAAGCGAAAACTGCTTCGTTTCCAACTGCATTGCCGCAGCTGCCTAACTGGTGGCAACTCAGCAAGGAATTAGGGTGGGTATAATTTAATAAAACTTGGAGGACATAATTTAAATCCCTGCCTGGACTGGTCTTTTCTCTGCTTTTGGTTGCCCGTGAGACTTCAGCTCAGGTAACTGGGATTTAACATAAGATCCTATAGGATCCTATAGGATCCTATAGATCCTAAATGAAGCATGCGTGAGGAATTTGTGTCCCTCCAGAAGTTGTTACACTACAGCAGGGGCCAGCAGACTTTTTCAGCAGGGGGCCGGTCCACTGTCCCTCAGACCTTGTTGGGGGCCGGACTAGATTTTTGGGTGGGAAACGAACGAATTCTATGGCCGAGAAATAACCCAGAGATGCATTTTAAATAAAAGGGCACATTCTACTCATGTAAAAACACGCTGATTCCCAGACCGTCCACAGGCCGGATTGAGAAGGCGATTGGGCCGGATCTGGCCCCTGGGCCTTAGTTTGCCTACCCATACACTACAGCACCCATAATCTCTGACTGTTGGCCATGCTTCCTGGGGCTAATGGGAGCTGGGAACTCAACAGTGGCTTACTGTAGATCCTTAGTAGGTTATGCTTATGGAGTGATGTGTACTCACTTTGAACTGGGGCTGGTGAATTTTACTTCTGAGTAGAACCTTTACTCAGCCATGAAGCTCAGTGGGCAATAAAGAAGAAGAAGAAGAAGAAGAAGAAGAAGAAGGAAGAAGAAGTAGTAGTAGTTTGGATTTGATATCCCACTTTATCACTACCCTAGGGAGTCTCAAAGCGGCTAACATTCTCCTTTCCCTTCCTCCCCCACAACAAACACTCTGTGAGGTGAGTGGGGCTGAGAGACTTCAGGGAAGTGTGACTGGCCCAAGGTCACCCAGCAGCTGCATGTGGAGGAGCGGAGACGCGAACCCGGTTCCCCAGATTACAGGTCTATCGCTCTTAACCACTACACCACACTGGCTCTCAGTGTGCTATTTGTACTTCCTCAGCCTAACCCACCTCACGATTTTTGTTGTGAGGATAACATTGGGTGATGGGTTGATGGGGGAATAACCATGTTATCTTGAGCACCTTGATGAAGGTAGACAGAAAAAATCAAGATAGAAATAAGATAGAAACAGCAGTTTTATATCCGCTCAAGTGGCCTGGCTTCCCCTAAAGAAGCTTGGGAATTCTAGTTTGGGGAGGGTGATGAGAGTCCATAGTCCAGCTTCATGGAAGTATAATCTTCAGAACTGGAGTTTGGAGAGACAAGGGTGTTGAAACAAGGGACTATAGCAGGCACCCCCAAACGTGGCCCTCCAGATGTTTTGGGACTACAACTCCCATGATCCCTAGCTAACAGGGTAAGTGGTCAGGGATGATGGGAATTGTAGTTCCAAAAAACATCTAGAGGACCGAGTTTGGGGGTGCCTGGACCGATATTAAAGTACAGTCTGTGATTCCTCAGTCTATGCTAATATCCACTTAATCATGAATTTAGACAATAGGAGATGTGATTAAAAAGGAACATGAATGGCTCCCTTTTTCTGTAGCTCCCTTGAGTTTGATTTTTGAATATGCTTTAATTTCGAAAGGGCTGGGCCCTAGCTTGAAATGTGCAAGCGACAAAGAGTCCTTGGAACAACGTGCAAGTTGTCCATCGCATTCCTTCCCCATTCATCTTTGGCCATTTTCTCCCTGTTTCTCCATACATGTTTTCAAAGTATGCGCAGAGAAACGTCAGAAGCAATGGTCACCCTGTGTCCATCATGATGATTTTCACATCCAGGGAAGTCACAGAACCTCTCTATTCTGCCTTGGTCAGGCCACACCTGGAATACTGTGTTCAGTTCTGGGCAGCATAATTTAAGAAGGATGTTGACAAGCTGGAAGGTGTGCAGAGGAGGGCAACCTAGATGATCAAGGGTCTGGAAACCGAGCCTGATGAGGAACGGTCGAAGGAGCTGGATATGTTTAGCCTGGAAAAGAGGAGACTGAGAGGAGATAGGAAAGCATCTTCAGATATCTCAAGGGCTGTCACATGGAAGAGGGAACAAGCTTGTTTTCTTCTGCTCTGGAGGGTAGGACTCGAACCCATGGCTTCAAGTTACAAGAAAGGAGATTCTGACTAAACATACGGAAGAGGTGTTTGACAGTGGAACAGTCTCCCTCGGGAGGTTGTGGACCTTCCTTGGAGGTTTTTAAGCATCTGTCCTGGACGCTTCAGCTGAGATGCCAGCATTGCCACAGGTTCGGACTTGATGACCGTTGGAGTCCCTTCCAACTCAACAATACCATAATTTCATTTTAGTTATACCAGTGTTGTCATCAATTTGCTGTTTTAAAACCTTTCGTTCCACAGTCTGCAGCCGTCGGGCACAAGATGTTGGGTAAATTCGACCAGCTCAGCTGCCTGGCGGGAAATAGGATTAGATGCACCGATTCACCAAATGTCTTCCTTCCCAAGCGGAAGGGGGTTCATTTCTGTCCTTAGGAGCGCTTAGAGCAGGAAACAAATCGATATTAAGGAGATTTATACAGATTCATGCTAAGTCTGTGTCTCCTCAAAACAGATGGACGAGAGCTGTGCAAGTGCGGTTTCTAAATTTGGCCCAGTAGAGCATTTAACTATGGGGAGCCAGTTTTCTCAATTGGGCTACTGCAGTCATGTCCAAAGTCCATTTCAGGGGCCTAATTTGGCCCGCTGGTTGGTTTAATCCGGCCCCTGTGGCAGTTTATTTTCTGGGGTAAAATCCTAAAAAAACCTCAACAACTTCAATCTTAAAACAAACCTCAACAAATTCAGTCCTAACCCCCCCCCCAACAACTTCAATCCTACTAAAAAGGTCAACAACTTTGGTTGGCCCTTCGGTCGGCCCTCACGGCCCTTCACTTCATCAAATCTGACCCTCTTTGAAAAAAGTTTGGACACCACTGATTTGCAAATGGTGCTGAAAGGCCCCTTTTCCATTCCTCAAATACTCACTTACAGGTATTTCAATTCCCTCCATTGCAAGCACATGCGCAGGTTGGAAGCTGCCCAAGAGTGACATAATGACTTTTTCTGTTTCATGATGACTGTGCACAGCTATATGGGTCGGGTGATTAAGAGCACGCTAAGCATTAGTATATAAGGAAGACGTATACTAGACAGAATGACCCAGACAGCGCTCTTAATTTGTGCGGCATCGCCTCCGGCATTTGTGACGAGGATAATTACTGTTGTTTAAGTGAGAGTGTTTTTCTATCCAAAGTTATGACTCAAGGAGCCAGCGTTTGAATTATTTGTGCTGTGCTTTTTATATATATACAGTGGTACCTTGGGCTACTGACGCTTCAGGTTAGAGACGCTTCAGGTTACAGACTCCGCTAACCCAGAAATAGTACCTCGGGTTAAGAACTTTGCTTCAGGATGAGAACAGAAATCATTCTCCGGTGGCGCGGCAGCAGCAGGAGGCCCCATTAGCTAAAGTGGTGCTTCAGGTTAAGAACAGTTTCAGATTAAGAACAGACCTTCAGAACGTATTAAGTACGTAACCAGAGGTACCACTGTAAATGTTTATTTAAAAGTAATTCCTACTGAGTTCGATCTCCACAGTAAATGCAACCTAAATCACATTTGTCCAAATACACTTGCAGCCCATTTCCTAAAAAGACCTGTGGATCAACTGTTTTGAAAACTGACGGCTTTTAATGGCGCCGTGATGTTTTTATTGTAATTATTTGTATGTTTGAAACAAGACTTTTTAATATACGTGTGTAGTTTTAATTCTGTTAATGTTCAATTGTTTTTTATGATTGTTTTTTCTGTGTTTAAAAGTTCTGTGTACAAAACTTGAAACAGCTACTAGATGTGGAAGAAGATCTTCTAGAATCGTTACTCGGGCCATTTATGCCTCTTGAAATTGAATTTCTTGTCTTAAAATTCGTAACATGTGTCTCTGTGTTTATTATTATATTTCCTACAGCTGAGAATCTTACCAATTCATGCAAACATCTTTCATTTTTATATTGTATTGCCCTGCAAGGACAAATATAGAAAAACTTGTGAATGAATAATTTCACAGAATTGATTGTATGATTGCATTCATAAAATGAACATGACTTACTCGTCTGATGTAGCTTTTAAAGGATATTTTAATAATTTCTCACTACAGTGTTATTGCATCCCAGAGTTGGGTTTTTTTTTTTTTATTTAAAAAATGCTAATGCAATAGGCATGAACAGGCAATATCAGGCAAAGAATACAGACTTTATGCATATAAGACAGCAGTGCAAAGTGCTTTCCTGTAATGATCAAAGAGGTAATTGGGATTGATTTTTTGTTTAACCTACAAGTCTGACTGTTAAATAATTCCAAGGGACCTGCTGGGGGAAATGTGCAGAAAACTAATGAGTGGTTTGCCAATGCTGGCTCAAATCGTTGCGGCAAATGAACTGGAAAAATAAAGAGAAGCCATCAGAATGGAAGTAGTTTAGGAACATTGGCATATAATCCTAGTGGAAAAGACAATAGCATTATAGCAAATATGGGGAGGAAAATTACTACAGATTCCTCTGTATCTGAGCCATGGGGGAACTCTTCAGAACATGTGGAGAACCTACTGGATGAGGCCAGTGGTCCATCCATTCCTGTATCCTGTTCTCACAGTGGCCAACCAAGATGCCTGTTGAGCAGGATTCACACACGAGGACTCTGCCCTTTTGTGTTTTGATACAGCATCTCTTGTAAATTATGTTTCCTAAAATCATAATCACAGTAATAAGACTATGAAGCATCTCTTGTACATCCCATCTGCTCATGTTTGACATTTATTCATTGCCGTGAATGTGTGTTGTGCTACAAGTTGAGTAACGCCAACAGTTACGGGAAGATAGTCTCCCTTGTTAAATCCCAGAGCGCCTATTTGCAGAGCATCTTGTTGTCTGTTGGCTCAGAAAGATAACTAGGGCAAATTAAGTGACCAGCTGACTTGGGTCATTACACATGACTAGGGCCATATGGTGAAACAGGATTACTTAAGTACTTCGCTGCTGGGCCACATCGTCTCAGGCATTAAAAGAGAGCAAAATGGGTCAGATCATTAAAAAACCACACCACGATTTTAACGGCTGAATAGTTTCAGGGAGGTTACTCACCTAACAGAGGTCAGAATAATGCTTGTGACCTTGCCTGGAGCTTATAACACAGGCTGTAATTGAAAAACGGTTGCTCCCAACCAGCTCATTGTCCACCTGGTGCCTAAAGGTGTCTGTGCCTTACTCAGTATCGGTAACGCTGTCTCCAGGTTTTTTTGGGGGGGGGGTCTGTGGCCCAACACCCTCAATAAAGGTAAAGGGACCCCTGACCATTAGGTCCAGTCGTGACAGACTCTGGGGTTGCGGCACTCATCTCGCTTTACTGGCCAAGGGAGCCGGCATACAGCTTCCGGGTCATGTGGCCAGCATGACTAAGCCGCTTCTGGCGAACCAGAGCAGCGCATGGAAAAGCCATTTACCTTCCCGCTGGAGCGGTACCTATTTATCTACTTGCACTTGATGTGTTTTCGAACTGCTAGGTGGGCAGGAGCTGGGACCGAGCAATGGGAGCTCACCCCGTTGCGGGGATTCGAACCGCCGACCTTCTGATCGGCATGTCCTAAGCTCTGTGGTTTAACCCACAGCGCCGTCAATGGCCCCCCTCTAACCTAGACCAGAAAGGACTTGGAAACTGGGAATTCTTTGAGGCTGGTCTGATCTTTGATATTCAGTGCAAAGTGGCAGTGGAAGCACTTCTTGGGGCAAGGAGTCCTCTGCAGGTTTTGGGGCCATGGCAAATGTCCAGCTTTCCATCCCCTGGGGGGAGCCCTTGGGAGCGTGGCCTTACCGTTTGGAAGGATGAGATAGCTGGTTTCTCGGCATCACAGAAGTGCATAAAACCTATTATTTGATTTATTGTTGCATATTTTTTCTGTCACAAAGAGGTGGCTTGTGAGATTTGGTGTGTCAGGTCTTGACTGGTCTTGGATATTCCCCCTTAGGAATGGCTAAGGGAGCTGGGCATGTTTAGCCTGGAGAAGAGGAGGTTAAGGGGTGATATGATAGCCATGTTCAAATATATAAAAGGATGTCACATAGAGGAGGGAGAAAGGTTGTTTTCTGCTGCTCCAGAGAAGCGGACACGGAGCAATGGATCCAAACTACAAGAAAGAAGATTCCACCTAAACATTAGGAAGAACTTCCTGACAGTAAGAGCTGTTCGGCAGTGGAATTTGCTGCCAAGGAGTGTGGTGGAGTCTCCTTCTTTGGAGGTCTTTAAGCAGAGGCTTGACAACCATATGTCAGGAGTGCTCTGATGGTGTTTCCTGCTTGGCAGGGGGTTGGACTCGATGGCCCTTGTGGTCTATTCCAACTCTATGATTCTATGATTCTCACCTTGACTCGTGGGGAAAAGGGGAGACGTTTGCTATTCTGCTTCAGGCAGCAAAAAGTCTTGGGGTGGCCCTGCAAGTATACATGCCCCTTGGTCTGTGTGCAATCTGTTTATGGAAGTCCATTGATGGAGGCAAGAATGGGCTACTAAGTATTAGGGATTGTCGGCAAATTTTGTTCCCCATTATCGTAACGCTAAACTTTGCAAAGTGGTGCTGAGTCGTTATTGAGTCGTTTCTCAGTCATGCTGAAGTATTGGGAAGTGGCTGTTCATGATTTAAGTACGGTCGTACCTTGGAAGCTGAATGGAATCCATTCTGGAAGTCTTTTCGACTTCCAAAACGTTCGGAAACCAAAGTGCGGCTTCTGATTGGCTGCAGGAAGGTTCTGCAGCCAATTGGAAGCCTCGTCGGATGTTTGGCTTCCAAAAATAGTTCACAAACCGGAACAGTCATTTCCGGGTTTGCGGCATTCGGGAGCCAAAATGTTCAACTTGCAAGGCGTTCGGGATCCAAGGTACGACTGTAATATGGAAGATCTTTCAGATATTTATTACTAATAAAGCTTTGAGATGTACCGTATTTTTCCGTGTATAAGATGCCCCCATGTATAAGACGCTCTCTATTTTGGGGGGTTCCAAATTAAGAAAATAGGGACGCGGGTGGCGCTGTGGGTTAAAGCCTCAGCGCCTAGGGCTTGCCGATCGAAAGGTCGGCGGTTCGAATCCCCGCGGCGGGGTGCGCTCCCGCTGTTCGGTCCCAGCGCCTGCCAACCTAGCAGTTCGAAAGCACTCTCGGGTGCAAGTAGATAAATAGGGACCGCTTACTAGCGGGAAGGTAAATGGCGTTTCCGTGTGTGGCTCTGGCTCGCCAGAGCAGTGATGTCACGCTGGCCACGTGACCCGGAAGTGTCTTCGGACAGCGCTGGCCCCTGGCCTCTTGAGTGAGATGGGCGCACAACCCTAGAGTCTGTCAAGACTGGCCCATACGGGCAGGGGTACCTTTACCTTTTTAAATTAAGAAAACACCCCTAATCACTACCAATGTATAAGACGAGCCCCAATTTCAAACCCTTTTTTTGGGTTAAAAAAAACCCTAGTCTTATACATGGAAAAATACAGTAAAACAAGTCTGCATTTTTTAAAAAATGCATCTTAAATATAGCTTTAGAAACCTGGAAGAATCAGATACCCCCTTTGGGGGGAAGGTGTGGAATTGGACAAGATCCCAAATGCTTTTGCACAGGTGTGTGTTACCGTGTGTCTCACTGCCCTTGGCTTGCGTTTTCCTGCCATCTGTTTGAGCACGTTGTAAATCGGTTGTCGCTAGGCAGCTGGTCCCCCGTTGCCGTATCTGCAAAGTGGTCATCTTGGACGCCAATAAAATTAGCACTCAACGGAGCTTATCGCAACATAACTGGAGGAGGGCTAGACATCTGTGCGGGATTCTAGATGCTCTGCTGTTTGCACCAATTAACAGCATCTGGACGGCAGTCTGTTTTCTTAAAACTTTCCAGCAGGGGAAGGTATTGGGGGAAGAGGAGGAGGAGGAGAGTTGAAAAAATCATAATAATCTAGTTATGATGATGTTGTATGAGCATGCCAGATATATATCCCTGAGAGAATACAGGCGCCCAACTACGCGCCTTATTAGATTATCAGAGTTTCCTAGCATGTTGTTCCCAGAGGATGAAAGATCTGAACAAAAATAAACTCTTGCTATGTGTCAAGGCTAGTGGCTACTTGAGTGGGTCAGCTGTTCATACAAGGAAGAAGATTTGCATTGATTTGGCTAATAGGATCGTGGCTGACCCAAACCAATAGGGACTGTTAGATTAGTTGCAGAGCCCAAGCACTGCATGCAAAAAGTCCCAGGTTCGTTTGCTGGTTCATTCTGCTTCTTCTTAGGAGGGTGATTAAAACTTCTTTTTAATTGGCCAAAGAGATATTTGAATAGCTGTGCTGACCTGCTCTGTTTGTTGTTGTTTTTATTGTGCGGTGCTCTGTGGAAGCATGGAATATAAATTACTTCGAATAAATAGATGGGCAAACAGTTTGACTTGGTGTAAGGCACATCCTTACGTCCCAAGAGACAACATTATTAAAAAGCCTTAAAACTTAAAACTGTCTGATAACTTATTAAATGAGGTCTGGGGCATTAGAATGGAGAGAAGAACTCCATAATTTTGTTCCCATTTTTTTTATTATTACACAGAATGGCTTCTAATGGTCAATTCTGTTTTATATAACATGTAATGTAAAAGAGTTATTGCTGTTAGAAATTGACAATGTTTTTAGCCACCGCTATTTAATATAAAGCAATATGACATCCAAACACAGATTTCCCAGTAGATTGTATTGCCTAGACCTCATACATCAATCCCCCTTTATGGCTATGTAGCAAGGTGGTAGAGGAATCAGAACCTTTTATCTGTCAGGGATGTCGTTCCAACCTTCCAAGTTTAATAATTTCAAGCACAATTCAGTGTTGGTGCTGACCTTTAAAGCCCCAAATGGCCTCGGTCCAGTATACCTGAAGGAGCATCTCCACACCCATCATTCTGCCTGGACACTGAGATCCAGTGCCGAGGGCCTTCTGGCAGTTCCTTTGCTGCGAGAAGCCAAGTTACAGGGAACCAGGCAGAGGGCCTTCTCTGTGGTGGCACCCGCCCTGTGGAACGCTCTCCCACCAGATGTCAAAGAGAAAAACAACTACCAGACTTTTAGAAGACATCTGAAGGCAGCCCTGTTTAGGGAAGCTTTTAATGTTTGATGGACTGTTGTATTTTGGTATTCTGTTGGAGGCCGCCCAGAGTGGCTGGAGGGGCCCAGGCAGATGGGTGGGGTATAAATAAATTATTATTATTATTATTATTATTATTATTATTGATACAGATGGGGCTCATCCACCTGGAAAAGTAGCCCATCCGGGAGGTGGAAAACTCCGAACCTGACCCTTGCAGCTATCCTGATTCATGAGGCTTCAGGAGTAAACCCTGAGGAAATATCTGTAACCGCTGCCTTGCAGGGGACATATTCTGGAGAAGAAAAGGTTAAGGAGTAAGCCCTACACAAAGTTGGAGTCCCTAGGATGGTTGGGTGGTGCCGTGTACACCTCCTTCCTGCAACTCCTTCAGCCAAGCTGGTGCCAGACATATTGCTCTGCTTTCCTTTGGACCACACCAGCGAGGCCGAGAGTGTGGGCTCTTGTTGTCTGGGCAGCCCAGGACCTCCATACACACTGCCCTGGCTTGCACCCCAGAGGGGTCGCTTCAGTGCTACTGATGCAGCAAAAACAGTACAGGAGGCAGCCCTTTACAAGCTCCTGATCTTTGCAACCACAGCTGGCGCTGCGATTCCCCAGCGGTTTGGCTTGACCCTCAGGAAGCTCACTCCATTGTCTCTTGAGCCAGACGGATGCCAACTGTAGATTGAAACGCCTTACTGTTAAATTAGCAAAGACTCTTTAAAATCCTTTTTTAAAAGAACTTTGCCTTAAGCACCGTACACTTGGGAAGGCATTTAAAAATGTCACAAACAGGTAACGTTTCTGTCGCTAAGACATGAATATTAAAATTAAGGAACAGTAAATGCAGGGCTGTCGCCACTTATATTGGTCCCGGTGATATTTACACGGGTTGTTAGTCCTTGGTAATTGATCCCCCGCCCTCTCCGCCTTTATTGATGAAGGAAGTGGTTGGAAGTTGACTGCAGAATAAGTGATTCAAGATACTAGTTTTGTGGCATTGGAACGGGATGTGCGACAACAGCGGAGCGTGGGGTGGAAAGCTGCACCTGCAACTAGAGACACATGGGAATCAAACTGCACATTATGCCTAACGATGATAATTGCATAAATTAAAAACCAGAAGGTAAAAGAAATTGCATGTTATGCTCCATGTCAAGCGTGGCTTTACATCTCCTGTTGCTTTTAAAATTGCAGCCTCTGTGTGTGCAGTTAATGGGATTGTAAAGGTAAAGGACCCCAGGGCGATTTTAGAGGCAACTATGGGGTTCGTCTCGCTTTCAGTCCAAGGGAGCCTGCATTCATCCACAGACAGCTTTCCAGCAGGACTAAACCACTTCTGGTGCAACAGGACACTGGGACGGAAACGCCATTTACCTCCAGGCCACAGTGGTACCTATTTATCTACTTGCACTGGCGTGCTTTCAAACTGCTAGGTTGGCAGGAGCTGGAACAGAGCAACGGGAGCTCACTCCATTGCAGGGTGTCAGGTGTGCATGCAGGAGCCAGGTCCTGTGACCAATAGGACTTTGCTGGACTGGGGCCTTCCTAAGTTTGTTCTGAAGAGGCTGACTGGTAACTCACAGCACCTGGTGGCAAGAGCTGGGAAGGGGTATAAGGTCAGCATTTCCCTTTGGCTCTTGGCCACGGCAACACGCTTCCTGTCTTAGGCTTCTTGCTTCCTGATCCTTGAACCTCAGCTTCTTGACTCCCTGCTTCTTGATCCTCTGACCCCTGACTTCATGACTCCTTGCTTCCTGATCCTCGGACCCTCGGCTTCCTGAATCCTGGCTTCTGGAACCCCGTTCCTGCTCCCACCCCGCCATCTTGCCCCCGGTCCTGACGTCCCCTGCCGAGACTTTGATCGCCCATGAACACAGGGATTCGAACCGGCAACCTTCCGAGCGCCCAAGGAAGATAGGGTTATTTTCTCACCCCTGGGCAGGCCCAGTGTTTGAAATTCCCCGGGTGCCAGGTGCGCTTTGCAACCAGGTGACAGTGCCCAGCTCAAGATATTCATCTGAACTAGCCAGAGGTTCAAGTGAGAACCAACCACAGTCAGTCCAATGTTTGAAAAATAAAACGTTCGAGCCGTCTCGCCCCCAAATGGCAACAAGGCGACTGCAACCTTGGTTTAAGGAGCCATTTGGCGCCTAGCTTAGATACCTGAGTTTCTAACACTGCCAGAGAGGTGCTGTCGGTCAATATTGAGCTGGATGGATTGACTTAGCATAGACAGGGTCGGATGTTGCAATATTGTGTGTTTCTAAAGCTGGCCTGAAGTCGATGTATTCAGTCTGACGCTTTCGACCGCAATGGTTCGTTTGTAGTGGTTTGAGAGTTTTAAGATTTGGGTCTAGTTTGAGTCTCTCCATGCCCTCCGGTGTAAAATTCATGTGCTCTTGGTCTATAGGTTTTGACTCATCCCGAAGGAAAGGCATTGTTTATGCCAATAAATAAGAAAGGGCTGCCAGGTATCCAGGTGTGCCTTCTTCCATCTTCAGACGCCGATGATTCACACCTAGATAGTCTGCAGGTAGCTGCTGTCAGCTTCGGGCAAAGACAGTACAACATTAAAAAAAAGAGGCTGTTTGCATGTTTCTCAGTCATGCTACAAGCTCACGTTTGCAAATGAGACAAGGGTACCAGCCCGATGAATGCTGCGGGTTGAGGCTCACAGTCTTGTCTGGTAATGGGGCTTATTTTTTAATTTCATGAAATGTATACACCACTTGATTTTTTAAAAAAAACAAAACAAAGCAGGTTACTATAAAATTGAGAAAGATTCAAAACCGTACAATATTATTATAAATTATTATTACTATTATTAGCGCTCTCCTTGTGGAATGCCTTCCCATCAGATGTCAAGAGCTACACAACTTTTATAAGACACCTGAAGACAGCGCTGTACCGGGAAGTTTTTAACGTTTTATTATGTTTTTAAAATCTGCTGGAAGCCTCCCTGAGTGGTTGGGGAAAGCAAGCCAGATGGGTGGGGTATGAATATAACAACAACAACAACAACAACAACTTCAAAAAGTACGAAAGTTAAAGTACCAGAACAGATGTTTATTTCACTGCTAGCTCTATTTCGGGAAAGTTAACCAAAACGCCCTCTAGCCAGATGTCTGACACAGAAGGCTTCCAGCATTCTTCCATCTCAAGCAACAAGGCACTATCCTCAACCAGAGGAGGAATGAGAGACAAGAGCCAGTGGCAACATCGGCGCCAACTCTAAGGGGCCCAGATCCCTTCGCCCCCCTATAAAATATCCCCCCCCTTCCAATGTTGAGAACAATCAGGGGCAGAGGAGGCCAAGCGCAAAGCTGAGCAGGGTGTGGCTTCAGTGGCTGGTGGTTTGTGCTGCTCCTGCCGCAGAGGGGAAGGAGCAGGGCAGCTGCCCTGGGCCGGTGGCGGCAGCTGGGGAAGGATGAGGTTGACCACGGAGCCGTGTGTGGCGCAGCAGCAGTGGCTGGTGGCTTCCTTTCCCCCTCCTGCCGCGGAGGGGTAGGAGAGGGGAGGAAGCAGCCCTGCGGCAGGAGGAGGTGGTGTGGTGGTTGAGCACTGGAGAGGAGGAGCTGCCAGCCATTGAAGCTGCTCTGTAGCCGCAGCTGCTTTCGGCTCTGCCCCTTGGCTCTTCTTAGTGTCATGTGTGTGTAATACGGTCACATACCCCACAAATCTTTTGCTCATGTTGGTGCCTCTGAGGGTGAAGAAGAGGCGTGGCCAGCTTGAGGCAGGGTTTGTTTGCTTTGCTTTGAGGAGTACAGTGGTACCTCGAGTTACATGCGCTTCAGGTTACATACGCTTCAGGTTACAGACTCCGCTAACCCAGAAATAGTACCTTGGGTTAAGAACTTTGCTTCAGGATGAGAATAGAAATCACACGATGGCAGTGGGAGGCCCCATTAGCTGAAGTGGTGCTTCAGGTTAAGAACAGTTTCAGGTTAAGAACAGACCTCCGGAACAAATTAAGTACGTAACCACAGGTACCACTGTATGTTGATATGTGTGGATTAAGTATGTAAAGTACAAGTGAGAACAATAATTAGAAATGGCTACAAGAGATTATATTATCCAAAGAATGCAATGATAGTATCTAAACTTGAGCTAAAGGAAGTCGATTTGTGGTGGAGGAAAGTCACGGGGGTACATCGGGTTTATGTTTTCAGTGTAGGGTGTACATGTATTTTCTTCAGTTTAATTTTGTTTTAGTATTTGTTTGTTTTATTTCAATGTTCTGTATCATTTATTAAGAAATTAAAAAAGAAGAGGAGGCAGCGTGGCCAGCTTGAGCCAGGGTTTGTTTGGTCTGCATGCTCATCTGATGGCTCGGAGCAATGTGCGGAAAGGCGAAAGTGTGCCATTTATTTTTCATGCAGCTGCTTCTGACGAAAGCCGTGGCAGCGTGTGCATTGTGAACTTCGAAAGCTCTGCCTTCTCCTTTAAAAGAAAGGCTAGCCGTTCCTTTGCGTCTCCTGCGCTTGTTATCTGCTTTGCAGGATAATATAGCAGCTGGGCTGTAAAGCTGAGCTAACCTTATAAAACCAAGCTAACCTTAAACCGCTCCTGCACACGGAGGGGACAATGAGGCAACAAAGGAGATACTGTAGGTCCATCCTGGGAAAGACATTCACATTGTTTCCTTCATTGCAGTGGCATTGTGATTCCACTGCAATTAAGGCAAATGGAGTTAAAATGCCATTGGAGACAGTGAAGTTAAAAAAGAAGCCTGTGTTTCTAAGTTAGCAGGTGGAATTGCTGATTTCTTCCTTCCTTATGGAGTCGGTGGGAGGAGATAAGGAATCTAAACCATAAATGATTGCTTTGTTGTTGCAGTTTCCACTGATGATGACTTTGCCCTTAAGTTTCAGTCTGCCACATTTTACATGCTAAGTTGTACAGTGGAAAAATCATACTATATATATATATATTTAAAAAGGGAGAGAGAGGAAAAAATTAAGAGGTCTTTCCCCGTCCTTCAAAAAATTAAGCATGCGTGGAGCTGTTTGCAGATCAGATGTGCTGATTCCGCCTGTGCAATTACTCTGAACCATGGGTAGGCAAACGGATCCGGCCCAGTCGCCTTCTAAATCCAGCCCGTGGACAGTCCGGGAATCAGTGTGTTTTTACATGAGTAGAATGTGCCCTTTATTTAAAATGCATCTCTGGGTTATTAGTGGGGCATAGGAATTCGTTCATTCCTCCCCCCCCAAAAAAATATATAGTCCAGCCCCCCACAAGATCTGAGGGACAGTTTGCTGACACCTGCGAACCTTCGCTCAGAACTCAAACCTGTTTTGTATCTTGACAGTTTCAAAGCTGACACCATCCAAATGGCTGAAGTCCCACAGAGTTTCTGGTATCCTTCCGGATTAGTCTAGTGCCTGTTCCCAGACAAAAGAAGTTCCCAAACCCAAAATGTTAGATTTTGAAATCTGCTGCTAATACAATAACAAGACCTCAGCCAGCATTTTGACTTCTATGCTCCCTATGGTTCTATTTTCATCTGTAACCATGGCCAGGTTTATTATTTATTACCATTATTATTATTATTATTAATTACAAGGCAGTTTACAGAAAAAACAAGAATCACTATAAACACAGAAAATCACTATAAACACAGAAAAAACAATCATTAAAAACAATTAAACATTAACAGAATTAAAACTACATACAGATATTAAAAAGTCTTGTTTCAAACATACCAATAATTGCAATAAAAACAGCCATTAAAAGCCGCCAGTTCCCAAAACAGTTGATCCACAGGTCATTTTAGGAAATGGGCTGCAAGTGTATTTGGACAAATGTGATTTAAGTTGCATTTGCTGCGGAGATCGAACTCAGTAGGAATTACTTTTAAATAAACATTTATAGGATTATGCCTTTAAGCTGCAGTCCTGAACGCTTTTTACTACATGCTAAGTTGTGTTGAAGAAAGTGTCAGATTATGTAAATGTGTAGGATTATAGTGTCATTTATATTTACATTTTGCTTTTGACAGCTTTTTAATTATTCTGCCGTGCTCAGGAGCAGCCCATAAATTTCCCACCTGCGATTGCAGGGTTTGTGCAGAACAGTCACTGGGAATAAAATACCATTTGAGGAATCGGTTCTCTGGGTTTCCACCCGTGGGCCACTGAGGTTATCACCTGTGCCCCACTTGCTGATGTCGCCCCTTGACCTGATACCGACATTTTATTTAGGCCCACAAATCTTGATTTGCCTTCCTAGCCAAGCCAGATCCTTGCGGTAGGCAAGACCCAACCTGCCTCCTGGCACGGGACATCTGCCTCTGCGCGAGATCTGGGACCATCTCCAGCCCCACATTTTGGAGTTTGGAATTATTTGCTGGATTGTCCCGACAGTGGAGCCAGGAACAACGAACAGAGGCGATTCCTGCCCTCTTTAGTCGGCAGAACGTGAGACTCTTAATCTCAGGGTTGTGGCCCCACATAGGTCGAAAGATTCCTTCATTGCAGGGGTTTGGACTAGATCAGGGCTGGCCAGCTCCCAAGAGACTCACAGAGTCAAAAACTGGCAGTGATCTACTCCCTTTTGGGGGGTTCAGGTCAAAGCTGTTGAGCTTTTATTAGGAAGGAAGGCACTGTTTTTTGAGTTTCAAGTCAAAGTTGTTGAGCTTTTGTTGGGGGCAGCCAGTGATCTATCACAGATGTCCAGTGATCTGCTGGTAGATCACGATCTACCTGTTGGACATGAATTCTCGTGGTCCCTTCGAACTCTATGATTCCAAGATTCTCCATAGGGTTATTTGGGTCCGGTAGGTGCTGAGGCATTTCAAATACCCGAATTGCAGGTCCCCGTTTTTCTCTCCAGCTTGCAGTCCATCCTATCTTGGGGATCATACATTTGGAACTGCTATTCTCCATCTTGCTGATTACTGTCTACACTAATTGGCAGCAGATCTCCAAGATTTCAGAGGTGGGTCGTTCCCAGCCCTACCTAGAAAGGCTAGGAATTGAACCAGGAAATCAGCTACCCTGTCACTAAGCTATGTCCGCAAGCTGAGGAGGAAAGCTAAGGCTCACCATGAGCCAGTGGAATTGTGGGCTGCTGCTACAGCGGGTGGCGCTGTGGCCTAAACCACTGAGCCTCTTGGGCTTGCTGATCAGAAGGTCTGCGGTTTGAATCCTGGCGACGGGGTGATCTCCCATTGCTCTGTCCCAGCTTCTGCCAACCTAGCAGTTTGAAAGCAAGTAAATAAATAGGCACCATTGCGGCGGCAAGGTAAACGGCGTTTCCGTGCATTTTGGTTTCCGTCACGGTGTCCCGTTGCGCCAGAAGCTGTTTAGTCATGCCGGCCACATGACTTGGAAAGCTGTCTGTGGACAAACGCTAGCTCCCTCGGCCTGAAAGCGAGATGAGCACCGCAACCCCATAGTCGCCTTTGACTGGACTTAACCATCCAGGGGTCCTTTACCTTTTTATCTGAAAGACTACAGAAATCTGTTATGGGTTGGAACTGTTACTTTATAAACTAGCGAGCATTAGAAGGCCACTCTTGGGAGTCAAAGTGCATTCCTTGTAACCTGTGTAGTTAATTGGAGTAAATATTATCCTTCTCCTTCTTCAGTATCCAGTGCAGGCAAACTGGCTCCCCCATTCCATTAAGCTCAAACACCTTGCTGTCCACATAATCAATGGAATGTTCTTTTTAAAAAATAAAAACCAAACCCCAAAGCAGCAACTTAGCTTAATTAGTTCCACAAATGTCAGCTTTCCTCGCTGATTGGTTTTTGCTTTGCAGTTGACGCTCCTGGCTTGAGTTCAAGTGGTCTGCTATGTCCCTGCCTGCTTTTAGGAAGTTGAGAGGCTCCTTTCCCCCTCGTATAACTTCAAGGAGGTGCCTTTCCAAGATCAAATCCAGAGACCTAGATTCAGGAGGGAAGAAAAAAATCTAATTAGAGTGGAACACGGCTATGCACTTTAGGGCCGTACAAAAGCCCAATTAAACAACATTCTTTCTTTTATCGGGCAGGGCAGGTTGGGCTTTGGTGATGGATGTGAAAAGCAATCCTTTTTTTACTTCTTTAAAAGTGTGCTGGTTTTTTTTAACCGTTTCAGGAGCAGGTAATTAGCTTTTAGGTGGTTTATGTCTGTAGCTGAGTGAAAAAGCCATAAAGTGCCTTTCCCCCTTAAAAATTAAACCCTAAAAGGCCAATAAAGGATAGGGAAAAAATGTGAGAAATGGAGACTTGGAGCAAAGGTCTTCTCTTAATCCTTTTACATTTATGTGAGTCTGGGGTTCCCAAGCTGCTCTTTTACCAAGGCTAATACTAAGTACTCTTTCTTTTTCTTTCTGGGAAGATGCTGTTCGGATGAAGCCTAGCTACCTCTCCGCCTGGCTAAGTGGTACTTGGGCAATCACAATTTTTATGTGACAGATTTCCCCACAAAGTCATCCTTCTGCTAAAGTTCAGTTTGCAGGATCCCAGAAATTGCCTGCATCAGGGACCCCTCCTGCAAGACAAGCATCCTGAGCTTTTTGTGTGGCTGAAATGAAGAATAGGGTAATGTCAAGCTCAAACCTGCCCTTAGGTTGCTGCCTTTTGGCCTTTGCTGTTTGTGGACTTCCAGTTAGTTTTTCAGTAATGCAGGAGGACCAGGCAACTGAAGCATCACCCCGTCTGGTCCTCAGCCCTTGAAGACTCTGACACTACCAGGGTGGATAAAAATCAATGATTAAAAAAAAGGGGGGGGGTTTTAATAATTTAAATCAGATTTTTAAAATAAAATGCTTTCGGAGGAAAAATCTTTTTAAAGATAGTTTTCTATTAAAGCTACATTATAGTCCAAAGGCTATTCATCAGGAAATAAGGATTTGTTTTAAGTTTTTCATTATGCTAAAAAAAACAAAGTAACAAACGTTTAACCACATCGGTTAACAAACATGGATACATATGCTATAATGTTATTGCTTTAGTTAAATAAATGGTTTAAATTGTTATTTAAGGAAATTGTTATTAAGGAAATGATTGGAACCACAGCTCCCAGAGGCCCTAGCCCCTTGACAGGGGTGCAGACAAAAGCATGGCGAGCCCCTGGATTCCTTTAACGGAATACCCTGGTGGCAACAATATTGTAAAGGCAGGCACAGCCAATCCATGCCCCTCCACCAACCAATTTTTCTATAAACCAATGCCTAACCACAACCTTACAAGTTGTGACGATTTGCTACGCAGTAGGCAAAAGCCAAATGGCACCAGCCAATCAGCCAAATGGACAAAATTCCTACCAGGCCCCTGCCCCAGACGCAGGTGACCCTATGACAGGCATAGCAAGGTCAAACGCAACAAAGTCCCCAAAATTAAGGGAGGGTGGGCAGGTGATCCGATGCGCAAAGTGAAAAAGAGAATGTTCAACGCTGCGTGCAGGGAATATATTTCAACCCAAGCTGTCAATCAATAACAGCAACATCACACTCTCCCTAGCAACCCAAGGAGTCCAGTCACACAGTGGGCCAACCAAACCAACTTGCCCAGCAACGGGGTGTGTCTGGTTAATCCCACCGCAACCCACGCTCTCCATGAAGGAGAACAATTTATTTTTCCCAATTTATTTTTTTATTACATAGCACATGCACACATTGTGATTTCGCGATATATCAGCATGTCAGATATTATGAAACCGTTATCATGATGGTGGACTTCAAACCTATTTTGGACAATGTATCGATACATTGCCTAGCCCTGCTTAATACTGCTTTTGACTGTCTGCATTTGTATGACTTACGCTTTAAGTAAATAAATATATAACACAAAAGATACTCAGATTCCGCGTCAATAGAATTTAAGTTCTGTGCTGTTTGCAAAATGTGGACATTATCCAAACTTCTCTGCGTGCCCTTGCCTTGTGTAATTTATTCCCTTTGAATAAATTAATTGGCAACTTCCCTTTACCCCCCTCAGCCGAGAGAGGGGTTGGATCCGGCAGCCATTTCATGCGTTTTTCAGGTTCGCCTTTATAAGTGCTGCACTTAAAGCAGGCACACACACACACAAATGTCTTATTTGGATTTCTGTATGGATTTGGAGCACTATTTCCACGCCCATATGTCACAATCACAACATTTATTATTATGCTCTTGTAGACAAGAGATTAAGGGCCATTTCTTGGCTTCCGTCCTGCCTCATGCAGATGACTGGTGATTTTTAGATAACTGTCCAAACCATGGCCAGGTCAGCAAATGGCTAACGGCATAAAACAAGCTAGTAAAATTTAGATGCACCAAACTGATAGCCTAATTTATAGAGGCTCAGCTTCCTTGAATAGCTGTGGCCTCTGTTGCAGACTGCATGTGCACCGTTTATTGGCAATATCGTTTGCAAAGCCATGGCTGTTTCCCTCTGGATCTAGCCCAATTGTTGCAAAATCTGTTTGGGACTATCAAGGAGACAAGAAGGGAACGCAGGATAACCCAATAGCACGGCCGCCATCACAAAAACATCTCCCAAATGCAGCGTCCTAATTTGAAGCAGCAAATTCGTTTGGCAACATGTTTACCAGCATGCCAATATTCAGATATGATCCTCGTTAATCGTACCCACAGGCGTCATTTTCCCCCTTGCGGTTGATGTAGACGTTGGCAGGAACAGTGCCAGCAGCCATTAACCACTGTCTGGGCTTGTTGGCAATATCAGAGAGGCTGGTAGAGATGGTGGCTGAATCAAGTTTCGGCGAAGGCAAGTAAGAAGCAACATTTATAAAATTAATAAAATTATAAAAAGGTTTTTCTCCCTCCCTCACTAATGTATAACTCACGGACAGCCAGTAAACTGCTCAGTGTAAGGAACAGTGGAATAATATTAATATTAATCAAGACGAGGTTTTTCCAGTCCAAATAACTCACAGGAAGCGGGTGGCGCTGTGGGTTAAACCACAGAGCCTAGGACTTGCCAATCAGAAGGTCGGCGGTTCAAATCCCCGCAACGGAGTGAGCTCCCGTTGCTCCATCCCTGCTCCTGCCAACCTAGCAGTTGGAAAGCACATCAAAGTGCAAGTAGATAAATAGGTACCACTCCGGTGGGAAGGTAAACGGCGTTTCCGTACTCTGCTCTGGTTTTCCAGAAGCAGCTTAGTCATGCTGGTCACATGACTCGGAAGCTGTACGCTGGCTTCCTGGGCCAATAAAGCGAGATGAGCGCTGCAACCCCAGAGTCGGCCACGACTGGACCTAATGGTCAGGGGTCCCTTTACCTTTACCTATTGAGTCAAAAGACCTAGAAATTTGACTCGGAAGTTTCATTTCCATTCACTTCCTTTATATTAAATTCTAAAGGCTACCTAGGAGTGCAAAAGGGCTTTCAAAAACCAATGTGTAGTATAACAACACACACACACACTAAAAATGCTATGAAATGAGAGTAACTTATGCTATTAAAAATGACGTTTTATATTTTAGGGAGTTGTACCCAGTCTTTCAATAAAATTCCCAGGATGGCTTACAGAATTTTAAAGCACAATAAAACAAATGTAAAACATTCAAATTAACACTAATAATAATAATAATATTGGAGACCAGTTCCCCCAGATTTCCGATGGTAACTAGCAATTGAAGGTCAGGTGTGTGTTTTCCCCCCAGATGGGTTGGAAAAGCAAATGAAATCCTTGCACTGGATTCTGGAGAATGTGGACTTCTTAACGAATCCCAGGTTGTTCTGGTTTTTTAGAAGCTGCTGAAGAGCCCAGCCTTTTTACTGGAAGTGCTTAGTTTAGAATTGCTTCCAGCTAATTATTGAACTTAAGGGATCGTGTCAGCAGCTGCTGCTTTTTCTGGGATTGCAGCATTCGGCTTCTTCATAGACGGAGTTGATCTCCGCAGAAACTCGTCACTCGTTTTATAATGTTCTTGTTGCATACAAACCCTCCGTTCAGATTACGAAGCAAGATGTGTGTGTGTCTTTTGTGTCACCCATGCTTCCGGGCATCCTTGTTAAAGTCTGCTGCACAATGTACTGTTTTTAATGATCCGAGATAAGCTTCCACTTAAGACATGCCAGGATTTTTAGATTAGTGAAGGAACAGCCCGACTAGGCAGTTGTTTGAGGAGGAACGCAACTGCTGAAAGCTGCTTTCAGATAATGGCCCCTTAACATGCCCTGGGGATTTTTTAAAAAAGCATTTTAAAATCCACCTGTGGATAAAATAGCCCATTGCAGATATTATTTCCACGTGGAACCTCAGCTGTGGGGAATCTTCGAGGGCCGAGATGGGGGAACCTTTGGCCCTTGAGATGCCAAAGCATAATAATTATCATCCTGCCTGAGCTGAGTGGGGCCTCAAAACATGCCCACCTGTGCCTGTTCATTGTGAGGAGAGATCAACAGTGGTGGATCGGGCAATATCTGGTTTTCAACATTGCAATGCATCACCAGCTAAACGCTGCAATATGCCGATATATCATGATGTCTGAAAGAAGGATGGAGCTACGTAGAAGCATTGACTGGTTTCATGGTTTTTCCCACAATGCGATTTTTGCATAGTGCTCCTACCCTCTCTCTCTCTCTCTCTCTCTCTCACACACACACACACACACACACGAGAAAGAGAGAGAGAGAGAGAGGATTCACAATGCAGTGGTACCTCGGGTTACAAACTCGGCTAACCCAGAAGTAGTTGCTCAATGTTGCGAACTTTGCCCCAGGATGAGAACAGAAATCGCGGTGCGGAGGCGGCTGGAGGCCCCATTGGCGAAAGCGTGCCTCAGGTTAAGAACGGTTTCGGGTTAAGAACGGACCTCCAGAACGAATTAAGTTCGTAACCAGAGGTACCACTGTGTACTGCCAAGTCAAAAATTATGAAACTGATATGATATGGACTTCAAAAAGGTTTTGGACAATATATTGATATACCCAGTGCTTTTTCTTCCTTAAAAAAAGGAAGGGGTACTCAAGAAAACCGCCATTTTATAGTTCAAATTGGGGAAAATAAATACAGTAAATGGACAAAAGTGCAAAGATTCACAAAATGTTTATGTGTATGCGTACCCCCATAATTTTTTTTACTGAAGATGCTTTTAAGAATACTAGCGTTCCTTGTATGCAGGTATCAGACAAAGAACTTGGAAGAATGGCACATGCAGAAAATAAGACAAGGATTCCAGGATAATTGTATTTCCTGATCAATCTGCTGGACTTTAATTTCTCATAATACGTCTCGTTTATATGATAAGTTGGTCTATAGAACCATATATTTTGATACGATCTTTTTGAATCGCGTTTAAAAAGAATTTACTTAGTTACATACAGCCTGTTACGTTGCTTGTGTTGCTATCCGTGGATTAGGCAAGGCTTCTCGCTTGGTATTGGTGTCGACATGCGATAGCGTTCTGGAAACCAAACCCATGTCACAGTTTAAGAAGATGACAACTTGAATGCTTGCTTCAGTATTTTTCATGCCCCGGTGGTGTGAAACTGCTTCATTTCATCTTCCCATTAATAGGAGAATTAGTGCGATGAAGCTGGCAGAGGGATGCGGCGGATCAAAACCAAGCAGGTAGGGTTACCGGTCGGCGATCTTGTGTTGAAATCTCCTTGCTCATTTGTCGATATTGTTCTGGGCCTATCGAAGGATGTGGCATGCAGGTCTGCAGCAGCCCAGAACCAGGAAATCCTATCTGTGCGACTCAAGGCCTGGTATCCAATAGTTGTTTCCAACCTCTCCACCTCTCGGCTTTCTCGTTTCGGGAAAGTCTTCTGAGATCTAAGTCTCGTGCAGTTGTATTGCCTCTGTCTATGTGCAGGCTAACGGCAATTGTAAGTTTGCAACTGAGAGTAGCACTGTGCCGATTTCAGGACCTGCTGGGGTAGAGAGCTTATGGTTACCACTTCTGGGAATTTTTCCCCCATGCTGTCATAAATGTGCTACCTGACCCTGTGTGAGGAGGCCCAGCGTGCAGAGTCTTGCACATGGAAGTTGGGGAACAGCATAAGCGCCAAGCGACGTGATCGAGTGAGTCGGAGAGCCATGGAGGATCGTGTGATTGGCGTGTGTTAAAAGAAAAAGGAGGTATGGACTAATCCAGACACAAATTGAGTAGATCTTGCCAAGTGCTGATTGCAGAGGATAAAAAGGAGGATGTGGCTGATAAATAAGCTATATAACTGAATCATCCTCTAAGTTACTAGTCACATACTCTGGAATGTGGTGATAAACAAGGATGAAAGGAATTGGTTTGTGTGAGATCAGGTATTCTAAGTCTGTTTTGTTGTAGAGGTTTCTTTGATTGTGGGTTTATTTAGAGGGGGTTATTGGAACTTGAATGAGCTTTTCTTTCTTTTTTTAATTAATTTGTATTTGAGCAGACTACACTGTTTCATTATACAGATTTAAGAGTCTGTGATTCTAAACGCACAGATGTACCATCTGGGAAGGCAAGCAACCGAAAGTAGCCCAGCTCCATATTGGAATGCCAAATTACCAAGGCTAAGCAATTGTATTACCATGCTGGTAAAATCCAGGTTTCACAAAGCATGGGGCTTCGAAAGGACTGTAATAATTTTTTTTAGAAGCTCAGAATAGATGACTTTGGTTGGTAGAGTAAAAAGGTAGTGAATTGACGAGGGCTGTTTTTTATTTGGCAAAGGCAAATGTTGCTCAGTCGTGCTGAGTAACATTTTGGAGGCTGTTCTCAGTGCCGGCCCTATCTTTAGGCAGGGTGAAGCAACTGCCCGCAAACCAGTTGCTCCTCCTCAGTTCCCTGAGCAAACCTGTCTGCTGGAGAACGAAGCTGTTTGTGTCGCAGATCTTGTCCTGCATCTCTATGCTGACCTCGCTGCTTTCATCAGGGGCATCTGAGGACATTTGTACTGTTCCCAGCGCTGAAGGAAGAGTCATTTGCCATTTGGCTTTGGAATATTGATTTGTAGCAGGAGGGAGAGCATCTTGGGGACCTTCCTGGCTATTCTGGTTCTGGCTTGATAACTATAACCATAACAGACAGTTGAAGAGAAAGTATTTCTTTTCAACAGTACTGTTAAGGTATAGCTTAACTTTACACTACCTTTGTGCCCTCTTTCCCACGCCAAACAACCTCCTTTTACAAACCCGCTTGTTCAGATTAAGTTTGCATTGTGTCAGATTCCTCCGGAAACCTCACACACACAAAAAAAGGTATTGTGTCGAGGTGGGTTAGGGACTGCCAAATCTGATGCCGTGTTTTACATCCGTGTTGTGGGAAGTGGATATATTTAGATTATTTTCTCCCAACTTAATAGTAGGTTACTCTGGCAAAAATGACAAGTCTGTACACAACTAAATTGTAGGTTAGCACTCCGAAGTGGGTTTTGGGAAAATTTCATTGGGGAACGGACGTTGAGCAAACTTGTATCGGAGACTGGATTCATGGCACAGTCTCTTTCTGTGCCCTCCTTCCAAACATTACAGGTCATGGGGTCTATCAGCACTTGAGAAACATTCCCTCACTGCAATGATGGTCGCTAGGATTTGAGACGAACCCTATCCCCGTGGGAACTGCTGGGAAGCTCGTTTTTTGTTTTGTTTTTTGTGAAGTGCAGGATTACTGCAGCCAACACCTCGTGCCATTTATGACACCACAACCCTTCGAGAGTAACCCAGCCGTGGAGGACAGAAAGTATTTTAAGATACTCCCTCAGGGGAACCAGCGCTGTTCTCAATCCAGACTCGAGCTGTAAAAGCTTAAGAGGGATTCCTTTGAACTCTGAGATGCCATTTCTCTTTGACAAAAGCTGTCAGAGGAAGCGTTGAACCAGCGGAGCTTTGCTTTCTGCACTTCCTCTCTCAAAGTTTCTTTAATGAGCGCTGCGTATATATATATATTGCAGATTTGCAGCAGCACCAGCTTAAAAAGAATGATTTCGAGGCGGGATTTTACCGCATGCCAGCAAATCCAGGTTGTCCAATCCAAGCAGATTTGGAGCTTTTGCCCAACAAATCTAGTCCCCAAAATGTTAAATTGTGGGTGAACATATCAGACGACACAGCGATTCTTCAAACAGCTCTTGTTTATTCACAGGCCAGAACAGAACTGAACTGAAGGGTTCAGCCAGCCTGCTTATATAGAGCTCCCCTAGAACGCAACAGTAACCATTTTCTGTAACTATCCAATCACTGAACGTCACTTTCAATCCCTTATTTGCATATGTGGACCTGAGTGAAAACTATCTACAGTATCCCCCATGCTGGCCCAGGGTGAGAACTTCAGTACATAACACAAAATATCAATTTCCCAGTAGGGAAATTGGCAGGAACATGCAGCGGAAAGTGTGGGATAATGGTGTGACAGAATGCTGTCTAACCTCCCTGCAAACAAATCAGGATGAATGTTCAAGAAAAAGGTCCTTTGGAAGCATCCAGACTCCCTTGCGTGAAATCCAGGATATGGAGCTAAATTTTGGGGGTGAAAAGGAGGCAGAAAGGAGCCCTTTGGCCAAGACAAGTGAGAATTGCAAGTAGCAAAGGCTTGGCTATTTGGGGAAATAGGACGCTGTTCCACCAACCCCTGTACCTACCTGGTTTCTTATTTACAACTACTCCAGAGGTTGAATGAGTTTGACCAAACTGCGGGAGGCAGTGGAAGACAGGAGTGCCTGGCGTGCTCTGGTCCATGGGGTCACGAAGAGTTGGACACGACTAAATGACTAAACAACAACACCTGAGGTTGTAAGCTGGCTGTCAGCTTCCTCCTCATTAGGCTCAGTGGGAGCCTATGGTTGAACTCAATAGGGAGGGCAGTGGCGGCAAAATTAAAATCGGTTATTTTTCTAGGGGGGGGGGAGTGCCGGAACTCACCGCCTCAAGTCGCCAACCCAGACACCGACGCCATCTTGAAACCAAAATCACGTGCCAAGATGCCGGGTTACACCATCTTATAGGGAGATTTGGCGCCTTCGCTCCTTAGCGGGGAGAGAGATGCACACATACAGTTCCTTGCCTTGGCCTGCTCTCCTCCTCCTTCAGTCATACAAAGCGCTCAGATCGGTGCGTCGCAAATAGTTTGAGTAACACAGTTAGCACAACCCTTCCGAGATGGCTGTGTTGCCCACACTTGCCTATTAGCCGGCTGCTTCCTTTTTTTATTGGCTCCTGAGCCCCCTACCCTTGTGCGTGGCACAAGATGGCGGCACAAGGCAGGTGCCAGAACTGTGTTCCGACACGTTCCAGCAGGAAAAAAGCACCGGCTCTTCCTGTCCTTGGCTATGGCTCTTTCTACTGTTGGCTTAGGGACGTGGGTTGCGCTGTGGGTTAAAGCCTCAGCGTCTAGGGCTTGCCGATCGAAAGGTCGGCGGTTTGAATCCCCGCGGCGGGGTGCGCTCCCGTTGTTCGGTCCCAGCGCCTGCCAACCTAGCAGTTCGAAAGCACTCTCGGGTGCAAGTAGATAAATAGGGACCGCTTACTAGCGGGAAGGTAAACGGCGTTTCCGTGTGCGGCTCTGGCTCGCCAGATGCAGCTTGTCACGCTGGCCATGTGACCCGGAAGTGTCTCCGGACAGCGCTGGCCCCCGGCCTCTTGAGTGAGATGGGCGCACAACCCTAGAGTCTGTCAAGACTGGCCCGTACGGGCAGGGGTACCTTTACCTTTACCTTTACTGTTGGCTTACTTGCCTTGCATCCTGCTAGTCCAAATAGTCACTAGTCGCCACTCACTGTAAGTTCTGCTGAGCCCCACCTCAATATACTCTCTAGACCCCTTGGAACTTAGAAGTGGCTTATCACAGACTTCCGTTAGGTTAAGCTGTTGCATTTAACAGCCCAGGTCTGTCCTCCTTTGCCAGTTTATATCCATTGCGGAAATGATCTATCTATAATGGACGAATGCTCTTTAGGCTCTGTAAAACCCAAAAAACCAAACTAGGATTTGCTAAATGTCTGGGTAAAATCAGCTCAGCTCTTGTAGCGATCAGTTTCTGGCCTCCTGCCCAGTACCTCAGGTTACATACGCTTCAGGTTATATACGCTTCAGGTTACATATGCTTCAGGTTACAGACTCCGCTAGCCCAGAAATAGTGCTTCAGGTTAAGAACTTTGCTTCAGGATGAGAACAGAAATCATGCTCCGGTGGCGCGGCAGCAGCAGGAGGCCCCATTAGCTAAAGTGCTTCAGGTTAAGAACAGTTTCAGGTTAAGTACAGACCTCCGGAACGAATTGAGTACTTAACCTGAGGTACCACCGTATTTTATTTTTTAGCATTTAGCCTCAGTGCTAGTGAATGGAACATTTCAAATATCTGTCTATTTAAACTAGTGGAGATCGAATTGCCATTGAGCAGACGGATTAAAAAAAGCACACCTTCTCCTTTATCTTTAATAAATCATTGGCAGGGTACAGTAAATGTTTGCTAAGAGTGAGTTTTCTCAACGTGGGTTCATCTTCACCTTGGAGATGTGGAGGGATCCTCTCGTTTTATATATTCTGGTCAGCTTTGCAGTTCTTATTATATGTTGTCTATGCCGTTGTGCTGCCTTCCATCTGCATTTTCCGAAACTTCAAAGCCAGGAGAAACCTCCTATCTCATCTGGTTTTAAATGGGAGGCAAAGTGGGCTACGAACAAAGGGTTAAGAAGCAAACATTACTTTGGCAAGAAATTCTTATCTGTCAAGGGGTGGGGGCTGTTGTTGGCTGAATTCTTGAATGTCTCATCTGTTCTGCCCCTCCTAATGGAAGGTTGAACGAGGCTTAAACGTCTAGCATAAAAGGTCTTAATTTATCCCTCTCGAAACTGACTCAAGCTCGTTCGCCAAGCAATACACGTGCCACCACAATAGCTGCCTTTTATTGCTGGAGGAAGGAGGTGCCAGGTCGTACATGGTTTGTTTGAATAATGGCATATATTGTTTTACGGTCTGTGCAGCTTGGCATAATTGTTGCTCCTGTCCCTCTCTGTTCACTATGTGCTTCTGAATCTCCAGTGATGGTAGAGGAAAGGTTACAGTGGTACCTTGGTTTAAGAACAGCTTAGTTTACGAACAACTTGGATTAAGAACGCTGCAAACCTGGAAGTAGGTGTTTCGGTTTGTGAATTATGCCTTGGTTTAAGAACATGTTTCGCTTCCTGTTGAGTGTGTTCCATTTGTAAATTGAGTCCCTTGCTGCTATGGGGAAGCGCGCCTTGGTTTAAGAATGCTTTGGTTTAAGAACGGACTTCCAGAATGGATTAAGTTCGTAAACCAAGGTACCACTGTACATAATAAAAACAAGAACACAAACACATTCAAATGGATGTTAAATCAGCCAGACGCATTCAAATAGGATGCTAATCAGCCCAAGGCATGGTTGCAGAGAAACATTTCCACCTAGCGCTTTAAGCTATATAATGAAGGCACCAGGCGGAATACCCTAGGGAGAGCATTCCACAAACGGGGAGCCACCACAGAAAAGGCCCCGTTCTTGTGTTGCCACCCTCCAGACCTTTCATGGAGGAGACGCACGAAGAAGGACCTCAGAGGATGATTTCAGGGCCTGGGTAGGTTCATAGGTGGAGAGGCAGGCCTTGAGGCATTGCAGTCCTGAGCTGTTTAAGGCTTTACAGGTCAGAAGCAGCACTTCAGAACTGGGCCCCAAAACTAATTGGCAGCCAGTGCAGTCGAGCCAGGATTGGCGTTATATGCTCAAATTGCCTTGCCCTGGTGAGCAACCTGGCCACTGAATTCTGCAGCAACTTAAGTGTCTGAATCATTTTCAGAGGCAGCCCCACATATAACACATTACAGTAATCTGACCTATAGGTTACCAGAACATAGACAACAATAGCTAGGCTATCCCTGTCCAGATAGGGGAGAAGCTGGGCCGTCAGAGGACCACTCCGTTGAGCCTCAGACATGGACTTGGTGCAGACCTTGGCTACCATCTGAGAGACATTGAAACAAAGCTGGCATGCAAGGAAGGAAGAGGGGACTGATACCAACATCATTAGGTCCTGTAGGCTGGCAGTAAGGTTCTGCATAGATCAGGAGCAGTGTTTGTGCTAGTACAATGCAAGAATTCTTGGCATCTTAGAGAGGCGGGAACATGCAACCCCCACAACTTTTCCTGACCGCACTGAGATAGTTGGAAGCAGTTGCAAAGAATCCTAGTTGTTGTTGTCGTTTAGTCGTGTCCAACTCTTCGTGACCCCATGGACCAGAGCACGCCAGGCACTCCTGTCTTCCACTGCCTCCAGCAGTTTGGTCAAACTCATGCTGGTAGCTTCGTGAACATTGTCCAGCCATCTCGTCCTCTGTCGTCCCCTTCTCCTTGTGCCCTCCATCTTTCCCAACATCAGGGTCTTTTCCAGAGAGTCTTCTCTTCTCATGAGGTGGCCAAAGTATTGGAGCCTCAGCTTCAGGATCTGTCCTTCCAGTGAGCACTCAGGGCTGATTTCCTTAAGAATGGATAGGTTTGATCTTCTTGCAATCCATGGGACTCTCAAGAGTCTCCTCCAGCACCATAATTCAAAAGCATCAATTCTTCGGCAATCAGCCTTCTTTATGGTCTAGCTCTCAGCTCTCAGGATCCTAGTAAGGGACCATAAAATCTGTGGCACCATTTTCCTTGGCGAGGAGCTTGTGAAACTGTTTTGAGCCCATGGTTTTGGTGATGTTGGCACACACAAAAACCCAGTCAAATGCCCTTCGTTATATTCCCTTTCTCCTCTCTCGTTATGTTAATTGATTGCAGACTTTAGCTTGCAGCCAAATATGTTTCCCAAGTTTGAGGAATTATCTGGGGAACAATCTCAGGGGAAACTGTTGGACCCCAAGTTTGCTCAGAGGAAGGTGGAGCGGGGCACTCATGGCATTTTCAGAAGAAAGCCATTGTTTCTGTGTTGCTTCCTGAGTTGAAAACTTGATCGCTGATGACCTCAAAAAGCGTTGGGAATGATCTCAGAGGCTTTGGTTCACCACAGAATCCCATGAAAGTCAGATGACCATGGACTTCTAAAAATACTTTTCTACACAAGGAGGAAAGAGAGGAGGGGTGCAGTTTTATAACTGAATGGTTCTCATGTGCCTTTTCCACAGCTGCTGTTTTGATAAAAGCAGTCGAGATCTTTCCAGTCCAACAATTTTCCAGTCCTCAGAAGTTTATCAGAGTTTCTTGGGTGACAAGATGAGTAACAGTAGGGAACCTTTTTATCGAAATACAGTTTTCCCCTAAAACACATCGTTGTAGTGTGGAATATGTACTTTGAGTTTATGCAGAGCAGTGGCCCAACAGCCTTGCCACACCAACTGATTTAGAAGAGAACATGGAAAATGTTGGAAGTCTTTAAGTCTAGGCAAATCACAAACTAGGAAGCAGTGAGTGGACAAGCTGGGAAGTTGAATGAAACCGGCTGCTGCTAGTTTGCAGTTTCTCCCTTTCAGTGCTGTTGACACTCCTCAGCATAGCTGTCAACTGTCCCTTATTTGGCGGGAAAGTCCCTTATCCCAGCGCTGTGTCCCGCTGCTGTCCCTTATTGATGATGTCCCTTAAATTTCCCGGGTTTCAAAGGAAGCAGTTCCTCTCCCTCCTTCCCTGCCGGCCAGGGAGGAGGGAGGCTCCAACTGTGTTGCTTGGCTGCATTGCTCACCCAATAAGGAGTCTAAGAACGACTGGGGGGGGTGGAGCTTGCATGCCTTGTGCCGATCAAATCGGCCGCATTGCCTAGGGACTCGCCTTTGCTCAGCGCTTCCCAGCGGAGAGGTGACGGTGGTTTTCCTTGCTGCATCCCTTTGCTGGGTTGCTGCGCTGTGGGAACCACCGCTTGAGGCTTCGTTTGGCTGCTGGCTGGGCTTTCTGCCTTTGGCTTGGGGGGGCTCAGAAGTTGAACATACATGTGCTGGGAAAATCCCTTATTTTGACTGCTGATCCCTTATTTTCGAGGCTGCTGGTTCCTTATTTTCAAATCTGTAAGTTGACAGCTATGCTCCTCCTCACCTATTGCCATGGGTGAAATCTCCAATCATACCTGCATCAAAACCAAAATTGCTATATGTTGCACAGACGCCTCTCTTGCCCACCACCTGAAATGAAAACAAAACGTTAACGTTGGTGGCAGTTGATAGGCTAGCAGTCACTACGGGGCCATTCCTGTGACATAATGAGATACCGATTAGCAGTCCTTACAGTGGTGCCTCGCAAGACAAAAAGAATCCGTTCCGCAAGTCTTTTCGTCTTGCGGTTTTTTCGTCTTGCGAAGCAAGCCCATTGACGGATTAGTGCTATTAGCGCTATTGGCACTTTAAGGGCTAAAAACGGCTTTTTAAGGCTTAAGGGATTAGCGATTCAGAAAAAGGGGTTTTGGAGCAAAAAAAAAATTTTCGTCTTGCGAAGCAAGCCCATAGGGAAATTCGTCTTGCGAAGCGCCTCTGCAGACGGAAAACCCTTTCGTCTTGCGGGTTTTCCGTCTTGCGAGGCATTCGTCTTGCGGGGCACCACTGTACTGTGTTTAATGTGTCAGGATGCATTGGAAAAGGGAGACACTGTAATTTCTGGCTTATTTTTATTGTCCTTATTTTTATAGCTGTTTTCCAGTCTGTAAATGGGCAGTATAACAGAGTCAGCCTCTTGTCTCTCCATTTCTTAATTGTACTCAGGGTGGATAAAAATCAATGTGTTTTTTTAATTATTTATTTAAATCAGTTTTTTTATTTAAATCAGATTTTTTAAAAATAAAATGCTTTTGGAGGAAAAATCTTTCTAAAGATAGTTTTCTGTTTAAGTTACATTATAGTCCAAAGGCCGTTCATCAGGAAATAAGGATTTGTTTTAAGTTTATCATGTGTGCTAAAACTCAGTCTAAGTTTTTAAAAAAAACAAGCAAACATTTAACCACATCAGTTAGCAAACATGGATACATATGCTATGATGTTATTGCTTTAGTTAAATAAATTGTTTAAATTGTTATTAAGGAAATGATTGTTTTTCTCCTTCCAATAAAGTACAGCAGAAAAGTTGTCCAAATATAAACAGTTATTAAACCTCACATTCATGTCATAATTATCTATGTATTTCTAATAGTATAACCAAATCTGTAACTTTTGATATAAGTGTAAAAACTACTCTGAACATTTATTATTATTCCAAAAATGAAACCACCCTCTGGTTGTAAATATTAAGATTATAACAGCAAGAATGAGTCTTTCTTTTTTTTTAAAAAAAAGATTTAAATCAAGTCTTACTGACTAATGATTTAAATCAAGTCTTGCTGACTCGTGATTTAAATTGATTTGATTTAAATAAAATCCACCCTGATTGTACTGTTGATATGCAAGCCACCTTTTGGCATCCTTGGGATGCAGTGAGGTAGCATATATTGGACGAAAATACCAGCAGCCCTCAAGTAGTAAAGGTAAAGGGACCCCTGACCATTAGGTCCAGTCGTGACCAACTCTGGGGTTGTGGCGCTCATCTTGCTTTATTGGCCAAGGGAGCCGGCATACAGCTTCCGGGTCATGTGGCCAGCATGACTAAGCCGCTTCTGGCGAACCAGAGCAGTGCACAGAAATGCCGTTTACCTTCCCACCAGAGCAGTACCTATTTATCTACTTGCACTTTGACGTGCTTTCGAACTGCTAGGTTGGCAGGAGCAGGGACCGAACAATGGGCACTCACCCGTCATGGGGATTCGAACCGCCGACCTTCTGATCGGCAAGCCCTAGGCTCTGTGGTTTAACCCACAGCGCCACCCGCATATATGGGACGAAAATACCAGCAGCCCTCAAGTAGAGCTCAGTTTAATTGAAAGGGGGGTGAGGAGAAAAGACTGAAGCTTGTCTGGCTATCTGAAGTGGCTTCTTGATATGGTGTAACTCTACATAAACCTATTAAGTAACAACACTTTTACCCCGGTAGACTTGCAGGTAAAGGTAAAGGCAAACAAAAAGCAAATGAGTGGATGTCAAATTGACCACCAACATGCAGTTTTTATTCATTCACGTTTTGTCTCTGAACTTTCAGGACCATGAAGTCTCCCGGGAGAACTTTCAGCAGGAAGAGCTAGTGGACCAAAGGACCTCCTGCCGCTGTTGAAATCCACTTTTACCTTGGATGTACCAGGGTATTCTAGTGCCTGATTGCTTGCTATAAGGAAACTTGAAGACTATAAGACATGTCCATTGCACTCAAACAAGTTTTTAACAAGGACAAGACGTTCCGCCCCAAACGGAAATTTGAACCCGGGACCCAGAGGTTTGAGCTCCACAAACGAGCGCAGGCCTCGCTGAACTCTGGGGTGGACCTGAAAGCAGCTGTGCAGCTGCCTGGTGGAGAAGATCTAAATGACTGGGTAGCAGTTCACGTGGTGGACTTTTTCAACAGGATCAACTTGATCTATGGAACTATCTGTGAGTTCTGTACGGAGAGGACCTGCCCTGTGATGTCGGGGGGCCCCAAATATGAATATCGGTGGCAGGATGATCTGAAGTACAAGAAACCTACGGCGTTGCCAGCACCCCAGTATATGAATCTCTTGATGGACTGGATTGAGGTGCAAATCAACAACGAGGACATATTCCCTACTAGTGTAGGTAAGTTTACACTTGTGTCTTAAGAATCGCATGCCGCACAACAGGTTCCTCTTAAGACTTGTCGGATATGGTGTTTGGCTCAACCAGCGGCCTACTCTTCAAAATCCCTCGCACATCCCTTATTTGAATCTCCGTTGGGTTTCCAAGTCTCCCCACACCTTGCAAAGCCCACCCAGAGGTGCTCTTTTCAGTCGCAGGTTGGAACAAAAACCATGTGGTGGGCTTTGCAAGGCCTAAAGAAGCATGGAAAGCCGGCTTTGAAGGAGAGGCATGTGAGGGATTTTGATGGGGGGGAGCAACACACCTATTGGTCATGTGATGTCACTGTGACACCACATGAGCGACAGATGGGTTGCCTGAAGACCTGTCACAGTTGGTCTGCAGGGTTCCAAAAAGCTGGTGTAAGATCTTGGTGTCAGGGGTGCGTGCAGGAACCAGGCCCTGTGACCAATAGGACTTTGCAGGACTGGGGCCTTCCTAAGTTTGTTCTCAAGAGGCAAGGCACGGCCACACAAGTGAGGCAGATAAGTAACTCACAGCACCTGGTGGCAAGAGCTGGGAAGGGATATAAGGTCAGCATTTCCCTTCAGCTCTTGGCCACAGCAACACGCTTCCTGCCTTGGGCTTCTTGCTTCCTGATCCTTGAACCTCGGCTTGTTGACTCCCTGCTTCTTGATCCTTGGACCCCTGACTTTGTGCCTCCTTGCTTCCTGACCCTCGGACCCTTGGCTTCTTGACTCCTGGCTTCTGGATCCCCGTTCCTGCTCCCACCCTGCCATCTTGCCCCTGGTCCTGACGTCCCCTGCCAGAACTTCGATCACCCGTGAACCGGACCGTGACACTTGGTTGATAAAGAGGTGTGGAGAACTTGAATGTTTGCCATACTTTGAGGGACATTTTGATTTGTCTCAATACAGTTGTACCTTGGAATCAAACATAATCCGTTCTGGAAGTCCCTTCGACTTCCAAAACGTCCGGAAACCGAAACGCGGCTTCAGGTTGGCTGCAGGAAGCTCCTGCAGCCAATCAGAAGCCGCAGAAGCCCTGTGGGACGTTCAGGTTCCAAAAAAAGTTCGCAAACCGAAACAGTCACTTCTGGGTTTGCGGATTTTGGGAGCCAAAAACATTTGAGAACTAAGCTGTTCGAAAACCAAGGTACGACTGTATAAGCATTGTCCAACTGTGGGTTTTGGAGTTTTATGGACCAAGCTACCCTTCCTTTGTATGTACTTTTAAAGTTTAGTTTTGAGATTTACATGGATATACAGGTGACCCTCAACTTACTCTGGGGTTACATTCTGGGAATAGTGCTGAAAGGCAGTGTTAGAAATCTGCCAGGCCCAAATTTTAAACTAATGTCTATGTAACCTGGCAAAGTGAAGAGTAACCTTACTGATTTATCAGAAATATGTTATAGTGTGTTTGGGAGAAGGACGACTCGCAGGTGGGATATTCATGCCCTTGTGGCTTGTTGGATGGATTTGTTAGGAGACACTTGCAGACAGCAGAAGCTACAAGGAAATGCCAGAAACGTTCTGTTTGTTTGGATGAACAGGTGGAAGCTCTGTTTCCCAGTGATTGCTCTGTTTCTTTTTGTTGTGCGTTCATGGGAAAGGCAACAAACTCCCTTGTTAGAAATTCGCCAGGCGCCAGGCGCGTTTTGCGACTGGTACCGGTCCAACGGCGACCATTTGTGGATCTCTGGATTGCCAGGTTGGCGACTGGGGAAAGCAAACTGTCACTTGGAGAAGGACCTGAAAGATTTTCCTTGAAGCTTGAATTTCTTTTATTTGGGATTGTTTTATTTGATGTTTTAATGTGTTTGTAAACTGTTTTGAGATTTGTTCTTTAAAAATACAAAGCAGCATAGAAATGATATGAATAATAATGATAAATTCCACAGTCAAAAAAAGAGGCGTCTCTACATTCCAATGTGGCAACCGTAACTTGGGTTTAAGATGCCATTTGGTGATTAGATAATATATCTGAGCTACTTATGGACGTATCAGTGCTTCTGAAAGCAGTAGATGTCACGCAAAACCCCATCTTATTCTTAGCAACCAGGACATCTTAGACTAACGAACAGGGCAAAGGCCCCACATGTGAATGTCGGCCTATAAGGGGCAGCAGCAACTCCTCTATATGTGCCTGAACTATTTTGTCGTAAATTTCCTAGTTATTTGCCATACTTAAGATGCTCAAGATAAGCAGGTGTGCATATCTCTACGCAAGAAGGAACATTTTCCAGAATATTATTTGCGGTCTCCCTAAGCAATTGCCTGCTTCGTTTTGTTCCTAAATCCCTGTAGTGTCTTTGTGAGAGATTGATTTCTTGCTGCCCCTTTCGGAACGAGTAGCTTTAAGGAGCTGTATCTTTCCCAGCCTGCTCCGTCTTGTTCCAGGACAAAAGCCAAGAACAAAGAAATCAATACATGATCTCCTGCCAGCTTCCTCTCCCCTCGAGTCTGTTTCATCTCTGAAGGCAGCAGTAATAGCTAGAGGAAGGAGTTCCTTCATCAGCCTTGGGCAAGCAGGAACAAGAGTGTCACTACTTTAAAAGACGTATCTGTAGCATGGGCCTAGCCAGGATTTATGTTTTTTGGGGGGGGACAGGACACCCACCTGTCATCATCCTCTGTCTGGCTCTGCTGAGCAGATTCGGAATGAAACATCTCAACAGCAGCTGCTTTGAATTACTTTCTTTTGACTCCCAAGTGCTCAGAAATACCTGTAAAAACCTTCCGTCGTTTGAAAACTAGGAAGTTAAGTGAGCATCAAGTAGTACCTCAATTAATGAGTATATTTTGCAAAATCACAAAGAACACTCCTTTTCCCCATCTTGGTTTTTTAAAAAAAATCTAAACTGAAACAAGTTTTATTGGATTTGGTGAAAACCTTTTCAGCACTTCCTTCTCAAATTCCTCCTTTCCCCCATACATACATACATAGTTTTTCCCCCACTGTTCACTAGTTACTTCTCCACCAATTTTACCTAAAAGAAAAGCTACTGTTTTTTTCACAAAAACTACCTCCATCATTTCCCCTCACCCCTAACTCATTATAAATCATTTCCCAGAAGTGATCAAGTCACTTGTTAATCATTTCTTTCTTTGGGTAAATGAAACTCCTGTTTATCTTGCAGGAGAATACTGCCGGTGTTCCTTTCGCAAGCACAGCCCTGCTGTTGCAAGTGCAAAGAGATAGAGGCTGCTGAGACTTTCAGATAATGGACTTACAGTGGTACCTCGGTTTATGAACTTAATCCGTTCCAGGAGTCCGTTCTTAAACCGAAACCATTCTTAAACTGAGGCACACTTTCCCTAATGAGGCCTCCCGCCGCCAGTGCCCTTCCACCGTTCAGCTTCTGTTCTTAGACCGAGGTAAAATTCGCAAACTGGGACACTACTTCCAGTTTTGCGGAGTTCGTAAACTGAATCGTTTGTAAACAGGGCTGTTCTTAAACCCTGGTACCACTGTAATTCCTGATTTCACTGAGCTCAATGCGGGGATGACCTGGAAGGTGTTGACAGGAATGGTGCCCCTCTTGTACCTTTGGAAGGGTATACCTTTTTTTTTAGGAAGGAGAGGGCTTGGCATGGAAATATCTGACCCATGACCTGGCATGGCGTCCTTTTGGATCCCATAGTAGTTGCAGCCAGGGTGATGAGGCAGCAGAATCTGCCAAATTGGTCCTCAAAGTCTTATGCCAAGGAAGTGGCTGTAAAGTTCTCTGTGGGCCGTTGGCCTTGGGAATTATAAAATGGACAAGTTGTTACCAAATGTGCCTCATCAATCAGGGATGGGGACCTTGTGGCCAATGCGGCAACGAGACATTCCATTTTGGCAACTGCACCCTTGGTTTGAGGAGCCACGGTGGTGCCTAGCTTACTGTATATCTTGAGTTTCTAACGCTTCAAAAAGGTATTAACGAGGAATGACTATCGGGAGTGGCGTGTGAGGGTTAAACCTGCCCCTGTGGCGAGCCTTGCCCAGTGGGGCATGAGAAAACAGCAGGAATCCTTTTTGAACCTCTGGTGGGTTTCCAAGTCTCCCCACACCTTGCAAAGCCCACCCAGCGGTACTCTTTTCAGCCTGCAATTTGGAGGGTGAAACAATAACCTTGTGTTGGGGTTTGCAAGGCCTAAAGAACCAGACCGATACAGTCGGTTTAAGAACAGTCCGGTTTAAGAACGATTTGGTTTACCAACTCCGCAAAACCTGAAATAGTGTCCCGGTTTGAGAACTTTACCTCGGTCTAAGAACGGAAGCTGAACGGTGGAAGGGGACTGGCAGCGGGAGGCCTCATTAGGGAAAGTGTACCTCGGTTTTGGTTTGAGAACTGGACTTCCGGAACAGATTAAGTTTCTTAAACCAAGGTACCACTGTAGTTCCATCTAGCTCAGTGTTCCCTACACGGAATGGCAGGAGCTGTCCAGGCACGAGTTTCTCGTACCTGGTGATGCTGGAGATTGGATGCTGGGACCTTCTGTATGCAAAGCAGGTGACCTGTCCCTGAGGCCAATTTGCTTCACCTGTCCCTGTCCCTCTTTTCATGGATGTGGCAGCTCCTTTGTCTCTGGAAAAGGACTTCCCCCACCCTCACTGCAGCGGATGGTGTGAGAGGCAAGGACTTCCCCAGACTGTGTATCACAATGGGTCAACATGGTAACTTTTAAGAATCTACCGTATTTTTCGCCCTATAGGACGCACTTTTTCCCCTCCAAAAATGAAGGGGAAATGTGTGTGCGTCCTATGGGGCGAATGCAGGCTTCGCGCACCTCTCCGCAAGCAGCGGGAGCGCTCCCGCTGCTTGCGGAGAGTTGCCTGCATGCTGAAGCCTGCCCGCGCTGAGCTCAGCGCGTCCAGGCTTCGCGGACCTCTCAGCAAGCAGCGGGAGCCAGCGCTGGGCTCCCACGGCTTGCAGAGAGCTGCCTGTTTGGGGGCTGGGATCGGGGGAAGCTCGGGCTTCCCCTGCTCCAACCCCGCGCCTGGGGGGGAAATAATTTTTTTCTCTTTATTTCTCCCCAAAAAACTAGGTGCACCTTATGGGACGGTGCGTCCTATAGGGCGAAAAATACGGTAGTTGTGTGGCTGGGTGCCTAGTTGTTAACAGTGAATTGCAGTTTGATGCTGCGTGGTGTTTCAATGCAGCACCCCCTAATTTGATTCTTTTGGGGAAGCACGTGTCTGTGTTTGTTTGCTGGATTTGTGCTCCATTAGCGAATGGACTTTGCAGAAGGAAAGCCGGCGAGGAATTCACAGAAGCCGTAGATGTTTTCTGGGTTAATCTTATTAAAACCACCCTCTTTAATTTTGCATGCATCCATGCACGGTATTTAGAGGAGGATTTCAAGAAACGCAGTTAAGTAGGGCTTTGGTTAAAGAGTCTGTTGCAAAGGGGTGGGAAACAATTTCAGGGAAAGCACAAGCCTGCTTGGACAAATAGCTGCCCCCCCCTTCCCATTCTTCTGTGCCTTATGATGGATAGTATTATGGGATTGGGTGATCTTGGGGATTACCCCTATAAAGTTGGAACCTGGAACCTAAAACAGTCTATAATTCATTATTGGATTGCTCTGCAGACCTCCTTAGAATTGAACACAAGCATATATTTTAAAAAGCTAAATGAACAAACACCACTTCTGATTATAAAAACATGTGATTTCTTATGTTTCGTATTTAAAAACATTATTCAGTCTCTAGATTATGGGTGCCTCAGCAGAGGAGTAGAGGGGGAGAAGAAATAGGGGCAGAAATCAGGGACAAACTGCGCCCATTAAGGGATGCAGCTTTTCCCCTCGAATTAAGGGACAATACCATATTACAAGGGATGGATGGCAACCCTATCCTTCAGTACAATTGTGAACAGTATACCCTGAGGGGAAGAAATCATGAAAAGCATCATAAGGAATGCCATCTGTGGGATGTGATACATAAGTAGCAGTCAAGTACTACATTCCTTGTTTTCCTAGAGAGGACGTGCAAGGGGATGTTTGGTCCAGCCTGTCGGAACTTCCTGTTTCCTCCTGGACTGGGACATACTTCCTTTGCATGTGACTAGAGGTGGGCGCGACCTTACCTGTGCAGGTAACAAAACCACAAGGCATGCAGCCCTCCTCCCTTCTTTTCCATCTTCCCTTCATCGTGTGAACTGCAGTGACTGCCAGTCTGCAGTCGCTGGGATTAACCCCTCTGTTTGGAGTATATCCACATGTATATACTTTGTAATTAAGTCTGCCTTCTGCAATCCAACTGCAATCTACCTTTATATACTTTATACAAGATTGTGGCATGTCTATTCTTTTAAGAGGAATATATGGGAACATACCAGGAACCTAATATTGAGAGGCTTAAGCAAGCCTGCAACCAGCTACCTGCTGTGTGTTTAAAAGGGGAATGCAAAACTCTGCTAAGTTCTAGAACTTGCTAGCGCAAGTTGGGAAGGATATTAATAAACAATATATCCTCTCCTGCCTCCCTGGACATTCCCACACCATCTTCTGCTGGTGGGAGGAGTCTGTTTTTCTTGGACATTCCTTACAGCTGTTTGACTCCTCTTGGTCCCTTGATCAAGGATGATATTCATGACGGTTCAACCCGCACGCTGTCTTTGGGCTCACCATTCAACACTGAAGCCCTTGTGCATTTTGATAGCTAACAATGCCAGGCTGCGTTGTCTTGTCCCTGAAGCAATTTCTGTCAGCGCCTTATATTTGCGAGGAGCCTGTTCCGAGGAATCAAGAGAACACCTTCTATCTCCCTCTCATTGTATCCAAGTTCCATATTTCCTGTATTGGAACAAGAAGCTTATATGTTCTCATTCTACCCTCCACCCCCCGTTTCTGTTATATGAAACAAGCCAGAGTATTTGTTAAGGCCAGATGTCGCAACACTATTTTAATCATTATGTCTAATTACAGTTAACTTCCCCCAGCAGCCTCACGTGAGCTGTCTGGATTTAGTGGACCAAATTTTACTTTGCTAAACTGAAAAGATAGATGTGTGCCAGATAAGTAAAGAACTGGAGCCAATTAAAAATTTTCCTTTTGGAAAGTTTGAGCCTGCTTACCACCCTAACTGAATTAATTAAGAGACAAGAAGCCGCTTTCCTTCACATAACAACCAGCAAGTGTGTGTTTTATCTATGCACGTGTGCCTTTTTGCAAATGCTACACCTCAATATTTGTCAGTGATTCATCCTCCTGCATGGCAGCTGTTCTGATGCATGCAAACAGTATGGAAAAAAACCACAGTGGGTCCCTTCCTCTTCATGCAGTGATCATAGCTATTTTTCTAGAAAAAGTGATGCCGGAACTCGCCACGAAGTGCCACACTTTTAACATTGGCTGTGTGTGCCGGTACTGAGTACCATTGAGTGCCACCAGGAAAAACCCACTGGCCAGAAACCATATTATAAGTGCTGGAACTGAGTTCCTGTGAGTTCCATCTGAAAAAAAAGCCCTGCCATTGACCATCAAACGAGTGCCCCGGGCCCCCAAATTTGGGTGCAAACCAGCACCCGTGCATCTGGGAATGCTATTACATAGCATTGTTACTGGTGGGATATTTTCCACGAAAGTGGCCACTTCCAACAGATTGCAATGCTTTCCCACCCCTTTGAATTTAACACAAGATTTATCTTACTTTGTTTATTATTCCATGGAAATGAGAGCTATTCTATTAGATTTCCACAGGTGGCTTTTATACTTGTGCGAAAGCTCCAACAGAATATGGAAGCAAACAGGGAAGTGTCAGGAAACGGAGTCAACAGCCGTGTGAATGCAACCTTAATGCCATTAGAGTGTTAGTTACAGGTAGGTAGCTGTGTTGGTCTGCTGTAGTCGAAACAAAATAAAAAAATTCCTTCCGGTAGCACCTTAGAGACCAACTAAGTTTGTTACTGGTATGAGCTTTCGTGTGCCGTGCCCTCAAAGTCTCTGAATGTTTGCCCCTCTCCCCTTTGGTATAGGGTGAATTTTGTCACACAAAATTGGGGAGCAGATTTTTGTCTCAACACGAGACAAGCCCCCCCCCCCTTAAAATGGTAATTCAGAGAAGGCTCTGAAACTGTTAAAATCATTTGACACCTAAACAAAACACCCCAAAACCTGCTGGGTGAAGGCAGAAAGGAATGGCTGAAGATCTTCTGCTGCCAAACTGCTGGCATGGGAACAGGGTCGTCTTTTGCAACGAACTCCATGAGGAAGAATAGAGAAGACACTGTGAGGAAGGCATATGTGCAATGGGGGGGTTGCAAAGAAACGGCTCACTCTTGCTGAACCAGTTTGCCTGCTATTTCCTTGCGCCTGGGGATCACTTTTGCCAGACCTATGTAAATTTAATGGGCGCTTGTCTCGGCTGACAATTGAGTGCCTGCTGGAAGAGGAACAAGATAGCGCAGCTCAGCAGATGCCAGAGGTTAAAAACACGAGGGATGGAGCTACAGAAGAAGAGCTAATTTCAGCAGCCCAGCCGACTGCTTTCTTCCACGTCCCACCATCTGGCAAATGGCAAACACCCCGCTTCATTTTATACCGCGTCACCCTTTCATGTTTAATTGGTGCTCTAGCCTTGCACAGATGAATTCCATAATCTGCAGGCAGCGCTTTAGACAAGACTCGCTTCTTGCAAACTCAGTGGGTGTCAGGAAACATAGGAACGTAGGTAAACAGAGCTACAAGGCTTTGTGGGGTCCCTGATATAACCAGGAGGGTCTCTCATCATCGTGTTTCAACTTAGGGAAAATAAAACCCAGAATCACCCCCATTTTCCTCAGTATTTAGCCCATGTACAGAGCCAATGCACACCCGTAATATGAGTCATTTTTAAGCACTGGCTTTTGCTGTAACACCTCAGAAGTCATTGTTCTTTTACGCCATAGCTGTGGAGAATGTGTGCAAGCCACAAATGTGTACAGCAGTGCCTTGGTTCCCAAATTTAATCCGTTCCCGGGGGTCCGTTTGATTCCCGAAACGGTCAAAAACCAAGGCGCAGCTTCCGATCGGCTGAAGAAGAAGAAGAAGAGGAGGAGGAGGAGTTTGGATTTGATATCCCGCTTTATCACTACCCGAAGGAGTCTCAAAGCAGCTAACATTCTCCTTTACCTTCCTCCCCCACAACAAACACTCTGTGAGGTGAGTGGGGCTGAGAGACTTCATTGTAGGAGCTTCAGACCTTTGGCTTCCAAAAGCCATTTGCAAACCGGAACACTCACTTCCAGGTTTGCGGCAATCGGGAGCCAAGCCGTTCGACTGCCAAGGTAGCACTGTATTTTTGAATTAAGGACAGGGTAGGTTTTCACTTGCAAAAATTCTGACACCTACTGCTGAGTAGCTCTGGGCATGTGTGAAGTGCCTCTCCTTGCAAAGAATACAATTTCTTTTCCTCTCCTGTCCAGATGCGCTGTGGAGACCAGTATCCTATGCCTCAGCCAGCAAACGTGCCCCCCAAGAGAGGTGACAGTGGGGTGCAGAGGCAGGCAAATTCTTGTTGAAGAGTTTCTGCTCTGGGCTGGCAAACTTGCCTGCATCGCAGCCGAGGGTCTAACACAGAGAGGTATCCTTTCGCTTGCTTTTTTTTCTTTGCAACTGGTGCAGTGCAAACGCAAAGCAAGCACCAAGCAGTTGCTAGGAAATGCCCCAGTCGACGTGCTGGATTCACGTAATTAGCAGGCCGTAACGTGCCATTTTGGCTGCCCGGGGTTTGTGGATAGCGGCACATGGCAAACAAACCTGAAGCCATCCTCCTTCCAAAGGGAAGACCACAAGAGTTAGAAGTCTGCAAGGAATGTTTGCAAGCTTGCCTGCCAGCAGATATCTGTTAGTCACATATGCCACATCGACAGCCAGAGAAAGAAAGAAAGAAAGAAAGAAAGAAAGGTAGCAATTTACTTCCAGTACATAGAAAATACTGGCTGTAAAATTGCCCCATTTTCCCATATTTTTCGCTCTATAGGATGCACTTTTCCCCCTCCAAAAATTAAGGGGAAATGTGTGTGCGTCCTATGGAGCGAATGCAGGCTCCTTGGCTTCAGCGATAGCAACACGAAGCCTCTGAAGCGCAGAGGGAGTGCTCCCTCCGTGCTCCGGAGGTTACGCGTTGCTTTCGCTGAAGCCTGGAGAGTGAGAGGGGTCAGTGCGCACCGACCCCTCTCGCTCTCCAGGCTTTGGGGATAGTCACGTGAAGCCTTTGGAGCGCAGTGGGAACTCGTGCTGCGCTCCGAAGGCTTCGGGTTCCTTTTGCTGAAGCTGGGAGAGCAAGACTCTCCTGGCTTCAGCAGAGAGGGAGAGCTGCGCAGCGCCCCTTCAGCGAAGCGGGAGGAGAAATGGAAGGGGCTCCGTTTCTCTTGCCGCTTCGCTGAAGGGGCACTGAGCAGAGAGGGGGAGAATTTTTTCCTCTTGTTGTTCTCCTCTAAAACAAGGTGCGTCCTGTGGTCGGTTGCGTCCTATAGAGCGAAAAATACGGTATATGGTTATCAGTTCTGGATCTGTCAGAGTCTTTTTCCTTTTAGAATTGCATCAAAGGTCCAGCTTTACCAAGTGCACCTTTTCCTCATCATTTCTGAATTTATGAAAGGACCCTCACCTGGATAAACCCCCTTCTCCTCCCCCTTCCCACCCCATCCTAAGGGCATTGTGCCACAAACCTTCCAAGATTTGAAGCCAGGAAGACTTCTGTTTCAGCATAATTTTTGCCATTAAAGATAATTAACCTGTGTGCATTTTATTTAGGGCATTTTCAGCGCAGCTGGGAGTTTTAAAACAGAACAGGGCACTCACCTGTAGCAACCTTGTCTTGTCAGGAATGTGCTTTGGGTTGTTTTTTTTTTTTTTTTGAAATAATTTTTATTAACAGGCCAATCACATCACATTGTTCAAATCACATTAATTCCAAATTATACAGCCAAATTTTAAAATTTTTGGGGGGTACCCATACATCAAGCTCAGCACGAGTCCAAAATTCCAGATGACTCCAGACATCACTTATTTGCTGCTTTTATTAAACAGTTCCATCCAGTTCGATTTGGATAGATCTTTATTACCTTCTTTCTCTTCTTGTTGTTATCATTTATTCCTTTCTTTGCGATCTCTGATGGTTTTCACAAACAGATTGAAGATTTGGCGTCTCTGTGTGGGTTTTGTGCTCTTCCAAGCTCAAATTATTCAGGAACGACCTCTGTTAGTCTTCGGTCGGTCCATTATTTTCCTCCGGCTAGCACAATAAATCAGACATTATCAGGGGCTCTGTCAGGTCAAACTTGCATTCCAGCCTTCTTTCTTCTTCAAAATCCTGAATCTCTTCCCCCTCGTCTGTTCTCCTGCCAGCCTGTCTTTGCGAGACGCCATGTTTTTTTAACTGCGTCATAGGAATTTTCCTCCTTCTCGCCTTTCAATCTTCTCGTATTGTAGTCATTTCCCCCACACAGTTTTAAAGTTCTGTTTATGTTTTTTTTAAAACGCGACGATCTTATTTCTTTCTAGGGTGGAGGATTATTGTAGTCATATCATGCAAAGGAATTTAAGAGAGTTTTCTCCTCCACCCCCCCCCTTCGTTCCAGCCTTACGTTCTCATGGTGGTAATTCATCAAGAGATTTACTTATCCATCCGTCACTCCCGATCACAGAGATGCATCAGTCAGCAGTCCTTATCTCGAGCCTTACTTGATATATGTGCTTCAGCCTTCTTCCGATCCGTTATTGCCAATTAGTCCAATTATAATTCCAGGCTGAAGCAACCAGCACGCGCTGATTGGAATCGGCGTCGGGAAGATCTGATTCCATCGAGGGCTTTTGCCAAGTGTTCCACACCCCCGTCTCTCGGATCAGGGGGTGCATTATGAACACCGCTGGCAGGGCAGTCCCCCCCATACCCTTGGGGGGGCCAGGAAGGCTGCCAACTTCCCATAGCAGCCCTTTAATACCTCGTATGGGTCAGAGAGATGTTATTGTCGGCCATCTTCCAACGCGCCACCTAGTGGCCCCCGTGCTTTGGGTTGTTTTGGTTCATATCCAGGCCATTGCTGACTGCAGAGCCAACTTTTTCTTGCATGCCAGTATTCCTTGTAGCCTAAAAAAAAGCAAAGGGTGAATCTAACCTCATCTGCCCCCCCTCCGAAAAAAACAACAACCCACTTCCTTGGATACAATTCTTAGGTGTGTGGTTTAAAAAAAACAACCCAATTTTAATTATGAAGAAATAAAGTAATACATTAAAAAGAAAGAAAGAAAGAAATACAAAAATACAATGTAATATATTCTCATAAATTCTTATATAAATATAAATGTGATTATACATACACTAGTGGCCAAAATTGTGGAAATTTTTTGGAAAAAGTGTATTTCCAAGGTTTGATAGCTCATAACACCACTTTTTTTGGAGAAATACCATAACCATTGATATATAATTTTATGGTATTACTCCAAAACAATAAGTGGTGTTATGAGCCATCATTGCCAAAAACAAGATGACACCTGATTGGCTTTCTACAAACACTCCATTTTCTGGTTATTTGGCTATAACTTTTGATAGAATACAGATAATTGGACAAACTTTGTTGCATTACATTCTTCATTAAACTATCTCTCCATTGATATAGATTTTTATGGCATTAGTCCAAAAAATAAATACATGTAGTTATGACCCATCAAACCTCGGAAATACACTTTTCCCCAAAAAGTTTCCACAGTTTTGGCCACTAGTGTATGTAGATATTAATAGCCTACTATATTTTGTATAGTCTCGTTCCAAATGTCATATTTATCCAAGCAAAGTCTACATCTGTAAGCAGTCTGTTCAGAAAACTGTGAGTGTTGTCGAATTGTCAACCTGTTGATTAAAGGGTATCGTATCTTTATTCTTCCATTCCGTCAATTGGCCACCATTAGGGCACGTAGAATCATAGAATCATAGAGTTGGAAGAGACCACAAGGGCCATCGAGTCCAACCCCCTGCCAAGCAGGAAACACCATCAGAGCACTCCTGACATATGGTTGTCAAGCCTCTGCTTAAAGACCTCCAAAGAAGGAGACTCCACCACACTCCTTGGCAGCAAATTCCACTGTCGAACAGCTCTTACTGTCAGGAAGTTCTTCCTAATGTTTAGGTGGAATCTTCTTTCTTGTAGTTTGGATCCATTGCTCCATGTCCGCTTCTCTGGAGCAGCAGAAAACAACCTTTCTCCCTCCTCTATGTGACATCCTTTTATATATTTGAACATGGCTATCATATCACCCCTTAACCTCCTCTTCTCCAGGCTAAACATGCCCAGCTCCCTTAGCCGTTCTTCATAAGGCATCGTTTCCAGGCCTTTGACCATTTTGGTTGCCCTCCTCTGGACATGTTCCAGTTTGTCAGTGTCCTTCTTGAACTGTGGTGCCCAGAACTGGACACAGTACTCCAGGTGAGGTCTGACCAGAGCAGAATACAGTGGCACTATAACTTCCCTTGATCTAGATGCTATACTCCTATTGATGCAGCCCAGAATTGCATTGGCTTTTTTAGCTGCCGTGTCACATTGTTGGCTCATGTCAAGTTTGTGGTCAACCAAGACTCCTAGATCCTTTTCACATGTACTGCTCTCAAGCCAGGTGTCACCCATCTTGTATTTGTGCCTCTCATTTTTTTTGCCCAAGTGCAATACTTTACATTTCTCCCTGTTAAAATTCATCTTGTTTGTTTTGGCCCAGTTCTCTAATCTGTCAAGGTCATTTTGAAGTGTGATCCTGTCCTCTGGGGTGTTAGCCACCCCTCCCAGTTTGGTGTCATCTGCAAATTTGATCAGGATGCCCTTGAGTCCATCATCCAAGTCGTTGATAAAGATGTTGAATAAGACCGGGCCCAAGACAGAACCCTGTGGCACCCCACTAGTCACTCTTCTCCAGGATGAAGAGGAACCATTGATGAGCACCCTTTGGGTCCGGTCAGTCAGCCAGTTACAAATCCATTGAGTGGTAGCAGAGTCAAGACCGCATTTTACCAGCTTCTTTACAAGAATATCATGGGGCACCTTGTCAAATGCCTTGCTGAAATCAAGGTAGACTACATCCACTGCGTTCCCTTCATCTACCAGGCTTGTAATTCTGTCAAAAAATGAGATCAGGTTCGTCTGACATGACTTATTTTTCAGAAATCCATGCTGACTATTGGTGATCACAGCATTCCTTTCTAGGTGCTCACAGATTGTTTGCTTAATGATCTGCTCCAGAATCTTCCCTGGTATTGATGTCAGACTGACTGGGCGGTAATTATTTGGGTCCTCTCTTTTCCCCTTTTTGAAAATAGGGACAACATTTGCCCTCCTCCAGTCTGCTGGGACTTCGCCTGTTCTCCAGGAATTCTCAAAGATGATTGCCAGTGGTTCTGAGATCACATCTGCCAGTTCTTTTAATACTCTTGGATGCAGTTCATCTGGCCCTGGAGACTTGAATACATCTAAACTAGCCAAGTATTCTTGTACTATCTCCTTAGTTATTCTGGGCTGTGTTTTCTCTGCTGAATCATTTGCTCCAAATTCTTCAGGTCGGGCATTGTTTTCTTTATCGGAGAAGACTGAGGCAAAGAAGGCATTGAGTTCAGCCCTTTCTGTGTCCCCTGTTTGCATTTCACCATCTTCTCCTCTGAGTGACCCCACTGTTTCTTTGTTCTTCCTTTTGCTACGAATATACCCATAGAAGCCTTTTTTGTTGCTTTTAACCTCTCTAGCAAGCCTGAGTTCATTTTGTGCTTTAGCTTTTCTGACTTTGTGTCTACACGTGCTGGCTATTTGTTTGAATTCCTCTTTGGTGGAATCCATTTTCGTTGTTCCATTAACTTCCATACAGTAGGTATATAATTAAAAAGAATATTCTCTGCTGGAAGTTTAACTTCCACTGTAGAATCATACAGCCCAGCAATTTCTCCCAACACTTAGTAAGTATAGAACATTGTACAAGCATTTGTTTCAAAGGGGCACTTCCTTGCCCCTTCTCCAGCAGAAAGCTACCTTAGATAGTCCTTTTTTATACAAACGTAAAGGAGTCCAGTAAATTCCTAATATTGTTTTTTTGTAGTATAAGCAGTGCTTTTTTCTTGGAAAAAAAGGTGGAGGAACTCACCACGAAGTGGTTCATGCCCAATCACAGTGCCAACGCCCCCCGGGCTAAATGTAAGATGTGATTAAGAAACTCAAGCAGACGGTGATCTGGTTTAGAAATGGCCACAACTTTATTGGATTACAGATATAGATGGATTTTTTGCTCAAGCATTGGGTGTATATTGGGGGGGGGGGATCAATTATTTAATTTAAAAAATAGGTAGGGGAACTCAGTTCCTGTGAGTTCCTGCTCAAAACCCCCCTGAGAATAATAATGATAATAATAATAATCTTTATTTATACCCTGCCCTCCCCAGCCAAAACCGGGCTCAGAGTGGCTAACATCAAATGTATAACACATTAACATAAAACCAGGCAATCAATTAAAATACATCCAATTTTTTTTAGTTTAAGGTCCATTGATACCTTTGATATTGAGGCTAAAACACTTGCCCACTGTCTAGGAAATATTGAAAGTTCTGATTCTTAGTTCTCATGGGTGACCAGGAGACAGAAAGAGGCTCTTTGCAAACTAGACGCGACTGCTGCAGGTCATGCTTATACCAGGTGTTGGGGGAAAACATGGGGTAACCACCCCCATTTTGTATGGTTGCCTGTAAAGCTGGAGACCTTAGAGCAAGCATGGCCAGACTTGGCCCTCCAGCTGTTTGGGGACTACAACTCCCACCATCCCTAGCTAACAGGACCAGTGTTCAGGGATGATGGGAAGTGTAGTCCCAAAACAGCTGGAGGGCCAAGTTTGGCCATGCCTGCCTTAGAGGATCTTGCCTGTTGATAACTGGAGAAACAGGATGCTGCAGGGCCCTTTAAATCAGTTTTAGGGCCTACTTGCTCACGACTGGCTGGGCCCTTTCAAAAACAACGCAGAGAACCCATCTCTTACAGTACGCTATCAATTTGTTTCACGTAAATACAGGCCCCAAACCCCACACGGCTACTTAAAATAAGCTGTCGCACCAGGAGACCCGAAAGAATGCTTTGATATCGAAGGCACTTTCATAAGTTGAAAGAATCCGCTTCTTCCAAACATCCGTTGGGAGTTTGGGAAAGCGCATCTTTGTTGATAAGAATGGATGCCACAGGGTTCTGTCTTGGGCCCGGTCTTATTCAACATCTTTATCAACGACTTGGATGATGGACTCAAGGGCATCCTGATCAAATTTGCAGATGACACCAAACTGGGAGGGGTGGCTAACACCCCAGAAGACAGGATCACACTTCAAAACGACCTTGACAGATTAGAGAACTGGGCCAAAACAAACAAGATGAATTTTAACAGGGAGAAATGTAAAGTATTGCACTTGGGCAAAAAAAATGAGAGGCACAAATACAAGATGGGTGACACCTGGCTTGAGAGCAGTACATGTGAAAAGGATCTAGGAGTCTTGGTTGACCACAAACTTAACATGAGCCAACAGTGTGACGCGGCAGCTAAAAAAGCCAATGCAATTCTGGGCTGCATCAATAGGAGTATAGCATCTAGATCAAGGGAAGTTATAGTGCCACTGTATTCTGCTCTGGTCAGACCTCACCTGGAGTACTGTGTCCAGTTCTGGGCACCACAGTTCAAGAAGGACACTGACAAACTAGAACGTGTACAGAGGAGGGCAACCAAAATGGTCAAAGGCCTGGAAACAATGCCTTATGAGGATCGGCTAAGGGAGCTGGGCATGTTTAGCCTGGAGAAGAGGAGGTTAAGGGGTGATATGATAGCCATGTTCAAATATATAAAAGGATGTCACATAGAGGAGGGAGAAAGGTTGTTTTCTGCTGCTCCAGAGAAGCGGACACGGAGCAATGGATCCAAACTACAAGAAAGAAGATTCCACCTAAACATTAGGAAGAACTTCCTGACAGTAAGAGCTGTTCGACAGTGGAATTTGCTGCCAAGGAGTGTGGTGGAGTCTCCTTCTTTGGAGGTCTTTAAGCAGAGGCTTGACAACCATATGTCAGGAGTGCTCTGATGGTGTTTCCTGCTTGGCAGGGGGTTGGACTCGATGACCCTTGTGGTCTCTTCCAACTCTATGATTCTATGATTCTATGATTCTATGGATTCCTTTCGATGCTGGGATGGGGAACCCACTTTCCCGCTAGATGTTGCTAAACTACAAACTCCATCATCCTACAAACCATGCTGATTGGGAGCTGGCAGAAGTTGGAAACCCACAACATCTGGAGGAGCCACAAATCTCCCATCCCTGTTTTAGTGTGTGTCAGAGTGGATTCGATTTAAATCAAATCGATTTAAATCACGATTTAAATCACGTGTCAGTAAGACTTGATTTAAATCATTGTTTTTCCAGAAAGACTCATTCTTGCTGGCATAATCTTAATATTTACAACCAGAGGAAGGTTTCATTTTTGAAATAATAATAAATTTTTGTAGGGACGCGGGTGGTGCTGTGGGTAAAACCTCAGTGCCTAGGACTTGCCGATCGTATGGTCAGCGGTTCGAATCCCTGCGGCGGGGTGCGCTCCCATCGTTTGGTCCCAGCTCCTGCCCACCTAGCAGTTCGAAAGCACCTCCGGGTGCAAGTAGATAAATAGGGACCACTTTATAGCGGGAAGGTAAACGGCGTTTCCGTGTGTTGCGCTGGTGCTGGCTCGCCAGCTGCAGCTTCGTCACGCTGGCCACATGACCCGGAAGTGTCTCCGGACAGCGCTGGCCCCCAGCCTCTTAAGTGAGATGGGCGCACAACCCTAGAGTCGGACACGACTGGCCCGTACGGGCAGGGGTACCTTTAACTTTACCTTTAATAAATTTTCAGAGTAGCTTGTACAGTTATATCAAAAATTACTGATTTGGTTATACTATTAGAAATACATAGACAGCTAATTATGAAATTATTGTGAGGTTTAATGAGTTATCTTTATATCTGGACAACTTTTTTGCTGTACTTTACTAGAAGGAGGAAAATAATCATTAGTAACAATTTAAACAATTTATTTAACTAAAGCAATAACATAGTATATGTATCCATGTTTGTTAACTGATGCGGTTAAACGTGTTTTGTTTTGTTTTTTTAAAAAAACTTAAGACTGAGTTTTAGCACACATGAAAAACTTAAAACAAATCCTTATTTCCTGTTGAATAGCCTTCAGACTATAATGTAACTTAAATAGAAAACTGTCTTTAGAAAAAATTTTCCTCCAAAAGCATTTTATTTTAAAAATCAGATTTAAATCAAAACAATCCGATTTAAATTTTTTAAAAATCTGATTTTTAATTTTTTTTAAATAAAAAAAATCATTGATTTTTATCTACCCTGCTGTGTATTCATGTGCTTGCGGGTGGTTTTTTTTTTGAGGGGTGGTGGTGGTAGGGGTCTGAGCCTTGAGGCATTATGTTGTGAAGTGAAATCCCGAGGTGATTCCTTGAGGACTGTTGAAAGTGACCCGGAAAGTTAAATGGGGAAAAAAGAAAAGCAGTCAACTTAGAAGAAGTGCTTTGCATATCTTAGGGAAAGAAGTGAATCAGATACACCTCACCGCTGACGCATGGTGCTTCATCCTCCCTACTCAGGAGTTGAGTTCACATGGCCACTTCATTGCACAGCGGCTGCTCAGACACGTTCAGAACTTGAAATTCTGCCTCTTCTAGTGAATCTACGTTAACCACACAACATGAGAGGTCCGGTCTTTCACGCTGTTCTAGCAACAGCTGCAGAGAGCATATTTAAGGGTGGTGAGATTTCACGTGCTGCTTTCCAAGCGTTCGTCTTCCCGGAGGATCGGTAATGTTGACCCAGGAAGGATCTGTATCTGCAGAACGACATGGACTTGACTCACAAAGAACGACAGGTCGTGGCTTTGGAGAGATGCTCAAACTTAAGTTACTAGAAACTGCCATGCTTCCTGTAACGTTCACATGTCTGCATCTGTCCAACAGATCTACTTGAGCTCTCTGACATGTTTAGTGTTACTTGCTTTCAAAAGTGTGACCGGCTTCAGGGTGGAGTCGGGATTTGAACCACAGTATGACTGCTACCCTGCACAACTTAAATGAAACTAAATGACAACAACAATTACTTTATTAGTTACCATATTTTTCGCTCTATAGGAGACACCCGACCATAGGACACACCTTGTTTTAGAGGGGGAGAACAAGAAAAAAAATTCTCCCCCTCTCTGCTCAGTACCCCTTCAGCGAAGCGGGAGGAGAAACGGAGCACCTTCCATTTCTCCTCCCGCTTCGCTGAAGGGGCGCTGCGCAGAAAGGGAAAGCTGTGTAGCGCCTCTCCAGTGAAGCGAAGCCAGGAGAGCAAGAGGGATCGGTGCGCACTGATCCCTCTCGCTCCCCTGGCTTCAGCGAAGCAACTGAAAGCCTCCGGAGCACGGAGGGAGCGCTCCCTCTGCGCTTTGGAGGCTTCGCGTTGCTGTCGCTGAAGCCAAGGAACCTGCATTCGCTTCATAAGACGCACACACATTTCCCCTTATTTTTTTGGAGGGGGAAAAAGTGCATCTTATAGAGCGAAAAATATGGTATACTCTGTCCATCTGACTGGGTTGCCCCCAGCCACTCTGGGCGGCATCCAACAGATATAAAAACATAATAAAACATCCAACATTAAAAACTTCCCGAAACAGGAATGCCTTCAGATGGCTTCTAAAAGTTGTATGGTTGTTTTTTTCCTTGACATCTGAAGGGAGGGTGTTCCACAGGGAGGGTGCCACTACTGAGAAGGCCCTCTGCCTGGTTCCCTGTAACCTCACTTCTCACAGTGAGGGAACCACCAGAAGACCCTTGTAGGAGAACCTCAGTGTCTGGGCTGAACGATGGGGGTGGAGACACTCCTTCAGGTATACTGGGCCAAGCCATTTAGGGCTTTAAAGATCAATACCAACACTTAGAATTGTGCTTGGAAACGTACTGGGAACCAATGTAGGTCTTTCAGGACCGATGTTATGTGGTCATGGCGGCCACTCCCAGTCACCAGTCTAGTTGCTGCATTCTGGATTAGTTGTAGTTTCCGGGTTACCATCAAAGGTAGCCCCATGTAGAGCGCACTGCAATAGTACAAGCAGGAGATAACCAGGGCATGCACCACTCTGGCAAGACAGTCCGCAGGTAGGTAGGGTCTCAGCCTGCGTACCAAATGGAGCTGGTAGACAGCTGCCCTGGACACACAATTGACCGCCATGGACATCTATGGGTTCAAAATAACTCCCAGGCTGCGCAGCTGGTCCTTCAGGGGCACAGATTGAAACTGCAGAGCCGCCCAGAGTGGCTTTTAAACAAAAGTTTTAAAGCTAAGCACATTTAAAAACAACAACCAAAAAACAAAACTAAAAAACCCTGTAGCTGTTTTATAAGACTCTGTATCAGCTGAATATTTTATCATGAAACCAGTCTTGGCATGATAATCAGCTTGAAAAGAAGACGACTGGAAGCTCTGTCTAAATTGCAGCTATGTTGTTAGTGATTTCTGTGCAGTTTGACCTCATCAAGGCATGGCACTTGGCCGCTCCTCTGAATTGCTAATAACGATGCATTGTTTTGAGCTCTGAGCTTCATTCGGCTTCCTCCGTCATTGCTGGTCGCAACTCCAGGCAACTTAAGAAGATTAGCACCAATCCTGTCTGGGTAGCATCTCTTAATGTCCCAGCGTTTTGACAGGGTTATATGAGCTTTTAAAAGGAACTTGTAAAACGGGAGTGGGTTGTGTGCAGCCCCCCAAGCAGCCTTGCGTTGGCAACAAATGATAGATTTGGGGGTCTTGGACAGGGAACCTGGCCCCTGCAGTGACGGCTTGGAGCTCGAATGCTTTGCCATCCTGATAACAGTAGTTCTCTCCCCCCCCCCCCCCGATCGGGAATCCCTTGAAATGAGGGGAGTGCAGGGGTCACCGAAGCACATGTGACGTTTTGAGATTTTTGAGACAGACACCTGCCACAAAATGGCTGCCTCGGGGCACGAGGCATAACCCAAACTGTCTACCGCATCTGAAAAAGGAGACAGTGCTATCAGACTACAGTGGTACCCCAGGTTAAGTACTTAATTCGTTCCAGAGGTCCGTTCTTAACCTGAAACTGTTCTTATCCTGAAGCACCACTTTAGCTAATGGGGCCTCCTGCTGCTGCTGCGCCGCCGGAGCCTGATTTCTGTTCTTATCCTGAAGCAAAGTTCTTAACCTGAAGCACCATTTCTGCGTTAGTGGAGTGTGTAACCTGAAGCGTATGTAACCCAAGGTACCATTGTATGTGGACACCCCCTTCGCCCAAATCAATGGATGCCGCAGCCATGTTTGCTTGCAGTGAGAAGCTCTTTGTTCAGAAAGGGAGGGAAGGGTGTCCAATCCTGGCATCCAGTGAAATGTGAGCAGGTTTAATGTGGGACAGGATAAGGGCAGATCTACATTTCCATTTGCCCCACTGCTTTCCCCCGGGGAAACCTCTAGTTTGGTGCCAAATCGGAGCAAATGGCAATTGGGTTCACTGCAGAAGTTTGCTTGTTCCAATATGTATCCTAAGAGCCCCTTTTTTCAGGGAAAAGGGGCAGGGCAAAGGCAAGCCCGCTTGGACCCGTACCTAAAAAGTGTGGGGCAAGTGGGAAACCACTCGAACCCATGCTTTCTCGGCACGCAACAAGTGGACGAGCCCTAAGCTGATGCAAACAGGAGCTGAGCAGGAGCTAGAAACAGTATTGCGTGCATTTTTGCGGGTTTTTGACTGGGTGGCCCTGCAGGTGTTGCTCCCATCAGCTCCAGGCAGGTTTGCCAATGATGAGAGATGATAGGAATTCGAGTTCCCCTGTATCCTGTTGCTGGGCAGTGATTCGGATCTGAGATCTCCAAGGCTGTGTTTTGTAAACAAAGAGAGCTGGGCCTGTTGCAAGCACATGAGTCAAAACTGCGGTTAAAATCTGACCCTTGGAACCTGTGGTTTTTGTCTGCCTTCCTGCTAAACGCCAATATTGCTGCTGACACAACATTTATCTGTGGTTAAAACGAGAGGGATGGTGCTGAAATTTGCTTTGGGAAGTTGGGAAACAGATGACCTAGTAGTCCATTTGCAAGCCCTGAACTAATAAAAGCCACTTTTTGGAACCAGTGGTACCTCGGTTTTTGAACGCCTCTGTAGTCAAATGTTTCAGAACTCGTACGCCGAAAACCCAGAAGTAAGTGCCTCAGTTTTCGAACGCGCTTCGGAAGTCGAACAAGAAACACGGCTTCCGTTTTGAGTTTTGCGTATTCAGGCTTGCGTTTTGAGGCTTTCAGTTTTCGAATGTTTCAGAACTTGAACGGACTTCCGGAGCTGATTATGTTCAAAAACAAAGGTACCACTGTATAGTGGAATATTGTACAAGTTTAGCACCCATTTCCATATTGTTTGCAAGCGAATTTCCCCACCAGAAGCAAGTTCCACAGAAATGAGCCCTGAGCTTCCACTATTGCGTCACGTGAAAGCTTAGATATATGCACTTAACAATTAAGGGAAATTCATGGAAACAGAATGAACTGCCATGTCAGGGCAGCCAAAGCAGAAAGATGGGAATTTTGGGGGGAGGAGGGCGGGATCCATGCAGATAAACTCTACAGTGGTACCTCGGGTTACATACTCTTCAGGTTACACACTCTGCTAACCCAGAAATAGTGCTTCAGGTTAAGAACATTGCTTCAGGATAAGAACAGAAATCGGGCTCCGGCGGTGCGGCAGCCGCCGGAGGCCCCATTAGCTAAAGTGGTGCTTCAGGTTAAGAACAGTTTCAGGTTAAGAACGGACCTCCGGAACGAATTAAGTACTTAACCTGAGGTACCACTGTACATGGAAATTTTCAGAAAGGCTCATAACCCACTGCATATAGAAAACTAGATATTAGACAGAAAGGCTCTCACATTGGCCTCCCCTATTGTTTTCTGTGTATTGTGAAGCCTGTTTTCCCAGGAGGGAATGTTCAGACATGCAACTCCTCCCTGTCGTCTGATGCGGTCTAAAAACAGCTTGATCACCTTCCCAAATGTTTGTTTTAGATCATGCCAGAGGTATAAAGGGAAGTGTCTGCCATGAGTTGGTACCCAGCTTTTTTCCTTTTGCAAGTTACTACTTGTCTTAAAGTCTGTTAGAGTGTGTGTGTGTGTGGTGTTTGGGGTGGGGGAGAGATTATGATGTTTTAATTGCTTTCTCTACATCTAAGAGAAAGGCACCCGGGTTAAAAAATCTGACAACCAGCAATCGGTTATTTGAATGAACCCTATATTTACTAGTAATTTTGGCAATGGCATTGCTCAGATACTGATCTGGCTTCTCGCTTTGAAGCAGCAGCTGTTACTGCCATACGCACGTGAGCTGGAAACATTAAAACAAGTGATGGTGCGTTTGTGAAAAACCAGGGTGGGTAGGAAGTGGGTGGGAATCTGCCTTTAGAATGTGGAAATGAAGGGTTTACTTGTTATCTTTTCTGTCATCTGCTGGACTGGATGCCAGCTTCCCCTGTGATTATGAGAACTCAGCAGTTAATACACACGTTGTCAACCTCCTTCCATTCATTTTATATAGGCAGATCTTGCATGTGTATGTGTGTTGAAGAAGGAAAAGAAGATTCTTTTTAAGTTTCCAAGCAAAAAGTGACCAGTGTGATAATAACCTTGAGGATTTGAGCAAGGGCTTATCAAAAAGTTGACATTTAGAAAGTTAAGATATACTGATGAGGGAGGATCTTGTAGTCCCTTTTTTCCCTGTTCATTCTTTTCTTCCTTTGTTTATTTCTTGCATATTAGTTTGCTTCTTTTACTGTATTGTGAAAAGAAGAAGCAATTTAGAACAGGGTGCCTAATTGCTCGGTTGTATTGTTTTCTGATCGCTTGGCAGTTTCTTGTGCTGTCTCACTAGCAGCGCAAACCTATTCACGTTTACTCGAAAGTAAATTCCGTGGCCTTCAATGCAGCTTACTCACGGCTGAGCGTGTTTTCGGATTGCAGCCGAAGAGTGTTGGTTTATTGATGAGAACATTAGATATTGGAATAAATATTTATGGGATGGGAGGCGGGGAGGCAGCAGAGGTAAGAGCACAAATTACATTGGCAGTCAGTTGATAAAGATGAACAAATGTTCCTTGCAGCTGAGTCGGTTTATGAATTTGGTTTTCTCTATGCTGAAACACAGCTATTTTGTGTGTTTGGGGTGTCTTTAGGTTATTTTCCCGTGTCTGTACTCTGTACATTCTTGGTTCTGTTTCTTCCCTTAGAGACCATTGCTTCTTCTCATACTGACTGTGAACACAATTAGATGGTTATTGTTTTAACTTTGGTTTTAACAATTCAGCCCTGACCATGGGTCCTGCTGGCTAGGGCTGATGGGAGTTGCAGTCCAAAAACAGCTGGAGACCTCTATGTTTGGGAAACCCTGGTCTACTCCGGTCCCCTGCGATGCAAGAATCTCAGCTAAAGCATCCATGACAGATGGCCATCCAATCTCTGCTTAAAAACTTCTCAGGAAGGAGAGTCCACAACCTACCGAGAGAGGCCGTTCCACTGTCAAACAGCCCTTACTGTCAGAAAGTTCTTCCGTATGTTTAGTCAGAATCTCCTTTCTTGTAACTTGAAGCCATGGGTTCGAGTTCTGCCCTCCGGAGCGGGAGAAAACAAGCTTGCTCCCTTTTCCGTGTGACAGATATTTGAAGATGCCTATCATATCTCGGCTCACTCTCCTCTTTTCCAGGCTAAACATGCTCAGCTCCTTCAACCATTCCGCATAAGGCATAGTTCATCTCAGGCATCCCCAAACTCGGCCCGCCAGCTGTTTTGGGACTACAATTCCCATCATCCCTGATCACTGGTACTGTTAGCTAGGGATCATGGGAGTTGTAGTCCCAAAACAGCTGGAGGGCCGAGTTTGGGGATGCCTGGCTTATCTATTTGCTTGCTTTTTTAAAAACCACGATGTTTTATAGTGTGATGCATTTTGCGATAGGTCAGTATAGAAATACTTTTATTAATACATAAAGAAATAGAGAGGGGTAATCATCTTCACTTCAGCCAATTTTGTGAAGCAGAAATAAATCTTCCAAGCTCTCTCAAGAGGAAATATAAAGCGCAGGACTTCAGTTCAACTAGCTGAAACGAGCTAGTTGAAATCCAAGCGCTTAATTAATTACCTCTTTGGGCACATAATGTCATACTTGCATTCCTTCTGCTGAAGCTGCAGGGCAGGGTTTTTCCAGCATGCCGAAGAATCAACTGTTCACTTCTAATTGTCTTCCAACTCTAGCAAGATTACAATTAGCCCTTTTCCCAAGGATGTCGTTGTCAGGAGTGCGTGCAGGAGGCAGGCCCTGTGACCAATAGGACTTTGCAGGACTGGGGCCTTCCTAAGTTTGTTCTGAAGAGGCAATGCGTGGCTGCACAGGTGAGGCCGATTGGTAACTCACAGTACCTGGCGGCAAGAGCTGGGAAGGGATATAAGGTCAGCATTTCCCTTCAGCTCTTTGCCACGGCAACACATTTCCTGCCTTGCTGCGTTTGGCTCCTTGACTCCTTGCTTCCTGATCCTCGGGCCCCTGACTTCATGACTCCTTGCTTCTTGATCCTCAAACCCCTGACTTCGTGACAACTTGCTTCCGCATCCTCAGACCATAGCTGGCAACCTTCCCTTTTTTTGCGGGGAATTCCCTTATTCCAGCACCGTTTCCCCCTGCTTCCCAATGCTATCCCGGATTGTTAGATATCCCGTAGACTGTCCCCGGGACAGGTGAAGCTGCTGGTCCCTTATTTTCAAGGCTGCTGATCCCTTATTTTCAAATCTGAAAGTTGACAGCTATGCCTCAGACCCCTGACTTTGTGACTCCTTGCTTCCTGATCCTCAGACCCTTGGCTCCTTGATTTCTGCACTCCCGTTCCTGTTTCATAAAAATAAGGGGTTGTGTATGTAGAGGCGAAGATTTGGGGGATGTGGTCAAGGACTGGCATGTGTGTGGAGAGGTCATTTCCTGTTAGGTCTATGTGCATTCTTCAACAGTTTGTGAATATTACATGTGGTTCCTGTGGTCTAAATTGAAAATGTCTTATCCTTAGAGGTCTCGTTTCTTTGCAACCAGACCCCACTGTTATTAATAGATAAGATAGTTCCATGTGATAGTTTTTTCCTCCAGTCCCTGCAAAGGTCCCTGGGATTATGTTGGAAAATGCAGACTGTATTTTGTAAAATAAGCACAACAAATCATTCAAAATTAGACCTGCAGGATAAAGTTGGTCAGTGACCCAACTCCTCCTCCTGAATCAGGGGTAGGCAACCTAAGGCCCGGGGGCTGGATGTGGCCCAATCGCCTTCTCAATCCGGCCTGTGGACTGTCCGGGAATCAGCGTGTTTTTACATGAGTAGAATGTGTCCTTTTATTTAAAATGCATCTCTGGGTTGTTTTTTGGGGCATAGGAATTTGTTCATTATTTTTTTCAAAATATAGTCCGGCCCACCACATGGTCTGAGGGACGGTGGACCTGCCCGTGGCTGAAAAAGGTTGCTGACCCCTGTTCTAAACTGCTTCAATTGCTGTTGCACCCATATTTTCTACATACATTTAAATGCATTTAATTTTGAAGCAGGGACGCGGGTGGCGCTGTGGGTTAAACCACAGAGCCTAAGACTTGCCGATCAGAAGGTCGGCGGTTCAAATCCCCGCGATGGGGTGAGCGCCCGTTGTTCGGTCTCTGCTCCTGCCAACCTAGCAGTTCGAAAGCCCATCAAGTACAAGTAGATAAATAGGTACCACTCTGGTGGGAAGGTAAACGGCGTTTCCGTGTGCTGCTCTGGTTCGCCAGAAGCGGCTTAGTCATGCTGGCCACATGACCCGGAAGCTGTATGCCGGCTCCCTCGGCCAATAAAGCGAGATGGGCGCCACAACCCCAGAGTCGGTCACGAATGGACCTGATGGTCAGGGGTCCCTTTACCTTTACTAATTTTGAAGCATTTGTTTCAGCCGTTTTGTCGAGGAAGGCCAGGGCGTTGGATCCTCTCCAGGTTTAGCTACCGTTTTCTTATCCTTTCCAGAGAGTCTGATTACAGTGATGTCTTTTTTTAGTATCAATGCTGTTTTGCAAGCGTGGCAATGCTGAAGGTTGACCTATAGCCAGTCAAAGTTTTATGGTGCGTTACCATAATAAGGGCCAAGAAGAATTGGCAAAGAAAGGGGGAGGAGCGGGGAGCAATTAAATAAATTGCAATGCGGACAGACCACTGGGAGATCAATGCATAGTAATCACATATTTCACCTGCGCTCGGCAAAGTTGATCAGAAATCATTGCAGCTGTCAGCGACCGTCTTGTGATTCCAATTATTCTTACACGGTAGAATCAGGGGTAGGAAATTTCTTCAGTGAAGCAAGTCTAAAAGGAAGTCAGCATAATCGTGGCCCAAAACATTTGGAACAGTGGTATGTTTTGGTGTGATAGGCTATAAGGTGGCATTCAAAGACTATCATCCCCAAAATCCATCCGTTGAATTCTATCAACAGGCTGTAGCGGATGTGTTTGCTTGTTTTAGCACCTAGCTGGCAAAGTGCTACTTCCCCTCCCCTAATCTCAAGGATAAACACCGAGCTGCAAAGTGGTCTTAAGGCTACTAAAGGTAAAGGACCCCTGACAGTTAAGTCCAGTTGCAAACGACTCTGGGGTTTTGGCGCTCATCTCGCTTTACTGGCCGAGGGAGCCAACATTTGTCTGCAGACAATTTTTTCAGGTCATGTGGCCAGCAGGACTAAGCTGCTTCTGGCGAACCAGAGCAGTGCACGGAAACGTCGTTTGCCTTCCCGCCACAGTGGTACCAATTTATCTACTTGCACTTTGACTTGCTTTTGAATTGGTAGGTTGGCAGGAGCTGGGACTGAGCAACAGGAGCTCACCTCATCGCGGGGATTCGAACCGCCAACCTTCTGATCGGCAAGCCCAAGAGGCTCAGTGGTTTAGACCACAGCGCCACCCGCATCTTAAGGATACTAGAGGTACCTATAAAACGACCCATCTGGCTTCTGTGGCTTGAAATCAGTGACTCACATATGCAGATCAGAGCTCATATTCTGAATACACAGGCCTTGTTTTAAAAATGGTAGCCCTTTCCTTCCCCTCCCCCCCCTTTTATTTTTTTTAAAAAAGACTGATTAAACGTTAAACTTGCCTTCTCTGACACACGCGAAGTCAGACCACACATTTCTGCTGCAAAATTGTTCAGATATGCAGTAGCACATGCAGTGATGGTACTGAATTATTCCAAAAAACCACAGAACTTCTCATATCTCTAACCTTGTTTGAGTTACACCGATTGCCAAGGCTATTTTAAAATATTTATTTGACCAGGCAGTGGGGATGATGAGGTTAGATGCTCTCCCAGTATGGCCCACGGGAGGAGATTTGGCAGCTAAATTGAGGACGGCTAGAGAATTCGTTGTGACATTCTCTTGAGGGATTTATAGCTCACTGAAATAATGAACTCGTGGGATACGAAAAATAATGAAATCCCTTTCCAGGGCAAGTACCAAATTTGGCGATTGTGACTTTTGTGTTAGTGCGGCATTTGGCCAAAGTTCTTGCCTCATTTTTAAAAAATAAAATATATATCTGTGAATGTCAATTTTTGGGTTCTAGATTCAGGTAGGTAGCTGTGTTGGTCTGACGCAGTCGAAATAAGTAAAACAATTTAGAAAATTGTCCAGTAGTATCTTAGAGACCAACTAAGTTTGTTCTGGGTATAAGCTTTTCGTGTGCATGCACACTTCTTCAGAACTTCTGGGTTGTGAGTGTGACGGGTATTTCTTAGAGGCTTCCCATAGAGGTTTTTAAGTAAGGGTTTTTACTGATTTAAAGTCCAAGGATAAAAGGTAAAGGGACGCCTGATTGTTAGGTCCAGTCGTGACAGACTCTGGGGTTGCGGCGCTCATCTCGCTTTATTGGCCGAGGCAGCTGGTGTACAGCTTCCGGGTCATGTGGCCAGCATGACTAAGCTGCTTTTGGCGAACCAGAGCAGCGCGCGGAAACACCGTTTACCTTCCTGCCGGAGCGGTACCTATTTATCTACTTGCACTTTGACGTGCTTTCGAACTGCTAGGTTGGCAGGAGCGGGGACTGAGCAACGGGAGCTCACCCCGTTGCGGGGATTCGAACCGCCGACCTTCTGATTAGCAAGCCCTAGGCTCTGGTTTAATCCACAGTGCCACCAAGGATAGTCAAGTCCAAAGATTGTCAAGTCCAACGATGACAACATACAGTTCCTGTTGGCAATGCCATTTCATACTGATATCTTCCTTCTGCATCGTCCTGTCTTAAAAGTGTAACAAACGAACTTGCCTTTGCATTCGTTTGTTTGTTACACTTTTCGTTTGACTATCCTTGGACTTTATGACAATAAAAACATATAGAAGACTAATAGTAATATGATATGTTATTGCCAACACAAACTGTGCTTTGTAATTTTTGGTATGACGATTACAGTTTTATTATATATAATGTTATGTTACTTCACAGCCAGTTACGTGTGTGTTGTGGTATTCTGAACATGATTTGCGTAATGAGGCAATTGTGGTGTGTGTCAAAACAGTAAATGTGCAGAGAGCCCAGCTTGGAACAGTTAATTTGCAAAAATGGGCTGCTTGCTGGAGCAATGTCTTGGCAGCTCAGCCTCAAGGCATCTGTGAAGGAGACAGGTCAGTGAGATTGGCAGAGTGCCACCAATGTTTCATGGTTCAGAAATGGGCGGGGCTTCAGCGCTAATCCAAAACTTCCCACGAGGAAGGAAATGAAATTGGTGCAAACTAGGAACATCATTATTCCTCACCTCTGGGGGGCAAAAGGCTTTCTTTCAAACATTCCCCCAGGTGTGAATGAGAGGACATCATTGGTTGGTGATAGTACATCTTTATAGTTTAGGGAGCTTATGTATGTTTTGTGCAATTAATGAAAGTCTAGACAGGATCCAAGCGAAGCTATTGTGAGGCTTTGAAAAGGTGTCTAGGTTTCTTCATCAGAATAAAAACACTGGTTATTGGTATTTTTTGTATTCAGATTGTATTCCTTCCAGCTAGGAAACAGAAAGATTTTCAACCATTCACAGCGCATGATATGAATAACCCCATAAATATGTAGATATTCATAATGTGCTGTTCTGTTGCTTCAATGCAATCCCACTTTTATGAGTTACTGTGTTTGCTGTAATGCCTACATATTTGCTGCATCCCAATTATTTGTTGCATTTTTAAAAATAGGTTTTGCAAAAAGAAACCCGTGTGGCCGGGAACAAGGAAGGAAAAAAGCAGCGTTGTTTTCCATGGGACTTCCTTAGGAACTGAATTGCACAGTAAATGTGCTCAGAATCACAATCTTGGTTGGTTTGCTGTTTAGGCTGAGGGACCCATTTATGTTTTCCTGAGAATGCAAAGTCGCCTAAAGGAAATGGGCGTCAGGTTGGTCTCTTTACTGTCAGGAAGCAATAACGACTCTTTGGCAGATAAAAATGCAGACATTTTTGAAAGCAGAGGCTTTAAAGGCCTTTGGTTTGTAATTATCCAGCAGTAAAAGACTGTTGCAATTAGATTTGGAAATGACAGAGTAGGGTTTCTTTTCTCCCCCCCCCCCCAGCACATGCTTTCCTTCCATGTTTTGGTTCGACTGGGCTTCATTTCTGCTTATAAATGTACAGGAAAGAGATTGGTTGCCCAGGTCTTTCCTTTGCAGAATAAAGCCTGCTGACAGCTATCTCTGCAACAAAACAGTAATTCAAGGGGAAACGTGTTAATTGTGTGCAGAGAATGTGCATTTATTGTACAGAAAACGGACCGTGTGGGAAGATCTCATGCAATATGAAGGCATTGTTGCATAATCTGTAAACGTGTCCTGTGATATTGGCCAAGCAACGATGGCATGCCAAATATAGGGTACAATATACATATATCAGGTCCATTAATTTAAATGGGCCTCCACTGGATGCAACCACTCAGGCTGAGGGTATTTTCTTTGCAGGAATACATTTGAGCCAATACAATTTAGGGCTGTTTGTCCATATTTTCAAAGTGAGGGGTGATTCCAAAAAAAGTACCCTTGGTCTGTCAGGTCAAACAGTATTGGGCAGTACAACTCATGGAGGAAAAATTCCAGGAATAGAAAAGCACTTCTAAAGGTCCTTTTCAATACATGGCCTGCTTTGCAGCCGAGAAAAGCAAATTTGAAAATATCCAATAAAATAAAATCCAGTTAAGCCACTGAAATGTAACAGTATAACATACAAACAATTACTGAGACTTGAAGAAACCGTATGAGAAGTTCCCAGAATCAGAGACAAGGCTTTCCTTTTTCTTAACAGATTGTTTCCCCATTCCTCACCTCTTGAAGATGTTTCTTGCTTTGCTGGCCAAAAATTCTCTGTACCTGGTAGGCTTTGGAGAGAGCATGTGTTAAACATATCTAGGACATAAAGGTGTACAGTACATGGGACGCGGGTGGCGCTGTGGGTTAAACTACAGAGCCTAGGACTTGCCGATCAGAAGGTCGGCGGTGCAAATCCCAGCGACAGGGTGAGCTCCCATTGCTCGGTCCCTGCTCCTGCCAACCTAGCAGTTCGAAAGCACGTCAAAGTGCAAGTAGATCAATAGGTACCACGCCGGCGGGAAGGTAAACGGCGTTTCCGTGCGCTGCTCTGGTTCTCCAGAAGCGGCTTAGTCATGCTGGCCACATGACCTGGAAGCTGTACACTGGCTCCCTCGGCCAATAAAGTGAGATGAGCGCCACAACCCCAGAGTCGGTCACAACTGGACCTAATGGTCAGGGGTCCCTTTACCTTTACCTTACCACTGTACATCTAATTCTTGAACTCCTTCCTCCCTTCCTCCCTCTCTATTTCTATGTTTTTAGGAGGAAGGGCAACGACGGTATTGATATTTGTGTAGCTTAATGTGCCTGCGCATTGAGCTTTGTGTAGCCAGCTGTATGTAAGGGAAGAACATAGTTACTCTATAAAAAAAAGAATTACAGGCCGGCAATTGCTCTGACCTTCAGTTATTCCAAATTTTCAAATTCTGGGGCAATGTGTTTGGTGCATTTTCTTTCTTTTATTATAATGCAAAGTACATGGCCTTGGCTGCCAAATTCTGATCTCTGCTTCAACTTGTTGGTGCATATGCAAACCCTGATCCATTAGTGCTTTGAATGCCCAAGGATAGGCAGCACCTAGAAAAGTGACTATTTTAAAATAGCACGGGTGGTTTAAAAAACATTTGTGGTTTTAGCTTGCGGCTTTTCAGGTGCTATGGAGTAGCTAGAAATAATTTCAAATGGCTTCTGCTTGCATGATTTTCTCCCCCCCTTTCTTGATAAGGCACGGTAGAAGAGGGAAGGGAAATTGCAGAGAAGTTGGAACACCTTAGCTTCAGAAAATGTAGGACAGACCTCTGTCATGTCCTCAAAAAGGGAATCGGAGGAACTGTGGCAAATAGTGGGAATGAGACCAAGTTTGAGGCAATAGGGACAATTTTAAAAACAAACAAATTGCTGGGTTCCAAGAGTCCTTAAATAACTCAAATGTGAAATTGCTGATCTCCTAACCAAAAAAATGCATCGGATCCCTTAGGTAAGTGTCTGTACCTGAGGACTTGTTGTTGTTGTTTAGTCGTTTAGTCGTGTCCGATTCTTCGTGACCCCATGGACCAGAACACGCCAGGCACTCCTGTCTTCCACTGCCTCCCACAGTTTGGTCAAACTCATGCTGGTAGCTTCGAGAACACCGTCCAACCATCTCGTCCTCTGTCGTCCCCTTCTCCTTCTGCCCTCCATCTTTCCCAACATCAGGGTCTTTCCCAGGGAGTCTTCTCTTCTCATGAGGTGGCCAAAGTATTGGAGTCTCAGCTTCAGGATCTGTCCTTCCAGTGACCACTCAGGGCTGATTTCCCTCAGAATGGATAGGATTGATCTTCTTGCAGTCCATGGGACTCTCAAGAGTCTCCTTCAGCACCATAATTCAAAAGCATCAATTCTTTGGCGATCAGCCTTCTTTATGGTCCAGCTCTCACTTCCATACATCACTACTGGGGAAAACATATCTCAAACTATACAGACCTTTGTTGGCAAGGTGATGTCTCTGCTTTTTAAGATGCTGTCTAGGTTTGTCATTGCTTTTCTGTCACCATCTGCAGTGATCATGGAGCCCAGGAAAGTAAAATCTCTCATTGCCTCCATTTCTTCCCCAAGCTTAGTACATAACAAGAAGTGCAGCACTCAAATTGGAAGCGTAACATTCAAAACGGAGCACATCCGGCTTCCAAAAATAGTTCACAAACTGGAACGCTTACTTCTGGGTTTGCAATGTTTGGGTTCCAAGTTGTTTGAGAACCAGGGTACCACTGTACTGGGAAACAAATGAAGCAAGCCATTTGCCCATCTGCTGCTGTGCTCCAGATGTCAAGCTTGGCCCCAAGGGACAACATATATCTGCGTTAACAGGGCTACTGTACGAATCGCCTTGTGAAAATCTGCTTTGAAAGGGGGCGTTTCAAGAGAGAGAGATGTGGGCAGTGCAAATGAAGGACTGCTCCACGAGTTGACAGCGGCTCTCTGTGCTTTAAGGCCATTAGAGCTGCTTTTCACAGTCCTTTGCTGAGCCGGTGTTTATCACAGCTGACGGCATATAATTTCTCCATTAGAGGTTAAGGCGCTCTGTGATTTGGTAAAGAAAACCGAACGAATGAAACACCCTTCTCCATAATAGAAAAACGATGGATGGATCAGGATAATAATCCATACCAAAAAATTAATAATGTAATGAGTCCTCAAGGTGTCTTTAGAAGTAGATCTTAATTTATGCTAACTTCATAACATCAGCTTTTCTTGGGTTGTTGATTTTATTTTGATTATATATTTTGTGGTTTTATATTTTGCTTTTGTTCTGTGAACCGCCCTGAGATGTCTGGGTATAGGGCAGTATATAAAATAATAATAATAATAATAATAATAATAATAATAATAATAATAATATCACAAGGACTTCCCAGGTACCTTTAGACCCATGGTTCCCAACGTGGGGCACACGCCCCACAGGGGGACAATTTCTTTTTTAAGGGGGGCAATTTGGAAGCTTGTTCAGACCAAGTTAATGGCCTTTTAGGCTTCCTCCACATGAATAGGAGTTCACTTTTTGAATAATTATTATTATTATTTGTCATGGGGGGAGGGGGCATCAGGATTTTAGAGATGCTTAGGTGGGGCATAACAAAAAAAAAAGGTTGGGAACCACTGCTTTGGACCCAGGTCTTATGCCCCACCTAGGGGTGAAACTAGGCTTCATTTCACCCGGGTCAAAGACCCAATTAGGCACCCCCATGCACATTTGCATAAACACACACAAACAGGGTGGGGGCCTCAATGGCACCCGTCTTGAGGCTTCAGCCGGGGCAAAAAACTTGGCTAGACCCCCACCGTAGCCATGGCTATGTCCCCACTCTTTAGAAAGCCATGTGCATTCCTCTTTGGCATCACTCGTAGCCGAGTAAGATTGTCTTCCACAAACACGGATTTAACAATGAGTCCATAAGTGATTGTGGAGGCCAGTTCTGGATCCACACGTCCTTCCACAGTGGGGACATTGGATTCTGGGTGGGCAATTGTCTTCTACGACCGCTAGGTGATGACCCCACTGGGCGCAGTAATCCAGTCAGGGAAGAAGGGAGGCAGGCTATGTTTAGGGCACCTTTTCTAGCCCCTTCCCCTTTTCGGGGTGAGCAGAGTGGATCCTAAAAAGGGCTGCTCAGTCATGGATACAGCTGCCGAGCTGCTCAACTGCCTCGTTCCTTGAGTCAGAACGACTGAATCTGTATCCACCACCCACGTGCCGGTTCATGGCTAGGGGCTTCCAGATTTCACGATCCTGTCCCTGTAACCATTTGCCGATCGCCATGGGACTTTTGGGGTTTGGGTTGGGTTTTTGGAAGACGCCTGGGTGTGAATTTGTTTTATGTCTGTAGATCACTGCATGCTGACCAACATTACTTTACAACATTACTTTAGTTACTTTTAGTAACCCATTCCATTTTTCCCTTCTTCACCCTTGTCCAGCCCAGTTCCATGGCAGCACTCCTGCTTGTCTCAAGCATTAGGTTGCTGCAGAGCTCTCCAACACTAGTAAACCAGAGGTTAAACTACACAAAGAGCACAGGAAGCTGTGTATCACAATACGCACAAGGGCAGTGCTCTCTGATTTTCTAGGACCTGCCTATGGCCCATTCCCAGAAACTCACAACCATTGCTAAACTGGTTGTGTGTGGTTTTTTACGATGTTGAACATTCCATTTTGCACATTGTGCCTGGAGAGCAATTAAAGCCCCATACATAATGTGTACATCAGCTCTTAAGACATCTATGGAACATTGAAACTTTACTTTCTGCCCACCCTCTAGATCAGGGGCCAGCAAACCTTTTCAGCAGGGAGCCGGTCCACCGTCCCGGTTGGAGGATGGATGGCGGCTAACAGATTGAGGTTGAATCCTGACAAGACAGAAGTACTGTTTTTGGGGGACAGGAGGCGGGCAGGTGTGGAAGATTCCCTGGTCCTGAATGGGGTAACTGTGCCCCTGAAGGACCAGGTGCGCAGCCTGGGAGTCATTCTTGACTCACAGCTATCCATGGAGGCACAGGTCAATTCTGTGTCCAGGGCAGCTGTTTATCAGCTCCATCTGGTACACAGGCTGAGACCCTACCTGTCCGCAGACTGTCTCGCCAGAGTGGTGCATGCTCTGGTTATCTCTCGCTTGGACTACTGCAATGTGCTCTATGTGGAGCTACCTTTGAAGGTGACCTGGAAACTACAATTAATCCAGAATGCAGCAGCTAGACTGGTGACTGGGAGCGGCTGCCGAGACTATATAACACCGGCCTTGAAAGACCTACACTGGCTCCCAGTACCATTCCGAGCACAATTCAAAGTGTTGGTGCTGACCTTTAAAGCCCTAAACGGCCTCAGCCCAGTACACCTGAAGGAGCGTCTCCACCTCCATCATTCTGCCCAGACACTGAGGTCCAGCACTGAGGGCCTCCTGGCAGTTCCCTTGCTGCAAGAAGCCAAGTTACAGGGAACCAGGCAGAGGGCCTTCTCGGTAGTGGCGCCCTCTCTGTGGAACACCCTCCCACCAGGTGTCAAAGAGAAAAATAACTACCAAACTTGTAGAAGACATCTAAAGGCAGCCCTGTTTAGGGAAGCTTTTAATGTTTAATAGGTTATTGTATTTTAGTGTTTTGTTGGAAGCTGCCCAGAGTGGCTGGGGGGACCCAGCCAGATGGGTGGGGTATAAATAATAAATATCTTATCTTATCTCAGTCCTTGTGGTGGGCCGGACTGAATCCCTATGCCCCACAAATAACCCAGAGATGCATTTTAAATAAAAGGACACATTCTACTCATGTAAAAACACGCTGATTCCTGGACCGTCGGCGGGCTGGATTTAGAAGGCAATTGGGCCAGATCCGCCCCCTGGGCCTTTGTTTGCCTACTCATGCTCTAGATTGTTTTCCATCCTAGAAAAGGTCCGGAGTTGTACAAACGCATGCGTACACGTGCGCAACTCAGTACAGGAGTTATTGTGGCAGCGTGAATGGGATTCAGCTTGCATGAGCTCTCCAGCCGTAGGGCTGGAAGTTGAATCAGATCAGCTTCAGGTTCTTTCCAGGCCTGCCACCACATCTGCGAGGATGATACTTTAGGAGCCTGGAGTGCGTGGCTGGAAAGCTTGCAAATCTGTTGTGTAATAACTTGGCAATTTGTAAAGGGGGTGGGGGAGTGGAATATAGCTGGAGCCCCCCAGGATTGTAAACTCCAGGTTAACCAAATCTTTCTGTCATTCTCCTTTGTTCAGAGACTGGATCTTGGCTGAGTCAGTAGTGCTGCTGGAACCACAGCCAGTTACTCCATCCAGGAGTAAATTCTTTTCTTCTATTTCAGCAAGTAGCTGCTAGCTCAGAAATTCCACCAAGCATCTTTTCTTCTCCTAATAATGACAGCAGCTCAGTGATCTAATTTAATGTCTTTATCCCTCTTTGTCTGCCCACTGTGCGTGCTTTTGTTAAAATTTATCTCCGCTGTTGGAGATTATCGTGTAAGTTTTCGTCTTCGTCTTCAGCCACTTTTAAGTCTTTTTTAAATCATGATTATTATTTTGCAACGACGCACCAGGAATTATTAAGTGCATATGGGCTATTTGCCAGTGTGGATTTTTAACAATGGGAAGAATGTTGTGAAATCTGCGGGCACAGGGCAGTATACAAATTTAAATAACAATAATAACAATAAACAAATAGGTGGGAAAATGTAAATTACCCAAATATAAATTGTTTTGCTTTACTTATTTACTTGTCTTTATCTTGTATTTTATTCTGTTAACAACACTGAGATCTTATGATGAAGGACACTATACAAATCTAATAAATAAATAGACTGAAATCAAATCAAGATATGTAGGCTGTTCTGGAGAACTGGTTGTGCTTCGCGGCTTATTTACTTCTGAAGGAGCACCGTCCTCTTTGTTATAGAAGCAGTGTTCAAAATTAGCCAGATGCCAGGCGCATTTTGCGACTGGCACAGGTCCAGTTGCGACCTCGTGGAGATCTCTGGATGCCCAGTTGTCAAAGCGGGTTCTCCTTCATGGAGAGCATGGGTTGTGGTGGGGGCAACCAAGACATCCCTCTTTTGCTGGGTGGGTTAGTATAGATGGCCACAAATCTGATTGGGTACCCCTCAGTCGCTGGGGATAATTTGGTGTTGCAATTTTATGAGTGACTGTTGAGGGGCTGTTTATTCCCTGTGCGCAGCGTTGAGCTTCCTCTTTTCGCTGCATGCATCGGATCACCCTCCCTATACTTACAACAACCGCCATCATGACAGGGTGGGAGATCTCAACCTCCTCTCCTTTTCCGTTCCCAGGCGTGCCGTTCCCAAAGAACTTCCTTCAGATCTGCAAGAAGATCTTGTGCCGGCTCTTCCGGGTCTTTGTCCACGTCTACATCCACCACTTTGACCGCATTATCATCATGGGGGCTGAGGCCCACGTCAACACCTGTTACAAGCACTTTTATTATTTCGTGACGGAGCTCACCCTCATAGACCGCAAGGAACTGGAGCCTTTGGTAAGCGTTATAGTGCTTTATTTATTTATTAGCCGCGGAGGGAAATGCAAAGCCAGCAGGGGCAGCTGCTCCTTCCTTGGTCAAGGGTTTTGGTCAGACCAGTCTTCCACTCAACATGGACCAATGGTACCAAATAGTATGGGAAACAGCCCTACTAGAAAAATTAACTAATAAACTGAAACTGACACGGGGACAAACAGAAGAAGACGCCTTCACCCCAGTATGGCTCCCCTTTATCACATACACAGCCCAACAGGACAATGACAATAATCCACCAACAGCATACAAATCAATATGGCTAACCTGATCCAAAACACCCACCCACCCCACTCACACACGAAAACAAAGATCACCACAGCCAATCACAAGCAAACAATCACACCCTAGGCCAACCCCAACCTCTCTCACCACCAAAGGAACGCAAGTGAACAACACAAACAACGCTGACCCCAAACTCTACATACATTAAACATAATAGAAACACCGCCACCCGACCCCACCCACATCCATCTTCCCTCTCTCCACCCCCCCTTTCTTTTTTCTTTTTTTTTTTCTTTTTCTTTTCTTCTTCCCCTAATGCCTCAACAAATGAAATGGATTTGTAAAAATGTTACATGGAAAACAACAACAAGGCATTACACTTACTTCTGTAAAACAAGAAAATCCTTAATAAATAAATATTTAAAAAAACAAAATATAAAAAAACATGGACCTTGATTTCTCACTGGTGGCAGAAGTGAGAATGAGTCTCTCTTCAGTTATGCAGTTCCAGGGCAGAATGAAGAAACCAAAGATCTGTTTTTGTTGGCTTTCCAGATTATGCTATCCTGCAGATCTCCTGGGCCAATAGAGCCCTACCAGTTTTCTGTCAGTTTGGAATCATAGAATTGTAGAGTTGGAAGAGGGACCCTGCGGATCATCTAGTCCAACCCCCTGCAATGCAATAATATGCCCCATACAAGGATTGAACCTGCAACCTTGGCATCATCAGCACCACACTCTAACCAACTGAGCTATCCAGTTTCCTTGGGTGTATTTTGTTGTGAAGGGAAGTGATGGCACTGACCCATGCCTCAGATGTAATTTCAGTTCCCCCGGGACTTGTAAGTCTTTCCAGAATTGGATTGATCATTCTGGGAGTATCAAGATCGATTTTACATTCAACCCAGAAGGGTCTCTCCACCCCTCCAATCCATCTGTGCAAGAAAGCTTGCACATCATATTGCTTAAGTACGGCATGAATAATTTCCCCCCTGTGAGCACACGGCAGGCTGTTGGCTTTTAACCGAATCCAGCTACAATTGCACAATCTACAGGTTGTAGTTGATTGCTAAGTTTAATTAATGTAATGGAGCTGCATTTCGGGGGAGGAAGAAAAATCAATCATAATAAAGAGCAAGGAGCGTTTCGAAAGCAGATTCTGGTTTTTCATTGCCAAAGCAAGACGCTACCAAGCAGCTAACTTTTTATATTTGATTAAGAATATAAAGTAAACAGATGACTACATCACCTGTTTGTTGGACCTTCTAGCTATGTGGAAATCTACACGTGGTTGCAAAGGGCCTGAGAATGTACACCCAAGTTTATGTACCCAACTCGTACTTTGAAACTTTATCTCAAGGTTCAGGTGGCATTTGAGGGGAGGGGGGGGTAGGTATATTCAAGTCTAAACACCCACCAGACCTCATCCTCTGAGGCAAGCCATTTCATGAGAAAGCCACATTGTCGCTCAAGTGCTGGGAAGTCTCAAAATATTAGTATTTGCGTAGTGCAAGGCAGTCTTTTAACAAAGAACTGTTCCAAGTGTGTCCCTCCATACCCATGAAACTGACCCGGCAAGGTTAATCTTTTTTATGCAATGCTAAATACTGCTCAATTATTAACTTGTCGCTCACTCATTTAGTCCTGGTTTTTCCCTTTTGTTTCTAAGAGGCTCTCCCATCCCCTCCTAGAAAAGGATGGGAGAGAGAGAATAAAATAAAGAACAGGATTGTTGTCTCTATGGATTTCCTAGTGCTTGCTGAGCAATTACAAAGTGGGGAAGGGGGGTGGGTGGGAGGTAGGATTCAGAAAGGGAGCTGTTCCCAGTGAACAGAAGTACTGAGCCCAGTGAGTTGCAGAAAACTTCAGGCGTGCTCTGTGTGTCTTTGGCTTCCAGCTGTCAATCTCAGAATCGTAGAGTTGGAAAGGAACCCGCGGGGTAATCTAGTCCAATGCAGGAATCTCAGCTAGAGCATCCAGGACAGATGCATTCACCCCCATCGTTCTGCCTGGACACTGAGGTCCACCTCCAAGGGCCTTCTGGAGGTTCCCTCTCTGCAAGAAGTGAGGTTACAGGGAACCAGGCAGAGGGCCTTCTCGGTAGTGGCACGCCCTCCCATCAGATGTCAAGTAAATAAACAACTATCTGACGTTTAGAAGACATCTGAAGGCAGCCCTGTTCAGGGAAGTTTTTAATGTGTGACATTTTAATGTATTTTTTATTTTTGTTGGAAGCCGCCCAGAGTGGCTGGCGAAACCCAGCCAGATGGGCGGGGTAGAAATAATAAATTATTATCATTATTATGGCCATCCAACTTCTGCTCAGAAAAACTGCCAAGCAAAGAGAGTCCACAGTCTCCAAGCCCTGACTGTAATTCCCTCACCCTTTGTTTGTGAGATTATTATTTTTTTTCAAAAAAGAAAATTAAGTTCATTTCATTATTTTTAGCATTATTGGTGCATTCTGCCTTCCGGCGTTAATTACGGGAATGTGATGATGATTGAGAGGTTTCTTTGAAGACTCTTTGAGTTTTTCTTACAGTCAAGGGGTGTGTATATTCTGTTAAGTAATCTCCACATCAAAGATATGTGTTGCATGGATGGGGGAGGGGAGACCATGTGATTATGGACGGAGCTCGCAGGTGAAGGGAAGAGGTGGAAAATGCTAACAGGGACAAAGTTTTCAATTAGCAATAATCGCGCCTCAGATTAACCTCATTGGCTACGATACTGCCACTGCGCAAAGCTAACAGGGACATGGATCGATGGAGGAAGGGCATCATCGTACAGTGGTACCTCGGGTTACATACGCTTCAGGTTACATATGCTTCAGGTTACAGACTCTGCTAACCCAGAAATAGTGCTTCAGGTTAAGAACTTTGCTTCAGGATGAGAACAGAAATTGTGCCCTGGCGGCGCGGTAGCAGCAGGAGGCCCCATTAGCTAAAGTGATGCTTCAGGTTAAGAACAGTTTCAGGTTAAGTACGGACTTCCGGAATGAATTAAGTACTTAACCCGAGGTACCACTGTACTGAGAGTCTTGCTGACCGGTTCTGCAAGGTTTTGGGGGCAGTGCTGCGGTTATAGCACATGAGCTGCGCACAACGCGAGCCTCCGCTCAGCCAGATACTGATTCTGTGTTTATAAATAGGAGTAATCACCACATTTTGTGCTACCCACCTCCCTCAGTTGACATGTGTGCTTGGAGGAATTCGGGGAAAGAAATATATCAAAAATAAAATATGCAAATGCAAAGTCTGTCGTAGTGTTGTGCAAGGAGAAATCTCCCAGCGTTCCCCCTAAATCTGTTTTGGAGCATATTTAGGGGTTGGTTCGTAGAGATAATTCTACCGTAACTGCACTAATTCAGTTGAATATTGCTCAAAGTATTTCTGCAGGGAATTGCAAAGAGCCACAGAGAGTGGCTGCTCGTGTTACTATTGGGGAGTCACTTTTAGTCTCAGAGCCAAATGTCATTCTGGGCAACAGTCCAGAGGTTGCGTGCCTGAGATGTGCATTTTACCTTCATAGAGTAGGCTACTTTCTACACACACGCACCCTCTATATCAGGTGTGGGGAACCTTGGCTCTCCATATCTTGTTGAACTACAATTCCCGTCAGCCCCAGAAGCATGGCCAGTGGCCCTGGGTTTTGGGAGTCATAGTTCAACAACATCTAGAGAGCCAAAGTTTTTCCACACCCAGTCTATATCGTCCTCCATCCAGGCGAATGAGCAGCATTTCCTTCAGACTTTCGCGGGAGTGTTCTCCATTAAATCTTCGTTGCCATGTTCATAGATCTAAGGAGAGCTCGGTTCAGGTTGCAACAAGTTTATAATTAAAAAGGGAACATTTTGCATTTCTTGATGGCTAAATACCAAGGCAGCTGCTTATTTCCGTGCACGCTGAAAATCTGTGCGCAGGTTTGCTTTGCCTCACATCCACGTTGCTTTCATAATTAATTGGATGTTTAAATATGGGACTGTAATTTTGCAATGCTGGCATTTGGAATTACGTGAGTGTGTCGTGTTTGTTTTTCACTTAGCAAACGGCTTTGTGTTGGTGCCTTTGTTGATTGGCCTTTATGGGCACGGAATGATTTAAACGAGGAGGAAAAATCTGCTTCTGTTTTGAAATTGCAAACATTCACAAGCCCACAGAGTCTTTTCATTTGGGTCTGCGTAGGCTCATGGGTTTGCTTAGACCATTGAGTCATCTTGTTGTGTTGCGTTGCAGCTTTTTAGTCTGCTTCCAGTTCAGATGTTCCAGCTGCAGAGCATCTGTTTCTCATGCAGAAGGCCCCACATTAAACCCCTGGCATCTTCAGGTGGGGCTGGGAGAGAACCCCCCGATTCTCTGGGCATGCCTTCTAGGAAGACGAGACTGCTGTAGACCAGGGGTCAGCAAACTTTTTCAACAGGGGGCCGATCCACTGTCCCTCAGACCTTGTGGGGGGCCAAACTATATTTTGGAGGGGGGGAATGAATCCCTGCGACGGGGTGAGCTCCCCTTGCTCGGTCCCTCCTCCTGCAAGTAGGTTTGCCAGAAGCGGCTTAGTCATGCTTGACCCGGAAGCTGTACCCTGGCTCCCTCGGCCAGTAAAGCGAGATGAGCGCCGCAACCCCAGAGTCGGTCACGACTGGACCTAATGGTCGGGGGTCCCTTTACCTTTACAGCAAACTTTTTCAGCAGGGGGGCGGTCCACTGTCCCTCAGACCTTGTAGAGGGCCAGACTATATTTTGGAAAGAAAAAACCCAGAGTTGCATTTTGAATAAAAGGACACATTCTACTCATGTAAAAACTCACTGATTCCTGGTCCGTCCGCAGGCCAGATTTAGAAGGCGATTGGGCCGGATCTGGCCCCTGGGCCTTGGTTTGCCTACTCATGCTGTAGACCATGTGTGTCCCACATATGTGAGTTGCAACTAAAATGTGAGGAGGGTACCAGCTTGCGGAAGCCTAAGCTATGGCAAAATGCTGAGATATGAAGCCAGATGCTCTGGAGGACGGGATCGAGACTGACCCTTCGCACCTGAAGTGGTAGATGATATTCCCCCATTTTATAGGCATAAAAACTACAGAGAAGACACTCATGTATCAGAATGACTTAGTGGTGAATGACAGCTTTGCTGTCTAGGTCATTTTTTAATCATCTTTTTTTAAAAAAAATAGACTCACACCATTACACTTGGTTCCTAGGCAATGGTTGCGCAGGCAGAAAATTCATCTCATTCTGCATAAATCAGCTCTCAGAAGCTGTAAAAGAAAGGGGTACTTTGGTATGGCCCTTTAGTGCACTTGCAGCAAAGGGAGAGATGATAATTAATTAATTTCTGTACCTCCCTTTATCCCAAGATCACAGAGCGGCTTACAAGATAAAAACACAAAATGTCTTACTATACAGTGGTACCTCGGGTTACATACGCTTCAGGTTACAGACTCCACTAACCCAGAAATAGTGCTTCAGGTGAAGAATTTGCTTCAGGATGAGAACAGAAATCATGCTCCGGCGGTGCGGCAGCAGCAGGAGGCCCCATTAGCTAAAGTGGTGCTTCAGGTTAAGAACAGTTTCAGGTTAAGTACGGACCTCCGGAACGAATTAAGTACTTAACCCGAGGTACCACTGTAGTAACGAAAAATAATAATACTCCCCCCCGCCCCGAGTTTAAAAGACCATAGTTTAATTACTCAAACCTTTACAAACTCAAGGCTTTAAGATGCCTACATCTTAAAAATACACCTGAGGCAGCATTTGTTTAACTCAGATACAGAACCAGATAGGAATCTTATTTTGTGTGTGTTTATTTTCCCATTCAGAGCTTGGGATAGCCAGTTAGGAGTACTTTGATCATAAACATTTGAGCTTGGGGCTGTCTGAGGACAGGATCTGGAGTGAGTGAGGCAAAAGCTATTTTGCAGGGCAGTGTTTTCCAGATATTCTGCTGTTTGTATTCCCAGGGTATTTCAAAACAGAGAAGCTCATAGAGGGTCATCTTTTAATGATTGGGAGAGAAGTGGTCCAAAAGCTGTTTTGTGGAGCAGATGTGAGGATTCCAACATCCTCATTCAGGGTGCATCTGCACCTTTGAATCGAAACGGAATTTGGAAAAGTGGGCAAGTAACCACCTGTAATTCATCTCTCTTTGGAAGGCTGTACCGTTAAAAATAGTCCCGCATCAAGTTTCATCTCCCAGCCACAGCAATAGGCTTGGCGCCGCTCAGTGGCTAGAAGTCAAAATAACACAAACAGGAGCTGATGCTTGAATCTGTTTTGTCCATTTGAGAAACATCAGAAAGCAGGGGTCAGCAAGGTTTTTCTTGCCTGGGCCGGATCAGTTCCGCAGAGATGCCTCCATGGGTCGGATTGCGATTTTCAACCTGCGCAGAGGTTTCCCTCACTGGCTTCCGCTGGAATCCGGAAGTCAGTTCTGTCCCTGGGCAAGGACAGATAGGCGAAACCGATGCCTAAGCAACCACTCACTTGTGTGTATTTAAATAAAGTTGTGGCCAAAATCGTGCCAAAAACCCAAACCAAAATTGATGTGTGATGTGTGAATTATTGGGGGGTGGCTTGGGGACCTCGACACGCAACACTTCTCCAGGATACCTGACGGGAATCTTTCCCAAGTCTTCCTGGAGATGCTGGGAATTGAACATGGTGTATATACAGCAGATCCCCTGCTGCTTGGCTCCCCAGCACTGTAGAGATGCACAGAATAACCGCTGCTGGTGTCAAAAACCTGCCCAGATTTGTGATATGTTAAAGGAGTGACTTGTGACTTTAACTGCTTCCCTTGTTTTACAGAAAGAGATGACAGCCCGGATGTGTCATTGAAGAACCACTGTTGAATGAACGAAAAACACAATTTCCTGCTAACTAAAGAAGACCTAGAGGACACGCCAGCCCTCAGAGGGAAAACTTGCCTCCTTTAATCCTTAAAAAGCAGGAACCGTCAGGGACAGGAGTTTATTGCTTTCACAGACACCTTCCCACAGTTGTGTATGCTCTTAACCCTAAAAATGCTGCTCAGTACCTCCTTGGAATGATGTGGATGACTTGGAAAGAAAGGACAAAATGATTCTTTTTTCCGTATTCCCTGAATGAGTGAGGAGGAACTCGTCAGACTACAATTCGATTCCGTCCACCTTCCTGCTCTTAAAGCTTTACTGCAAGTTTGGTCTCTCGGTGTACTTTCAAAACCAACGATTGTTAAACTATGGTTATAAATACATTGTTTTCGGGTACAGTACATGTTAAAGACCTCAGCAGAGTATCTGGCTGCCTTTTCCAAATCAGCTTAGAAAGTAACTCTCAGCCTGTTTTTTGCCTAAAAGGGGAAAAAGAGATGATGTGCATTTATAAATATATATATATATACACCAGAAACTGAGATTGATACTTTAGGCATCAATCTTTGTCTTCCAGAGCTCAGGTAGGGAAGTGATCAATTACCTAGTGGAACAGACAAACTGGTTTTTTCCACTTGAAACTGTCATGCCTTAGAAAGGTGGCTACTTTCAAAACACCATGAGTTTTGTGTGTGCTTCTTGCCTGTGTTACAGCTCTCTAGGATTGATACCTACAGACCTTAACTCAGTCCTGAAACCACTTGCAATGATCACCACAGTCCTGAGGTCCCAGATAAAAACTGTGGGGGCTTTCTCTCTACTTTCCCCTGGCAGCAGGCTCACTCAAACCGGGAAAAGAAATGCCAAATCTCACACACACACACACACACACACACACACACTATAAAAAGTTGTTTTCCAACTCGTGATAGTGAGTAGCAATGGCAGCTTCTGGAAGGAGGCCATAGAGAATGCTCTGATGCATGAGATTCATGGATTAAATACAGTGGTACCTTGGAAGTTGAACAGAATCCGTTCTGGAAGTCCGTTCGACTTCCAAAACGTTTGGAATCCAAGGCGTGGCTTCTGATTGGCTGCAGGAAGCTCCTGCAGCCAATCGGAAGCCGCGCCGGACATTCGGGTTCCAAAGAACATTCGCAAACCGGAACACTCACTTCCGGAACGTTGGACTTGCAAGACCTTCAGGATCCAAGGTACTACTGTAATACATTTCAGAATTTGGAAGGCACAGTTTGTATGTGCATGCAGAGCCCACTAAGGAAACAAAAAGCGCAGGTATGGGGAACCTGTGGCCCTCTAGAAGGTATTGGACTACAATTGCCAACATCCTTATTATTGGCCATGCTGGCTGGAGCTGATGGGATTTGTAGTCCAACATATGGAGTGCCACAAATTCCTGTTCCTGACTTAGGGAGAATTATTATTGTTGTTATTTTAAAAAAGGAAGGCAGTGACAACTTCTGAGTGACAGAAAGAGAGAGATAATATGAGTCATAAGGAATTCCAATTTGTTAGCCCTATAAGCGTCACTCAGCTGCACCATGTTTATTGAAATCAGTGACTTGTAGGGCATTTTCAGAGAGCTGGCTTGCGCATGCCCACCTCTGAACTGCAATTATAGTGATTCAGTGAGAGCTACACTATGAGACCATAGTACATGTCGTGATCACCTATGCAGCTTTCTAGATCTTCTTTTACCTTACTCAAGATGACCTGGCAAATGCTTCGAAATGCCACTGTGCCTCAATTATTTTTCTACTAAAACGTTTGTTTTCTTTCTTGACCACTTCACTTACCAGGAAATTGGTGGTTGGTCTGATTGTGATACTGGTTTCAATGTTGAGTGGGGGAAAGGAGACCTTTGTTTGAGGAAATGATAAAAGGAGCATGGCTTTAAGGCAGCATCCCAGTGCTTGTTAAAAAGCGATGCACTTTGTAAGTGCAAGAGATTTGTAGTTAATAAGTTGCATGTGTGGCTGACTGGAGTGGTTACGTACATGTCTTGTTCTTCCGATTGCTGTCCTTCATTCCTAATTTTATCCCTTCTCGTAATATGAAAAACAAACTCCTTGTTGGATGTTGCAAGAATAATGATTGAATGTTGCAAGAATAATGATTAAGATGATGATGTTAGACTCATTCCATTTTGTCTGGTGTCTGATAAAATACCCACCCTCCAAAGCTTAGTAAACAGATGAATTGTCACCGAGTCTTAGCCAGTGAAATTGATATTGGTGACATCCGCAAACAGCCAAGAGATATCCACGGCTAAGCCTATTAACCAGTGTTTACTGACACAGTTTTAGAGATGCAATTTAGAAAACGAAAGGAGTACTGTAGAATTCGCCATGTGCCTTCTGTGGAATTTAGTCCAGTCTTTGATCATATAAATAGCTTTGGAATTTATTTGTCCTTTGACTAACTGGTAATTCTTTGACTTGTTGAAAATCAATAATTTGGAAACTAATCCCACAGGAGGCGAAGATTTAAAAATATTGATGGGACAAGGCAGTATGTATTAACCTTGCATCGAAAGATGTTGGGAATCTGCAAGAAGTTATTTTTGATATGCACATGTTTTTGTTCCCATATGGTCTGAATACCAACTTTTACAGTTAACACAAAAATGTGAAGTTTTGAATCACAATATCAATGTAATTTTTTTCTATTTAAAGATGAAGGTTACTAATATGCAGAAGTGCTACGGGAATGGATTTGTGATCTCATGAGGGCAAATCTCATCACTGTTAGGTAGAGGTGGTTTCTACCGCAAAACTGGTAAGAACCAGTTTCCCCTAACCTCAATCCTGACAAGAACATTGTACATTTAAACACAACACAGCGAATGAGCTACCCCACTTCTACCGCTCAGGATTTAAGTGGTAAAGATTACTGTTTCCATTTAAAAAACAACAACACTTTACTGGTTTAACTTTCTGCTATTTCAAGAATTTTCACATCTAAGCCAGGATCAGAGCAACCTGAGAACTTCGACAATGTTTTGGATACTCAACTTCCTGAACCTAGCGCCCATGGTACCATGCCAGCAGATGGCACATTTATGTTTTGAGGACGAAATTCTTTGTGCCTGTCTCTTTCAATAACCTGGCATTTAGAATTTATTTTAACATGTAACCCCAGGGGAATTAAATAACAGGGACCTGATTGGGTTGATTGGAACCACTCTGGGTAAGATTTTGGAAGAGCGTTGAGGCAACAGGGACAGCTTTAATACAATTTGGTGAATCGCTATTGTCTCATTGCACAGAGTTGCTTTGTAAGGGATGAAGCGGCCAAATTCTAAGCCACTACTCTGGGTGGGTGGGGTCGACTGTTGCTCTCCATTGTTCATAGTGGTAGAAGATGCACTGGAAGCTCAGCTTTTTAAAAGTAGTCTATATAAACAAGGGTTCAAAGCCCGCAAACTGGCCAGAGATCTCTGTTGAATTTCACAACGGTTAATGTCCCAGGATACAAGATAAAACTGATGGGAGTTTATCAGAGAGGCCCTGGGGTCCCTGTTCACAGATTGCCATATTTTTCGCTCTATAAGACGCACCAGACCACAAGACGCACCTAGTTTTTGGAGGAGGAAAACAAGAAAAAAAATATTCTGAATCTCGGAAGCCAGAACAGCAAGAGGGATCGCTGCGCAGTGAAAGCAGCGATCCCTCTTGCTGTTCTGGCTTCTGGGGATTCAGCAGCCTGCGCAGCCTGCATTCGCTCCATAAGACATACACACATTTCCCCTTACTTTTTAGGAGGGAAAAAGTGAGTCTAATAGAGCAAAAAATACGGTAATCTGCAGAAGGTAACAATGCTACTAAGTCTGGATCTTAAACAGCTCACCCTGATGATGATAAAATATTTTTGGGAGCATTCTATTTTATGGACAGTGAAAGGTGAGTACATATGCTTTGCAGCTGCCTTTCCCTAAACTGGTCCCCTCCAGATGTTTTGGTCTACATCTCCTAGCAACATGGCCAGTGATCAGGAATCATGGGAGTTGTAGGGCAAAACATCTGGTGGCCACTATGAACTGATTTTCTCCTTCTGAAGTTTTGAATAAAACATGGCTGGCCTGAGATTTCAACAGTTTATTAAACACAGGCATAGTAACTCCATCTGTCGTGCATTCTCAACTCTGTTTTGAGAACCCAGCAAAAAACAGATATTAGAAACTGATAAAATAATGCTGCTTCTTTTTGACTGTTCAGATGTCCCTGCTTTTGAAGTGGGTATAGTTTTATGTCGGAACAGTTTCCCAAGAGCAGTTTCCCAAGTTAATGTGTCTTACCTGGTCTGTGATGGTATATGGAAGTTTCCCCTCCACTAATTTAGACAAAGACTATGGTTTGTTTTGTAGTGTTTTTAGGGTTAACGTTTTTCAGCAAGTAATTGGTTAGATTACATCGTTCTTTTTCTGCCCCATCAATCGATCAAATTCTACCACTGTGGGCTTTAGCAGTGTCAAAGTCAATGCATTTGCAGAATATTTTAGTTATGTGTGTGATTAAATTAAGAGTTCAACTGTATGATGAGACCAATGCTGTCAATGAAATAAAATGAGTTTTACAAAACGATATAAAGCTGCATCAATCATAATTCATGCTTGTAAGCAACTGAAATACCACACAAAAAGCAGCACAACCCCACAGGTGTTCTGCATCTGCATCATAGAGCGAGATGAGCGCACAACCCCAGAGTCATCCGTGACTGGACCTAATGGTCAGGGGTACCTTTACCTTTTTACTTTAATTAAAAATGTTGGAAAAGGTTTGGAGTCAGACATTTTTCTTGGAATCTGCTTGCCCTGATTTATGTCTTGAACAGCCCAGCAGTAAAAAGAGCAGTTTAGATCCAAGATGTCGTATTTAAAGTAGGCTAATTAAAACCAATGTGGCTTAAGTTATGAGTAACTTAAGTCTCATTCTTCCAGTGGGCTTACTCTGCATATGACTTAAATCTGGATCTAACCCAGCTAGCTAGATTCATTCATGCTGTGAGCAAACTGATGAGCCTCCTCATCTGTTGCAGTATTTTTCAAACTGGTCCAAGAAACTCATAAGTTTATAAGAAGAAAGTACCAGCAATGGAGCGCAAGGAGTTTGAAAGCAGTTAATCTGCCTTTACTCACGTTCCCTAGTAGGACTGTGCAGCAAGGGAGTTATGGATATATAACTCCATGTGCGATGAGTAACAACTGACCTAGTGTCAACCAGTCTCTCTGGCCCCCGTGTGAACAGAGCATATCCTAGAATGCACATTCAGAACCTAAAATCAGGGTCAACCCACAAGTTACCTCCATTGGAAGATACTGCTGCATGTTCTCTCCCTGTCCTAGAAGGACATCTGACCTGAACAGGCATATTGTTGCATGGATTGGTTGGAGAGCCAATGTGGTTAGTGTTGGACGAGGTTCAAATCCCCAAGAAACTCAGCCAGGAAGCTTCACTGAGCCAGTCACTGTCTGAGCCCAGCTTGCCTCGCAGAGTTGTTGCGGGGATGAAAGGGGGAGGAGGGAACCATACCCAGCACCTGAAGGCTTGGGATATGAAAATAATAATAATTAATAATAATAATAATAATAATAATAATAATAATAATAATAATTTATTATTTATACCCCACCTATCCGGCTGGGCTTCCCCAGCCACTCTGGGCGGCTTCCAAAAATATATTAAAATACTGTAATACATTAAACATTAAAAGCTTCCCTAAACAGGGCTGCCTTCAGATGTCTTCTAAAAGTCTGCTAGTTGTTGTTCTCCTTGACATCTGATGGGAGGGTGTTCCACAGGGCAGGTGCCACAACTGAGAAGGCCCTCTGCCTGGTTCCCAGTAACTTGGCTTCTCGCAGTGAGGGAACTGCCAGAAGGCCCTCGGTGCTGGACCTCATTGTCCGGGTAGAACGATGGGGGTGGAGACGTTCCTTCAGATATACTGGACCGGGGCCGTTTAGGGCTTTAAAGGTCAGCACCAACACTTAAAAAAATAAAAATGGGAGCCTCTAGGAGCATCTTACCAGCATCAGCATAGTAAGCTAATCATGGCTTGCACTTCTGTTATGGAAGTCTGGGCTTCCTTAACTTAAATGGTGCCAATATCATAGTTAAACTACCACTGAAGTTCCTCAGATGTTTTGCCCAAGGAGAAACCTCCAGTGTCGAATATGGGAGCAACAAAACAGTTTTGCTGATTTTCTCCACCCTCTGCTACCCACGTTTTTATGTGCATCTTATTCCCACCAAATAAATAAAGGTATTGTGCATTCTAAGATGCTTAATGGAATCAGATGGATTGTGGACCACTTAACATAATTGGAAATTAGGATAAGATGCCTCCAGAACCTTAATCCTTCTAGCCAAGTATTAATATATATTGCGCACACCATGAGCACACCATAGTAGACAGACCTCACTTCTCTCAGCAACTTTAAAAAAAAACAACAAACTATACAGAACCCAGAATCATCGATCATTTTAGCTTGGAAAAGACTTAACTTGCTGACCTGGCTATGCAAGAGAGAGGAAGTGACCCACCTGTTTGCCTGCAGATAATCTCTGTCATTGCTGCCATCTCTTTTGGGATCTACTGCATTTTAAATGGGGTTTCCTTTGGTGCCTTCAACTGGTGGTACATTGTGGGCATTTGCTGCATTGTGGCTGGCGCCTTTGCCACCTTCCGCATCTATGAGGTCTGCATCTCGGTGTCGCGCTCAGAGGCATCCCCAGAGCTCAGCCTGCATCCCTAAACAAGAAGGTTCCAGGAGATGGAAGCGATCCAGAAAGGTTGCACCGCCACATAAGAAGCCTTTTCTGTAGGATGTTAGTAACTGCATGATGCCTCTGCCCAAGGAAGAAGAAGAAGAGGAGTTTGGATTTGATATCCCGCTTTATCACTACCCAAAGGAGTCTCAAAGCAGCTAACATTCTCCTTTCCCCTCCTCCCCTACAACAAACACTCTGTGAGGTGAGTGGGGCCGAGAGACTTCAAAGAAGTATGACTAGCCCAAGGTCACCCAGCAGCTGCATGTGGAGGAGCGGGGAATCGAACCCAGTTCACCAGATTACAAGTCAACCGCTCTGAACCACTACACCACACCAGCTCTCAAAGGAGCAAGATATTAGTGGCTGAACTGTAGTCTGTATGGCAAAGGGGAAATACTTTATTTGCTGCATTCCAGGATATAGCTAAAGGCACAGAACATGTAACAGGTAATATTTTTAGCTCCAGACCAAAGAAAGCAAGAGGGACAAATAGTTCCAGCTTCCTTATGCATCATTCCAGTGCAGCTCAGCCAACTCCTTCCGTTACATTGCCTGTCTCTCCTCCTCCCTATATTATTCTCACAACTACCCTAGCTCAAAGTCACCCAGTTACATAGCTGTCAACTTTCAGATTTGAAAATAAGGATCAGCAGCCTCACCTGTCCCGGGGACAGTCTACGGGATATCTAACAATCCGGGATAGTAGAAGGAAGCAGCGGGAAACGGTGCTGGAATAAGGGAATTTCCCGCAAAAAAAGGGGGAAGGTTGACAGCTATGCCCAGTTATTTGATGGCGATTTGAACCCTGGACTTCCCAGTCCTTGTCTGACACTAACCATGACACTGCACAGGTTGGCTTACAATAATATTCTGTTTCCATCCTTGGGCTGAGCTGAGGCAGAGCTGAGCTAACTAATGTGGTACAGGGGGGTGGCTGCTTGGCTTCTCCTTCTCCCCCCCAAAGCCCCTTGTTCTTTTCTTCTCAGCCAAGCTGGCATCTTTCAGCAGCCGCTGCCGGGCGAGGACTGGATCTGAAGCAACCCTCAGCAATAGGTCTGCCTTGTGCAGACAAATGGTGGGCTGGGCATTTATAGCAGGGCGTACAAATTACTTTTGTTTTTGCTTTAGGTTTAAGCGTGTCATTTTCCTGCCTTCACTTTCAACCTCCCCCAATCCCTGTAACATTTTATTTTATAGATAGGGAGATAGCTCTCTTGTATTTGCCCCTGCACTGTACCCCATGATGGTAGTTTGGGTGGTGGTGGTGTTTAAAGTGGGGTTTGCTAAACAAATGTCAGTCAATGCCTTCTTAGCCAAATCCTTCAGTGTGCCAAATGTTTCTCTTTTTCCTTTCTTCCTCGCCTCCTTTGCATTTAAAAAACTATCTCAGTACCTCACAGTCATTCATTCTCCCCTTTTCTCCCATTAAGTTATCTGAGCATTTCCATTCTTTTCTAATCCTGTTGTGCCTAATTTCCACACAATTCTCTCTTTTTTCTGACCTTTCCAAAAAAAGTTGATTTAAATATACTTTTTTGACCCAGACCTTGCTTTTCCTTCTTGGCCTCTTTTTCCTGTTTCCCACTCACTATTTCTACCCCACACCCTAAATCATTTTGTTTCCCTTCCCCCTTCATTTTTCACTTTTCTCTTTTCCTTGCCCCTTTGCCTCTTTGTATACACCTGTTTCCTCATCCTGTTCCTCCCCTCCCTACCCCACGTCTCTGAAAGGCTTTATTTTGACTAGGATTTCCCAAAGCACAGCTCTAGAACACATTTAAATGCTTGGGATCAGCTCCGGAAATGGGTAACAGTATTAAAAAGAAGAGTAGCTGTGAGCATATGCAGAATCCTTTGCCTTATCACAAGCAGCAGACAAACACTGGAAGGAAGAAAATATTGCTGTTGTTATTGCTGTTATTTGCATTTATTCATCACTTAGTACAAAAATGTCTCAGAGCAATACAATTATTAAAGCATAAATGGTAACAAAAAATAAAGCGTACCGAAAAGCTAAAATAACAATTGACGGAAAGTGCTCATCCTTCAGTAACATACGGACCAATTCTACCCTACCCTAGTAAAAGATGAATAGCAATACATACTTGGGTTATCACCCAATTCAGAGCCAAATGCCTGGATGAACAGAAGCAATTATTTCCAAGGAAGCTTGAGCCATTATACTTTTGACAACACTGCCTATGGTCAGAGTTGAACCTCAGGCCACCCCAGGCCTATCTGTCTGGCCCCCAGAAGACTTCTTGGCCTCAACCACACACCCTCACCTCAAACCACACCCTTCATAAGCCTTACTTTATTCTGTCCTTCAGGGATTTTTTTGTACACTTAAGCTGTGCTCGCGCTGCACATTTACAGCACATTTGATGCACATCCCCCTTCTGGTAGTTTGGAAACTGATCCAAGTTAGATGTGTTTGCGTTAACTCTGCAAAATGCCCAGTCTTCCATTCTTCTCCAGCTGGTTCATTGTGAGGTTATGGTGATGTCATAATGAGATACTACAGCATGCAACATGAATGATTCCAGCAGGGAAAGAGTGAGACTCGCCCAGAAGAATGATTTGAGACGTTGGACAGTTTCCCTTATGAATCTGCTACTGTTTATCTTTTTATCATCATTAATATTTGCAGGAGCTACTAAAGGTATGATCTCTTTGAAAGCTATATGCCTCATCTAAGAACATGATGTTTATTGTACACTACTATTGTGCTGCAAAACCACAAACAACTGCTGGCCGGGGCGGGGGGGGAATGAAAGTGACTAGCTCAGACAATAATCACTGTATGGTCACTCAGAACCTCTCTTCAGCCGGACTCTTCTGTTCTCTGTTGAGTATGTTTGGTGTACTTTGTTGAATATTTTAAGCTCCTTCCCCTTTAATTTCTGACACCACTCTACTGGCAACAAAATTCAGCGATTTGGGGTGTGTTGGTGGCTGGATACCTTGTCTTCCTGTCCACGGCTATTATTTGCCTTTTGTCTCCATCTGTAGTCATGTTAAGAATATGAGAAGAACCCTGATGGATCTGACCATAGCTCCATATAGGCCAGGTATGCCTTCAACCTTTACAGACCCAGGACCCACGTTTAACCCAAACTTGCATTTGGGGACCCACTTCTTAAATCTATTAAGCATATATTTGCATGGTGGTAGTGCTCCTATTGCAACTCACCTTGGATCAGACTGCAGGATGTAGGACCAGCAAATCCAGGACCAGGATGTAGGCCAACAAGTCAACTTCTCACAGTGACCACCCAGATTCCTCTATAAAGCCCACATGTGAACCCATGGAGGCAGTTGCCCTTCCCTGCTGTCATTCCTCAGCCACTGAGACTCATTGGTATATCTAAATCTGGAGGTTCCATGTAGCCATAATTGACTGAATCTAGCACAGAAGTTAGTCATCCTTCAGTCCACTGGTTTCTGTGGCCTCAAGCAGACCTCTGATGGATATTTATATCGTGACCTAAGAGTAATCCATTTGAAACATATAAACCTGTTATATAATTATCTTAGAGCCAGGGGAAATCTTTGGCTCCCCAGACGTTGCTGTACTATAATTCCCACTGCCCCCATGTGAGTTGGAGCTGATGGGAGTTGTCGCCTGGCAAATCCTGGAGGACCAAAGGTTCCCAACCCCACTCTTAAGAGTATTGGTCTTCAATTGCTGGGTTGGGACCCACTGCCAGAGCATGGCCTGATCTAAGGCGTGGGTTGCAACGCTAGCACTAACAAACCTACAAGTATATGGTATAACATTAAGAAATGGGTCCTCGAATGCATGTTTGGGTTAAAGGTAGATCCAAGGTCTGGAAAAACTGAAGACTACTGTCTCAGAGTATCGTTTAAAGGTCTGATGTTGGGTTTGGATGAAGAATTCCTAGCAGGCTTCTGCTCTTTCAACCATAATTGAATAAAGTGATTTTTTTAAAATGTACCTCATTTATCTAGAGAAACATAAAGTTATTATTCGGATAAATCATGAGAAGAAAGCGAACGAGAAGGAGGAGGAAGGAAGTACGAAGCACATCATCATACACCCTGCTGTACATAAGATTTCTATAATGGAAGGTAAACTTTTTATTATTCTTTATTAAAAATAAAAAGAATTATAAGGCAAAAGACCAGCAACTTTTACAGCCTCAGAGGCCCAGAGTTATTAAAACATCTGATCAACACTTATGTAACAAAAAATACCCCACTGTCACCTTATGAAAATGTTTATACAGCAAACCAGTTTGATATGCAGATATTACGGGACAAATGGAATAACGTATTAGGGATGTCAATCTCAACCAAGCAAAGGGAAACTGTGCTAAGTTCTATAACAAGGGTGTTTCTGGACCTTAGACTAAGACTCGTACAAAAAAATTATATTTTGAATTTACTGGAGTTAGGAAAGGGCTGTCTAAGACATCTAGCTGCTGGAGATGATAATGCTTCTTTAAAACTTATGTTCATACAATGTTCCACATTGGTATATTTTTGGGAGAGGGTAGCAGAAATGATTAATGCAACTGTACGGAAAAACATTAAATTTGCAGAGGAAAATATCCTTTTGAATTATATTCCCAGTACTTGGAATCTAACTAAGGGGCAGTATGGAAAAAAGACTAGTATTGATGAACTGGAAGGAAAAAAATGTGGCTCTCTTCAACAAATGGATAGAAGATATGTATAAATTCACAATGCATGAACAAGTTGCAAGGGATAACGTCAATGTATAACAGTGTCCCCAGCTCCTCTAGACAGTTCAGAAGGATGTCATAGTCAATGGTATCAAAGGCCACTGAGAGATCCAGCAGAACTAGGAAACAGCTAGTTCTGGAAAATGGCGGACCTCCATTTTCATATGGAGTAGGCAGTGGTAACAGATGCTCCATTTGGTCTTCAGTGTAGCTCCCAATCAAAAGAACCCCTCTTTCTTACTTCAAGTGTTTGCTTCTGCATGCTGCGTAGCCATGAGCAGCAAAACTCTACACTTGTGTACCAATGAATAATAATGGCACGGTTTTAATTACAACAAGGTTCCAGCTGTTCATTCTCCTTGATCTTTGTCTTTCATGGCTGATGTTGGAATTTGCACAGCCAAACTATACAATAAGGAGAGTACTGCCAAAGTCGTCGTTCTTCTTCACACTGGGAAGAGGGCTATCTCTGCACTTAAAAAACAAAGAACTACAGTAAGCCTGCAAATTACGTGGGGGTTATGTTCTGGGGATCATGCCTAAAGCCAAAATTGCATATAGTCAAAATGCACTGGGTTCAGTGGCAGGTGGGATTGCCAAAGGCATTTTTCCTGGAATCCCAGGAAAGTTGTGGGCTTACTGTATGTACATAACAAAACAATGGACAAAGAAAGTGGTGGGTGCATTAAAAAATATTGCATACTTCTGCAACTTTGTTACAGAAGTATGGGATAATGAAGAAGTTGACAAACATCCATCCAGAGGTGTCTTTTTCTATTGAGTAGCAGGTAAGGACATAGTTCAGCAGTGCTTAAAACTGAAATTTGTGTGTGAACCCACATTATGTATGTGCATTTTGTATTGCCCATATCTAGGACTGGAAAAAACCATGTAATTTTTCATGGAGCCATCACTGGGTTTTCAGGAATTGGTACTACTGCTGAAAAATGTTGGCAATGTATTTGTTGGGTCTGGGCCACTTTATTCTTCCCTGCTAATATGCGAGAGAAACAAAACAACATCTGTGGCTTAGCTTCATGTCTGAGCTGGGAACTGTGGCCTGTTTTGCCTCAAACAAACTACAATCTGTAGCTGATATTTATTCTTAGACTACTGATCATTCATCAGTAAAAGAAATCATAATCCCCAGTTAAGACATAATACTAAGCCAGTTCATTAACTAGAAACAAAAGGATTGCTTATTTTTAAGTGACTGCTTAATTTTAATTGAATTGCACAGTTCTTAACTTTACTGTAGGGCCACAGAATCATGAAGATGTTGGATTACAAGATAATGAAGATGTTGACAAAAGTCTATCCATTCATCACCTTTTCCATCCAATACCACGTAAGAACAGTTAGCGGTGATGAAACCTGGAAATCCCATGTGGTCCAACCTTACATATCATATTTGCATGTCATGATAAACCATAGTTACTGGTTTGCACAAAAAGTGCATTTTCATGGCCCATATTTACATTTTCAGGGAGCCATCACTAGATTTTCAGGAACCAATTTAAATTCTGAAGAGTCGATAGTGACCTCATTTGCACGTCACAGTAAACCATGGATAATGAAAACTGTGGTTTACTGTGAACACATAGTTCTGGGCTGCTTTGCTTCTCTTTTTTTATACCAAGTGGACACAGAACCCATAGACTGCACACTGTCTTGTCACGCAGCGGGAGGGGGGTGGAGCAAAGCCAAAATTTGACAACATGCAGCCTTCCCAAAGCTGGGTAAGTGAGGCACTGGGTTTGGGGAGGGAGGTGTGAGGCTCTGGCAGGGTCCTATAGCCTTTCTATCTCCTTCCCAAAGCTGGGAAAATGCTAACTGGCTTTTAGAAAGGAGGCAGGAGGACTCTAGGACCCTGTCAGGGCTCTCACAGCTCCTTCCCAAGGCCCAGTGCCTCACTTACCTGACTCTAGGGCTGCTGTGGGCTGCACATCCCAAATTTGCCTATATGGGGTGGGTGGGCTTAACCCCTTCCTGTCTGGAATCTCCACCTGCAGTGAGAGTGTGGCATATTAACCCTTTCCTGGAAGGTTTAACTCTTCCCATAGTGGTCTTTTTTTTCTCTTAGAGGGAAAAGCATGGAGGAGGGGCCCATTCAGTTACTGCCCTTTCTTCCCACATATCCTCTACAACTGCAATCTACAGATAGAGACCACTTACCTTTATGAATCAACTGGGGATTTGTTTTGTTTTGTTTCAGACAAACCACAATCTCAGACAAACAAGTTTGGATTACTGATTGTGATTTGTTTGAGCAAAACAAACCACGGTCCCAAGTTTGGACATAGTACAAAGCCAGTTCATTAACTACCCATGACCTATGTTCATAAGAAATTAGTGAACAAGGAATCTGATTTATTTTTTTAACTGAATCACATATTTCTTAACTTTTATTATAGTACCACCAAAGAATGAAGATGTTTATAAAAATCAACCAGAAGATGTCCTTTTTCATCCAGTACCAGGTAAGGGCACAGTTAGCTGTGGAGAAGCTTCCATGTGATCCAACCGTACAAATAATTCTTCAGAGGCCATATCTACTTAGGTCTCACTATTGTTCAGTTACCAAAACTACCAGAACACCTAGGCCTAATCTCTGATGCTTGCTATGTATTATTTATTTGGGGTACGGGCAACCCCCCATTTATGTGCATTCGATATGTGTGCGACCACACATCACATCCAGTGTTTGAAACTCCCATTGTTCTAGGCGCATTTTGCAGCAGGGAATTTCATAAGTGCAAGCAGTTTCTGAGCTTTGGGCACAGTCCTGTGCCCTAAGATTTCAGATTAAAACTGCAGAGTGGAAGGAAAGGAGGACCTTTTTCTGCCTCCCCACTTCCAGTTATTCTCTGAAGATAGGAGAAGAGACCCTCTTAAGAACATTAGGGGGTGGGCAGGGGAAGGACTAGACCATGTGAAAAATGAACATAATATTTTAGCTGCAATTCATTCCTATTCAGCTTTGTATTCTTGCTATAAAAAAGCACGCCTAGACATTCCATTGTTGCGCCCATAACCTTAGTTTATGGTGTCAATTAGCTCCTAGCTTTCATATCTCAGTTTCTAACACTTATCACATCAAAGCCCGGAAGTGGTCAAAAAAGTCACAAAAGGGGGCAGAATGGGGTGGAGGTGGAATGGGGTGTTTGCAGGCTTTTTCAATGGTGTTTCAAATATAGGTGATTTTACTTAAGCATGTGGTGCCTTGGAACTTAACCCCCACCTAAATGAAGGGTTGCCTGTATATACTTTGCCCCCATGCTCCCTTTGCGAAGATTCCTGTGGATTTTCAGGAATCAGTAAAAAGAGTTGACACTGACCGCATTTGCATGTCATTATAAACCATAGTTAAAGGTTAGCTGTGAATTACTGACCAATTTGTTTGAAGAAAGAAACCATGATCCCTGGCTTGGACATAATGGACAGTCCATTAGCTATGCTTGAACTATGTACATAAGAAGTATTGCACAAATTAAATATTTGTTTTTAATTGAATTGCATTCTTAACTTTTATTACAGGACGAACGTTTAATGAAGATTTTGACAGAAGTCCAGTAAAAGATCTCTTTTTCCAACCGGTACCAAGTAAGGACACAATTTAGCAGGGGTGAAACCTGAAATTGCCATATGATCTTACCTTACATAACATTCGCACAAGACATGAACATTTTGTATTGCCTATATTTACAGCTGAAAAATAGTTAAATTTTCAAGGATCCAGCCTTGACTTAGCTTTATTTCTGGCCTAGAGATTGTGGTATGTTTTGCCTTAAACAAACTATGATCTGTAGCCACTGCTGCTGCTTCTTTTAGTGATAATGATTTGTTAAAGCAAAAGAACCCATCCCTACATCAAACATGATGCTAAACCAGATCAGCACATTCACAGTTAAACATCAACTATGGATTACTTGCAGGGGTCACCAGCCTGTGACCCGCAGTGGTGTGTCACTGAGCAGGTGCCCCAGACTGAGTTTTCAATTACAAAAAAAAAAGGCCTCAAGTTCTCCTAGAAAGAAAGATAAGGGGCAAATTGTGCAGGTACCTTCTAAATGATTTCTGTGAAATGAGAGTGGTGTGGTTATCTTGTATATTTTCCTCAGTACTGTACAGTGGAACCTTGGTTGTTGAACGTAATCTGTTCTGGAAGACTGTTCGACTTCCAAAATGTTTGACAACCGAGGTGCAATTGCCGGTTGGCAAAATCCATTGAAAAAATGGAGAAATGTGTCACGGCTAAAATGGCCGCTGTTTCTTTAATGCGAATAAAGCTGGGTCAGCATGACTCAGCGGCCTGCAGCAGGTTGTATATATAAAGTGAGAAATGTTAGTTTGTGCTGAGGCTGGTGTTTGGGTTGGTTGGTTGGTTAGTGCTAGTGTATAGTTATTCAGTCGTGTTTTGTACAAAGACTTTTAAGAATAAAACTCTGCAAGGATATTCTCGTGGACTCTTTTTGTGCCGACAAGGGTTCGAGGACCAGGCTGAGGAGACAAAGGGAGGTCAGAACCTTTTCCTCCTTTTTTTGCTTTTTACAAACACTGACAAAACGCGCCTCAGAAGCTGTTCGACTTCCGATGCGTGTTTGAAAATGGAAGCATTCACTTTCAGGTTGTTGGCGTTCGACAACTGAAGCATTTGACTTCCGAAGCATTTGACAACCAAGGTTCCACTGTATTGAGGAATGCTCTCTGTTGTTACTAGACAGCAACAGCATCAGTGAGTGTGTGTGTGTGTGCAATCTCCATAATTAGGAACCATTAAGACATAGCTGACTTCCCATAGTATGTGCATAAAGTTGTTGGGAGTGATTGTCTCTCTAATTTTATTATGCCATGCCCCCTCCATGGCTGTCATTTTGTGACTGGTAGGTACTCTAACACTCTCAAAGTTCAAAATCTGCCTGCTAGTCAAAAAATGTTAGTGACACCTGGTAGACTGTGACATGTAAACTGGGTTACTTTTTCAAATCCCTGGGAATTTTCTATCCAGAGGATCAGGTATCTAGGATTCCTGCACCCCTGCCCATATATTTTCAACATGTGCTGTCAAGATCTCTCAGATAAACTAAGAATACACTTCTCTCTATGACATCTGTACCAAGTCCAAATGGCAAATGCATGCACAAAAGTGTTTTTGGATTGCTCCCCCATAGTGGAATACCCATTGCCTGGAGAACCACTATAAGCTAAATCTTTCAGGATTTTTTTTTTTTTTCAGTCTGGGCTGGCTTCAGAAAATCTACAGTATAACAACAAAGGCAACAATGGCAACAACTGCAGATAAAACAGTGACCTATACAAAGATGTACAATAAGCAGTTTTCAACATATATTTAAAATTATATTCAGAGCTTGATGATGATAACTTACTTATATAGTGAATAATTGGTTTCCATTCATTTGTTCATTCATTGCTATGCCAATGAATCTGTTGATACTTGTAATTCAGTTAATTTAACAACAACAAAATGCTTGGTACCACATCTTTTTCTTTTTCCATCATTTAGCAAAAAGAATGCTTCATAAAGTTAAAATGTATGGTTTTAATTCTTGCTGATCACACATTGAGTTCTTTTCATACAGAATTTGGTAAGCAATTTAGTGGATTTGATTAATTTTAAACAACTGCCCTGCCTTAAGTTTCAGACAATGCAGAGATTGAGAAGCGCATACAACTTGTCTCCAAAGAAGAAGAAAGACCACGACCCCGGGAACAGATACTGTTGGCTGTATCCTCAGCAACTCTGTGTGTTTTAATATTGCTTACAATGCTTTGTGGTATGACTATATACCAATGTAGCAAAAGAATTAGGTAAGTCTTCCCATCACACAAATGATGAATTCTAACGATCCATCTGTATATTCTGTATTAATAGTCAACACATTATCTAAATGTGGTTCCTTGTGTAGCCAAAATGGCATCATCCACACACAAGAGGAAGGCATCAGTAGGCTTGGGGGAACCCAAAGGTTTAGAGAAGTATTTTTTTAAAAACCCCACAAAAAAACCTAATTTGTAGTAGAAGAGGCAAAACAACTCAGTCAAGACAGAACATGCTCAGTGGGTGCAGAACATTGGCTAACTGCTATAGGGGCAGGGGAGGAAGAGCAATGGAATGGAGTATCCCAGAAGGCGGAATACATGATTAACTGACTCAAATCTTGGAATGGGAACACTCCATCTTGCAACTTTATACTTATAGGTCCTATATGTTCTTGCTCTTATATTAAAGGGGGGCAGGGCCCTGCCACTGGGGGCAAAAAGCTGCCTGTCCCTTTTTAACATACATTTATCGCATCTCCCCTAATATGCCTGCATGCTGCCATCTCCACATGGAAGTGGCTTGGTAAAGCAACTGTGTGTCAGATGACCATGCAGGTTGCAGGCAAATGCTCTGCATTGTGGAGAAACTTACATAGGACATGCTGTGCATGGGGGTGTCTTCCATGTGGGAAGGTATTTCGAGTGACGCAGCCCTGAGATCCTTAGAAACAGCAAACACAAAATCAACACCCCCTCTTTGCATTCCAGTTACACAGAGCTCTCATTTACTTCTTCTGAAAATCAAGCACTATTTGGGCCATCCTTTTTCCATCCCTATCCATCCGAATCTGCAATGTCTAGAACTGAGAGCTTGATATGGAACGAGTCCGGACCAAGATCAGTAGGACGGAGCGCCTCGGTGGCTAAAACCTCAAGGATGCTAACATTTGATCCTGTTGTACACTCAGTAGATGAGGTGTCGTCATTTTCTGATGAATCAGCCCGCACTCTAGAGTCAATCAGGCTTAGAGAGACAGAACCATCTGAAATAGTGGCACCCTCTCAAGCCCCATCAACTGAAGCACCACCTTCAAGTGCACCAGCTGCAGCACCGCCACCAAATGAGCCAGCACCACCACCACCACCACCACCTCCACCAAGTGAGCCTGCAGCTGCACCCCCGCCACCACCTGGTGGCCCAGCAGCAGCACCTCCACCACCAAGTGAGCCTGGAGCTGCTCCCCCACCCCCACCTGGTGGCCCAGCAGCAGCACCACCACCTCCACCAAGCGAACCTGGAGCTGCACCCCCACCACCACCTGGTGGCCCAGCAGCACCACCTCCACCAAGCGAGCCTGGAGCTGCTCCCCCACCCCCATCTAGTGGCCCAGAAGCACCACCAGCACCACCGCCACCACCACCACAAGGTTAAATCCTGATGTTGACAATGATTTTTGAAAAAGAAGGAAAGAAATCTGGATTACTAACTTCACAGTTGGCTGCTCCGTACAAAATTCAGAGAGAGAGAAATATTGAGATTCTGAAGTGAGGAGAAAACCAACAAGGAAGTTGGGACTACAGGGGTCTGAAGGCGTGCTGGAACGGTATTGATAGCTGAGCTTAGTGAGAAAAAAGTGGTGTAAGAAAGTACGTACTCCCAAGAGATTGGAATAGTTTCATATTATGATGTGGGAAAATAAATAAAGCTTTGAATCACTAGCCATGGCAAAAGCCACATAGGTTACGTTACATGAATAAATTTTCTGTACAATAAATCAACTATATGAATGAACTCTCGTCTCCCCTACATTAAGATGTAGACTTGATGGCTATTTTCAGCCAGACTAATGCAGAAGTCACTAAATATGGTGGTGAGGACAGTCAGCTAGGTCCCCTTGCTGGTGTTAACTGATCCTGGGAATAAAACAGGTTTCTGTGGGGTTTGGGAGTAATACGGTATGGAGCTATAGGAAACCTCTTTCCTCTTGCATCCTGAAATTTATGAAATCAGCAAGGCATTCTTTCCTGAAAGACAGCATTAGTATGGGGTCTCCCCTATGTGGAGTTCATAACTTTTCTACTGGGCTTGTTCAGCAACCTAACCTACAAAAAATTAACTACTGAAGCTTTTTCTGACATGCCAGTAAAAAGGGATGTGATTAAAAGCAAGGAGGCTGGGTATGCAGCAAACGAGAAACCCTCTGTGTGGTTCTGATTGTCCACTGAAATAACATCCAAAATGTTCAGCGCTTACAGGAAGCCTGCTGGGATCGGCTGTGATAGAGTTCCCTTGGGGGAATGCCATAATGCAGATGGTCACTGCAGGGTAGCTGTCACCGCCAGTTGGCTGATCAGCAGTTACAAGAAGCACGACCAGCAAGCTTCCCTTGCCAGGGAACAATCAGGAGCACTTTAAGGCTCCCAGTTGTTCCTTGGAAGCCAGCACAGGTTACTACTCCCAGCAACAATAAGGCCACAAGTGCATACCCATCCAATTGGATGGCATAAAACACACAACGTAATGCTGCAACCAAATTCCACTGCATGTTTCTTACCACATGTTGCACACACCTGTGCAATTACAAGTCCTCTCCCATGTAATTCTCTATAAATTCACCTGCTCAACACAGACATAAGCAAACACAGAGGGGGGGGGGGCAATCAACTCATCAACAGCAAAACCTTAGACCCACTTCAACCACACACATTGAGCAAATCAACTTTAATATGCATAATGAAACACAGTATTCTACCACCTTAAACATAGTTTCCCCAAAGAATTCTGAGGGGTTTAACAATCTCTCTTCCCTGCGAACTCTGGGAATTGTGGCTCTGTGAGGGGAATAGGATTTCCTAAAAACTCTCAGCACCCTACACTTACCAGGATTTTTGGGGGGAAGCCATGTTTTACACCTGGAATGTCAGAGCACAGGTAACCCTGGCAGGACAGCTTACTCTATGGTGTTAACTCCTTCATGCATTAATTAGATAGAAGCACGTTAGCTATACAAGGCAGATTACCCCACACCACGTATTTAGGGGGGGTCTCATATTATGTCCTTTATTTTTCCCTTACCAAAGAGGCCTGCCCTGACATTACACAGAACGAAAGCGAAATACAACTCCCAGCGCCTCTAGCCAGCCACAATTCCCAAGCTATATAGGACAACACAGCACCAAAAACAAGGAACCGAGACCCTTGACAGAAACGCCCAGCCTGAATAAATCCAGTAGGGCGCATGCGCGGGGCCCCCGCTACCTCAGGCAGCCTTAATCAGAAGCAACGTGCCTTAACCGCTCTCGGGGAACCGTTAAACACCGTTGCGAAAGCCACGCCCCGAAAGTGGGTGGGGCTGTCGTTTTTCTCTTCAATTAAATATAAGGAGGCGCCTTTGCGGAATGAGGGCGGGAGGCGCAATAGCAAGCAAGCAAGAAAAGGGGCGGGGCTTCAGTAGCAGCGGCGCGTGGCCTCGCCCCGCCCCTTCCAATGGTTTCGCGCTTGAACGAGGCTTCGCCGGGAGCGTTGCGCGCCTTTTCTCCGGCGGCGTGGTGGGAGGCGGGAAAAGGCGGGATGCTCCCCTCGGCGGGTTACTTCAGGAGCCTCCCTTGCCCCTTCGACACCCGCGGGTGCCGGCGGCCCCACTGCCAGTATAGACACGAGGCCCTTCGGCGCCGTCGCCGCCTTCAAGGGGAGCCCCCGCTCCCTCAGCCGCGGCCGCTGAGCGGCTCTTCCGCGCAGGGTGAGGGAGGGGCGCAGCCGCTGGCGCGTGTGGACGGCGGGCCTTAAATGCGCGTTTTACTTCACGCCTCCGGGAACCGTGCGTTCCCGCCTTTTCCCCACAAAAGTTCCCCCGAACTGGAGCCTCTTCCCCACGAGCCGGATAAAATATCAAGGCTTGTCATCCCAGCCTGCGCTTTTAAAAAGCGATGTTCCTTGCTTTGTGTCTCTTCGTTCAGAGAAATGAGATTGAAAATAGGCCCTTTTTAATTACCGACATCTGTGTTGTGCAGTGCCGGATTTACGTGTAAGCTAAACAAGCTAGGACCCCCCAAAAAAAGTAAAGGGAAAAAACAACAATTGGATGTACATTTCCAAAATATAAGATAAAAAACAAATAAAACTTACATACAGCAGCAGTGTTTTGTGTTGTGTAGGCTCCTATGATGTAAGTCAAGGGCCCCGCCTGCTAGCCGCTCCCTAAAATATCACAGGTTTGCTCATTTCTGTATATAGGGTGCCTACATTCTGCATTTGCAAATGGCTTTAGATACTTATAGGTCCGTAAATTACCATATAGCATATATTCAACACAAAAAAACCAACAGCGACAGTTTGTTGTTGACAAAGGACAGCTGGACATAAAAATTGCCTTCAGTAGCTTAGGGCCTCATCAAACCTAAATCCGGCCCTGGTGTTGTGTTAATAGTCTTTTTACCTTTTTTCGGCAGTTCTTATTTCTATGTTCTATATGTTGCCATGGCATTATTTTTCAGGTGATTTTGAATATGGTTTCTTTAGGCACCCCTAAAATGCATTCACTTTGGCTCCTTCGCAATGTCTTTGTTGAGTAATTCTTAGAAACAACGCACATGGTTTAGATGTGCTGGGTTTTTGTATTATGTGTCGCTTTAAAGCAATAAAGTATTTCAATGCCCTTCAAAAATAGTTGATGACAGAACTAAGAGTTCGGGCTAAGTTCTGTAATTGTATTCTTTAATGCTCTGTTTACATATAATTGAAATATTAGTGTATAACCTAAGGCTATGGTATTTATAAAACTTTCTTCTAATCAACAGGTCTTGATAAAAATATCCAAGAATTAGAAATGATCAACAAAGCAATTCAATCACTCAAGACTGAAGTTGAAGAGCAGAAGAAACTATTTTGTTACGACTGGGTGCAAGATTTCAAAAATAATGTGATTCTTGCAACAAATCACAACAAAGGAAATAACTCTTTCTCTGATGAAGGTGATGCCTGTAATAGTCCTGTAGAAGTAAAAAATAATGCCATTTCAATCTCAAAAGAATCTAAAAGGTCCAGTAAATATAGTCTTGACCATAGCTGTCCAGCTACTGATCTTGAATATGACCCATTACTCAATTATTCTGCAGGTCTCGGGTCTTCTTTGAAGGAAGTAGATAAAAATGACACATGCCACTCTAAACATTTTAAAATCTCTCATTGTAGAGATTTACAAGCATCTATAAAAACTTTTCCAGGTGAAAATAGATTCAGATCCCCAAGGAAGAGATCAGTAAGTTCTTCACCAATAAAACTCCAGGAATCAGATGATGATATGCTTATAATAGATGCCCCACCAATGAATGTATCAAAGAAACCAAGAATAAGCAAGACCTATAAAAAGTGGAATAGGGAAGTAAATGAGATGAGTTTTGGAGCTAATTTAGAAACTGTTCAGAACTCTGGAACATCAGATATTTTAAAAAAATTAGAGGGAGAAAGATCAGAAGTCATCACTGTTGGCCTGCATAGTGTTAATCAAAGTGATGGAAATAAAAGTAAAATAAAAATTTCAGCAGCAGAAAGTGCTTATTTAGCAGATGTCAAAGCGAGTGCTTTGAGTGTAGGAAGCAAACTTCGGACAAAATATTACCCTGCTACTAAAGGCAATAATGTATCTCCTCAGATGAAGTTTGAAATGAACAAAGAAATCTTGAAGGAGGAGTCACTGAATGTTATTTCTGTTAAAGCATGCAATATGACTGAGGAGGTTAGTAATGATAAAACTTTGCTGAAAAACAAAACTCAGACTAACCTATATTCTAGAGGTAGTACAAAAGATAAAGTTACAGCCCTACAAGAAAGCTCTAAAAAAGATCCAGTACCTTTTGGGAAATGGAGTATTCAGCTACATGGAAAAAGCAATGCATTGCCTATTAAACGAAGCTGTGTTCCAGTTTTGAGTGAGGACACATTTGTTGAAAAAACTGGCAAAAATTGTACTGATAAAACTATGAAAAAGGATGCCAAAGAAAATGAGATAATAGTATTAGACTCTTCTGAAGAAGATGACGTTGAAGAGGATAATGAACTTTCTGAATCAGATGATACTATGGAAGAATGTCGGAGAATCTTCAATGAGTATGTTGAACATGAAGCACAAAAGGAAAGATTAGCAAAGCAGGTAATTTTGCTTTTCTCAGTTTATTCCTTCCTCCTTGTAAAGACAGACACAAATTGTTTTCTATTTAATATTTTTTATGACCATTCAGCACTTTTTTTTTTGGTGTATCAATGCATATTCACTTGGTGAGGATCTGGAATTAACAGATGATAAAATTCCAGCTAATAGTTAGGGGGGAAAGTATTTTTTTGTTAAACGAAGGTTTTTTGTAATATTAAAGATTGCCTTTGGATTTCCATCCTCTGAAAGTCTTTTTTTTAAGTTTCAGGAAGCCAGAGTTCATTACAGAACTGCAGTATCATGAAAACAAACCGTAATTTGTTGTAAATTTATAATTTAGAAACAACAATCTTGATAGTTTTTGCAGTTTGTGTATGGCTATTTTCCTTTCTTTAAAAAAAAGCAGGCCCTTGCAGTGCAAACAGACGTAGACTCAGATTTGAAGACAAGTATGCTTCCTGGACAGAAGAGAAGAATTGCACACACTGCAAAATTTGATGTGAGTTTCAATCTAGCAGTTTGGGGAAATATTTGCTAGTATTTCCTTATGTAAACATGGATATAGGTTAATAGCAAATAAGTGGTGTCAACCTATTGAAATTAACGGACCTAACTTAATCATGTTAATTAATTTCAATGGGTCTACTGTGAGTAGGAGTATCATTAGATACAGTCCATGGTGTGGGAAACAGTTCTTAATATCTTAAATGAGATACTAACATTTTGTCTGTTAAAGCATGTTAAACCTGTCAGGCAGGTTTTAAGTTGCATTTTCATGTCTGCATTTTCCTCTCTTTACTACAATTTCAAATGTTGACTTAATTTGTGTTTGTTTCATCAATAGATTGTAGATACAATTTGCATATCACCTTAAAGTTAAGAGCCACCAAACACTAAGATGCCAAGTGACAAAATATCAAATGATACATTGGTGAACAGGTCCAAATTGCTAATGGACGAAACGTTTTCTGATGCAAGGTGCTCTACTTTTAACAGAATGGTATTGATAGTAACTGAAATAGTGACAAAACTGTTTGACCATTTATCTTTATGAAGAGATGGAAATACTGCTTTACAGTCTTGGGGTGTAACTTTAGGGTAGTAAATACAGTATTGCACTTACTGAATTTAGAAATTGTTCATTCTTCAATACTCACCAGGTTAATACCACTAAAGAAATAATTGTGCCTTTAAAAGCACCTCTTCCACAGCGGACCTGTCATTCCAGAATACTGCAAGCGCAGCAACAAGCAACACAAATAACAACTGCTGTTAAAAGTGGTCAAGCTTTTGTTGCTGCAACTTGCGGCCCAAAGAGAACTGCATCTGTAATACCAGCTACTCAGATTCAAAGCATGGGCCCCATAGGTATGACTAAGTAGTATATTACACTTTTGATATTTGTTGAGTTTCATATGAGGGTTTGTGTGAGTTAAAACAAGATCTCATAAAATTTAGGTTTAATTTGCTTCCCAGTCCCCCAGACCAAGAAACCAACAGCAGGATATGTAGAGAATGAGTAGTTGATTGTTCCTAGGTTTCTGATTCAGATCAGGTTTCATCAAAACAGCCAGTGTCCATGCATTGATAGCTTAGAATCTGTGAGAGACAAATGTGGTGTCCTCCAGATGTTTTCAACAATTCACATCAGCCCTAGCCATGAAGGGGAAAGGGAATAGAACACTGTTCCACGCTATTTGAAAACATGCCCACCTGTGTGTATAGACAATACAGATGGTATCTGTGACTTTAAATGAGGTGATTGCAAGAAGGTGTGCACAGTTGGTAACCACTGTACAAAAGCGCCCTTTGGAAAAATGACCCCTGTGCATTTCAAAGGCTACATTGTACACAGCCTGTATCACAGCCATTGCATCTTACAATACCTGTTTTCTCCAAAGCAGAACGGGATTGGTTCCACCCCCCTAGTATCTCTGATAGGTGGCGCTGTGGGTAAAACCTCAGCGCCTAGGACTTGCCGATCGCATGGTCGGTGGTTCGAATCCCCGTGGCGGGGTCCGCTCCCATCGTTCGGTCCCAGCGCCTGCCAACCTAGCAGTTTGAAAGCACCCTCGGGTGCAAGTAGATAAATAGGGACCGCTTACCAGTGGGAAGGTAAACAGCGTTCCGTGTGCTGCGCTGGCTCGCCAGATGCAGCTTGTCACGCTGGCCACGTGACCCGGAAGTGTCTGCGGACAGCGCTGGCTCCCGGCCTATAGAGTGAGATGAGCGCACAACCCTAGAGTCTGGCAAGACTGGCCCGTACGGGCAGGGGTACCTTTACCTTTACCTAAGGGATAAGCTCCCGTTGCGCGGTCCCTGCTCCTGCCAACCTAGCAGTTCGAAAGCACATCAAAGTGCAAGTAGATAAATAGGTACTGCTCCAGCGGGAAGGTAAACGGCGTTTCCGTGCGCTGCTCTGGTTCGCCAGAAGCGGCTTAGTCATGCTGGCCACATGACCCGGAAGCTGTACGCCGGCTCCCTCGGCCAATAAAGCGAGATGAGCGCTGCAACCCCAGAGTCGTCCATGACTGGACCTAATGGTCAGGGGTTCCTTTACTTTTTTTAAGGGATGGTTTTGGGATATATTGCTTTATGTACTGGTAATTGCTGTTAAATGTAAAATAAATGCCGGTACACATGTTCAGCAAGCTGTTGGAAGGCTGGTATTATCAACCAGCAGCATGGAAACCTTCATCGAGCTCAGGTGATCACATGACAAGTTGTATTGTCTGTCATACCTGTGGCAAGGAATGGTCACCACACAAAAGCTGTTCATCCCATGTGACTGCCTTAATGGTCACTCTGGCATTTACTGTAATCATTCAGCTTCCAGATAAAGTTTAAGAAGATAGTTTGGCTATGTGAAGTGCATTTACAAATGAAGCTTCAAACTACACAATATTTGTCTATTTCAGTTTGTTTAAATGTGTTTGAAGTTCAGCCTGTTGGAACAAGCACTGGCCAAGTGAATGTACTACTTCCTGGAAATGCATTAACATCAGTGCCATGTAGACTTCCCAATTATCCTGTAAAAAAAAATACTCCCATGCCAATTAAGGTATTTCATATTTTCTTTTGTGTTAAAATAGAGTAAAAGGCTTCTGGGTTTATAGCCAAATTTATTAAGAACATATGGGACATATGGGAAACCAGTGCATTGGGGGACATATGGGAAACCAGTGCATAAAGTGCCATACAAATCTAGTTTGAAATGGTGATGTCCTAATAGTATTTTTTAAATTTAAAAATCAATACAGTAAAGCAGAGGTGGTTTGTAGGTTGAAGGTAACTAATAGGACCTTCCCATCCAGTCTACAGCCCCTTCTCGTCACTGCAATGTGTTGTTTAGACTTTGACATAAACTGAAGACTGTGTTCAAGCCTAATTCTAGTATGAACATTTTTGATATGTAGGTTGTTTATCTGTTTAGCGATAATCCTCCATTCCTGTGTGCTGTGACCCAATAGTAAACAGTGCTTATTTTGATTTCATTCGAATTTGAGCCAGGTCAGTGGGTGTGTGGGTGGGTGTATGTCCATGTCCGTGTTTGCATGTGTGTGTGAGTAGGCCAGGACTCATTTTTGGCCCTGCTGACCTTGATGGGCTGGCAAAGAGGGAATGCAGCCAATGGGATTTAAAGTGTTAACAAACCACCACAATACAGTATATTTAGAGAGGCAGTTTGCTGTTGAAAAATATTCTGACTTTGCCATACTCTTGCAATTTTGGGGATAGGATTTGAGGGAGAAGAGTTTGTAATAAGGTATTTGTTCAAAAGTCTTTTCAGTGATTTAGAATCCTTTTCTTTTACCGAAAACAATACCTTTCAATAAGTTTAAGAATGTTATTTCAATTCATGCACGTAGTAAGTTAAATATAAGTTAACATTTCAGCCATCAAGTCGGAGAAGGCCTCCTGTGATTGCCGAGCTGGGATCCAAAGTACCACATGACACAAGGCAACGATATGTCAATTTTTTTTTTGGAAGAATTCTTGAAAGTTTGTGCAACAGTCAATGAAGCTTTTGACAAGGTCTGCAGTAGTTTTAAAAACCAATGTAATTTATTTTTTATGACAGTTATATGAATTGTGGATATGTGAAATAAGTGCTGAGTGCTTTGTTGCAAACATAACATACATTATGATCCTGTGTGTGTATACTCAAGAGTAAATGCCATTTATTTTGGTTGGACTTTCGCTCCCAATGAAGCCTGCAGTGTACTGCAGTTTTAGGCTGCAACCCTAAACCTATTTACTGGGGTGAAAGTTCCTTTGACCATAATCGGACTTGCTTCTAGGTGAACATACATACGATTACAGTGTTAACTGGTACCATATTGGCCTGAATATAAGCCTCACTTTCCCCCCAAATTCAAACCATGAAAAATTAAAAAAAGCGGCTTATATTCGCGACTTGACAATATGCAGCCAGGAGCGCGGCAAAGTGGCACCCGCCCAGCGCGTATTCCTCCATCCTCTCCCCCGAGGCCGGCGAGGAAGGGGAAAGGCCGCCAGCAATGCAGCTCCATTCCTTGCTGCTCCCAGTGTGCAGCCAGGGCAGAATGATGGGGACTTTCTGTATTCATTATGGATTTGTCCTAAAAAGTAAAAGTTCATTCTTAATATTTAATTACTTTACTAAATGTATTTGTCACCCATCAATATTCCTATTTCCAAACAGTATTTGAAAAATAAACATTCCTTAGTAATAAAAAGGCTAAGAATAGAACGCTCATTATATATTATTAAATTGTTACTGCATATTTAACAAAAGAAACTTAAGTTGGAGATACCAGGAAATCAACTAACACAATCTTCTTGAATGAAAATAATTGATTTTAAAAAAGAATCTGATTTAAAATAAATTCTGAATTTAAATTGAAGCGGATATGGTGATTGTACTTATCTCTGAATCTATTGTGAGACCATCACAGTTAAACATTTAATGCGGTGCAAAACTATAGGACTATTTACAGTACATCACTAGTGGAGTGTTGAACTTGTTTCTCAAACTGCATGCAAGCACACATCAGTGCCACACAGAAAGCCACCGATGAAAACCAGAATACCTTTAAAAGCAGTTTGTGATGGAGGGAATGAAAACATTAAATTGTCTGGTGCAACTGAAATGGATCTCTTGAGTTGTGACCACTAAACTTTAAATGCCACTTTCTCTCTATATATCAGGGGAAAAGGCAGGATATAAATAATATATTATTATATATTTATTTATATCCTGCCTTTTCCCCTCATAGGACTTAAAGTCGCTTACGTATAAAAACAGAACCACTAAAAAGGACATCCGAAGGCAGCCCTGTTTAGGGAAGTTGTTAATGTTTGATGTTTTATCGTGTTTTTAATACTCTGTTGGGAGCAGCTCAGAGTGGCTGAGGCAACCCAGTCAGAAGGGCAGCATATTATTACTATTACTATTATTGTTATTTGTTTGGATGCTCTTCCCCGTTACATACTCTGTTCTATTGCAGGGGGCGGAGTACAGGGTAGATGTGCAATTTACAGTATGTATCATACACACTTTTCTTTTTAATGTAGGCATTGAAAGAAGAAAAAGCAATATATGACCGTTGTGGTAGTAAAAATATATACTTGAATATAGCTGTGAACAAGCTTAAAAAATTGAGGGATCATAGCAGTATGTCATCAGATGGTAAGTTCCAGTGACGTGGGAAGGGATAACTGGTGGTTAAAATGGACCAATTTTATTTCTCTTCTAAATACATTTAAATTATATACAATGTTTGTTTGTAGAAATAAGTTCACATTAACAATGTGAGACATCTGTGATTTTATTTTATATAGGCCAGCCCTCAGACAATAAATGCACTACTACAACTGGCTTTAGAAAAGAAGAAAAAAATGGTAAAATAAAACTATTACTGTCTTTTGAAAAATTTGCACAAAGTATTAAAATTCTTTCATGTGTGAAGTACTTATAATATAAAAAGCTAGTTTTTTCTAGTTCTGATACTCTTTGATTACTTGCTTATAATGAAAATGAAAAGTAATGAAAAAATTCAGTGCTTTCAAAATGTTTTTATTCTTGTTTTTATTATGTATTTTTCTTTTTTGTATTTTTACTGAGATCTTTGAATGAAAGGTTGTATATAAATTTTAAAAATGCTATGACAAAAGGCATATATTTAGGATGAATTTGTAAAGTTTCACAGCATATATAAACTTAACCAAAGAAAAACTAGCTGCTACTGACCACCTATAAGTTGAATCTGAAAATAATTCTGACAGTTATAATGCCTGAATGACAGCTCTTCAGAATTTTTTAACTGTTTTGTTGGGGTGATTAAGATTTTACAGGAATTACTCTCTATAAACTTCTAAAAGAATATGCTTTGACTGATGAACAGTTGAAGGAAAATGGCTTCCCTGAACCAAATCCTGAGAAACCTGGCAGTGCTGTACTATGCAGTGGCTCCATAAAAGCAGCTTTATCTGACTGTGAGTAAGTGAGAATGGAATGAAAAACTGAAACCCATCAGAAAAATCTTCCTATATTGTTCAAAAAATGCTTTCCAACATAAGATTTCATCCACAATGTGCTACAATAAAATGCTTGTAAGTGTCACTCATTGCCAGTACTGTGAATCAAGTCATCCTGGTTAATAAAGCTTGAAGAATAACTGTATTTTTTCTGCTCCTGATCTATCAATTTAACAACTTAATTAATATTGTTTGGGTGATTATCCATCTGTGCCATGCATAATTGGAATATATCTGAATTACTCCTACCGAAGCTTTACTATTTTGATCAGTAATTACGCTAGTAGTAGCAATTCTGCTGCTTGGTAATGTGAATGAGAACCAAATTCATTTGATTTTTTGCAGTTGTCTCTGGTGATTAAAATGGTTTCTGGGGGTAAGTGCAGATGAACATCTTGCATGTCTCAATTCTGGCTTACTACTGGATTGTGTTACTGGTTACAGCTTCCAGAAGAATTTGTTGTCGATGCGGAGAAATATATACTGTAACTTCATCAGGAAGGCATGTTCGGAAAGAAGAATGCAGCTACCATTCTGGTAGAGTATTAAGACATAAAGGTAAGGATAAACTCCTGTCTCCCCAGACATATACTGGACATGCCGGTGAGATTGAGACTACTCAGGTAATGTCCACTGAAGCAGGGTCAGCAAGTTAAATTTTGATTAACAATGAAGGGGTTAAAAATAGTTTTGCTTGCATTTTTCCTTATTAAGCCACCAATCACTTACCATTAGATACAGACTTTGCACTAATTTGTGGTATAATGTTATTAAGCAAGGAGCAAACATTGGGTCTGTGTTCTTCTCACCACATCCTGCCACACATGTTTTTTCATGCTTGTTTCAATATATAACAATACAGATAACTGTGGCTTAGTATTTTAGTAGCCAGGATCTTAAACTGGAATTGATTTTAATATTAAGCTTAGTAAACCAACATCACAACACAGTGCCCCATTTCAGATCTAAGAAAACTGATGCTGTGATGGTGATTAAATTAAACCAAAGTTGGCATCTGAGGGAGGAACATCCAGATCTGATGCTTGTTCCAACTTTCCTAAATGGTGGTTTAGCATGCCAGGACGGTCACCACCCCCAAAAGAGCCCATGTAGGTAGTGTAGTTAAAACTAATAAATTATATTCAGCTATTTATGCTTGACTTTGTACAGTACCTCAATTTCATTTTCCTGCTCTTTTTAGTAAAATACATGATGGGTGATAACGTTGTCATTTCATATTCTCAGTATAGCTACAATCTTGAGAGAAACTGACACACATTTGTAATAAAACTATAATTTCTTTGGATAGTTGGAAATCCAATTCAGTATCCCTTTCTTCAATGCATGTATATTTGATCCTTGGAATTCAACTTGGTTTTGTTAAACTGATATTTTTTTTAAGCAGAGCTACTCCCTTAGTGTTCTGGTTTGCATATTTAAAATAAAGTGTATTGGTGTATGCGGCTAAAATTATGGGGACTTCACACTTCCCTTGGTATTACTGCTGCCAGGAAACAGACTGTTGTATTCTCAAAACCTGGGGTTGTAGTTTCTTTCTCCAAACAAACCATGATCCAAAACCAAGGTTTTGTTCTTGGCTTCTGCTTGTGTTATGTTTTTAATTTTTTGGATAAGAAGTGATTTGAAATTACTCATCTGCTTCCTATTACTTACCCTGTAACAGTTCCGGGTGGTTTGGAAACACGTTACAGTTGTTGTGAAGGAGTGGTAGGATCTCCTGGATGCCAGGTTGCAAAGGTGAGAGTACTCTCCAGTTGCTGTTCTCAAACTTTCCACAACAAACCAGCAACACCAGAACTGGCTTATGAATATAAACAACAATTTTACTATAATGAGTGTAAAACCTCATAAACCAACAAGACAATGAACAAAGTAAAATGCAAAGTGCGTAACCAAGCCTGGAGATACTCATAAACATAAAATGTGGCAGATGGAACAAATACAGTGGTACCTCGGGTTAAGTATTTAATTCGTTCCGGAGGTCTATTCTTAACCTGAAATTGTTCTTAACCTGAAGCACCACTTTAGCTAATGGGGCCTCCTGCTGCTGCTACTGCTGTACCGCCGGAGCACAATTTCTGTTCTCATCCTGAAGCAAAGTTCTTAACCCGAGGTACTATTTCTGGGTTAGCGGAGTCTGTAACCTGAAGCGTATGTAACCCAAGGTACCACTGTGGTCATTCACTGGAAGCACAAAGCCACAAACGTGGGAGCAGCTGCCAGAAAGCGTTCTTCACGTAGCTGTTAGCTGGAAGTGCAAAGCCAAATGATCAATTGAAGCCAAGTAGATGAGACCTGTTCTCTGGATATTATCCAGGTTTCGTAGCAAGCTTCATCAGTCCATAGTGCTAATCACTCAACACGGTTCAATAACTGTTCCTGTGAGTACCTTTTGTCTTGAGTGAACCATGTGTTAAGACATTCTTATCGCATACATAACCAGTATAGCAATGAGAGAGATGCTGCCACATTTTATGTTTTTGAGTATCTCCAGGCTTGGTTATGCACTTTGCACTTTAGTTTGTTCATTGTCTTGTTGGTTTATGAGGTTTTATACTCATTCTAGTAAAATTATTCTTTATATTCATAAGCCAGTTCTGGTGTTGGTTTGTTGTTTAATTATTGTTATAACACCTGATATTTTTTGTGTATACTCAAACTTTTCACAGCACATATATTTCTCAGGATTTTGTTTTAGCTTTTGCTTGCAGCAATCTGCCTATAGCCACTGATTGGCTGTCTACATAGAGAGGGATTGACAGGGGTCAAGCATGAAAGACAAAGTGTTTAAAAATCTCTTGAATTCCAGATACAGCTATTCTGTTAGTCTTGTTATCTTAGCAGAACTAGAGCAAAATAGGTGACCAAGTTTCCTTCAAGAAGCTCCAACCCTCCTCTTTTGTGTAGAGCAGGGTGGTCCAATGTGCAGCTCATGGGCCACATGGAGGCCTTGATGTCTTTTTTGTGTGGTCCTTGGCAACATTTGACACATACACCCTGCGATGCAGCCCTCCCACTGCTTTCCCAAAGCTGGGTAAGCGAGGCTCTGGGCTTTGGGAAGGAGGCTTTGACAGGGTCCTAGAGTTGTCCCACCTGCTTCCCAGAGCCCAGTTAGTACTTTCCCAGCTTTGGGAAGGAGGTGGGTGTCAAATGTCAGCCTTGTTTCCCACCCCTGCAGTATGCCACCTGCAGGTTACATGTCAAAGTACTCCGGTGGCCCACTTGGTATGAAAAGTTGGGCGTAGTGTGTGCTCTGTATTTTTTCTTGGCCCTAGAAGCCGTTTCCTGAACTGAATATTGGTGTAAGTGTAGTCTTTGGCAGAGAGACAGACATGTTAAAAATGTATGCATTTCTGAAGTTTCTAAAAGGGAGATGAGAATAGGGGTAGATTTTTAATTTGTTTTGGGGAATTCTGTTCTCATGATATCATAATGTGCTAGAAAACAAGATGGGACTGGTTCTAAAAAAGTGTTGGGGCTCAAGCCTGCCTCATTTCCTTAAATCTAAATTTGTGAGAGAAAAGCAGATAAGCAATAAATTAGTGTTGAACATGCTAAGGGACACTTTAGTTTACACTTTCTGGGACTTGGTCCTGATATTAAAACAAGCTGTATCTTGATGGACAGTGGCAGATGCTGTAATTGTTTTGCTTTCTGTATTAAGGTTTAGTCTTCTATTTAATGTTTTTGCCTCCCTCATCTTGGTTACTGTGTGGGGAAAATGAACATTTGAAATGCATGAAGAAGTAGCATTTAAAATTTAAAAGACAGATAATGAACGCTGAGGATTTCAACTTCATATTCTTTAACATTCTTTAACCAATAATCAAGTGCTTGACAAAATAGTGTATAAATTTCCAAAAGATACTTAGTAAATTTCTAAGGTGAATTTCCAGAAAAGGGAAGTTGGAAATGGTATGATAACTTAATTAAAAGTTACTGAAAATATGTCACTTCTCAGACTAATTTGAATATTCCTTTGTGCTTTGTAGCTCCATGTTCATGATGGCAGAAAAGAAAATATAGATGGCTTTGTGAAGACTTTCATCAAACCACCTCCACTTGATGGAAATCATGGTGTATTTGCGTTAGATTGTGAAATGGTATGCTAAGTCAGGATCCTTTAAAACAATGCAATTTAAAGTGCAATTGTGTTTTCCTGGCAGTATAACTTAAGGACAGATGTTATTTTTCTAGAAAAAGAGGTGCTGGAACTCACCCTGAATGCCTCCCTTATTCTCTTAGAATGGCAGTGGCGCCCTTCTGAGAGGTGCTGGAACTGAGGTCCGGCTGAAAAAAGGCACTGGATGCTACTCTCTTCAGTTGAGAAATGTAGATCAGACAGGACAGACTGACTTGAGAAGGAAAAACTGCCTCATAAAATGCACCTGCTTTTGTTGCTCTCCTGAATTGCAATTGGGAATTATTTTCATTGTTTTTATTCTGATTGTATCTTACCCTGGTGTTGCTACATGATGAAGGAATGGTTAAAAACTTAAAATATTTTGAAATTAAATGAAATATGTAATCCTGGCAATATTCTTCTCTGGGAGTTGGATATTAGTTGCTTTTTGTTTTTGTTCATTCCTTCTCTAGATATAGAAAGTGCAGGATGTATAGGAAATATAGGACCATTTAGCAAAAACAAGTACACATTTTTACATGCAGCTACATGTGTCTTTTTCTTTCAGTGTAAGCAATTACTTATAAAACATGATTAACGTAGAACTTCCATTGTAAATTAATATAATCTTTTGGGTAATCAAGTGGCTTACTAAGAGGTAACTGATGAATTGAAAACATCTTTTATCATAATAGCTGACAGGAATTTCTAGGAATTTCCCAGAGAAAAATGTTACTTTTAGATTTTAAAGTTTCTAGTATATACCTACACCATGCACTGCCATGATTTTCAGTGTAAAAAATATGTTTGCAAAGTAGCAAAGATGTGTTCACCTATCTCCACCATTTCAAAATTACATTAGTTTTCATTTCAGTTTATTCAGAACATAATCAGGAACTAAACTTAATTATGAAAAATTCTATTTAACACATTTCTCTTCTAGTGTTATACAACACGTGGATTGGAACTCTCCAGAGTGACAGTAGTTGATCCTTCACTTCATGTCATCTATGACACGTTTGTTAAGCCTGATAATGAAATAATAGATTTTAATAATAGGTATGTGTCTTATTCAAATACCAAAACATCAAGTGTTTGAAGATAAGTAACTGTGTTATACTCAACAGTAAACCAGAAACCCTGAGAATTGGTCAGACTCTGCATGAGCTACATGTGAGTGCAATAGGGCTCCTTTGCATTTGCTTCACTCCTCCCTTTGTGTGAGCAACTGAACAAGCCAGGTTTTAATGCTTTATCATGTGAACCCAGGTATAATTAATTGTTTCTGATCAACCCAAGATATTAAGCGTACCTTAGAGCGTAGCTTCCTAAGTGTAATGGCAAATGGCTTCAAATCAAGCTAGGTTATGAAGCTGTGTTTGGCTTAATATCTTCAGTTGTTTTGAAGCCACAAATTATAATTCTAATCTTCATATGTAAATGATAAGCTATTATTTAAGTGCCGAAACCCAACTTTGATCAGCTGCGTGCATAAAAGGGAGAAGAAGGAGGCTGTCCTTGTGCATAACTTGGCTCATTAAGGCAGGATTTTTGATTAGCATTGCATGTGAATGCTGTCAGTGATGTTATAACCCATGGGCTACTTGTATAGCACCACTGCTTTTTGCTGTAGTATTTCTATAAGAATTGCATCAGGGCTCTGGAGTTAAGTTACTTATTGTTATTTTTTAATTGAATTTTATAAGTAATAATTAAGTGTAGGTAAAATATGTGCAAAATACCAGCAGAGAATAGGATTCAGACGAATAATAGACAGATAATATTATTACTTTGTCATGGTCTGATTCCTTCCCCAAATTTTTCATTCCAAAAGGAAAATAAAAACTCTTCAGTTGTATCAGTTGTGGAATAAGTGAATCTGGTATTTCTAAAATATTCATGTCTCCCTATTGTTTTACTTCCCTTGACACTCTGATTTGCTTTAGGTTTTCTGGAGTGACGGCAGAAGACATGAAGAGTACTGTAACATCAATTCGGGACGTGCAGGCAATATTGTTAAACTTGTTTAGTGCAGACACAATTTTAATTGGACATAGTTTAGAGAGTGATTTGTTTGCTCTTAAGGTAAATTATACAGAATGATAATATATTTAAAATGATTTGAAATGTTTTGCGTAAAACCTGTTCAGGTTTAACTTCTGTGTACTGTCTAATAGGGACGCGGGTGGCGCTGTGGGTTAAAGCCTCAGCACCTAGGACTTGCCGATTGAAAGGTCGGCGGTTCGAATCCCCGCGGCGGGGTGCGCTCCCGTCGTTGGGTTCCAGCGCCTGCCAACCTAGCAGTTTGAAAGCACCCTCGGGTGCAAGTAGATAAATAGGGTCCGCTTACCAGCGGGAAGGTAAACGGCGTTCCGTGTGCTGCGCTGGCTTGCCAGATGCAGCTTGTCACGCTGGCCACGTGACCCGGAAGTGTCTTCGGACAGCGCTGGCTCCCGGCCTTTAGAGTGAGATGAGCGCACAACCCTAGAGTCTGGCAAGACTGGCCCGTACGGGCAGGGGTACCTTTACCTTTACTTTACTGTCTAATACCACACACAGAAGTGCCCTGCTGGATTTATACCATCTAGCGCAGCATTCTGTTTCCCACGGTGATTAACCCACTTCCTCTGGGAACATGAGGACAACAACTCTCTCCTTTGTGGGTCCAGGTTCACTGGTGTGGTGTGGGTGAGGGATAGATCTAACATGAATTGCAATAAAACAGGATAGGAGTATCAGAATTTAAAGAAGCCATAACTTTATTGATTACAGATTTCAGTAGGTTTTGGCACTAGGTGTATATCCTGAAATGGACCAATTGTTGTTCCCCAGCAACTGATATTCATAGGCACACTGCCTCAAGTCTTAGAGGTGACATGCAGGCCTATAGTCATCATGAATAATAGCCATTCATGGGTGCCTGCATACTTGATGAATTTGACTAATTTTTTAAAATAAGCAAAGCTAGTCATCATCACAGTATATTGTTGCAGCAAATTCCATAGTTTAACTATGCTCTGAGAAAGAACTGCTATGGTAAACATGTTACAGAGAATGGGAGGATGGGTTGTGTAGCTTGCTAGCCAGGAAAGAGTCTAGGATGTGTAGTATGAGGCCTTTTATAACCTTCCCCCAAATCTAGTTAAAATGTCATGTTGGGCCAAAATCCAAACCCTTGTGAGAGTACCTTGCCCTCTCACCCTCAGAATGGCCAGGGCTTCCCAGCCATTGGATGCTATGCTACTGGAGAGACATGGGAATAGTGCCACAAGGTAGCTGCAGCCTTTTCACCACTTCCCAATGGCATTGCTGTGGCTCAGAGGCCCCTATGTGAAAAAGTTAATGTGATACGGTTTTTGTTGTTGTTGTTTAGTCATTTAGTCGTGTCCAACTCTTTGTGACCCCATGGACCAGAGCACGCCAGGCACTTCTGTCTTCCACTGCCTCCCGCAGTTTGGTCAAACTCATGCTGGTAGCTTCGAGAACACTATCCAACCATCTCATCCTCTGTCATCCCCTTCTCCTTGTGCCCTCAATCTCTCCCAACATCAGGGTCTTAAAGCTTTAACTGAAGCGATAGTGTGTTTTTTAACCACAAGAATATTTTAGGAGGCAAGACACAATCCAGTTTGAAGTGTCACTGAATCATCCATTTCTTTTCCAGCTGTTTCATAATAAGATTGTGGATACATCTGTAGTTTTTCCTCATCGTTTAGGCCTGCCTCATAAAAGAGCACTTAGAAATCTAATGGCTGATTATCTCCAAAGAATTATTCAAGATAATGGTAAGGCCTGGCGAAAATGACAGTGTATTTTACAGTTAATGGAGAAGAACCAAGAAGCAAGCAATACCTATGTTGTCACTCAGACTTTCCAGTTCGATCCAGGTTTCCCAAAATGAGGATTGGTCATGTGCCTTGTTTGATCACTGGAAGCTGAGTGTGTGAACTGACTGCATTGAAAATAACTCTCTGACGTGATGTTGAATGACATGAAAGTTCTCCCTGTGATGTCAGGTCTCTGGTGCCTATTCACACATGCTAATGATATCTCAATTGCTTCTTTTAAGTTATGAGCAGGTGTATCTAAGAATCACCTGTAAGTTCACAAGTATGGGCTGTGTATTAGAAGAGATTCACAAGCTGTCCTCTTTTCCTTAATTCAAGAAACAAGTGGCATGTGCCTTCCCCAGGTATCATTAAAACTAATCACGCAGATACTACACATTTAAAACTTGGCCAGAGGCCTGCCGTAGCAGAGTGTAAGTTAGCTGGTTTCCTCTGTGATTTTAAGATCTTAAATGTAAATTAAGTCTACAGATGTATGGGATTACACATAAACTTCTTGTAGAATGAGCTAGAAAGTGGAAGAATGCACAGAGGGTAATTGAGAATATGTACTATTAGAACAAATATCACTCAGAAGACAGCTTTCAATCCTCTCATCATTTTCAAGAGCTACACTGCTAAAATTGCAACAATATTAGTGCTTTCATGTCTAGTTTCTATAAATCTGTGCTCACCTGCAGTGCTGTCGTGCTATTAAAGCATCTTTGCCTGTTCTAAATAGATGGTATCCAAACATTGGATGTATTTTGTATGATTGATGTAATGCATGTTGTCTTTTTAAGTCTCGTGGGGTTACAGTTACAGAAAACTAATGCATATAATCACACATGTACTTTACAATTGCTCCATTACGATGTAATGCTGGAGTCATCGGGAGTTCAAAAGCCTTTCTTCAGGATTCAGAGCTGGAGTAGGGAACTTGTGGCCCTCCAGATGCTGTTGTACTAAAACTCTCTTTAGCTCAATCAGCATGACAAATGATGGGAGTGAGTCCCACAACATTGGGAGGGCCAAAGGCTATCTGTACCATCTGAGTTGCCCCTTTTGGAGCCCTAGAGAAGATATTAAGAGCCTATCTAGCACTTGTTTTGCGGGCTATGCTGTTTTTCAGTACGGTGGTACCTCAGGTTAAGTACTTAATTCGTTCCGGAGGTCTGTTCTTAACCTGAAGCACCACTTTAGCTAATGGGGCCTCCAGCTGCCGCCGCGCCGCCAGAGCCCGATTTCTGTTCTTACCCTGAAGCAAAGTTCTTAACCTGAAGCACTATTTCTGGGTTAGCGGAGTCTGTAACCTGAAGCATATGTAACCTGAAGCGTATGTAACCCAAGGTACCACTGTATTAGGCCCTGAAGTGTATTTTGCTGCTCAAACAAATTCTTATGAACTGACGAGCTCCAATCACACATGAAGTTCTAAATAGTGAATGATCTGCTGTTATGGAACATGTATGTTCGGGCATAGCCTTGCATACAAATGTTTATTTTAAAAAATCCAAAAGTGATGTAGCAATAAAATGTGTACCACCTGTTTCTTGCATCTGTAAACTTTCCTTTGCTTTTCCTTACAAAACTAATACTTTGGAGTGAAAGGTGTCTGATTGCTTCAAGTGCCAGCAGTATCAGCTGCCAGTTGGCAGCTTTTGATCCAGTTGAGCATTGGTCCTATTCTGTGAGAGATCTAGATCATATTGTAGTGTGACTGAAATCTGAAACCTTGAAACCTATTCAAGTTTCTTCTGTGACACTGTGGCATTTTTTCTATACTATTATCCACCCTCAATACAGTTAGGCTGTGTACGCATTTGAAATAATAATGTTATTATTTATATCCTACCCATCTGGCTGCACATTCTTTCCCTCAAAGAATTATGGGCACTGTACTTTAGTGCAGAATTACAGTAATCCCAGAATTACAGCTTCAAGGAGCAAACTAGTGCCCAGAATTCTTTTGAGGGAAAGAATGTGCTTTGAGGAGATAGAGTGTATAGACTGCCTTAGCGATTCATTATCTTCAAGATAATTTTCAAACTTGCTCTTTTAAGAGGGTAATTTTGGAAACAAATGCAAATACTTGAGTTTATTACTTCAACCATTAATGTTAAATATTCAGTACCAACTTTCTAATCTTTTAAATACTATGCATATTCATGAACGTTATTTTTTTCTAGTTGGTGGTCATGACTGTAGTGAAGATGCAACTGCTTGTATGGAACTTATGCTTTGGAAAGTAAAAGAGGATACTAAAGGCAGAAGATATTAATGCTTTGCAACAACAGCCTTTCTTCATCATTGCCTAGTGAAAGACAGTTTTCTGCCCCTGTTATTGTTCTAATTCAAAAGAATACTGTGATGAGTATATGCACTAGTTAGTTTTGCTGGAAGTTTGGGTTAATGTTATTCAGGATTATGATATTTTTGTTCAATATAATATTAGAGTTGATTATGGGAGCTTTGTGCTGGTCAGAATTGTTAATGTAAACAGCGAACATTTCCCAATTTTGGCAGTTTGGAAAGAATACTGTACTTATTTTCTTTTTATGAAGAATCCTGTACTTATTTTCCCTTTATGAAACTTCTGTGTGTCCTAAGCAAAAAAGTTGTTTTCTGGCTGTCACTGCTGAAATAAAAACTCAAAAAAGCTGGTATAAATAAAACAAATGTTAAACATTATGCAGTCCATTCATTTGGTTAGCAGATCTCTAGCAGTTGCATAGGTGGCCATAAGTAAACAATTTGTCACCGTCACTGCTTTATGGCTTTGATCTATTTGTTAATCTTATGGAACAAAATAAGTTAAATTGCAATTAGAGATTAAAGGCAGCAGTGAAAATGTAATTTTTATTTTTAAATAAAGAGTCAAAGGCTGTCCATTACTGAAATTTCTGTCAAGTCCATGTTCCAGTTCTCAGTTGTATATACAGTGGTACCTCGGGTTAAGTACTTAATTCATTCCGGAGGTCAGTTCTTAACCTGAAACTGTTCTTAACCTGAAGCACCACTTTAGCTAATGGGGCCTCCTGCTGCCGCCACACCGCCGGAGCACAATTTCTGTTCTCATCCTGAAGCAAAGTTCTTAACCTGAAGCACTGTTTCTGGGTTAATGCAGTCTGTAACCTGAAGCGTATGTAACCTGAAGCGTATGTAACCGGAGGTACCACTGTATCAGCTTGAGATGAGAATACAGCACTACTTAAAAGATTTAGCTAGTTAATCCAATGAGCCTAGGAGAGCAACACTGGATCATCCAAGCTGGATTGGAGCAAGTCTCTCTCTAACTTTTCGGAAGAATCTAAAAACATTCCTGTTCACCCCATATATTTGATGGCTAGAATGTCTGTTAAAGGCCAATCCTGAAATAACCTATGATTCTTTTAAAGCAGTTGTAAACTGTTTATAGAAGTTTAAATGGTTTTTTCTTATTCATGTGTGTGCCACGCTGGACTACTCCAGGAGGAGGGACATGATATAAATTTGATAAGAAAATAAGCAAATATACAATATTTGAGAAGATGGGTGCAGAAAGAACACCGCGTACTACAACACAAATATACATGACAAATCACTCTCCTTTACATTCCTACCGTATTTTGCTTGCAGTGGCTCACAGAATTGGCAGAGGTTAAGTATGCAGTGTGACTATATTGCTTGCAGTAAATTCCAACATTATAGGGGGGGAAATACATAACAGTCTATGAAATGTAAAATGTATTTATTTCAGTCACTTTCCAAAAAGTGTATGTGTGTGTGAGTGCATGTATAGGCAGACAAAAGATTTATATAGATATATATAGTGCACATGCACACAATACACATAAACACACAAACATACCTATGTACACACATACATACACATTCCTACAGCATACTGATTCAGGACCCACTCACAAAGAGTGTATATAGCTAAGAATGTATTGTACAGAAAGCGTTCTATGCAGTTTTGTACATCAGCACATTTCATCTTCCTTTGAGGTTGCTCAAAATGATAAATAACTGATGATTTTCCATCTCAAGCAGCTTCTTCCGCAGAACAGTCAATGCCTGCATAGGTAAACTTCTCATACAGGGTTGTATTCACATAAGTCTGGAATTACAATTAAGAAGAATAGGCTCAGAATATTTTCTCTTTGCCCTCAGCAGCACATAGAAATTTTCTCTGTTGCAGATAACATCCATCTCCCAAGCCCAAATCGTGTCCTTTTATCCCTAATGTGTCACAAAGAGCTGCACTGGTCACAGGACTCGAAAACAGTTTTAGGCTACCAGTTTATGCCAGAACTGCAGGACCTTCAGCTGTTGTTTGGTTAACAAGTTGCATCGACCCTGATCGTGGACTACAACAACAATTGTTGGGTGACAGGTATCCTAGCCCTAGTTGATGCCTTAAAAAAACTTATTTTTAAAAGATACTGTTGATGCTCCTGCTGATCAGACCCTCCTATGTCAGGACATAACCTATTAGCTGCAGACCAGTGGTTAGACCACTTGACAAAAGTCTCTTTTAGAACCTGGTGATGTACAACAACTCCTAGGTACAGTCATACTTTGGTTTTTGAATGGAATCCAAAAACCAAGGTGCAGCTTCCGATTGGCTGCAGGAGCTTCCTGCACTCAATTGGAAGCCACTTCAGACATTCGGGTTCCAAAAAATGTTCACAAACCAGAACACTCACCTCTAGGTTTGCAGCATTCGGGAGCCAAAACGTTTTGAGTCGCAAGGCATTCAATAACCAAGGTACAACTGTACATCCAAATAACTGTCTCATCGCATTTTATGTGAAGAATCATATGTGAATATGGCCAAACAAACACGTGCAAAGTTTTCACATGGGACAGGAGCTGACCAGAGGGGAACGATTTACAGTGGCAACCAAGCAAACTCGTGAGCTGGGGAGCTGAGTAATTTTTTTTGACCCCAACCTGACAACCGTGATCATCTTTTACCTTTCTTTCTTCCAACATTCTGTTCAGTGATACGAGTATTTGGGCAAATGACGGCCTCTCGTAAGGTTTTTCTCTCCAGCATTGTCTCATTAGGTCATAACTGAAGAAGAAGAAGAAGAAGAAGAAGAAGAAGAAGAAGGTCATTATAGCACTTGAATCTCTACAAATGCGCAGCAAGCGGCCCAAAATTTAAAAGCAGGAGGCGATGACTATCTGTGAGATAGCATGATAGCAAAAAGCAGAAAAGGCAGGCTTTCCAATGTCCCTGGAGTAGAAACACAAATGGCAAGAGGCTGGGGGAGGTTTTCCTGGTTAAACAGTATTGTTATTAAAAGAAGATGTAAAAAAACAACCCTCACAATTCATTTCAACAGGGTTCAAAGCAAGAGAAACAGCAGGTCAGGTGTGTAGGGAAAGAAGTGAAGCTTTCTCTTGACCTAAGTGAGACATGATCAAAACAGCAAAGCATTTCTTACACAATCAATTTTTATAGGGCCAATTGATAGATGAAATTGTGGTTTCTGCTTTAGGATAATCACTCTAGAACTTCAACTTCTTTCATGGTTAGCAACTTCTTTCTGCTTTCCAAACTAAATTGGTCAAAGTATAATTAATTCTAGGGACGCGGGTGGTGCTGTGGGTAAAAGCCTCAGCGCCTAGGGCTTGCCGATCGAAAGGTCAGCGGTTCGAATCCCCGCGGCGGGGTGCGCTCCCGTTGCTCGGTCCCAGCGCCTGCCAACCTAGCAGTTCGAAAGCACTCTCGGGTGCAAGTAGATAAATAGGGACCGCTTACCAGCGGGAAGGTAAACTGCGTTTCCGTGTGCTGCGCTGGCTCGCCAGATGCAGCTTGTCACGCTGGCCACGTGACCCAGAAGTGTCTCCGGACAGCGCTGGCCCCCGGCCTCTTGAGTGAGATGGGCGCACAACCCTAGAGTCTGTCAAGACTGGCCCGTACGGGCAGGGGTACCTTTTCCTTTACCTTTATAATTAATTCTAGGAGTCATCTCCTAACTTACCAGAAGCAAATTGCCCCATATTCAACACCCGTCAATGATAGATGCATTTTCTAAGAGAGGTCGTCAGCCAAAGAGGGCATAGGGGAAAAGGGCATTCAGTGAGATTGAGTACTTACACCTCATCATCACAGTTGAGAGGCTTCTCCAGTCTGTACCCTTGGGGTAGTTTCTCATACAGTTCTGCACAAGTCATCCCACAATATGGTGTCCCTCCTAGAACAGAAGATTCAACAGGTCAGTGTCCTAAGGATGCTTGGGGGAGAGGACGGAGGACTATGCCCAGGGTGGCCACCGCTTTGCCACACTCCTGGTGCTGTTTGCCCTGTGTTCCTGGCTGTATACCATAAGGTCGCAAATAAAAGCCGCACTTTAACTTCAGGGTCAGAATTTGGGGGGAAAGTGAGGCTTATATTCAGGCCAGTACAATATTATTGTCAGGAGTGTGTGCAGGAGCCAGGCCCTCTGACCAGTAGGACTTTGCAGGCCTGGGGCCTTCCTATGTTCTGAAGAGGCAAGGCGTGGCTGCACAGGTGAGGCCGATTGGTAACTCACAGCACCTAGTGGCAAGAGCTGGGAAGGGATATAAGGTCAGCATTTCCCTTTGGCTCTTTGCCACAGCAACACGCTTCCTGCCTTGCTGTGTTTTGCTTCTTGCTTCCTGATCCTTGAATCTTGGCTTCTTGACTCCCTGCTTCTTGATCTTTGGACCCTTGACTCCTTGCTTCCTGACCCTCGGACCCTTGGCTTCTTGACTCCCGGCTCTCTGACCCTCGGACTCCTGGCTTCCTGATTGCTGGCTTCTGGACTCCTGTTCCTGCTCCCACCCTGCCATCTTGCCCCTGGTCCTGACGTCCCCAGCCAGGACTTTGATCGCCTGTGAACCGGACAGTGACAATTATCAGCAGTGAAACCAAGACAGGTAATTAGTCTAGGCAAGGTCTAAACAACTGTTGCACCAAGCCCAGTAACCATGTATGAAGGCTTGCCAGTATTTGGTAAAAATACTATATGCAGTTGTGGGTTAAGTCAATCAGGGTCACCCAATAGCTTCAGAACTGACCAAAGAAAACACTTTGCACAATACATAATCTGCTTACACAACTCCTTGCCCCCAGAGATAGTGATGGTACTGAGGTTTGATGGATTTGAATTATGACTGATTTGTATCATTTTGTCATTGCATTTTATACTTTGTCAATCATATATGGCTGAGAGCTCTCACAAAGGCTTTAGCTGTGTTATTAAGAATTTACATAGTGCTCACAGACTTCTTAGTGGTTTACAAGTATAAAAGCCAATTACACAAACATTATGAAAGTCCATAATTAAAACAATAAAACAACACAGCAATTAAAACAGGAGAGACTCGGGTAGAGAAATCCAAGGCGTGCCTGTCTAAACAGGTGTGTCTTCAAAGGCTAGCAGGATGCCAATACAGTTGGGGCTTCTTGCATTTTGGCATGATAAAGTTTCACCCTTTCAAACGTACTAAGACCTGCTGGCTTTCATAGTGAAGAGGTCAATCAATGCCAGTGAGCGATTCTAGCTAAATTGAATCTCCATGTTCAAAGGTAGTGTATCTTTAAAGAATAGTTGCTGGATATAAGCTAAGAAATTACTGCAATGGTAAATGGTAAAGTAAAAGGCTTTTGGGAACTGATTTACAACGAACTTAAAAAAATAAATAAATATACCTTTCCCCAAATGCCTGAAGCTTTCCTGCTAGCAATAGTCGGCACGGAAATCAAAAAAGAAGATAGAAATCTGTTTCTATATGCCACAATGGCCGCTAGAACTATGCTAGCCCAAAGTTGGAAAATGGAGTTAATACCTACTATAAATGACTGGCAGATCAAGATGATAAATTATGCTGAACTAGCTAGAATAACGGGAAGATTAAGAGACCAGGATGATCAGAAGTTTCATGAAAATTGGAACAAATATCTGACGTATATAAGAGATAAGTATAGAATTTTGATGACTCTGGCAGGGTTAGAGTGACTCTAACAGTGTTTGGCAAATATGTAAGGGAGATAAAACACGTGACTTTGGAAACTGTCTGATGCTTACCAAGAAAGTGAAGGGAAGTCCGAGGCTCGGCGGAGCCCAAAATAACTGTGTATTATATATATGATTCTTGTAACAGCCATGTTATGTGCAACTTATGTAATCTAGATTGTATATATGTATAGCCAATGAAAAACCAATAAAAATTTATATGCAAAAAAAGAGAAAGAAAGAAAGAAAGAAAGAAAGAAAGAAAGAAATTACTGCAATGGACAAAATGGATCTTTGGTCTGACCCAGCTATATTGTTCTCATATTCTTAACCAAAATAATAATGCTAAATGCACACACTTACCTAAGCTAACTATTTCCCATAATAGCACGCCATATGACCACCTATGAAAAGAATAAAAAGAAAAGCTGTAACAATTGTACAGTGGTACCTTGGTTTGCGTACGTCTTGGTTTGCATACATTTTGGATTACAAACACGTCAAACCCGGAAGTGCGGAAGTGCGTGTCCCGGTTTGCAACCTTCTTTTGGATTAGAACCCATATTTTTTTATTACGAACAAATTTCTTTTGGAGGCCCCATTGGCGAAAGCACGCCTTGGGTTACAACCTGTTTTGTTTTACAAACAGACTTCCCGAACAGATTATTGTTGTAAACCAAGGTACCACTGAATATAGAAGGACTGGGTATTATAAAATATCTAGTGCTAGATAAACAGGCACACACCTATAATTATTATAGCTAAAATCAGGTCCAAGATACTTGTGCCATTACAAAAAATATTCATTTTGCCTCCCCCTTCTCCATTTTTATTATGAAGACAATGAAATACAAAACCAGAAATAAACCTCCATGTGCTTGAAAATAAGTTGGTTTTTCCCCCAGTTAAACTGGCATGGACACATCTGTTTTAAAAGAAATGAAGCAGAAGTAATAGAAATAAAAGGACACAATCGGACAATCACTTCTTAAAATGTACAACCTTTCCCTTTCTCTAAACATGCTGATACAGGGAACTTGCATGGCATTTAAGGCTCAACTATTGCTCTGAAAACCATTGGGATCGCATTGGCTGTCTAGTCTTGTCAGCGTGAGGGTTGGCAAACATTGTATGCTATCCTAGAGAAGGAGACCAATGGTAGTTGGTCCCAGCCAAGTCAATGGAATGTCCAGGTAACCATTGGAATATATGTTCCCATTTGCATCATATGCTAGACCAGGACAGGACCTCTCCATCAAGGGTCCTCTAATCCACTAATGGAGAAAATCCATTGCTATAGCATCTCAGATAGACCCGTCAACCAGCCTCTGCTTAAAACATCTAACACAGGGCTTCCCAAACTGTGGTTTGTGGGCTGCCAGCGGTCCACAGGCTTCAATCAGGTGGCCTGAGGCATGTCCGCATTAAATATCCATATTGATTTTTTTAAAACAATTGCATTCTATTGCATTACAATTTTGAATTCCATGGAAGGCAGATTATTATTATTTTTAAACATTTTATTAAAGTTTTCTTGGTTTACAAAGGTATGCACAATGTCTCTCTTTTCAAGTTACATTTTCCATAGGTCAGTTTCATTTGTTGAGGCCTTAGGGTTACATTAGGAAGAAAAAAGGGGAGAAGAGGTGGAGGGGGCCATGGTGGGTGGGGGTGGGGTCGGGAGGCGATATTTCTATTTTGCTTAATGTATGTGTGGGTTTTTGTGTCAGCAGTGGCGTAGCAGGGGGGGCCGGCCGCACCGGGTGCAACATCTGGGGAGGGCGCGCTCGCACTCGCAGCTCTCTGCCCCTACCTGGCTCACTCACTCACTCTCACTGCAGTGCTGGCTGTGCGAATCCGATCCAAGCCGCCGGGTCGCTGCCCACTGTGGAGAGGAGGGTGCCAGGTGTGCGGTGCGGTGCGGAGAGAGAGCGAGGGACTATCTGGGGGAGCTACAGTGCGGGGGGGGGGGCGCAAATTACTTGCCTTGCCCCGGGTGCTGACAACCCACGCTACGCCACTGTGTGCCAGCGTGGTTTGTGCAGGTTCTCTTTGCTATTTGCTTGTGTTCTTTTGGTGGTGAGGGAAATTGTGGTTGGCCTAGGGTGTGGTTGCTTGTTCGCGATTGGCTGTGCTGAACTTTGTTTTTGTGTGTGAGTGGGGGGTGTGTGTGTGTGTTTTTGAATCGGGTTAGCCATATTGATTCGTATGTTGTTGGTGGATTCTTGTCATTGCCTTGCTGGGTTGTGTATGTGATGAAGGGGAGCCATACCGGAGTGAAGCTCTGCTCAGGAGGCTTTGGGAGGCTATCCTTGAAGCCAGGAGAGCAAGAGGGATCGATCCCTCTTGCTCTCCTGGCTTCAGCAAAAGCAACACGAAGCCTGCATTCACTCCATAAGACGCACACACATTTCCCCTTATAGTGCAAAAAACACGGTAAGTTCTTAGCCCGAGGTACCACTGTATTGTTACAAATCTATTTATGAATTTTTATCCCACCTTTCCAATGCATCTGCATTACTGAAGGTCACTTTAGCATTACAGAGTCAGAAACTACATAAAGAGTCACTTACACATCACTGTTTGAGGTATACACGCTGTAATTTAGGGACTCAATCGCCATCCATCGCACTGGAAGCCTTCCCTAGAACAATGAATGGTGTTACAGTCTCTCACAACAGTTCTGTTCTGATGCATTACCAGAGTCCCCTAACCCAGAATGGCTTTCCCCTTCATTTCAATAGACCTCTTTGTAAGCAGCCCTTTGCGGACTGGCTCCCTGCCCTTAAATTGATGGCTACTTCCCCCGTGTTTGTTGTTTGTTTGTTGTTGTTCCCCCACTCTCAAGAGAACCAGGGATGCATCTAGAGTGGCACTGGTGAAGGTTTTCAAATCTGTACATTATGAAGTTTGCATTTTGATCTTGCTCCTGCTCTGATGAACTCTGAGGTTTGTGGAAATGCAAAACTCATCTCAACTTTTCTCACTTGTGGCAGCTGGTTCTCCAACTCTTAATGGGTGAAATCTACAAATAACAAAAGCTGAAAACTTCCCCCTTAACTGTCCACTGTCCCAGTCCTAAACAATTAGACTTTAGGGTTAAGTCCCAGTGGTTTCAACAGGACTGTGGCCTTTGTCCTCTCAGATGTTATAGGAAGCTCCATTTTTAATTTCTGCTGCTTCTGAAGAGGAATTTCATTTTTTTACAGGTAATATTAAAGGGCAGTTGTTGCCTCTGCACAAGAAACATAGCTGACACATTAATTTTGGTCTTTCTTACCATTGTCTTTTTAACATAAACCTCTTGGCCTCTAGACAGTCCAAAATCTGCTATTTTTGCAACATAGTTTTCTCCAACCAAGATGTTCCTTGCTGCCAGATCCCGGTGGATAAACTAAAGGAAACAAAAACACTGTTGCTTTTCTTCTCTCTTCCCAAAATAGAAAATTTTGTCCTATCTTTCTGATGTGTGCATCACACATTGCAAAGGCTTATTGTAACTTAAGCCCTGTGCACACTTCATGGGCTTTTGGCTGGTAATTATGAGGTCGCAGAACCTGTAGCCCTCCAAATATTGCCCTCCAAATACTGCTGAACTCCAACTGCCACCAACCCTAGACAGCTTGGCCCCAATGGTCAGGGATGCTGAGAGGTGTGGTTGTTGTAGGGCAGGCATAGGCAAACTCGGCCCTCCAGATGTTTTGAGACTACAGTGGATGCTTGGGTTGTGAACGTGATCTGTGCGGGAAGCACGTCCGCAACCCGCAGCATCCGCAACCTGCAGCTCCGTGTCTGCGCACGCGCGGCTTGCGATTTGGCACTTCTGCACATGCGTAAAGTGCAATTTAGCACTTCTGTGCATGCTCAACCTGGAAGTAACCTGTTCCGGTACTTCTGAGTTCAGTGCGGTGCGCAACCCGAAATTGTGCAACCCGAAGTGTCTGTAACCTGAGGTATGACTGTACAGTTCCCATCATCCCTGACCACTGGTCCTGTTAGCTAGGGATGATGGGAGTTGTAGTCCCAAAACATCTAGTTTGCCTATGCTTGTTGTAGGGGAAGAGGCAGGCCATTCAAATGCAGGGGGGCCAGACTTGAGTAAAGCTTTCAGGCTCAGTCAGGTCCTCCCTTCCTCCAGTTTACAATCCATATGCCTACGTGTGATTGGCCAATTAGGCAGACAGGCAGTGTTCGAACTCCCCTGCCGTCAGAGGGGAGCCAGGAATCCACTGGCCAAGCCGTTCCCGCCGGGTAGGCTCTGGCTGGAGGTGACAGTGCCCCACAGCATAACTGCACCTAGGAAGTAGGTCAACGGACTTCCCCACCCCTGTCGCTGATAGGGTTGCCACCTTTGGTCTGGCAAAATACAGGACAGAACGGAGTGGGGGACTGCATACCTTGCTAGTGTCCCAGACAGACAATTTTTTTATTGCAAGAGCACAATGGCCATTTGGGTTTCCATTATCTCATGCGATTTCGTGGCACAATTCCCTTTCTCCCCCTGCATATGAATTCGTGCAGTGCCCCCAAAGTCACATTTGTGGGTGCTGTGCGTGAAAAAGCACTTTTTTCGAGTGCGGGGAGCACGGTGCAAAATCGCAACGAAAATGGGCACTGTGTTCTCTCGACAAAAAAACCCAGCAAGATGGCGTCCTGGATTTTGGCTTCAAAGTGTTGGAGAGTATGGGGCAGAGAGACAGAGGGAGAATCAGCAAAACTGTATCCTGTATTGATTCATCTATCCTATATCGAGTCAATGATAGCATTTTTACATTGAAATATTACACAAGATGGGTGGCAACCCTAGCAGAAGACTCAGTAAATAACTTGCATTAGCAAAATGAAACAAAGCAGCCTACCTGTTTTTGACTCAGGTAGTCCATCCCTCGGGCCACATCCGCTGCAAAGTGCAGTAGCTGCTGCGAGGAGAGTGTGGAGGCTGTGCTGTTGGCAATGGCAAAGGCCGGGTCGGTCTCTAAGACCCTGCTCTTCCTCAAGAAGTCTAGCAGGTTTCCGTGGGGAGCATATTCAATGGCGAGGTAGAGGTACCCTGGCATAAAACAGCGAGGAGTTCAGAGAGCCTGTGCGAAAAATGTTGGCCTTCCAAATTTAGGAGTCTTGGGGGCAGGGCTTCTTGAAGGGTTTGGGGGCCCCAGAGCATTTCCCCCCTCCTCACCCCAGCTCCAAATGAAGCTGACCAAATATTGCCGGTTCTCTATGCTATCTCTGCAGGATGAAAGGCTCTAATGCAAATCCTATCATACCCACAACGTCTCTTGCCTTCAGTGTTTCCAATACAGTGGTACCTCGGTTTTTGAACAACTTGGAACCCGAACGCTGCAAAACCGGAAGTAGGTGTTCCAGTTTTCGAACTTTTCCCTGGAAGCTGAACGTGCTCCGTTTTGAGTCCTGAGCTTCCGTTTTTACTGTCCTGCTGCTAATTTGTGTCCCCCCGTTGTAATTCAAGCCTTCCATTTCTGATTTCAGTGTCTGAGGTGATATTTGGAGCTTATAGTTGGTGTTTTTGCTATTCACTATGTGTTTTTTGTTTTTGAGGCTTTTTCGGTTAATTTGTTTCTGTGACTGTGTGGAACCCAGTTCAGCTGTTTGATGGATTTATTGATTGATTGTGTGACTGTGGAAATGGATAAAAGCCCCCTATCCAAACAATGACTATCATCAGTGCAGGTAAGAAAAAAATTAAATATATATTTTTATCTACAATACCGTTTTATTTATTTTATAGTAAAGTACATTGATTATTAAGGGACGCGGGTGGCGCTGTGGGTAAAAGCCTCAGTGCCTAGGACTTGCCGATCGAAAGGTCGGCGGTTCGAATCCCCGTGGCGGGGTGAGCTCCCGTCATTCGGTCCCAGCACCTGCCAACCTAGCAATTCGAAAGCACTCCTAGGTGCAAGTAGATAAATAGGGACCGCTTACTAGCAGGGGGTAGGGACGCGGGTGGCGCTGTGGGTAAAAGCCTCAGCGCCTAGGGCTTGCCGATCGAAAGGTCGGTGGTTCGAATCCCCGCGGCGGGGTGCGCTCCCGTTGTTCGGTCCCAGCGCCTGCCAACCTAGCAGTTCGAAAGCACTCCCGGGTGCAAGTAGATAAATAGGGACCGCTTACTAGCGGGAAGGTAAACGGCGTTTCCGTGTGCGGCTCTGGCTCGCCAGAGCAGCGATGTCACGCTTGCCACGTGACCCGGAAGTGTCTGCGGACAGCGCTGGCCCCCGGCCTCTTTGAGTGAGATGGGCGCACAACCCTAGAGTCTGTCAAGACTGGCCCGTACGGGCAGGGGTACCTTTACCTTTACCTTACATTGATTATTGCTTTCATTTTATGGATCAATGGTCTCGTTAGATAGTAAAATCCATGTTGAATTGCTGTTTTGGGGGTTGTTTTTAAAAGTTTGGAACAGATTGATCCATTTTGCATTACTTTCTATGGGAAAGCACGCCTTGGTTTTGGAACGCTTTGGTTTTGGAACGGACTTCCGAAATGGATTAAGTTTGAGAATCAAGGTACTACTGTACCCAGTATGTACTGAGCAAATGGAAAAGCAAGTCAAGTCTTCTTGACTCAGATTCTACTCTGGTGGATGGAGATGATCTTCCATCTTCTATAACAGAGGTAGGGCAGTACCACTCTTGTCAACCCATGTTGTTTGCCATGCCTGCTGGGGGATGATGGGAGTAGGAACCTAGCAGATTCCCCACCCCAGGTATTAAATGCAACTAATTCTCCAAGTGCTAATCCTGAGGCAGCCAAGACAGCCTGTGCTCACATTGGAACAGGGAGTCAGTGCAGATGTCAGAGCCCTGGAGAAATGTACCTCCAGTGGCCCACAACTGTGGAAGTGAGCTAATCCCACTTTGTACTGGCTGAAAGGGCACGGGTGGCACTGTGGTCTAAACCACTGAGCCTCTCAGGCTTGCTGATCAGAAGGTCAGTGGTTTGAATCCGTACAATGGGGTGTGCTCCCGTTGCTCTGTCCCAGCTCCTGCCAACCTAGCAGTTCGAAAGCACGCCAGTGCAAGTAGATAAATAGGTACCGCTCTGGTGGGAAGGTAAATGGCATTTCCATGCACTCTGGTTTCCTTCACAGTGTCCCGTTGCGCCAGAAGCAGTTTAGTCCTGCTGGCCACATGACCCAGAAAGCTGTCTGTGGACAAATGCCAGCTCCCTCGGCCTGAAAGTGAGATGAGCGCCGCAACCCCATTGTCACCTTTGACTGGACTTAACCATCCAGGGGTCCTTTACCTTTACTCTTTTTTTTAACCTGCACTGGCTGAAACTTTAAAACAGGGCAAAAAGCAGCAACACTCCCAGTTCATTTCTTGGCAGGATCCAAAGGAAAGCTTCTTTCTTACAAAGCCGTCAAAGGCTTGAGGCCAGGATATCTGGAGGACTGCCTTGTTCCACATGATCCTGTCCACCCAAGGCACTCTGCATCAGAGGTGTATATGCTATGCATCTCGCCACTCTCAGAAGCACAACTGATTGAGAAAAAGCCTTTTCTACTTTGGCAAGTGACAGTTTTCGAGTTGTCACCAGAGAGAAAGGATTCTTCTTGAAAATCTGTGCTTTCATATTCTGGAAGAGATACCTGTGTGTGTGTGTGTGTGTGTGTGTGTGTGTGTGTGTGTGGTGATTGAAGCACATCATCAAACAGGAATATGTGTGTGTGTGTGTGTGTGTGTGCCTTTTCGTGTTTTAAAAATTGTGCAACATGTTTACCTGTGCACAAATTCCAGCTGATCTTATTTTGAATATGTTTTAAAACAATTGTAGCCACAGAACTTTAAAGCAAACACCTACAGAGAAGCATTGTAGCAGGTGAGAGCTGGGAAGATTCAGAATGTAGATTGAAAATTAAAATATAATTGTGATTGAGGGCTCTGTGTGTGTGTGTGTGTACACACACACACACACACACCATTGTTGTTGTTGTTGTTTTATTTCTCTATTTCCCCCTTTTTCTTCCTTTTCTCTTTCCCTCTTTTAGCCTACTACTTTTTTCGGTATTTTTAAAATCATTTTTAAACTAGTTGGGTTTTTATTGTCTTGTATGTCAAACTCTTAACAAAACTGAAAAAGAAAAGCATTGTACCTCGGTGTTCGCATGCTCCCAAAAGGTTTATGATGTTGGGGTGATGTCCAAGTTTACAAAGTACTTCCAGTTCCCCAGCAAAATCTCTGTGATCATCCTTGGAGGCATATTCTGCAAATTAAAAAAGAGAGTGCTGTGCATCAGTTACTCCTACAATCTTTACCATGTGTTTAATTAACGCACCTGATGAAATGGGCTTTAGCCCACAAAACTGTACGTCATAATAATTTATTTATTTTTAATGTGCTTCCAGGTGAGATTTGATCACATGCCCAGAAGTTCAGCTTGACCCTCTTGCACAATACCCCTCCCCCCAAATGGACTTCCTACAGTAAGGAAAGTGATGGGGAAGATTCGCTAGAAAGTGTGGGATAAGAATTGTTTGACGCTGGGCTCATCCACACTCTCCCTTGATCCTCCTTGTACAGTATGTTACTTGCACCTTCCATTTTTTTTGCGGGGGGGGGGGGGAGAACCATATGACGTTCCTGCTGAAATGGTGGCATGTTGATTTTTTCTTAAGTCTAAATTTGCTTTCCCATTAACGATGGACAAAACGTATTTGGAAAATGTGGATTTTCAGCTGTTGGCGAGCCCGCTATGTCAAACAATATCCTCACAGGGAAAAGGTTAAGTGGATCCCGACCCTACAGACAGAAAGAGGACTTTGAATAATAAAAAAGGGGGTAAAGGTTTCATGCCCACTTTTTAAGCTTTGTGTATAGATTTTTATGTTAGTGTAACTTTAAAAAACTCACTTGGATTAAGATGAACAAGGTCTAAAAAATGGATTATTTTGCATGAACGTGCATGAACAATTATTAAACAATGAAACTAAGAGGGGTAGGGGAGTAAAGTCAAGCAAAAATTATGGTTTAATTTTTTTATTATGATGGTTTTTTCTTTTCTTTTCTTTCATTTCTTTTCTTTTTCTTTATATGTTGTTGCTTTATGTTTATTTTTGATGTTTCACATTTCTTTAATTTTGCGGCCATTGGCCCATATCGAAAACAATACATCAAAATTTATCCATAAACAATACAATTTGAACAGTTCCAAGTTAAAACACCCATATAAAACCAATTTTACTACAGTTAAGTAAACACTGTACACAATAAGCTCCCTCTATGTAAACCGCAATTCAAATCCATCAGATTTTGGGGTATGCGTCTTAGTTCTGGCACTTATTGATGGTTCTTAAGTTTAGCTAAGCTGTCAGTCATACAGTGATCCATTTCTCCTCTTTTGAAATAAAACATTAATCAGGTATCTAGCGACAGCAAGGGATCTACTTGTATCTTCGTCGTTTAATAAGTATATTATTTGGGCTTCCTGTGGTCCGTCAGCAATTCTCGATAAATATGGGGCCAGAAACTTGGACCGTGAGGCCGAATGTAATGGACCACAGAAGATTATATGATATAACGATTCTATAGATCCACTTTTACAGTCACAGACTGTAAAATTTTTGATGTTATCTTTTTGGAAAATTAATTAATTGTCCTAAAAAACAAAAACAAAAGCAGATCCTGACCCTACTGCTTCTCTGCTCATTCCCACTTTTTAAAAAAAGAATAACTGCACCCAAGCTCTGTTACATGCTTTTGCGTATAATACGGTTAGTCCATTAAGCCAACATCTAAAAGACCATGATTCAAGGCCAGGTACTGTATTAGCAACCTGCAAATCTCTCCTACAGATTTGCTGCCTTAAAAGACTCACCCTTCATCCTTTTAATGGCTGCATCCATTCGCAAGCCATCCTTCTTGATTCGTGCTTTGAGAACTTGGCCAAAGTTGCCTTCTCCAATCACATCCTGAAATTTGATGTCATTCCACTCCAGAACTGGGTAGATTGTGGGTTCTGGGCTATTTTTGGCTTTCCGGCTCAGAGTAAGAGTTCCTGAATTGAACTGCACAGCCGGCTCATCTCTCTGGAGGGAAAAGTTAGGCAAACACGATTTGGTGGTTGCAGTGGCGTAGCGTGGGCTGTCAGCACCCGGGGCAAGGCAAGTAATTTGCGCCCCCTAACCCGGGGCAAGGCAAGTAATTTGCACACACCCCCCCCGCTGCACTGTCCCTCCCCCAGATAGTCCCTCGCTCTCTCTCCGCACTGCACGCCTGGCACCCTCCCCTCCACAGTGGGCGGCAACCCGGCGGCTCGGATCGGATTCGCACAGCCAGCACTGCAGTGAGAGAGAGTGAGTGAGCCAGGTAGGGGCAGAGAGCTGCGAGTGCGAGCGCCCCCCCCCAGATGTTGCGCCCAGCCCCCCCTGCACCCCCACGCTACGCCACTGAGTGGTTGGTACATAAGAAGATAACAACTCAGAACGGGATGCATTAAAAGCATATTTATGTAATCTTGTTGTGAGAAGTGGTGTTGTTCTGTGAAGATGAAGTTTCTCTAAAATGAGTTAAAAAACAACACTTGTATCAGTGTGCAGCAGAATAGGTTTTCCTTGGCTTAAAAGCACCCATAAACATATAGTCAATTTAACTGACCGAAGGAAAGTAGGCACAGATTTTCCAGGGGGAATATGAACCTGCATTGCAGGATATAATCCTGTTATATCTGGTTGCTTATATTATATCTGCATGAATTGGTATAATTCCTCCTAATTTTTACCAGGCACAGCCCACCCATCTGGTGATCTGGCAGTGGGTTTGGTTTTTGTAAAGTATCACCACTTAGGGTGACAATCAAGGTTTTAGGTAAGTTACAAGCAAAACCAATTTCGATACAGGAATGTTTAGGGGAGGGGAATAATCACTTCCCATTTTGGGAGTTCTGCGTGACACCTTTAAGATTAACCAGTTTGAAACGGGAAATGCTCATCAAACTGTATCTGAAAGGGGTAAAAGTATCCCTGACCGTTAGGTCCAGTTGCGAACGACTCTGGGGTTGCGGGCTCATCTCGCTCTATGGGCCGAGGGAGCTGGCGTCTGTCCGCAGATGGCTTTTGGGTCATGTGGCCGGCATGACTAAGCCGCTTCTGGCGAACCAGAGCAGTGCACGGAAACGCCATTTACATTCCCGCTGGAGTGGTACTTATTTATCTACTTGCACTGTGTGCTTTCAAACTGCTAGGTTGCCAGGAGCTGGGACCGAGCAACGGGAGCTCACCCCATCGCAGGGATTTGAACCGCCAACCTTCTGATCAGCAAGCCGTAGGCTCTGTGGTTTAGACCACAGTGCCAGCCACGTGTACTCTTCGCTTAATGCCTCATTCGCAGATCTATCCTCAAGGAAAACCAAAGGACTTACAACCACGTTTTGGAAGGCCTGGGCCATTCGCCGCTGGAAGTTTGCACGCTTTAGCTGTAACATGATGAAAAAGGCCAGCAGAATTGTCAGGCAGGTCATCCCTGCAGAGCCCAAGATGGCAATCAGTAGCATTCTCCCTCCTTTGTGCTCAAATGGAACTGTGGGAACTATATGCATTAAAATAAAATAAAAAAAATCAAAAGAAGTTGAATTCAGCACCTAGTCGACAAATACTAGAACCCAAATTTTACAGGCATAAAATCAAAGGCAGGGGAATATTGGTGCGAGCTAATTAAAGCTAGATGCCTTTATGAAACCAGAGGGATGTAAGGAACTCACTCACATGCTTCAATGGACTTTAGGTTCTCTGGATCGTGGCCTATAATCCATTTTGGCAGAAGTGGGTCCTAATAGCGCATTCACCCTGACAGCATAATTTTCCTGTAGTGCTTTAACTTGTGTTTCTCACACCCTGTCCTTGTATCTAGTGCTGACAATATTCTATTTCCAATTGGCTGCTCAAATTATACACACAAATTATACATAAGCCACATATACACAAATGGCAAAACAACAGCAGTTAAAGCATCACCATGGAAATCCTATCAACCACAGAATGCATTTTGCAGCTTTTGCTGGGTCTCAATTCATTTGGAATAAACTTGCTCGGTGCATGAGATGCTCTGATCTCTGCTAAAACTAACCTTTCATTTCTGGGAGGGTTTTCAGTTCAGCCGAAAGATTATCGCTTGGCCCAACGTTGTTCTGTGCCCTTATCTGAACCACATATTCGGTGTTTGGTTCAAGACCCTTGAGGTGGTACTGGGTAACGGTAGTGTTTTTTATGGTGACATCGATGTGGTTGTGCTCTGTCTTGCCACGGCCTTTGTAGCTGAGAATGATGGAGGAGATGGAATGCCCCACCGCAGTCGACCAAGAGATGACAGCCGAGGAGTCGGTGACATTTATAATGGTGAAGTTATCAGGTGCAGGGGGACGTTCTAGCAAAGAAACAAGCTTATTAGCTTCCGTTTCCCATCACTCTGCGCATCCACTACGAAAAGTCATGTGGAATTGTTTTCATCACTCGCAATGAATCAGGATTTGAGCAGGAAAGGATGGCCTTTTGAGTTCAAAACTTGGCAGCAACAAATAAAATAGTATACAGTGGCACCTTGGTTCTCGAACGTAATCCGAAAGAGCGTTCGAGTTCCGAAATGTTCGAAAACCGAGGCGCAAAGAGCGGTCTGCAACTGCAATTGAGAAAGTTGAAAAACCCACAGCGGAAGCCGTTCGACTTCTGAGGAGCGTTCGAAAATTGAAGCATTTACTTCCGGGTTTTTGGCGTTCGGGTTCTGAAACGTTTAGTCAACGGAGACGTTCAAAAACCGAGGTACCAGATTTATAAGTGGGACTTACTTCTGAGGAAGTGTGCATAGGATTGCAGCCAGGGGTGCTGACTTGCGCCCCCCCCCCCACATTGAGGGGGCCCGGAGTTGTGTGACACCATACACATGACATCATGCACCCCTCTGAGCGTCCCACCCCTGGCTGGTGTGTGAGTGCTTCCCCCTGCATTGGGCGATGGGTACGCTCCCCCTCAATATTGGGGAGGCTCAGCCCCCTGCCCACAAATATTAAGGCGAGCGAATCCCCTTCTGCCCCCTATAGTTGGTGCCCCTGATTTCAGCCTGTTAAAATACTGTGAGCCCTAGCTTGCAAAAGATTTCATTGGGGGGGGGGGGTTGTTCTGCCATTTCTATTGATGCACTCCTTAATCCGCAGCTGCATCCCTGAGCTGCATCTCACACCACGTTCTTCTCTTTAACTTTTAATGGATGCAGCATGTTCAACTGATGATTTCAGCAAGCACTCTGACACATCTTCAAGAACTTCATGTTGGATAAAGTACCCCTGCCCGTACGGGCCAGTCTTGACAGACTCTAGGGTTGTGCGCCCATCTCACTCAAAGAGGCCGGGGGCCAGCGCTGTCCGAAGACACTTCCGGGTCACGTGGCCAGCGTGACATCGCTGCTCTGGCGAGCCAGAGCCACACACGGAAACGCCGTTTACCTTCCCGCTAATAAGCGGTCCCTAATTATCTACTTGCACCCGGGAGTGCTTTCGAACTGCTAGGTTGGCAGGCGCTGGGACCGAACAACGGGAGCGCACCCCGCTGCGGGGATTCGAACCGCCAACCTTTCGATCGGCAAGCCCTAGGCGCTGAGGCTTTTACCCACAGCGCCACCCGCGTCCCCCACTCATGTTGGATAATACCCCCCAAATGTTTTGCAGGTAAAGTGTTAGTCTGCTTCACACGTGGGCTAATGCAGAATTAGTCTGAAATGCAGAACCAGTTGTTCCAGGAAAGAAACCAGTTTCTCAGGAAATGCTTTTCAGGAGCAAAATATTAATAATAATAATAATGCAATAGCTCTACATTGGGTGTGGACTATGTAGACAAAAACAAGTGTACAGTCTCCATTGATTCTAGAATAAAATGCTTTGTAGATGCAAGCCCTACTAAGTAATTTTGTGAGCTTCTCTGGGAGCTCCTTAAGCTAAAGAAAAGAGTTTTTAAAATGCTTTCGATAAATCAGTGTCTCTTTAAAAAACAACAACAACCGAAAACCCTCCTCCGCTGAGGTTTTGGCAGTATTTAAGCTGCATTGATTATTTAAGCTTTATTGATTGGTGGATTTAAAAGGCAGGTTAATAATGAACTAAAAGTACCTAAGAATCCTTTAATCAACTGACAGATTTAGAAGTTAGGGAATGGTATTGGCCCTGGTGAGGAAATATAATAATGAGCTCCGTGAATCCCTGAAATAAGTTTTCCTGGTGGAAATCAAGATACTTGAGCGTGAATGAAGTGAGGAGCATGAAATGCCTTTTGCTGCCACTAGGTGTCAGCAGGCACTCAGTTATTATGAGATCTCAGGGCTGTTCACAGCATAAAAATACAAGGGGGGGGGGAAACCCACAAAACATACATAATAAAAACAAAAACAAACCTATGACCTCCCTCTCCCCGCTTCCACAACACATTTTAAAAGGGTCTTGGGTGTAATCAACCCAAGGCCTATTTGAAGAGGAATGGTGAGCCTCCCTGGGGAGAGCATTCCACAAATGGGGAGCCACCACAGAGAAGGCCCCGTTCTCGTGTTGCCACCCTCGGGACCTCACGTGGAGGGGAGACACAAAAAAGGGCCTCAGAGGATGATTTCAGGGTCCAGGGAGGTTCCTATGGAAAGAGGCCGTCCTTGAGGTATGGCGGTCCTGAGCTGTTTGAGCTCCCTGACCCATTGACCATTCTGGCTGAGGCTGATGAGAGCTGGAATCCACAACGCCAGGAGCAAAGGAGGTTCCCCAGCCCTGGGGTGGACCATGCTGTACAAATTACAAATGAGGCCTGCTAGGTCATCCAAAGTGGGCTTGTTAGACTCTCCCTTCACTCACGGTCACTGAAGGTCCACGCGTCCAGATAGTCGCTCCATTCTCCTTCGGACTTGCTGTTCACACGGACTCTGCACTTGTAGTGGTGCCTGGGCTCTAGATTCTTGATGACCAGGGTGGAGTTGTTTCCCCCCAACTGATCGGTCATGGGGACACCCCCGTTCTTATCATCCACGCTCTTACATTGCACTTCAAGTTGGATGTTCTCTCCCTCCTGCTGCCCCACCGGCTGCCAAGAGAAGGTCAGCGCCGTTGTGCCTTTAGGAACGAGGGAGAGGCCCCTTGGCGGAGGGAGGCCTTTAGAGAGTCATGAGAAGGAATGTTAATGCCTTTGGAACCCCTCAGAGCAAAAGAAGAACCTGCCAAGATGATGCCAAGAGTCCTTTGTGGTCCACCATCTTGTTCCCCACTATGGCCGCCCAGGGGTTTCCGGAAAGCACAGTAGCAAGTTAAGGAGGGCCTCCTCTGTGTCCCTAGCGTTTAGCCTCTGAGAGCCCATTGAGCTATCATGGATATTTATTTTTATTTAAGATAACCACCATTACCCACCACTACCCGGCCTCGGCCCAGTATACCTGAAGGAGCATCTCCGCCCCCATTGTCCATCCCAGACACTGAGGTCCCGCTCCGAGGGCCTTCTGGTGGTTCCCTCCCTGCGAGAAGTGAAGCTACAGGGAACCAGGCAGAGGGCCTTCTTGGTGGTGGTGCCTGCCCTGCGGAATGCCCTCCCTTCAGAGAGGGCATTCCTTTCTGTCAAGGAAATAATGCAGCTCATTGGTTAGTCTGGAGAATGCTCAACCACAAGCTTGCTTTGGATGACACTCTAAGCCAAGCCACGGGTCAGCTCTGTACAGTTGCAAAGTAATGAAGGAGGTTCAAAGTTATCACAATCTCCTCCCCAGGAGCTTGCACACCTGGATGTTTTATTTATGTATTTATGTATTTATTTATTTATTTATTTATTTTTAGAATTTATACACCGCCCTATACCTGGAGGTCTCAGGGTGGTTCACAAATAAGATCACAATATATAAAATCAAATTAAAAACAACAACCCAATAAAAAACCTCCAAAAGTGAGCCACATTCTAAAAGAGTATTGGATGTCAGTAAGATCAACCAAAGGACTAGTTAAAAAGGAACGTTTTTGCCTGGCGCCTAAAGGTGTATAGTGAAGGCGCCAGGCGAACTTCCCCATGGAGAGCATCCCTCAGAGGGGGAGCCACTGCAGAGAAGGCCCTGCTCTCATGTTGCCAGCCTCCGGACCTCTTGAGGAGGAGGCACACGAAGGAGGGCCTCGGAAGATGATCTCAGGGTCCGGGTAGGTTCATATGGAAAGAGGCAGTTCTTGAGGTATTCTGGTCCTGAGACGTTTAAGGCTTTTAAGGTCAAAACCAGTTTGACTTAGCATGATGCCCCACTAGGGCACAGTAACAGAGCTTGCGATTGTATACAATGTACTCTTCAATGGCTCTATTTCAAATTATTGTTATTTTTACTTTTAAAAAAATCAGCATGCTCAATTTATCACTTTTAGATGAATACCTTTTCCACATGCAAATGGCTATGCACAGTGCTATTTTTCTAGAAAAAGGGCTGCCAGAGCTCACCATGAACTTTCTCCCTTGTTCTCTCAGAATAGCAGTTGCGCCCACCTGAGAGGTGCCAGAGCTGAGTTCCAGTGAGCTCTGGCTGAAAAAAAAAGCAACTGGCTATACAGTGGTACCTTGGTTCTCGAACAGAATCCGTTCTGGAAGTCCATTCAACTCCCGGAACCATTCCAAAACCAAGGCGCGGCTTCCTATTGGCTGCAGGAGCTTCCTGCACTCAATTCGAAGCCACTGTGGACATTCGGCTTCCAAAAAATGTTCACAAACTGGAACACTCACTTCTGGATTTGCGGAATTCGGAAGCCGATTTGTTCAACAACTGAGCCGTTTGGGAACCAAGATACCACTGTACATGCGCACAATGTAGCCACAGGTAGTAAGATAGTTGTAAGATATTGAGCATCCCCTTGATGAAAAAGTTCCTAAGACTTGCATACCAACAGCAGCTGTAGTGAAACTGGCCTCTGGCCCAGGGTGCCCGACGCCCTTGTCTCCTCTGCGAGTCAGCCGGACACAGAAGGAATATTCTGTTTTGGGTTCCAGATCGCTTAACTTCCAGATCCTTTCAGTGACTGCATTTGAAAGGAGGAACAACAACAGAATTACACACACTGCTAAGCGATAAGGGAAGATAGAGTTGTAAACAAACATACTTCTTTTGCTCAAAGGTTGCACGAAGTTTACTGAGGTGCACGTGTTCTGGTTGGCTGTGTAGTTCTGAGGGAGTTTTCCTCTGTATTTTTGGTCAGATGTCTCCCTGCTACGTACAGGACCTGATCTAAGAAAGACAAAACCTCTTTGCTCCTTTCTTCTCAACTAGGTTGCTCAGTAAATTATTATTGGGACTTTTCTGTTTGGACTCTGCATTTTAAAGATTTTAATGCTTTGGGAAACAATGGAAAAACTTATTTGCCAGAGGTAGGACACAGCACAAGCAGCGCCTTTGTGGGATTCAGTACAAGCTTTGTGCTTTATTTGTAACGGTATTGAGACAATTTCTGATGTACTGTATTGTGATGAATAAAGATATAATACGGAGGAGGAGGAGAGGGAGAGCTTGGACTTGATATTCCACCTTTCACTCCCCTTAAGGAGTCTCAAAGCGGGTAACAATCTCCTTTCCCTTCCTCCTCCACAACAAACACTCTGTGAGGTGAGTGAGGCTGAGAGACTTCAGAGCCCAAGGTCACCCAGCAGCTGCATGTGGAGGAGCGGGGAAGCGAACCCGGTTCACCAGATTACGAGTCCACTGCTCTTAACCACTACACCACACTGCCTTTGACTCACTCTCTCTCTCTCTCTCTCTAACAAACAACAGCACCCCAACCTGAATTTGGCAGAACACAGCAGAAGGGACACATGCATGATGTTGGCACCCCCCCGCGGTGTCTGCACAACACTTCAGCATGTCCCCCCCGACATATGCGAGTGACGTCAGCACACCACGGGGCATGCTGACGCCATGCACGCATGCTGCAGGGCATGCGCACACAGCGGGGTCCCGTGGCACGGCCCCAAGGCAACCTCAACCAAGGCAAGGCAGCGCATCAACTGCGAGCACTCTGCTGAACACAGTGTACCGACGTGTGATGCTAACCATTGGCCCACCACCCGAACCAGGGTTAACTGCATCAGCATTTTAACACTGCAAAGCCCGTATCAGTGGAATAATAATAATAATAATAATTTATTTATACCCCATCCATAAGGGACGCGGGTGGCACTGTGGGTTAAACCACAGAGCCTAGGACTTGCCGATCACAAGGTCAGTGGTTCGAATCCCCGCGACGGGGTGAGCTCCCGTTGCTCGGTCCCTGCTCCTGCCAACCTAGCAGTTTGAAAGCACATCAAAGTGCAAGTAGATAAATAGGTACCACTCTGGCGGGAAGGTAAACGCCGTTTCCATGCGCTGATCTGGTTTGCCAGAAGCAGCTTAGTCATGCTGGCCACATGACCCGGAAGCTGTACGCCGGCTCCCTCGGCCAATAAAGTGGGATGAGCACCGCAACCCCAGAGTTGGTCACGACTGGACCTAATGGTCAGGGGTCCCTTTACCCTTTACCTTTACCCCGGCCATCTGGCTGGGTTTCCCCAGCCACTCTGGGCAGCTTCCAACAAAACACTAAAATACAGTGGTGCCCCGCAAGACGAATGCCTCGCAAGACGGAAAACCCGCTAGTCGAAAGGGTTTTCCGTTTTGGAGGTGCTTCGCAAAACGAATTTCCTATTGGCTTGCTTCACAAGACGAAAATGTCTTGCGAGTTCCTGTGGGGTTTTTTTCCTCCCCCCCTTTTCCCCAAGCCGCTAAGCCGCTAATCAGCTGATCCGCTAAGCCGCTTAACAGCTGATCCGCTAAGCCAATTATCAGCTGATCCGCTAAGCCGCTTATCAGCTGATCCGCTAAACCCGCTAAGCCGCTAATAGCGCTAATCCGCTAAGCCGCTAATGGCCTTGCTTCGCAAGACGAAGAAAACCACAAGACGAAGAGACTCGCGGAACGGATTCTTTTCGTCTTGCGAGGCACCACTGTACAATAACCTATTAATAACCTAAACAGGGCTGCCTTCAGATGTCTTCTAAAAGTTTGGCAGTTGTTTTTCTCTTTGACATCTGATGGGAGGGCATTCCACAGGGCGGGTGCCACTACCAAGAAGGCCCTCTGCCTGGTTCCCTGTAGCTTTGCTTCTCACAGCGAGGGAACCGCCAGAAGGCCCTTGGTGCTGGACCTCAGTGTCCGGGCAGAACGATGGAGGTGGAGACGCTCCTTCAGCTATACTGGACCGAGGCCGTTTAGGTAGACCACTGTCATGGCTTTCTCTAAAGAATCCTGGGAATTGTAGGCTGGTGAGGGGCTGAAGAACCTCTGCTAAAATTCTCCCTCATGGAACTGTAAGAAGAACTTTGATGGATCAGTGTCTTGTCTTCAGTGGTCAAACAGTTGATTTTGGAAAGGCCACAAGCAGGAAATGAGTGCCCTAACCTCCTTTCCAGTTTTTGTTCCCCCCACAACTGGTGGCTGAAGACAGGATCCTGGAAGCAGCAAGCAGCCATGATGATCAGAAGCTACTGACCAAACTGTCCAGATTGTTTGGGGGAAAATAAAACGATGGTAGCAGCTACATGTGGCCTATATGAAGAAGCAGAAACTCTTGTGATAAACACTTACCTTCCAAGGTCTTCCACTGAAATTTGGCAGTTTTGTATAGAAGCTGCGTTGAGACAATCGGTCCATCCCCGCTATATATATCAGCATTTGTATCAATGAGGAGAAAATTATGTCCTCTTTCTACCAGTGTTGGAGCTTTTTGAGGCATGGGAAGAACTGGTCAAGAAGATGAATTGTTTAATAACAGCAAAAATAGTAATGAAGATTTTTTTTGTCTCCTGAATTATCAGGAGGCATGCAATGGATCAATACGATTATTATATTTATTCTGTTGCTCTGCCTTGTAGGGAGTAATCCTCAGGTGAGTTTGTCCTTTCAGAATGTGAGCCCCTAGTATGGAATCTACAGAAACCTGTTATTCATACATTGCAAGGCAGAGTGATTTGTTTCCCCATCAGAAACAGTAACTTTTATGAAACAGCTCTCGAAACGGGTGACATTAGAGAGCAGTGGAGACTGGTCTATAGTTGGCTCTGCCTCTCTTTGGCTCTGTCGCCACCTACTGTTGACCTCCTGCCTTACACCCAACAGACATCAGCAACCACAGATAAGAGACCTCTCTGATTTCAAGCACCAGGTTTGGCGATGCATTTTAGGGTGTGCTCGATTTCGGTCACGTGACTAATGCCACCACAGCTAAGAGACCGAGTCATTTACTTCCCATTGGCCATCATGGCCGAATTGATTGCCCATCCTCCTTTTCAGGCAAGATTCTCCTCCCTCTGTCTCCCCATTTCCTTTCTCATACTCATCTCATTTTTCTCTCCAAACAAAATCACGTCTCCCTACAGTTGATGGGACTCCCTGACAGCCATCCTCTCCGTGTCGTTCGGTCTAAAGCTATCTTTCTTTTCTAACTCAAAACTGTACTCAAGTCAACATTGGGTGACTGTTGTTGATCTCCGTTGCCAGTGACTCATTTTGTCCTCCTGTTATGCAGGCAAGACTCAAAGGGCCTTTAAGATCTGTGGACATTTACATCTGTCAGATTTAGCTGACTGCTTTCTCAGTTATTTGGTTTCCTTGACAACTGAAATTATTTTCAGAGGCCTCTGCTTCTGGGCATTCTCATTAGTATGGGAAACCAAGCACCAAAGTCATATACTGTTTACCAGACTGGATTCTGTGGGAAATTCCTCCCTCCTCTTTGAGGGCATTTTCTACTTCAAATCAACATTTCAGCAAAACTCATGACTTGCCCTCAGAGGAACTACACCTGACTCTTGAGGGTGTATCACCGTTGAATATCAACAAAGATTTACCAATCCATTAATTAATGCGTGCCTATTGCAATCAATGATGGGACACGGGTGGCGCTGTGGTCTAAACCATTAAGACTAGGGCTTGCCGATCGGAAGGTCGGTGGTTCGAATCCCTGCAACGGGGTAGGCTCCTGTTGCTCGGTCCCAGCTCCTGCCAACCTAGCAGTTCGAAAGCACGTCAAAGTGCAAATAGGGAAGGTAAACGGCATTTCTGTGCACTGCTCTGGTTTCACCAGAAGCGGCTTAGTCATGCTGGCCACATGACCCGGAAAAACTGTCTGTGGACAAATGTCGGCTCCCTCAGCCAGTAAAGCGAGATGAGCGCCGCAACCCCAGAGTCGTTCGCGACTGGACTTAACTGTCAGGGGTCCTTTACCTTTTTATTCCAATCAACATCATTTAAATGTACACTTAGGCCGTGCTGATTTGGGTGAGATATTTTGGTGTAGTCAAGTCTGAAGTCTTAAAGGTTATCAGTTACCTTTAACTGTGACTTGGAAAGGTTGTTCCACCATGCCTGCCACTGTCTCAACAATGTAGACCCACGTTCCAGAATCAGAAGGCTGGACTTTTTCAACATGAAATGTGGCTTCTGTAACTTCTGACTGGTTTCTGTTTGCCACTTGCATAGGCTAAAACAGGAAACAATAGAAACAAATTATTTAGAGAGCCAGTGTGGTGTAGTGGTTATGAGCAGTAGTCTTGTAATCTGGTGAACCAGGTTCGATTCCCCGCTCCTCCAAATGCAGCTGCTGGATGACCTTGGGCTAGTCACACTTCTCTGAAGTCTCTCAGCCTCACTCACCTCACAGAGTGCTTGTCATGGGGGAGGAAGGGAAAGGAGAATGTTAGCCTCTTTGAGACTCCTTTGGGTAGTGATAAAGCGGGATATCAAATCCAAACTCTTCTTCTCTTCTTCTTCTTCTTAAATTAAACATGTGCAGACCTCACTCATAACAGTTCACTGGATTTACTGAAACCTCTTTCTTTTTTCTTCTTTTTTTGCCTTCCTTGACATTCCTTAGATATTTTGACCAAGCAGGTTGCTCCAAAAATTCGCCTAGAAATTTCATTTAGGTGAATAATTTTGCTGCTGTTCAAATTGGTTTCATCTTATTTTGGGGTGGGATGGGAAGTGTCATTCAAAAGCAAATGGAGCCTTTGAATATTGCATATCAGCTGAGGGCTTAGTAATGCACTTAAAAGGATATCTTGTTTATTTAGTCACAGCATCTGAGGAATCACTATGCTGCGGGATAGGGCTACCATACTTTTAATAGTTACATCTGCTGAAATCCTCTTTTCCATGCAGTTATTAAAAGTGCAGGATGAGCTTTTATTTTTATTATGTATTTTGTGTTTTTTTATATAGTAATTTTATGTTGTGAACCACCCTAAGCTCTATGGGTATAGGGCAGTACACTAATAAATAATAATAATAATAATAATAATAATAATAATAATAATACAGCTCCTGCACACTCAAAAGAGGGAACTGATCAGCAACTTACCTTAAGGACCGTCCCATCTTTTTTTATTAGTTTAATTTCTTCTTTTGTAGGAAGTGGCTTGCCGGTAGCTATGCAGCTAGATTTGAACTCCGAACCGGCATTGAGCTCCACAGCACCAGGCAAGTTCTTTATCTCAGGTGATTCATCTGCTGCACCTGTGTGTGAGGGAGATAAAAGAATTTACAGCATGCTATGTAGGTTGTTCATTCTCGTCAGAGATAGAAGGGATCTGGCCTGGTATTCCTGGCTCAGTTTGGGGAAAAACACACTATCCTATTTGCAACAAGGAAGCTAAGAAACCAGGGTTGATAGGTTTAATTGGATTAATCAACTTATGATAGCAGACCCCCCAAGTGTCCCTATTTTCCAGGGACAGTCCCAGATTTACAGAAGCCATCCAAGTTTCTGATTTGATCTCAGAGTATCCTACTTTTCCTTAGGATGTCCCTATTTTCATCAGAGAAATGTTGGAGGGTATGGAGTTATGCAACCCACAAGCCAAGGAAATACAACTTTTAGAAGACATCTGAAGGCAACCCTGTATAGGGAAGATTTTTTAAAATGTTTTATTATGTTTTTATATACGTTGAAGAAGGGCCGCGGGTGGCACTGTGGGTTAAACCACAGAGCCTAGGACTTGCCAATCAGACGGTCGGTGGTTCGAATCCCCACGACAGAGTGAGCTCCTGTTGCTCGGTCCCTGCTCCTGCCAACCTAGCAGCTCGAAAGCACGTCAAAGTGCAAGTAGATAAATAGGTACCGCTCTAGCGGGAAGGTAAACGGCGTTTCCGTGCACTGCTCTGGTTCTCCAGAAGCGGCTTAGTCATGCTGGCCACATGACCCGGAAGCTGTATGCCGGCTCCCTCGGCCAGTAAAACAAGATGAGCGCCGCAAGCCCAGAGTCAGTCATGACTGGACTTAACTGTCAGGGGTCCCTTTTACTATATACGTTGGAAGCTGTCCAGAGTGGCTGGGGCAACCCAGTTAGATGGGTGGGGTATTAATAATAATAATAATAATAATAATAATAATAATAATAATAATAAATTGTCTAGTCTAGGATGTCCCTACTGGAGAGTACAGAGTTATGCAAACCCCGAGCTGAAGAGATAACTAACTATATAACCTTTAGAAGACATCCAAAGGCAGGCCTGTATTGATAAGTTTTTAATGTTTTATTACGTTTTTATATATGTTGGAAGCCACCCAGAGTGGCTGGAGCAACCCAGTCAGGTGAATGGGGTATAAATAATAAAATTATTATTGTTGTTGTTGTTGTTGTTATGTACTGATGTTCTCACCCTGGGCCAGCAGGGGGTTACTGTAGATAGTTTTCACTCAGGTCCACGTCAGTTATTTTAGGCGGGAAACCCTGGGTTGTTGTTGCTACAATGTTGACAGCCGGCTCCTATAAAAGCAGGCCGGCTGAGCTGTTTGCTGTTCAGTCTGTCCAGCTTACAATAAAGAGCTGCTCTGGAGAAATCACTGTGTCGTCTGATATGTTCGCCCACAACTTAACAATTATTATTATTATTATTATTATTATTATTATTATTGACTAGTCTAGGACATCCCTATTTTCATTGGAGAAATGCTGGAGGCTATTAGCATGTTCTCTGCCACTGAGCTACGGCAAGCAAGTCTTGGCAAAAAAAGGAGACAGAGATAACAACCTTTGTACGAAGCACAAAAGACTTTTGTTGCACTACAGTGTTACCTTTGCTTTACCTTCTTTTTCACATTCCAGACCGTGCCAACCCACGTGGCAGATGCAGCCCTTAAAGCTGTCACACGTTCCCCGGTTGCTGCAGCCGTTGCACTTGACTTTGCAGTCGGGCCCATAAAAACCGGGCTTACAACCTGCAAGAACACACAGGCGGGATAAGAGTTAACTGTGTGGCATCAGATACAAGGATCGTTCTGGATTTCATGAATCAGGTGACTGTGTCAGCTTGTTAGAGTTATCTGCTTTGAGTATTTCTGTGTGTACTGGGGACGCGGGTGGCGCTGTGGTCTAAACCACTGAGCCTCTTGGATTTGCTGATCAGAAGATCGGTGGTTTGAATCCCCGCGATGGGTGAGCTCCCATTGCTCTGTCCCAGCTCCTGCCAACCTAGCAGTTTGAAAGCACACCAGTGCAAGTAGATAAATAGGTACTGTTGTGGCGGGAAGGTAAATGGTGTTACTGTGTCCTGTTGCGCCAGAAGCAGTTTAGTCCTGCTGGCCACATGACCCGGAAAGCTGTCTGTGGACAAATGCCGGCTCCCTTGGACTGAAAGCGAGATGAGCGCATTGGATCAAATCTATGCTTCCAGGTGCCATAAGCAAGCTGCAGAGATAGCGCAGGATAGTGTGCACCCTGGAAATGATCTCTTTCAGCTTCTGTGTTCTGGAAAAAGGTACAGGGTTATAAAGACTAGGACTAGCCGCCTGAGAAACAGTTTCTATTCAAATGCGATTTTGGTTTTAAACGCAGTGTAAGGTAGTGTCAGGGAACTGCCATCGGAGCTGGAGGTGGAGAGGAGGCTCCAGAGGGATGGTGGAGAGGATCCCAGCAGGGAGAGAGGTAGCCCATCCGCTGGGGAAGGAAATAAGCGTAACACCAGTGGAGAAGGGGGGCAGATGGGGGAATCAGAGAGGTGGCTCCAGGACTCCTCGCCGGAGACCAGCGGAGAGGGCACGAGTACTCCGCTGCCCACACCCTCCCTGCGCAGAAGACTTCCGCGCAGGGAGAGTAGGAGGAGACTGGGCGTCAAACAACTTCTATGCTGGAAGAGGTTCAAGAAACGCCCACTGACGGATTCTGCCAGCGACTGAGGCAGCCACGGAACTTGAGGCTGTCCAGACAAAAAGGGTTCAACCAGGCAACCTAGTCAAGAGTAAGGGCAACTTACGCACGAGCAACCCCTAGAACCATTACAGGTAGTCTCTATGGGAGTATATTGTATTTAATTATGGGGTATCAGAGTTTTTAGAGGGCTAACTGGGCTGAGATAGCTGGGACAGCAGGCTTGTTGGTTTCTGAATGTCTGACTAACAAACCTAGCAATCTGGCCCACAGTCTGTTTTTAAGTGACTTTTGTCCCTCCCACTGCCCCCCCCTCACAACACCTTCACACATCACCAGAGTAAAGCGTGTATATGATTTTACCTTCATCACACTGCAGTCCGTTCCATCCTGAGGCACATGAACAGCCGTATGGGTCAGGCAGGCAAAACATAAAAGATTTGCAACCTGACTTTTCTTTACAGGTCTCTTGGCAAGCCTTGCCAAATTTGTTTTCTCCACAAGCTGTAAATGGAGAAGAAAAGTGTCAGACCAATGAAGTATCCCTCTTATGACTCTGCAAGGTAAGTTATAAATCCCGCCCCCTTCTCTGGTCTTCCTGGTTTCTGATTTTCCCAGTCATTTTCGCCATCTCCGCAAAGCCCATCAGTTTGGTCTGCCATTCCTCTCTGGCGGGAACTTGGTCTTGCTTCCATCTCTGGGCTAACTGGCTTGTTTCTTCATAGCACATGGGGACCAGTTCAATACATTTTGGCGCCTGAAACGAACACCAAAATGGTGCCCGCTTCCCTCCCCAACCAGAGAAGAGAGGGCAAGTAGATATCTACATCAGGAACAAGGGTGGAACAAAGATCTACATCACAAACAAAGCAGGAATAAGGATCTACATTGGGTACAAAATGGCGGGAGGAGACTCAGATTTGTCAAGAGGCCACTGCAGAGCAGTCATGGTGGCCAATGAGGCAGCTGATCTGGCCTCCAAGGCATACGCCACAGCAGCAGGCAATGCATTCCTCAGAGGCTGGATCTGCTGCCCCGTGAACCCTGCCGCCTGAGGCACTTGCCTCACCTTGCCTCATGGGTGGGCCGGCCCTGACTGTGCACCACAGGTAGGAGAGGGGCAGATTCAACTGAGCAGCATGCACAGTTCACTGCTGCTTCACGGTAAGGACAGTTTACGGTTTACCATGACGCGCAAACTAGGCGAATGCATGAATGAAATGTGGAACTCAGTAATTTCCATAACAAACACTTTGTCAAGCAGAGGCATGACCAGGCGTAGGCAGACTCGGCCCTCCAGATGTTTTGGGGCTACAATTCCCATCATCCCTGACTAGTGGTCCTGTTAGCAAGGGATGATGGGAGTTGTAGGCCAAAAACATCTGGAGGGCCGAGTTTACCTATGCCTGGTCATGAACATTTGGAACGGCTGAAGGTTAACGTTCTACCTGTTGGAAAAAAATGTATTGTACAGTGGTACCTTGGTTCTCAAATGCCTTGGTACTCAAACAACTTGGAACCCAAACACTGCAAACCCGGAAGTAAGTGTTCCGGTTTGCAAACTTTTTTTGGAAGCAGAACGCGCTCCGTTTTGAGTGCCACACTTCCATTTTGAGTGTTACACTGAGGCCTGTTTGTTTTTGCTATTTATTTTGTGTTTCCGTTTTTGTGGCTCTTTTTGTTTTGTTTTCGTGACTGTGTGGAACCCAGTTCAGCTACTGATGGGTTGATTGTGTGGCTGCAGTACATTGCTTATTGCTTTCATTTTACGGATCAATGGTCTCGTATGGATAGTAAAATTCATGTTAAATTGCTGTTTAAGGGGTTGTTTTAAAAAAGTCTGGAACGGATTAATTCGTTTTGCCTAACTTTCTATGGGAAAGCACACCTTGGGTTTGGAACGCTTTGGCTTTGGAACAGACTTACGGAATGGATTAAGCTTGAGAACCAAGGTGCCACTGTACTTTTAAGAAAGGAAGATTTTATCTGCCGCATATGCTTTCATTTTTGAATGTTTCGACGTCTCTTACCCTTTTCGCACGTTTTCCCCATGAATCCAGGGGGGCAAATGCACTCCCCAGTATCTTCATGGCAGATGCCGTTGTTCTTGCACTCTGGACAGTGAGAGCTACAGTCGGGTCCCCATTTCTGAGATGCACACCCTTCGTGGAAAAGTATAAGAATCAGTGAGGGAAATAATACAGAGATCCTGAGCCAAATACAGCGCTCTGTGTGTGTTTGTGGTTTTTTTAACAGGTGTCTCATGTAAAAGCTTCTACAACAACTCCCAAGTATGAGCTGCTCTGTTACGTCCTCTGCTAGGAGTGCTTTTAAATGTGTTTTAAATTTATGGTGTTGATGTGTTCGGAGATCAACCCCATTGTGTTCTGCTGTTTGTTTTTAAATATTGATTAAGCATTCAGAAAGAACAGTTCCTTACATGTACGTTTCCTTCGGAACTGTTTACAGCTGTGCTCCCCCCCCAAACATGTGTGACTTTGGGTCTATTTAGTGGGGGGCGGGATGGCATACAAATTGAAAGAACACATGAGAGACAAAACCAGCAAGCATGGTTTTCCCCGCCCATTTAAACTTGGCCTTGTTGTATTCTAACTATCAGCTGTGCTTCCTCCGCTGCACGGTTTCGGTAAAAATGAAAAGAGAACTTTGACGTTTCAGCTTTTTTCTGCAAACCATCACTTGCTCCTTTGCCACGCAAGTTACAAAATTGGACCCACCTGTACCCTATTTCCCTCACCTGGCAGCGTACCAGTTCTACACCTCTCCAGCTCTCCATCTAAGAAAGATACATATAAAGATAAAGGTACCCCTGACCATTAGGTCCAGTCATGACCGACTCTGGGGTTGCGGTGCTCCTCTTGCTTTATTGGCCGAGGGAGCTGGCTTACAGCTTCCGGGTCATGTGGCCAGCATGACAAAGCCGCTTCTGGCGAACCAGAGCAGTGCACGGAAACGGCGTTTACCTTCCCGCCGGAGCGGTACCTATTTATCTACTTGCAACGGGAGCTCACCCCGTCGCAGGGATTCGAACTGCCAACCTTCTGATTGGCAAGTCCTAGGCTCTGTGGTTTAACCCACAGCGCCAACCTACTACCATTATTACAAAGGCTATAGCAGCAGCTGGTGAATCAGCTATGCTAGCTTTTATTCCCCCTTTCCCTTTAAATTCTGGGTTGTCGTTTCATCGTTTCTACCTTGCTGTGTTTTAACTAGTATTTAACCAAATCGCCCTGGGATTCGGATGAGACGAAGGGAAGTTTAAAAGTCAAATTAAATTAATAAACATATTAATTTAGCTCGTAGCTAAATGTCAGCCCCGTTAATTTCAGAGGGTCTGCTCTAAGCACAACTAAGTCCTGATCCAACTCTTTGTGTAATAATAATAATAATAATAATAATAATAATAATAATAATAATAATAATAATAATAAATTTATTATTTATACCTCGCTTATCTGGCTGGGTTTCCCCAGCCACTCTGGGCAGCTCCCAACGGAATAATAATAATAATAATAATAATAATAATAATAAAGCGATAAAACATCAAACATTAAAAACTTCCCTAAACAGGGTTGTTTTCAGATGTCTTCTAAAAGTCAGGTAGTTGTTTATTTCCTTGACATCTGATGGGAGGGCATTGCACAGGGCAGGCGCCAATACCAAGAAGGCCCTCTGTGTGCACAAGTCCAAGGCTTTCTGTCTATAGTTTTAACTTAAGAAGAAGCGGATCAAAACTTACTTCTTACTATCAGCCTAGTATAAGCTGAAGTGAAGTGGCTTCCTCCTATGTATCTGACAGAGTACACCGCTGAATCTTGAGTCTGGTCATTCTGCAAGAACACATTTAGCACTTCTGGGACTTCGTGCCTGAGGACAGAAGATATGAAAGAACCTGTAGTGGAGAGAAGAGCCCATAAAAACATAACTGACGAGAAGATTGACGGAAGAAAAGGACCTGCCAGGTTAAAGGAGAGGAGTGAGGACTCTCTGAAGGACTTCAGGGTGCCTCATACCTCAAACACGAGACTTCCCATAAGATAAACTTTTCAAGAGCACACATTCAACTAGCAACAATCAAGATATCAAGAGAGATAAGAAGCACATTTCAGACACTTCTTACACATGCCTATGATGTGTGAGGTGGGCACTCATAATTCATCATTTTCAGTTCACATGCTCCTTCCCCACACCTGATGACACCTAAAGAACCCTTAATAAGAGGCCACCTAGGAGTCTTCTCAGATCATAGACTGAACCCTGCGTCATATCAACACAGGTGCTCACGTGTTAACCATAAAAGCAGAAAAAAGGGACATAGATACCATTTTTATAGATAACTGCATCTTCTTCCTTAACAACCTTTCTGATGAAGGGAATGTCGACAGGTTCTCCGCGGTTTGTGGTAATGGTTAAAGCCACGGGAAGAAAGGTAGCTAAAATGAAAAAATAAGGGGGGGAGGAGGAAAGGTTTGAATGAAATGTGGATTAGCTCTAATAAACTTTACCTCTTTGCTAGTCCTTCAGAACAGAAGGTGGAAATGTGATATACTGGGGGAGCAATCTAAATGTGAAAAGATGGGACAACTCAATTCATAGCTTGCACTCTCTTTTGGAAACTCATATAAATCCTCCAGAAAGGGGCGGGGGCGGGGCGGAAGCATAACAACAATGAATACTTTGGCAATGGTCAGCAGAAAGGATAAACAAGTTTGTTGCAAATGATTCCACAAGCCAGAATTGCAGGGTTCATCCATGAAGGCTGTTTGGAGTTAGTTAGTTTTTTTAACAAACAAACAAAAAAAAATACTTTGGAATAAAACATGTTTCTTTTTTGGCTTCCTTGAGTCCCACCCACCAACCCAGCCACCCCAAAGCCCTAGTCCTTTTGTAGGTGTTGTTTAGTTTATCTGCAAACTCTTGGGTTCACAGTATTGTTGGACTGGAAAGGAATCCACCTTCTTTAATGGGCTCTGTTCCAACGTATTTTTAGCTCGTGGCCTATATTTGAGTTAATTCATTAGTTTACAAATGGCCTGGAACTCACTATTCAGAGAGGAACAATAACTGGGCTTTGGAGCAGAGGCCTATTTGCATCACATGTCGATTAGCATCTTGGCCAAGGATACAAAGGTTCCTTGAGGTATATACACAAGCACTTCCGCGCACAATGAAGTTTCGCTTGAGTTGGCTTTCCCAACCATTACTCCTCCCCTTGCCTTGAAGCAGTGGTCCCAAAACACCCCTGCTTGTTTCAGAAGCAGTTTCTTTGCTGCCTCCATATATTTCAAACACACCTGCTGTTATTGGAGGGACATGAATTGTTATCCACTCTGAGTAGCAGCTGTTCTCCGGGGTAATGGGCAAAAATGCCTTTTCCCATTACCACCAACTAGGGATGGGCACAGGTGTCAATTTCGGTCTCTCCCAGTTTTCCACTCTCCCAGTCTTAAGTCTACACGTTTCTTCATCCGTGTCAGATGGCAATGGTGGCTGCTCGCGAGCAACCAGTCAGGACTCCGACCTGTCTTTTACAGGTTTTATTTTGGTGCAAAGCTATTTACAGTGCAGAACCACAAGTTCATGTCTGCCTCAATCGCTAGCAGAATCCGGGAGTGGTCGTTTCTGGGTCCTCCCCCAACATAATAGCTTAGTCACCCCCAGCCTTTTCCTTCCTTCTTTGCGTTTTACACCTCTGCGCAAGGTGGGCGACAGAAGAGGGGTGCTTCCCACCTGGCTGGCTTGGCCAGGAGTGGTGCTGAGGCTCCCAGCAGCATCCTCTAGCCCTTTCCCCTCCTTTACCCCAGAGGTGTGGCTTTCCCCACCCTCAGACTGACAAGGTGCGGCGCTGGGGCTCCCACCAGCATCCTCTGGTCCCAGTGTGGTGTAGTGGTTGAGAGCGGTAGTCTCGTAATCTGGGGAACCGGGTTCGCGTCTCCGCTCCTCCACATGCAGCTGCTGGGTGACCTTGGGCCAATCACACTTCCTTGAAGTCTCTCAGCCCCACTCACCTCACAGAGTGTTTGTTGTGGGGGAGGAAGGGAAAGGAGAATGTTAGCCGCTTTGAGACTCCTTAAAGGGAGTGAAAGGCGGGATATCAAATCCAAACTCTTCTTCTTCTCTTCCTTCCCCACTGGAGGTGGGGCTTTCCCCACCACAGGAAGAGGAACTGCTTCGCAAGATTTTCGGAGGTTCTCTGTAACCCAACTGCTCCTCTGCTTCCCTTCCCTGTTCCGATGGCAGTCCCCTGACAATCAGTTTGTGATTTTCTTTTTTATTATCATATTTGCTCATCAACGAGCTGGAGGCAGATGTTTGGAACCATCGTGCGAGGAACCAGCAGAAGTATTCAGTGCTCCTCGCTACCAATGTGATCCAGCCTCTTGCAGAGCAGGATTACAAAGGGTGTGTGGATCTCCTTGTCCTTCAATCACGGGAGCACCCGACTAGGACTTTCCACACTTTGCAATCTTGGGATAAGCTGGCCTAGTTTTGGCTGACATGATGGGGCTAAATCAAATCAACGACATGTCGCTTCCAAAGTACAATTAATTTGCATATTTTTTTTGCTGAATGGCCAAGGGAAGGACATATAACACAGAAGACTCTACTGGGGAGAAAACAGATGTGTGACAAATGGCCCCTGGAACACATGGCAAAATGTCTTTTTCAGGCTAGAAGAGCGAGATCATTCTGAGGTTCTATTTTGGTCCTAAACATTAAGACATTCAGCTACACACACAATTCCTTGTCTGTTTCAAGAAAATTAACAAGGAAAGCTTTGTCTGCTCTGATAAAAAATCTGGAGGATGGGCTGGTGTCCTTTCGGGAAAAAATATATAATTAATGTAGTATGCAGTCCATGCCGAAACATGCACAAAACTTTCAAAGGAGCTCAGAAACAAAGCATTTCATAATACTCCAATAACTGAAAAGGGTTTCCAGCTCCTTAGTTTTGTCAAGGGTTCCAGGAAGTTTCAGAACTATTCTACTTCAAAACTTTTAATTTATCACAGACCTTTGATGAGCTTGTGTTGATCACGTCCATTTGCATAAGATTGCTAGCTCCCATAATTTAATGTCTAGGGATGACTCGGTCTAAAGATTTGTCTGGTCTTCCAATACTCAGGCTGTAATTCTTTGGACACTTACCTGGGAGTAAGGCCCATTTGACTCAATTGAACTAATTTCTGAGTAGAGGAGGACTGTGTATTATCCATCTGATTTGCTCCAGGAAGGTCCCACTTTTCCTTAGGATGCCCCTATTTTCAGTGGAGAAATGTTGGAGGGTACATCCTTCCCTGTCTCTCAGTCTCTCAGCTAAAAATTTAAAGTTCAAAGTCTCTGTTTCTCTGTTTTAAAGGAGAGCCTAGGTCTACACCTCTTTGTTCAGATTGTTAGATGGTCCAGCACTGTTTCTAACTGGGTCCAGCAAATCTGAATATGCAAATTCAGGGAAATAAGCTCGCAGGAATATGCAGGTGCCCCATATGGGGATCAAACCTGCAACCTTGGTGTTACCAGCACCATGATCTAACCAACTGAGCTATGGGCTCGCAGTCAAGGCTAGGCCTCTAGCCCTTTATAAAATGCACCATTCCCAGGCCAAAGCTAAACTGGTGCTCTTCAAAAGTACCACGAGAAGCACCTTATCCTATTTAGAATTAATATTTGCCCGTGGGTAACTACTGTTATCTATTTAGAGTCTATTTTCAAGCATGACACACCTTTTTTTGCAAATGCATAAGGTACCTGTTTGTTGCATCTTCATCGTATGTACCCTCATCGCTTTCTCTTTGAATTTTCCTTCACAGAAATACGCTCCAATGCTTTCGCCGGATTTTTCCCTTGGCCATACCACTTTCTTCGCTGCCCCTCTCGCCTCGTCTTCAGCCACGGCCAGGGGGTACGGGTGCTGGCCCATCAAGGCCTCATAGTCTCTCCCAATGGTGATCGAGTCCCGAGAACGCCATCTTGAGGTGATGCAGGTCAGCGATGTCTCTGAATCAGCCACGGTAGGGAGGGAATTGATCAGTATCAAGTCAAATGCTCCTTCCACATTACCTGGCAAAGAAAGGGGAAAGTTTGTTATTAAATTTCAAAGCACAATCCATTCTCTAACCAAGCTGCCAAACGGCTCCAGTTCTGGCGAAACTTTCTTGAGAACATCACAGGTACTTGCCAATCAGCACTGTGCACAGCCGGCTTCTGCTGCAATGTCTATGTTAATTGAGGTTGTTTCTGGAGAGATCCTACTCTGTGTCCAGTTCTGGGCACCAGAGTTCAAGAAGGACACTGACAAACTGGAACGTGTCCAGAGGAGGGCAACCAAAATGGTCAAAGGCCTGGAAACGATGCCTTATGAGGAACGGCTAGGGGAGCTGGGCATGTTTAGCCTGGAGAAGAGGAGGTTAAGGGGTGATATGATAGCCATGTTCAATTATATAAAAGGATGTCATATAGAGGAGGGAGAAAGGTTGTTTTCTGCTGCTCCAGAGAAGCAGACACGGAGCAATGGATCCAAACTACAAGAAAGAAGAGTCCACCTAAACATTAGGAAGAACTTCCTGACAGTAAGAGCTGTTCGACAGTGGAATTTGCTGCCAAGGGGTGTGGTGGAGTCTCCTTCTTTGGAGGTCTTTAAGCAGAGGCTTGACAACCATATGTCAGGAGTGCTCTGATGGTGTTTCCTGCTTAGCAGGGGGTTGGACTCGATGGCCCTTGTGGTCTCTTCCAACTCTATGATTCTATGATTCTATGATTCTACTCTGCCCCAGCAAGGTATGTCAAGTGTGCTTCCAGCTAATATGTGATTTTGAATGTGCTGGGTTGTAAAGCATGTGATTACTCTTTGGTTTCACCTTTATGTTTAGAGTCAGCTGCACTCTGCATATGCGCAGTGGAACCTCCATAGGCCTACTAAGTTTGGTCAAGTTTTCAAAGAGCTTCCTGAGTTATAGAAGTAATGTGCTAAGATGCAGAATATGAAGAAAGCCAGGGTTTCCCATGGGTTTTTAACATGTGCACTTTGGCTCTCTATCAAAGGGAGCGGGGCACATTTATGTATCAGCGTTTTTCCACTAGGGTAGGATGAAGCACATTGAAACACACTTATAGTGGCCACTCCCAATAAGATTGTCACAATCACACTCTTTGAACAGATAGCTATGCATTACCTAATGGACAAAGGAAGCCTTCGGAAAAGAACATGCATAGTCAATTAATATATTAATGCTTTCTACAGAAATGATCGCTGAAAGAAATGCCTCTCATCGTACGTTAATGGAAATACTTCTTTTATTGAAGTCATGTCTCTTAAAGTCTTATTTGCTGCTGGTTTATTCCTACTATTGACTAGCAATGGGGCAAATTCAGGATGGATTAGCAAATGAAAGGGGAAGATTCAATATATTTGCCCTTGTGGCATCTGAAAGGTAAAAGGTAAAACACCCCTGGATGGTTAAGTCCAGGCAAAGGTGACTGTGGGCTTGCGGGGCTCATCTCACTTTCAGGCCGAGGGAGCCAGCGTTTGTCCACAGACAGCTTTCTGGGTCATGTGGCCAGCAGAACTAAACCACTTCTGATGCAATGGGACACTGTGATGGAAACCAGAGCGCACAGAAACGCCGTTTACCTTCCCGCTGCAGTGGTACCTATTTATCTACTTGCACTGGTGTGCTTTCGAACTGCTAGGTTGGCAGAAGCTGGGACAGAGCCAAGGGAATGCTCACTCTGTCTCGGGGATTCAAACCGCCGACCTTCCAATCGGTTAGTCTGGCTGCTTCTGCTGCCGAGAGGGAGGTGTTCCAGCATGTGGCATTACCTCTCTTCTTCCCTGCCCTCAGATGAGTGGCAACGATTTGGGGAGCTCCCCGGCTCCTGCTGCAGCTGGGGAGTTCCTGTGTGCCACATTGCCAGCTGGCTTCCCCTGCCGCCCTGGCTCTCACCGAGCCTCTAAAATGAACCCTACAGTGTGCAAATGGTTCATTGCAAGCACAGTTAACACCTCGTTAATGTAACCATAGTCCACCCTCCAATAAAACATTTCCTTCCTTTCTTACAGGGTTAATGTGCCCTTCTGAATTGCATCCCAGGCAAAAAAACCTTCAAGAGTTGAAACTTTCCCAATCATTGTATAGTCATGCTGCAAAAAGCTAAAGCTGAAATACAGAGGTACCTCGGAAGTCGAACGGAATCTGTTCCGGAAGTCCCTTCGATTTCCGAAATGTTCAGAAACCAAGGCACGGCTTCCAAGTAGATGCAGGAAGCTCCTGCAGCCAATCGGAAGCTGTGGAAGCCACGTCAGATATTCGGTTTGCAAAGAAGGTTTGCAAACCGGTACAACTGTATATATTTGTGCACATGACACAGGTGTTTAGCAGGCAGCTGTTTTAAATATATTGACCCGAGAGCACTGAAGTGCATTGTGGGTATGTCTCCTGCTCCAGACTCCACACTCTTAAAAAGCTTGCAACTTTAAATGCTCTAATGCCTGTGGGAAAGTTACCATCACTTTGGGGGGCTTCCAAGACAGCATTCTTTCTTTAACACCTTGATTTCACTTCAGCCAGCTAGCAAGCTCAGACACGTCACTTGGCGTCCTACTCATTCATTTATCCCATATGTTTTGCGCATTGGGATTTTATCAGGAACGTGGAGCAAAATGACCTGAATTCAGAACAAACCCACAGGGAAAGCTAGGAGACAACTGTCTCCAAAATGCTGAAGCTCCTCTTGTGTCTCCTTCAAACAGACCTTTGATACCAGCTGTTCTTTCTGTCCTTTCACCTCTCTATGAAGACAACTTGCCGCTTGCGGAATAAGGACGTGAATGAAAGAGTCCAACCACCTCCATATCCTCCAACATTTCTCTGATGAATATAGGGACGTCCTAAGGAAAAGTGTGACATCCTGGGATCAAATCAGAAACCGGGGCGGCTTCTGTAAATCTGGGGCTGTTTCTGGAAAACAGGGACACTCGGAGGGTTTACACCTCAGCTTGATAATAATACTGGAATCACACTTGAGATCATGCCACAGCTACACATCTTACCTGATCAGACAATTTTATGAGGTAAAAGGTAAAGGTAAAAGACCCCTGGGCAGTTAAGTCCAGTCAAAGGTGACTATGGGGTTGTGGCGCTCATCTCATTTTCAGGCCGAGGGAGCTGGCGTTTGTCAACTAACAGCTTTCCGGGTCATGTGGCCAGCAGGACTAAACGACTTCTGGCGCAACGGGACACCGTGACGGAAACCAGAGCGCACGGAAACGCTGTTTACCTTCCTGCCACAGTGGTACCTATTTATCTACTTGCACTGGTGTGCTTTTGAACTGCTAGGTTGGCAGGAACTGGGACAGAGCAATGGGAGCTCACCCTGTCACAGGGATTCGAACCGCCAACCTTCCAATCAGCAAGCCCAAGAGGCTCAGTGGTTTAGACCACAGTGCCACCGGTGTCCCTTTTTATGAGGCACACACACACACACAATATACCTTGTCCTTGTAAATCCAGTTCACTGAATACCTAGATTCAAGGCCATTATCCAGTTTTAGTACTTTGACCTTGATCCTCTTGTCAGGGTTCCACGTTCCACACATATTGTGGTGCTATATGAAAACCACTTGCTTCTCCAAGTATAATTTGCCACTCTTACTGCCTTCCAGTTCCAGAACACACGAAGATGTCCCCCACCCAAAGAGATTGCTGACTCTGTTTCTGTCTTGGTACGTCCACATGTTCTGCTCACTTCCTAGGAAGTACTGTATTTGGGATTGGCAGAGCTGAGGCATTCGGTCACAGAAAACCTGCCGATTGATTCACACACCAGTTCACTATGTCGGCAAGTAATGCTGAAGACCAAATGAGAGAACCATGCCTATGCCCCTCTATTTGAATACGAGGGACAAACTGCCAATTCTTGGTCAAGCAGTATTCCCTATTTATAATGGAGAGCATTGCCCATAGTTCACCAGTTTGCCTCCAGTGTGAAAATAGCTTAAGCTCAGAAAATATCCCAGCCACAAAAAAAACAAAACATGTTTTGTGTGTGTGCACGCACGTGCAACTCACAAAATAAAATTATGGAACACAATCACGCTGCCTAAGAAACTGTTGACATGTTTTTGCAGAATAATCATTAAGTTTCCTTTCTAACTTCACATTTCCTCCCTATCAGCTTCGTATGGAAGGTGGAACAGATTACCACTTTCCAAGAGAGATAACAGACAGGGCTTTTAAATTATTATTTTCCCCCGTTGAAACAGTCCCCTATTTAGCTCGCCTCTTGTGTAGCCTCTTGATTTTGCTAAGTGGAGCAAAGTTGCAAACAGCATTTCCTTTTGCTCTTAGTTCCTTTTGCCCTGATATATTTTTCCTCTTTTGGTTTTGCTTTCTAGGCTTTTAGGTACTTTTGTGTGGTGCTGTAGAATTGTTACTGGAAATCGACATGGCTACGTTTGAGAATGATTGTTATGCATTACTTTATCTAAAAGTGACTGGCCTGAGTCTCATGTGTGTCACTGAGAGGGGAGGGTTTCGGTTACTTTTTGAAGTATCAGTTCATATTCAGGTAAATGTTGTTGCACTACAAATCCCATCATTCCCGACCACAGGCCATGCTGGCTGGGATTGATGGGACATGTAGTCCAACATATGGAGGGGCACAGGTCCCCTTCCCTTATTTTCATGGATAAAATTGTTTGAACTTTGGCATGATACTCCCAATCTGGGCATGCATATAAAATCAAAGCAAGACAATAATTCACATTAACTTTTCCATGTAAAATACACGTGAATTGTTGTGTAGGGAGGCCTCCCAGGCATTTTTGCTGTAGCACCACAATTAAGGCACTGGAAGGCCACAAAACTGAGTAACTAGTGAGATTCAGAACAAAACTCCCTGGTCCTGAATGGGGCAACTGTGCCCCTGAAGGACCAGGTGTGCAGCCTGGGAGTCATTTTGGAGTCACAGCTGTCCATGGAGGCACAGGTCCATTTTGTGTCCAGGGCAGCTGTCTACCCAGGAGCTCCATCTGGTACGCAGGATGAGACCTACCTGCCCGCGGACTCTCTTGCCAGAGGTGTGCATACTCTGGTTATCTCCCGCTTGGACTATTGCAATGTGCTCTACGTGGGGCTACCTTTGAAGGTGACCCGGAAAGTTCCGAAATGCGGCAGTTCCGAAATCCGGCAGTTAGACTGGTGACTGGGAGCAGCCGCCGAGACCACATAACACCGGTCCCAAAGGACCTACACTGGCTCCCAGTACGTTTCTGAGCATAATTCAAAGTGTTGGTGCTGACCTTTAAACAGCCTCGGTCCTGTATATCTGAAGGAGCATCTCCACCCCCATCATTCTGCCCGAGCGCTGAGGGCCTTCTGGTGGTTCCCTCACTGCGAGAAGCCAAGTTACAGGGAACCAGGCAGAGGGCCTTCTCGGTAGTGGCACCCGCCCTGTAGAACGCCCTCCCACAAGATGTCAAAGAACTAAACAACTACATTACATTTAGAAGACATCTGAAGGCAGCCCTGTTTAGGGAAGTTTTTAATGACTGATGATTTAATGTATTTTAAATCTTCTGTTGGAAGCTGCCCAGAGTGGCTGGGGAAACCCAGCCAGATGAGCGGGGTAGAAACAACAACAACAACAAACAACAACAACTTGAAAAGAAACTCTTGCATGGGCTGGTTGAGAACCCCCTCAACAGTATCCCCCCAACAGATACAGTTGTCTGAGGCAATCTGAAAAACGTATTCTTCTGCCACTTTGTCAATATCTAGATAATATAGCCAATCCATGATCCAGAAAATTGGAGTATTATTCTTCTCATATGGTTGCTGTGCACTGAAGAGACAAATCAGGCCTTCTTTTCACCTGGAACTCACCTGAACATATTTCCGTCACCTCTCAGGTGGGCACCATTGCCATTATAAGCGAACAAGGAAGGTGATCGTAGTGAGTTTTGCCCAGTGGCATTGTGGGCACCTACCATGCGTCCGGGGGTGCGTGTATCCGGGTGGCAAGGCTCAGAGTGTAGAGGGTGAATGGAGCCCGTGCCCAGCCCATGCTGCCACCGGCCCACCACCACCAAGTGGGGCCGCGCTGTGCCCCTTCTCGCCCACAGCCCTTGGTGAGCATAACTCACATGCACCCAAAGGACACACTCATGCTGCCTTGTGATGCTGAGAGGCTGTGGGAGGAGGGAGGGCACATGCTTGTCGCATCCTCCTCAGCCAGCCCTGCGGCATTGCAAAGTGGCGTGGGACTGGCAGGGCAGCAAAGTGTAAAATATGCCCCCACAAAGGTACCCCTGGCCACTGCCCCGCTGGACTTCCCCAGGCGACGCCACTGGTTCTGGCACCTCTTTTTCTAGAAAAATAGCACTGAGCTGAATCAACCTATACCTTCAGTGGTGTTGTCAGGAGGTAAAAAGGTAAAGGAAAATGACCTCTGGACAGTTAAGACCAGTCAAAGGTTTGGTTTTTGTAATGTATCACCACTTAGGGTAACGATCAAGGTTTTAAGTAAGTTACAAGCAAAACCAATTTCGATACAGGAATGTTTAGGGGAGGGGAATAATCATTTCCCATTTTGCGAGTCCCGTGTTAACAGTTTTGTGTGACACCTTTAAGATTAAACAGTTTGAAACGGGAAACACCCGTCAAACTGTATTTGAAAGGGGTAAAGGTAAAGGTACCCCTGACTGTTAGGTCCAGTCGCGGATGACTCTGGAGTTGCACACTCATCTCTCTCTATAGGCCGAGGGAGCCGGCGTTTGTCCACAGACAGCTTTCTGGGTCATGTGGCCAGCATGACTAAACCGCTTCTGGCGCAACGGGACACTGTGACGGAAACCAGAGTGCATGGAAACGCTGTTTACCTTCCCGCTGCAGGGGTACCTATTTATCTACTTGCCCTGGCATGCTTTCAGACTGCTAGGTTGGCAGGAGCTGGGACAGAGCAACAGGAGTTCACCCCGTCGCGGGGATTCGAACCGCCGACCTTCTGATTGGGAAGCCCAAGAGGCTCAGTGGTTGAGAACACAGCACCACCCGCGTCCCTCAGGAGGATAGGGCTATGGACAATATGTCCTGGGCTCCACCCAACAGAATATGCAGGGTGGTCTCCCAAATACAGTAGGGTTAGCTTACCACATTTTGAAGCATGCAAGACAATACACATTGCTACCTACCCAAGGGAGGAGATGTCAAGCCACTGTCAAAAACTGCGTATCATGCATCGAAAGAACGCATGAGGGGGCTTGAGGAACCACGTAGGCTAGCGGTGCCCCCCCATCATGCATTTGGAGGGTGTGTGCATAATTTCACACACAGATTCCCTTTGGGTGTTAGCCATATGTGTGGGCTGCCGTCAGGGGGCTTTCTCATTGTGCCTGGTGAGAAAAGGCCTAGGGTCATGCAGCTCTGTGACCCCCGCCCTCATGCATTCGTTAAATTTACTAACGTCTTGTTTGAACCCCCCTACCCATGGGGCTGTGGTGCTTGTGTGACCCTGACTCAAAATTAAGAAAGAATTGCTTTGTGCAATAGCCTTGTGACATGTGGAGATTTCAAATAACATATTTAACGTTTTCTGTGGAGGGAAAACGTTGCATACTATTTTTAAAAAATGGCATACAGTGGTACCTCAGGTTAAGTACTTAATTCGTTCCGGAGGTCTGTATTTAACCTGAAACTGTTCTTAACCTGAAGCACCACTTTAGCTAATGGGGCCTCCCGCTGTTGCCGCACCGCCAGAGCACGATTTCTGTTCTCATCTTGAAGCAAAGTTCTTAACCCAAGGTACTATTTCTGGGTTAGCGGAGTCTGTAACCTGAAGTGTTTGTAACCTGAAGTGTATGTAACCTGAGGTACCACTGTACCGTTATAAAATATGGATATGCAATATGAATATATTGTGCAAAGGTGTCTGAGTCATAGTTTGCCCAGTCTGTTTGCCGGGACTGCTGTTGTTTTGTCTAAGGCTACAATGCTATACGCATTTACTAGGAAGTAAGTCTCGGTGAACACAGTGGTGTATACTGTACTTCTCTGTAAGCTGGTTTAAGATCAGGCTGAACGATAAGCTGCCTTGTTGTGTTAATTGTGCGAGGGAGCTGACATGCAATGCACCATGGGCCCCCTCCCCCTGGTGTTGCGTGGCTTTCCTGCCCCCAACCGCTGTGTGTTGAGTGTGGACAACTGAGCAGGGGAACTCTGTTAATACAGACCTTTCTGTACATGAAATATTCAGTGGAAGCTAGAGCACCGATGGTGCAAGACTTATATAAAAGCCTATGCACGAAGAGCTTGCACGTACAGAGGTCCATATATCCAATTCATGGGGCATGACTGCCCACTGGAGCCTCTTGGGCTTGCTGATCAGAAGGTCGGCAGTTCAAATCCACACAACAGAGTGAGCTCCCATTGCTCTGTCCCAGCTCCTGTCAACCTAGCAGTTCGAAAGCACACCAGTGCAAGTAGATAAGTAGGTACCACTGCAGCGGGAAGGTAAACAGCGTTTCCATGAGCTCCGGTTTCCATAATGGTGTCCCTTTGCGCCAGAAGCAGTTTAGTCATGCCAGCCACATGACCCGGAAAGCTGTCTGTGGAGAAAAGCCAGCTCCCTCGGCCTGAAAGCGAGATGAATGTCGCAACCCCATCGTCGCCTTTGACTGGACTTAACTGCCCAGGGGTCTTTTACCTTTACCTTTTGCCTTCACATAATTCATTTATGAAGATGGATAAAGTGTAACTGTGTTTGCTTAGTGACAACTACTGGTTCCTTGCCTTCCTAATTCTCCCACCACTATCAAATATAGGAAGCAAATGTTGTTGAAATGTAAGAGGGAGTTGAGGCTGGCAGAAGGCGGTCTCTGAGGCAGCCCCTAATCTGTGGAATTTCTTTTTTCACAGAGCTGTGCCTGGTAATCTCATTGCATAGTTTTTGTCATATGCTGAATACCCACCTCTTTCACTTAGCCTGGGACACCCAAGAAAGGTATTTTTAAGCCATGGTCTCTTCTTCTGATTGTTATTTGTGTGTGTGTACATTTTAAAACTGATTTTAAAATGTATATTTATATTGTTGAAACCTTCCCTGGAACCTCATGGGACTTTATGGCAGGGTTAGAAACTCAGATATATAAGCTAGGCGCCAAATGGCTCCTTAAACCAGGGTTAGGGTTGTCAAAATGGAATGTCTTGTTGCCATTTTGAGGCCGGACGGCTCGAAAGTTGTATTTCTCAATACAGTGGTATACCTCAGGTTAAGTCCTTAATTCGCTCTGGAGGTCCATTCTTAACCTGAAACTGTTCTTAACCTGAGGTACTACTATAGCTAATGGGGCCTCCTGCTGCTGTTGCGCCGCCGGAGCACGATTTCTGTTCTCATCCTGAAGCAAAGTTCTTAACCTGAAGCACTATTTCTGGGTTAGCGGAGTCTGTAACCTGAAGCGTATGTAACCCGAGGTACCACTGTATGACTTTTTGGCTCGTAAAATTCATTCGGATTGTGCCAATAAAATATAACGGATAGAATTCGGCAGGATGTGTTGCTGGTACAGTCAAACCTTGGTTGCCGAACCCCTCTGTTTTGGTACGTTTCGGCTCCTGAACGCAGAAAACCTGGAAGTAAATGCTCCGGTTTTCGAACGTTTTTGGAAGCCGAACGTCTGACGCAGCTTCCGCTTGAGTGCAGAAGGTTCTTGCAACCAATCGGAAGCCACGTCTCCATTGTCGAACATTTCAGAAGCCAAACGGTCTTCCAGAACGGATTACGTTCGGCAACCGAGATTTGACTGTGTGTGGAAATAGTCCAGATCCTAGGATCCCCAGGCATGCGACTCCAGATGGTGGAGACATCAGGCACTATCCTGGCACCCAGGTATCTTCACTTGGTTGCAGGTGGTCGAGCACCAGGTGCAAAATGCACCTGGCGCCTGGCTAATTTCGAACGCAGCTTTATGGTGAAAGGCAGATAAGAAATCCTAGTAATAATAATATTGCTACATGTCGGGGCAAACGGAGTTTAAACCACAATGCGGGTGGCGCTGTGGGTTAAACCACAGAGCCTAGGGCTTGCCGATCACAAGGTCGGCGGTTCGAATCCCCGCGACGGGGTGAGCTCCCGTTGCTCAGTCCCAGCTCCTGCCAACCTAGCAGTTCGACAGCATCTCAAAGTGCAAGTAGATTAATTGGTACCACTCTGGCGGGAAGGTAAACGGCGTTTCTGTGCATTGCTCTGGTTTGCCAGAAGCGGCTTAGTCATGCTGGCCACATGACCCGGAAGCTGTACGCCGGCTCCCTCAGCCAATAAAGCGAGATGAGCGCCGCAACCCCAGAGTCTGTCATGACTGGACCTAATAGTCAGGAGTCCCTTTACCCTTTACCTATGCTGGTAGATTTTGCATTCTGTTGCTTTCACATAATGGCTTCACTCGGCATTTGAGGGCATTTTTGTTTATCGGAGTTACACCTATGTCGGAATGGGGAATACATTCCTTCCTTTATTGCCTACAGCAGCAGTTTTTTTGGCAGATCTATGGGGTTACACAAGGAAAGGGAGGGAAAGCAATTTCTTTGGCAGCCGTGCTCGGAGGCCTTGTCCCCACCTTGGAACAAGGGTGGAGTTGATTTTCGCCTTCTGGGCAGTGGCAACACCCGCAAGAGACCTCCTCCCTTCTTTCCTTCCCCACCACCACTTGGGGGCAAGGTTAAGCGACTTTTAAAAGCTCTGCCATTGACTCTCCTGCCTCTCCTGCTCAGGGGGAATGTCAATACTGTTTTCCTGGACTCCGCCTGTTGTATCTAAAGGAAGGCGTATTTGCATTGTCTTCCACGGCTCGCCCCAGGAAACATGATATCACACTTGAACAAAAGCGGGAAAGCTGACAGATCTATTGAGATGGGTGTGGCTACATAACACACCTAAAGCAGCTGAGCCCTGTGGATAGGCGGGTTTTCAGCGTTAGGGCTTCTCCTTTCCTTCATTCCTCTCCCATTCCCACCTATGCTTATGTAATTTTAAGGGCTAAATGTTGAGGTTTCAAGGACAGAGCCAATGGGACAATTACCAAAAAGAGTATCTTCAGGGCAGCTGCTCATCATACAAGAGAAAAGATTCTCACCGGGGGAGCAGAAGGGGTACAGTAGCTGTTGCTGTTTTATATAAAGAGCTGCAGGTGTGCTAACTTCACTTAAAAAAACTAAATAAAGCTCCATTTATTCCAAAGAGGACCGCGTGGGGAAAATGGGGTGTGTCCTCCCCCCTGCTTTAATCACCACACTACCCCTGGATAGTACCTTAGGCTGAGAGAAAGACACAGAGATTGGCCAAGGTCACACAATGAACCTCATGGGTGCTGATCAGGATTCAAACCCAGCTCTCCGTGGTGGAAGTTTACCATTTGTCCAATACCCCACATGGAGTCTCAAAAAGTGCATTTCCTTTCTCCAAAACTGACTTCTGTTCAGACATATGGGCTTTCTGTATGCTGGCAGCTGGCCTTCTATAACGTTTTAACATACAACCTAACACGACACAAAGCATCCTACGATCTCTGCTTTCTCGTCTGTTCAATAGCAACTTTTTAGCCTGAATAAATTTGAGGCCTCACTAGATGCAGGGTCTCCTAACTCATTTGTGAACCACCAAGCAAGCTGCAAGCTAAGAGCCGAGCGTATTTAAACCTGTTGATTTTTAAAGGGCTGAAATTCATCTCATTTTCTCTTGGATTGTACCCATTGTACAGATATTTACACAAAGACCATACTTGTGGAACCACTGTGTATTCAGACAGGTATGAAGGTTAGCATTTGTTACGGACTCTTTTGCCGTGTTTTCTCTTCAAGTGCTTGACGCTCAATGAAGCTAATGTGGGGATGATGTTCTAGTACTCTAAAGCCTTTGCCCACCTGGTGCCAGGTGACAAATTCCACCATTCCTGACCACTGGAGTCCAACGAAATCTAGAGGGCGCCAAGTTAGAGAAGGGCTGTTCTAGTAGTTCATCAGATACAGATTTTGTTGCTCCCAGAAGAACTGAATAGAAAGTTTTTGGAGGTGAACTCTAGACTCCTTTTTTTTGTTATTTATAGCATGTTTTTGGTTATTTATAGCATGTTTTACAACCTAGTTTTCAAATTTCCTGAACCAACGCACAAGTATTCTTTTTAACAGAGGGGACTAGATCATACTAGAAATATCATAAACACGGCAATGATTTGGGCATCAACCCTCCAGAGTAAAATGGTTAGCAATAAGTGATGGCGTGTGGAAAAAAACTGCTCCCTCCCCTTCTTATTTCCCCTCACAAGCATACTGTGCAATGGGCTCCTCTTATCCCTATTGTACGGATGGACCAGTGAGGTAAGTAAAAACGTATTGGATAAACTCATTCAGTGAATCCATGGCTATGGATGATTTGAACCCAGACCACCCGAGTCAACATGCTAGTTATCACAAGTTTCGCTCTACTTTTCTTATTCCACTTGCCTTGCTTTGCAAAGTTTTTCTTACAGTGCATCCCTTTAAAAAGCCGCATTGAATTCAATGGGACTTACTCCTAAGTGAGTATAAAATTGGTCCCATCTCGAGTTTGTTTAGGATTACAGCCTTAATGTTGCTGTGTAGAAAGACTGCCTGGAGATAAAGGAAGTGAGCAATACTTGTGATAAACAGAGAAAAGGTAAAAGGAAAAGGAACAAGCTACATTTTCTCATTTTAAGTATCACTATCATCTTTGACTGAAGTAGCAAAACATCTCCAGGCATTAAAAGCTTGCGTTTAATTGCCAAGCACTAATTATAATAAATGCCACACTTTGCAGTCCTCACAAATCTATGGATGCTAACTCTGCCATTAAGCAGTGATTTAAATCCGTTTGTAATGTAAGCACTCACATTAAATGCATCTATCACAACAATGTTTCACCCCATTAGTGCCTAGATTCGCAAAGTGAAAGGGATGTAATGAGAGATTTCAAAACACACCCTGATATTGTAGGTGTGTCAAATTTATTTGCAAAGCGCCCCGGGGAACAAAATTGGGAGTCCTTTTCTCAGCAAATTCTCAGACGGTAGATGTGCTACTTCTGAACCGAGTTAGGAACAGTCGCATTATGGCCATCAATATCATCATTATCGAAAAGATTTATTACACCAATCTAAAATGTATATTGGACTCAAGCAAACAGCTGCAAAGTTATCTGCCTGCACCTTCCCCGCAACAAATTCTCAAAAAATAATGTGACAGGCAGGAGTCCATCATAACAAGCTGCATCGCCGGGTGACTTCTCTGGAACAAAATGAACAGAAGATTCCAGGATCAAACGAGACAAGGGAAAAGGATTTTGCAATCTGACCTATTCTTGGTGCATTACAGAAGTTCACTGACATCCTCTGACAGACCCTCCTGAATAACTGAAGGAGTCTTACCTGAAAGCATGAAGCTGAACCCGCAGAAAACCAGAAGTGGCAAAACAGTCCCTGCTTTGCCAAGTATATCCATCCAGTTCACGGAATAACAGATGCCCCTTTCAGTGGTAAAAGACCCCTTAGTCGTTGCTCTTTGCTTGCATCGTCAGAGCGATGCTCGCCGGCCCAGGAAGCAACAAGTTAACTGCAAGACCGAGAGTGGGCTAGAACAAAACTCTGTGGCTGTCTGAGCAAGCAAAGGGAGTTTTAAGTTCCTTTTTCCTGTTTCCTCTGTAGATTAGGATGGGGAAAGGCAGGATCTTAAAGGCATTATGCATCAGCAGGATTCGAGAGGCTCTCTGCGAGCTCCATCCATCTCCTACATCTAAACACTTATCTGCAGCTCTGGGGAGCGGGAAAGAGGACTGCACTTTGAGAACCCCCAGCAGGTCACGGCCAGCGCTGTCAGAAACAATAGGGACATCCTCTAATAGGAAGAATTAAGAGAATAACAAGCCCCTCCGCCTATGTGTGGTATGTGAAAATGTGCCAGTCCACCTCCTCTTCTAATTACTCCCAGAGATACTATTCAAACTTTCAGGCCCCCATAAAAAGCTTTTAGGGTGGGGTAGAGGGGGGGGGGAATCCTTTTGTTTTCTTGATTTATCTGTTTATAATGGCTAACTTCTGGGTTCCCGGGGGTCATTCGAGTCTCCAGAACCTGATCTGGAATCCCCCAGGGTTCTCATTGATGGTCAGGTTCTGTAAGAAGCAAAGCTGGCATCATACTTAGCAGTTCTTAGCTTTTCAGCTACCTGAGAGGGAAAAGTAGGTGGGGGGGTGCGAGATTGATTTTTTAAGGGCTAGGGGAGGGAGGGGAGGGTGATTTGATGCGCTGCTTCCTGAAAGATCACCTTAGAAGTAAGATCAGCATACACGCTGTTTAGAAAGCAATGTAGCAAATATGCCCTTGTGGGGGGCCGGACTATATTTTGGAAAAGAAAAAAAAATGAACGAATTCCTATACCCCACAAATTACCCAGAGATGCATTTTAAATAGAAGCACACATTCTGCTCATGTAAAAACACCAGGCAGGCCCCACAAATAACCCGGAGATGCATTTTAAATAAAAGAACACATTCTACTCGTGTAAAAACACGCTGATTCCCAGACAGTCCACAGGCCGGATTGAGAAGGTGATTGGGCCAGATCCGGCCCCCGGTACTTAGTTTGCCTACCCACGGTCAAGAGATTAGCAAAGGAGACAAAGAGCTACAACAAAATGTTGCAGCATGGAGGGTCTTGTTCACTGTTCCGGTCAGCCAGTCATGCTCTTTTCACAGATTTCCCATCCCATTTCCCCTCCTCTCAGTTTCTTCCCCGGCTACATTTCCAGCTGAGAACTGAGCTCACATGTGATAAGCAAAGAGCTGCCAGATGTTTCTAAGCAGCACTGGTTGGCTTTGAGTGAGCAGAATTAAGCTGTTAATTTGGTGAGGGTTGGTTTTATTTTCTCTGGATACTTATGTCTGCTTTGGGGTGGGTGGGTGGGCGGGCAGCAATTTGCCTGAATTGTAGGCTGGGCAGAGCAGCAAATCTCGGATATATTTCTCCCAAACAGAACTGCTCCAACATGATGTTTTGGGGACATGGAGGTCAGAGGCAGCACTAGCTGTTCCGGCACCTGGGGGCGGGGCGAGCATCCCAGGGGGTGGGGCTGTGATGTCACCCCCCCAGGGATGACACCCAGGGCAAACCGCACACACCCCTTCCTCCCTCGGTGATGGAGGTGATTCAGAAGATCAATTCCATTTTTCCTTTTAGGTCAACATCAAATAGCATTCTCTGATGCTACAATGACACTGGGAGGTTAAATACACATTAAAAGTGCAATCCCATGCACATTTACACCGAAGTAAGTTGTTTTTATAATGTTGCACTATTTTAGTGTTGTTAGCCGCCCTGAGCCCGGCTTCGGCTGGGGAGGGCGGGATATAAATAAAATTTATTATTATTATTTATTACTACTGTGCCCAGATGCTTGGGACACGGGTGGCGCTGTGGGTTACACCACAGAGCTTAGGACTTGCTGATCAGAAGGTCAGCAGTTCGAATCCCCGCTACAGGGTGAGCTCCCGTTGCTCAGTCCCTGCTCCTGCCCACCTAGCAGTTCAAAAGCACATCAAAGTGCAAGGAGATAAATAGGTACTGCTCCGTCGGGAAGGTAAACGGCGTTTCCATGCGCTGCTCTGGTTTGCCAGAAGCGGCTTAGTCATGCTGGCTACATGACCCGGAAGCTGTACGCCAGCTCCCTCGGCCAATAAAGCGAAATGAGCGCCGCAACCCCAGAGACGGCCACGACTGGACCTAATGGTCAGGGGTCCCTTTACCTTTACCTTTTTTAAGTCCTACTGTATCCAGTGGAACTTACTTCCAGATAAGTGGATATAGGATCGAAGCCAAAGGCTGGAATCATGAACATGCTTACTAATGAATAAACCCCACTGAACACAGTGGGACTTATTTCTGTGTAAGCACGAGAATATTGAGCTGTGAAGTCGCCGAATTATTCTAATGATCTGCTAAATAAGAGCGTTAAAAATCATCTGGAGTGTCTTCTGCTGAATTTGCATACAAATTTATTAATGGGCAGCAGTCTGTTTCAGTGATCATATCTCTATTTTCAAGACGATTGATGTCGTGTTGTTTAAAGGGGTTGTTTTTTTTATAAAAAAAACCCTGCAAGTACTCCAGAGGAGAATTTTTGCACAACAGGTAATCTTTCCTATGAGTGGGTTTTTTTTTCAGCCACCAGAATCTACGACTATGCACTATTCTATGTGGGAACCTGCCCTTAGCTGAATGTAAAACACAGCTTTGCAAACTATAAACTGCATTTTGGTGGGGAGGCGGGTGGAATTTGCAGGATCAACACCCGCATGCGATGCTCCATTTGCACGGCATAATTCCAGAAGACCCAAGAGGTTTATCCCAGCTCATTTCCTCCTGCTACTATCTCCTCCGAGAAGTTAAAAGAAGCTAAGTTTGGTTCGGCGTTATGCATATCCTGCTTTGGAAACAGTAACAAATGCCAAAAGCCACAAGAGAACAAAAGGCAGATTTTTCGAGAGCTCGGAGACATGCTTGTGCCCTAGAATCCTATTTCTGTACAACAAAGTTGTCCAAGTTTCCCCAGGGCAAAAAAAAGCAAGTATTCCTCAGTATGTCTAAGAGGAAATAAAGATGGACAGTTTACAAGGCGGTTGCTCACTCTTGCTCTCAGCCAAGGAGGAGGAGAAGGTGATAAAGAATGGAAGAATAATAAGGCCAAGTGGGTTATACCAGCGATGGGGAACCTTTGGCCCTGCAGAAATTGTTGGCCAGGGAGGTTGCATAGTGGTGGCAGGTAGCAAAAATGGAACCCGGTCAAATTGAGCGAGTTTTGATATCGAGCGCCTGGTCCATATTTTGCATCAGGGCAGGGCTGGATTTAGGTTTGATGAGGCCCTAAGCTACTGGACTACTGCAATGCACTCTATGTGGGGCTACTTTTGAAGGTGACCTGGAAACTACAACTAATCCAGAATGCGGCAGCTAGACTGGTGATGGGGGGTGGCCGCCAAGGCCACATAACACCGGTCCTGAAAGACCTCCATTGGCTCCCAGTACATTTCCAAGCACAATTCAAAGTGTTGGTGCTGACCTTTAAAGCCCTAAATGGCCTTGGCCCAGTATACCTGAAGGAGCGTCTCCACCCCCAGCCCAGACACTGAGGACCAGCGTTGAGGGCCTTCGGGTGGTTCCCTCACTGCGAAAAGCCAAGTTACAGGGAACCTGGCAGAGGGCCTTCTCGGTAGTGGCACCCACCCTGTGGAACGCCCTCCCACCAGAAGACATCTGAAGGCAGCCCTCTTTAGGGAAGCTTTTTATGTTTAACAGACCACCGTATTTTAATACTCTGTTGGAAATCCAGCCAGATGGGCGGGGTATAAATAATAAATTCTATTCTATTCTATTCTATTCTATTCTATTCTATTCTACTGAAGGTAATGGGGTCCTTTATATGTCCAGCTGTCCTTTGTCAACAACAATTTGTTGCTGCTTTTTTGTGTTGAATATATGCTATATGGTAATTTATGGACCTCATAGGTATCTAAAGTCATTTGCACATGCAGAATGTGGGCACCCTATATGTATAGAAATGAGCAAACTGGTGATATTTTAGGGAGCAGGCTAGCAGGCGGGGCCCATGACTTACATCATAGGAGCCTAAAGGTAAAGGTAAAGGTACCCCTGCCCGTACGGGCCAGTCTTGACAGACTCTAGGGTTGTGCGCCCATCTCACTTAAGAGGCCGGGGGCCAGCGCTGTCCAGAGACACTTCCGGGTCACGTGGCCAGCGTGACAAAGCCGCATCTGGCGAGCCAGCGCAGCACACGGAAATGCCGTTTACCTTCCCACCAGTAAGTGGTCCCTATTTATCTACTTGCACCAGGAGGTGCTTTCGAACTGCTAGGTTGGCAGGCGCTGGGACCGAGCAATGGGAGCGCACCCCGCCGTGGGGATTCGAACCGCCGACCTTTTGATCGGCAAGCCCTAGGCACTGAGGCTTTTACCTACAGCGCCACCCGCATCCCTATCATAGGAGCCTACTCAACGCAAAACACCTATCATAGGAGCCAACTCAACGCAAAACCCTGTTGCTGTATGCAGGTTTTATTTTATTTGTTTTTTTATCTTATACAGTGGTACCTCGATTTAAGAACAGCCCTGTTTATGAACGATTCGGTTTATGGACTCCGCAAAACTGGAAGTAGTGTCCTGGTTTGCGAATTTTACCTCAGTCTAAGAACGGAAGCCGAATGGTGGAAGGGCATTAGTGGCGGGAGGCCTCATTAGGGAAAACGTGCCTTGGTTTAAGAATGGTTTTGGTTTAAGAACGGACGTCCGGAATGGATTAAATTCGTAAACCGAGGTACCACTGTATTTTGGAAATATACATCCAGTTGTTTTTTTCCTTTAATTTTTTTTGGGGGGCCCCCAAGAGAGTGGGGCCCTATAGTTTTTTTAGCTTATACAGTGGTATCTTGGGTTAAGAACTTAATTTGTTCTGGAGGTCTGTTCTTAACCAGAAACTGTTCTTAACCTGAAGCACTACTTTAGCTAATGGGGCCTCCCGCTGCCGCCGCGCAATTTCTGTTCTCATCCTGAAGCAAAGTTCTTAACCTGAGGTACTATTTCTGGGTTAGGGTTAGAGTCTGTAACCTGAAGCGTCTGTAACCTGAAGCGTCTGTAACCCAAGGTACCACTGTACATAAATCTGGCACTGCATCAGGGTTTGACAACCTTTTTTGATCAGTGGCAACACTTGTAATTTTGGGAAAAGAAAAAAAAAAGTGCTACGGGTGCCAGTCACAAAATGGCTGTCATGTGGGGGAGTGGAGGGGGGGTGGCATATTACAAAATGAATCCAGTGGGAGCATGACACAGAACTGGAAATTTCTGGAGACCCTTTGCAGGCACCATAGGATGTTTTGGTGGCACCGGTGAGCATCATAGTCATACCTCATGTTACATTTGCTTCATGTTATGTTCTTTCAGGTTACGTCCCACGGCGACCCGGAAGTACCGGAACGGGTTACTTCCAGCTTTTGCTGCCCACGCATGCGCAGAAGCGCAAAACTGCAACCTGCGCAGATGCGCCACTGCGGGTTGCGCTGTTTTCATGTTGTGAACGGGCCTCTGGAATGGATCCCGTTCGCAACCAGAGGTACCACTGTACTGGCAACCCTTGTGTTACATCAGTGGCATGGTGGAGGAAAAGGACACATTGCCTGCAGACCCTCCAAGTGCCCCTATTTCCCAGGAACAGCCCCGGATTTACAGAATCCCGGTTTCTGATTTGATCCCAAAATGTCCCGCTTTTCCTTAGGGTGTCCCAATTTTCATTGGAGAAATGTTGGAGGGCATAGAAGGGATGTCCCTATTTTAATCAGTCATGGAATTATGTGACTAGTGAGCCAAAGAGATACTGTAACTATACGACCCTTAGAAGACATCTGAAGGCAGCTCTGTACAGTGGTACCTCGGGTTACATACGCTTCAGGTTACATACGCTTCAGGTTACACACTCTGCTAACCCAGAAATAGTGCTTCAGGTTAAGAACTTTGCTTCAGGATAAGAACAGAAATTGTGCTCCGGTGGTGCAGCAGCAGCAGGAGGCCCCATTAGCTAAAGTGGTGCTTCAGGTTAAGAACAGTTTCAGGTTAAGTACAGACCTCTGGAACGAATTAAGTTCTTAACCCGAGGTACCACTGTATAGGGAAGGTTTTTTAAAAAAATGTTTAATGTTTTCTTATGTTTTTATATGTGTTGGAAGCCGCCCAGAGTGGCTTTCCCAGAGAAGCTGTACGCCGGCTCCCTCGGCCAGTAAAACAAGATGAGCGCCACAAGCCCAGAGTCGGTCACAACTGGACCTAACGGTCAGGGGTCCCTTTTACTATATACGTTGGAAGCTGTCCAGAGTGGCTGGGGCAACCCAGTCAAGATGGGTGAGGTATAATAATAATAATTATTAATAATAATAATAGAATAGGACTTCCTTATTTTCATCAGAGAAATGTTGGAGGGTTAAGTGCCTTTGCCAAGTAAAGGGTGAGTAAATTGGGGGAGGAGAGGACATTTTGAAAAAAAAAAAAAAAAAGCGGGGGGAGAGCTGTGCTCAGAAAACCTAGGCTGCCCTTTTTTGTTTCTTAGCCAAAATACTGCTTTTTTTCATGACTGTGTGGTTCCAACTACTGCTTTTGGTTGTCCTGCAGCCGGCTGTGAATAAGAGCCGGAAGCTACTTAGCTTTGGAAATATGCTGTGTGTCATTTCAAGGCTGGAATTTGAACTCAGCTCTGTATAACGGCAAAACACGTTGTCCTTCCCTTCTCATTCTTCCCTCTCCCATTTTAATGCAAAAATAAGTAATGTTTGGTTTGGAAACCGTTCATTTATGCTCTCCTGGCACTTCCTTGATTAATGTCTCAACATTGTTCTTGGTTCGAATGGCCACCTCTGTACACAACAATTCACTGGCACATCAAGTTCTTGCGATGTGCCCAGTTGCAAAACTGACTTTATGGTTTCCGATGTACACCCACCCCACCTAAACATCAAATTTGCATGCATATAATAAACGGGTAGGTCAAACGATAGACCTCCTTAATGTGGCACTTCTGGGAAATTTTAAGGCTGGAACTACAAGGGCAAATTCTGAGATCTTTTAGAGAGAATTACTAATTTGGTGGCTGATGAGTCACAGACATTAATTAAAGTTCAAGGTCGACCCAAAGCCCAGTAAATCCTTCATAGATGCTTCTCTTCTATCATTTGGAAGTAATGAGATTTGACTAATAGTTGGCATTTTGAGGTGATTTGGTTAGAAAGCCGAGGGGAAGGGGTGGGGAAGGCAACTGACATTCAGATTTACACAGCTCCAGAAATCACATTTTGCTGCCTTCCACGGAAACAGGTCACAGAAACCCACATTTTACCAGAACTGCAATACTTCAGGACCGCCTCTTTCCATATGAACCTAGCCGGTCCCTGAGATCATATTCCGAGGCACTCCTTTATGTGCCTCCTCCTCAAGAGGCAACACAAGAACAGGGCCTTTTCTGCAGTGGCTCCCTGTCTGTGGAATGCTCTCCCCAGGGAGGTTCACCTGGCAGGAACATTTTTGCCTGGCGCCTTCATTAAACACCTTTAGGCGCCAGGCAAAAATGTTCCTTTTTACCCAGCCCTTTGTTTGACCTGATCAACATCCCACACCCTTTTAAAATGTGGCTCTTTTGTAAAAAAAAATTACCTTTGGATGAAGGGTGGGCAAGGTAAAGGACCCCCAGACGGTTAAGTGCAGTCAAATTCAACTATGGGGTGTGGTGCCCATTTCTGCTTTCAGGCCAAGGGAGCTGGCGTTTGTCCGGAGACAGCTTTTTCCGGATCATGTGGCCAGCAGGACTAAACCATTTCTGGTGCAACAGGACACCACGATGGAAGCCAAAGCGCATGGAAACGCTGTTTGTCTTCCCGCCGCAGCGGTACCTATTTATCTACTTGCACTTTGACGTACTTTCGAACTGCTAGGTTGGCAGGAGCAGGGACAGAGCAACAGAAGCTCATCCCATCGCACGGATTCGAACTGCCGACCTTACGATCGGCAAGCCCAAGAGGCTCAGTGGTTGAGACCACAGCGAGGTAGGTAATAAATTGTACTACTACTACTACTAAATGCAGCAAAGACTTGTTCCTATTTTGGGGTGGGATTCAATTGCATACCAGCAAATTCAGCTTGTGCAATTCCAGCTGATTTGGTGCTTGGAGGCCACAAACCCACCTTTCCAATGCCCAGATTTTTCTGTGATAAGGTGGGAAAAGGCACTGGAAAGCGGTCGGACATCAACAGACTGAAACAACATTGTCTAACCTCTTTGCAAACAAATCAGAATGAATACTTAGTAAAGCGTTCTGGCTGGAAAAATATCCCCACACATCACCTTCTAAAGAGCACCTGTCGAATAAGACCATTAAGTCTCCCAGCAGTTTGCTGCAGTAGTAGACACGGCTTTCCTAAGCATTTGAGGTTGGCATCTTTGTTCTGGCAAAATACAGGACAGGACGGAGGGCATCTTTTTTTCCACCTCGTGGTGCAAGGACTTTCAAAACAACCCAACACAATCCATTGCAGCCTAACAGGATGGCCCCTCTGGAATTTGTCACACACACAAATTTGTAAACTTGTCTATTTCTTGCTGCCCAGAGCTAAAATATATGAATTTTCACACATCCTTTCACATATATGTGGTTCTACACAGCAACATATGCAGGCCAGGTGGAGAGTGGGGTAAATTAATAGGGGATGAATTATGTTCCACATGTTAAATTTCAGAAAGAGAGAGAAAAATATTAGTTGGGGAGAAGTAGGGCAAGCCTTGTGGGGAGCAACTCCTCCCCACTCTCCTGTCTCAAATATTATGCAGATAACGATATCCAAAATTGGGGTTTCTGGGCTACACTGACACAAAACTGCTTGTTCTAGAGCCTCAGAACCTGTTGCTTTCGGAGGGAAGTTTTGAGGGAGGAAATGGACAGTCAGTCTTGAAGTAAAGTAAAGTAAAGGTACCCCTGCCCGTACGGGCCAGTCTTGACAGACTCTAGGGTTGTGCGCCCATCTCACTCAAAGAGGCCGGGGGCCAGCGCTGTCCGAAGACACTTCCGGGTCACGTGGCCAGCGTGACATCGCTGCTCTGGCGAGCCAGAGCCGCACACGGAAACACCGTTTACCTTCCCGCTAGTAAGCAGTCCCTATTTATCTACTATAGGTCTTGATTTATCTACTATTTATCTACTATAGGTCCCTATATATCTATAGGTCTTGAAGTACCTATAGGTTAATGAGAAAAGCTTCATGGGAAAAGAAAATAGGAACATATAACTCTACAGGCAGGGTTTTGTTTATGGTAGAAGTCCTGCAAAGGACAGAACAAAAGCCGGTGAACTTTCCCATGCTATTTTGCAAAATCAGTGCCATGTCGTAAGGAGACCATGAGAAGAGCAAAAGCGAATTTCATTCCTTATGTTTATTCAGTAGGTGGGTTCTTTCCATTGTTCATCAAAACGTGTTGTTTTAAACGCAAAGGGATTTCAGTGGGCAAACCGAGCGTCCGAGGAAGATGCCTGTGAGGATATTAGACACCAACTTTACCTCAGCAAAATAAGGGGGGAAAAAGACTCTCACTGCAATAACTGAAAGCTCTCCCCCAAAGGAAGGAAGAGATATTAGTGGGAATTTCCCCTAGATAACAGATTCAGGCCTATACAAATCCTGTTGTGTCTTATCTAGATATATTGTAATATGAAGGAAAGAAAACCCAGAATGCAACAGATTTACCAGGTTGAGCAGGAAATTGGCTAATATATGTATGTTTTTGCTTCTTAATAGTGCTCTCACTTTGCTCAGGTTAACCAAATGGTACACGTGAATTCACTTTACAAAAAAAAAAAAAAAACCTATTGGGTGTCCAATATGGTCTTGAAGGCAAATTCTGTGTAAATAATCTGCCAGTGGATGAGGGGGGGAAATCACATGTCAGAATAGAGGGGGACCATTTCCCTTTGCACCTCCAGGTGTCTCCATTAAACGAGTCACCCTTCCTGAGAACAGTATACCCTGCAGAGATCACCGCATTAGAGCGACCTGCTTGCCGAGTCAAATGGACTCCTGCACTTGACCCCAAACTGAAGAAGATTCTAACCTCTGAAAAACTCTGTACAATTTTAACTGGCTTTGGGGATAATCCTAGGCCTGAGGACCCAGTTTCCAAGTATGAGAGCCTGCTCCAACAATTAAAACCCAATCTTTTTAATACCACAAAGGCCAACTAAACCAATAACATCAAATAAACCCTGGTTTGATTACACCTGCTTTGAGGCAAAGAAAGCCCTGCAAAATGCTTACAAAGCTGCCCTGACAGCCAAAAATTCTGTCAGACATCAAGCCTATCTTGCTGTCCGTACCCTAAAAAAAAGAGTATAAAGACCTAATACTCCACCAAAAGAAAGCCTATACCAGAAAATGTTGGCTAGAATTAATTAGTGCGGCAAAAGCAAAAGATCAGACACTATTCTGGAAACTGGTAGCTTCTGGCATCCATAAAGCTATTTCCCCCTTAACCTCACAAATTCCCCCTAGCCTGTGGGTCTCATTCTTCCAATCTTTGTACGAGGACGCTGAACCTCCACTACGGAATTATAATATAGAACAACTGGCTAAATGGCCGCCTGTTTCAGTAACTGAAGTGAAATCATATATAAACCAACTGAAAATGGCCAAAGCCCCAGGCTCAGACGGCATTACGTCAGAAATGATAAAAGCACAGGCGGATTGGTGGGCACCTTTCTTAGCCACACTCTTCACCTATATAGGTGACACTGGCCGCATCCCAAGGGAATGGGGAACAGCCATAATAGTTCCAATCTATAAAAATGGCAACAGAGGCGACCCAGCGAATTATAGGCTGATTAGCCTATTAAGTGTGAACAGTAAACTCTACGCAAAGCACCTCCTTAATAAGTTTACAGAATGGCTAGAGAATGAAGATATCCTGGGAATAGAACAAGCGGGCTTCAGACCCGGAAGGTCCACAACAGATCACTGCCTAACGCTACAACATCTGATTGACAAATACAAATCAGGAGGGCAGGCCTCACTATACGCTCTTAATTCAGGCACTGCACGCAAACACGGCCCTTAGAGTCAGGTGCAGCCGCCTAGGACACCTAACGGACCCAATTAAAACCTTCAAAGGAGTCAGGCAAGGGTGCCTATTGGCCCCTCGACTATTTAATTTCTACCTAAATAACTTAGTATCTGCACTCAATGACTCAGAACTCCATCCGCCGAAGCTTGCAAATCGGCTATTTCGGTCCTGCTATATGCCGATGATGCGGTAATTCTATCTAGAACCCGCATAGGACTCAAAAGAGCACTAAGAAAGCTCGCAGCATACCGTGAATCTGAATGTCTCAAAATCAACTATCAAAAGACCAAGATACTCGCTTTTGGGAAAGAACCAAAGCTTAGAAGCTGGGAACTCCAAGGCCATAAATTAGAACAAGTCACAAACTACAAGTATCTAGGAATGGTGGTACAGGCCTCAGGAACCAACAAACTACACATAAACTCCATCGGGAGTTCAGTGGAAAAAACCGCAAATTGTATTCTTAAATTCTTCAGAGCGCAAGGGGGCTTCTTCGTTCCCACAGCTCTAAAATTATACAAGGCCAAAACTTTGGCACAACTCCTGTATGGTTCCTTTTTGGGTCCGCCTTCCTCTGCTTTCTCCCCCCTTGAGAGAGTTCAATCTAGACTTCTTAGAGCTCTCCTCCAAGTCCCCAGATGTGTCTCAAACGCATGGGTGAGATTGGAAACGGGGATAATGAGAGTGGAGGCTAGCATTTGTTTAACATCAATCTACAAATGGCTGACATTGAATCTGCTCCCCTGAGGGATAGCCCTGCGACCAATTCCAGTCAGGCTGGCAGACTGCAGTTCTGAACACCCTCCAGAAACTGGGTTTTGCCCCTCAAGCCCTTCTAAGTCTGGGCTTGGTCCAGGCAAAAGCCACGGTCAGGCAAAGAATATTAGACACCGAGAGACAACAGGACTGCGCAAAGTACCCCGACTACAGAAATGGAGAAATCGAGAGATACATATCTGCACCGGCAGCATATCTCTTCTTTCTCGTATCTAGAAATGCAAGAAGGGCCTTTGCACTCGCCAGAAGCGCGGCTCTTCCCTCGCCGGTCCTGGATGGAGCCTTTAGAAAAGTCCCCTATGCCCAGAGACTTTGCACCTGTCCATTGGGAGAGATAGGAAGCCCAGAACACTTGTTCTTTAAATGTCCCTTTTACGAAGAAGCACGTAGTAAGTTCATTGATCCCCTACTGGTGAGGCTCGCTGACCTCCCACAAAAGCAAAAATTTGACCTTTTGCTGTTAGGCAAAGATCAGAAGAAGACCTGGATGGTCGCCAGATTCTGTGTACAAATCTGTAGACGCAGACCATCGCCCAACTCAAAATAGTCCGGCATGAAAATTCCCAAACTTGGTTCCATGGGTGACTCTGAGTCAACTCCCTGGGATAATTGACATTGTTCCTAAATTTATTGTTGCACATTGTTATAATTGTGTGTTTTAACCATATCTGCACATCAGTTTCTAATACCTGTGTCCTCTATTTCAGAGGCTTCTACTCTGCAGCGTCTTATAGTTGTTATAACTGTGAGTCTTTTAGTTCTTACGCCCTTACAGTTGTTTTAACTGCATGTTTTTATTTGTTTTTAGTTTTTATCTGTTGTAATTATCAGTTTTTATCCATCCATTATCCATGTTTAATCTTGTATTTTATTCAGAGGTTTTATCCTATGCTTGTTTCTTTGTCCTTATTTGCTCCAACATTTATCAGTTAAAAAAATCCTAACTGCTATTTTATTTATATGTTTGTTTGTTTTTTATCCTGGTCTGTGACCATAATAAAGTTCATTCATTCACATGTCAGTGAGGGCACTATAGGTTGTACAGTCGTATCTTGGAAGTCAAATGGAATTACCCCCCTGGAAAATGCAGATAGTGGGTTTCTTTCATATATCAACAGGAATGGATTTCCACATAACAGGGGCAGCCACGCTAAAAACCCTGCTCTAAATTAACGTGGATCACACATCTTGATATCTGTGATACTCAAAGGATAAATTCTCCTGGAGAATGAAGTATTTTTTGACTGGAGAATTGCATTGAAAGATTCAGGTAAGGCAGAAAGATAGCTGTGTTTCAGTTAATGTATTAGTTTGGGAACTGAAAATTAGGTAGGTTCGCATTAAAAGGTAAAATAAACACATTTCTCCTTTACGCATGCATAAATTTAGAAACAATTTTATGTTCACAGTATAGCCAAAAACCCATTTTCTTGAATTCTGAGGCATGAGAACTTGTATCCTATGGCATGTGATCCCTATGAAATAATATTCTCTTGAAAATAATGCTGGATAATTTGCCCTTGAGTTTTTAAAATTATTTATTGCTACATATCTGATTTTATACCTACAATTCACCCCTCTCCCCTTATTAAAAATTCTTAAAATAAGATGGATAGAATTATTTTCTTAACTTAGTAAGGCCAAAATGATGTAAATTACATTGTTTCCAATAAACCATTGGCAGAGAATAGAGGACTAAATCCAGTGACGTTAATTTTAAAGAAACAAATTCCTGGTTGTTGTTAACTAGCCAGAATGAAAAATGCACATAGATATTGCTGTTGTGTACTGGGGGAGTGTGTAGAACTATAAATAATTCTTCTCATTGGTCCACGGACATGTGAAGGACGTGCCTAAGATCAGGTCCTGCTGCTCTGTAAAGCTTCGATGAGAGTTTTGTTATATTCTGCAATCTGCTTTGTCACATTCTTCATTATAGGCCGGTAATCACTTTCCTGACTTTTCGTTGCTATAACTGATGATAAAAAGATAAGGAAAATTCTCCAACGAGCATCAGAGGGTAGAATTCAATGTCACGCCAAAATAAACATTTGGTCTGCACAAGCATATCTGTTTGCCAGACAGAATGACCCCCCCTGCTATTCTGGGGGTCCTTGCAACCCCCAAAGCAAAATAAAAATAAAAATAAATGGGGGGGGGGCAGAAAGGGGGAAAACCCCATTGTGCAAGTGGAAGCCCTTGTGCATGATTTCAGTTTGTTAGATGGATTGTGTCCTAAGTTATAGATATTAAAATCTCCATGTACAACAGTTCCTACCTGGAAAAACAACTGTTTTACTATGCATTTGCACCATTCACATTGAGATTTTGCAGGATGATACAGATGATCGTGAGTGAGAAAAGCAGTTTGGTCATCTGTGTGGGCTCTGAGCGTACAAAAGGAAGGCAATTCCACCCACCCCCACCCCCCGCCATGATATCTCAGCAAACCAAACTGCTTTAAGGTTGTCAAATGCCTCAGATAAACTATAACGGAAGAGATACTAGGTGAGAGCTAACATTAGTCATACACAGAGTAAACCCATTTAAATCAGTCGACTTAAACAACTTAATGGGTCTACTCAGATTATGACTAAGGTTGGATATCATCCATAATTTCCTGGCAAAGGTCTCTTTATAGCCATTGTCTCCTGTTGAACAAATAAAACAGTCCCTTTCTTTGGATATAATTATCTATATATGTAAACGTCAAGACATATGATGGTCATCTGTAACATGTGGAATAAGTCGTTGTACCTCAGGCTTTCAGAATAGAATGCTGAGAATGGGCATGATTCAGAAAATGTTAAGCAAGCCCAACTGATTTAAGAGACTTAAGCACCTGCTTATGTTCTTATTTACCATGATTATTTTCAGCATCTTCTCTCTCTCTTTTTTAAAAAGGATACATTCTTTCATGACAAAATTATTTTGTTCATGGTGTTGCCATTTCCTTTCCAAATTCGTAAGCTGCAATTACAAAATGGAGAAAAAAATGATAGCAAAAAATAGCCACTTGCGTAGCAACCAACCCCCCTTAATTTACTTAATTTATTGATTATTAAATGTATATTCTGCCCTTCCACCCAAAGCATTCTACCAAGTAAAGAAGATCAAGCACAATTCAGATAACATGCACAAACCTATACATAGCTATTTAGAAGTCCCACTAGGTTCACTGGGGCTTACTCTCTAGTAAGTATGTCTATGTCAGTAGCCTTACTAAATCAGTTGAGTCTCAACGATTTTCATATGCTTAATCAGAGCTGTAGAGAAATTACAAGAACTGATAAGGATTCCAGCAAACCACATGCAGTTTGTAATTACACTGCATCGAAAAGATGGTTTGCAATCCATGCAAGCCATGAGAATATTGTCTTTTATTAGAGTGTGGAGACTATGATTTATGCATGACACTGAACTCTCATTATCTGTGTTTCTTTTTGGTTAACAACTGTTTTCAGACTATGTAAAGCTTATCATGCAACGTATCTTGAAACTATATTGGGCCCTGAACTGCACAGAAGAAACTTCCTCATTTCCATAGCTAAATTTCCTGTCTGATGCCAAAAGCTATGATAAGAGCAGGACTGCGTTGAGAAGATTGTAAGACTGCAGGCTAAATGTTGGGACTCCGACAACACTTTAAGCATCAACAGGAAGGCAATATGGCTATTATATTGATGGCTGCTTCCTAACAATGCAATTTGTAGAGCATTGATTTGTTTGGCTGGTGCTACTGTTCAAAGTTTGTGCCATCAAGACATGCAAGCTATTTGCAATGAATATTTCAGAATAGCTGTGTGGAAGCTAACATTTAGTATGTGAGTGTAGTGCTATTTGGTACACCTTCCAAACCAGCAATTGCCCACCACAATTTCTGCTCAGAAAAAGAGCTCAATGCACTTTATTGAGCCTCTGATGGCTAGTAGATTTTGGGATACAACAGGTGACAAAGAAAAGCTTCAATACATTTTACAGGGTGACTTGTGTGCCACACTCAGCATAAATACAGCTGAGCCTTTCAAATTAACAAATTGTATCGTGAAATCCCATTTGGTTTCCACCGTTCCCTCTACTTTCCTGTCGTCAGTCTCTGAGTGTGGTTGTTTATGTAGCCAAAGTAGTTAACACTCATGTAGAAAAGGGAATTATCAGCAGGATCAGAGGAAACCCAAGGTTTGCAAAAGTAATTCTGGGAGGAAAAGCTGGTTGGAGGTGTTGGCGTTAGGGAAGAATGGGATGAAGTGGATGGAATCCTAAACAGGGAACATTTCACAGTGCAAAAAAGTTGTTGCAGGTCCCACTTATTATATATATTGCATCGCTGACACTCAACTGTTCAACCATGAATGTGCAAAAAGAAAACACAACTATTTGGGAGCTGAATATTCTTAATTCTGCCAAATTCTGCCCTCAGTCCCCCCCCCCCCCCCAGCAAACCTGTCATTTTTCACAACAATAAAATCTCAGGGACATTAACAGAATGGCAGGAGTGAAAGAGTACAAACATCAGAGAATTATAGAAATATTAGACTTGCCTGAGATTTGGCATGGTTGGTACATATTCACATTCACACTTTTTTCTTCAGTATGAACTAGTTTCTCCAAAATCATCTCAATTACTCTAATATCATTTTATGTATCTGCTGTAATATTAATATTATTGCTCTTTGGTTCATAACTGGAAGAGTTCTGTGTTTCTTTTTTCAAATTTAGTCCTGCCGCAAGCAGCATTTCTTGGAAAGAGATCTTATGTCTTTCCACATTTTAAAGATTTTGAAGTTATTTAAAGAGGCTGTAAAAAAGCAATTTATGTATGCATAGACATATTATACAAAAGTTTCAAAACTCCAAAAAGGTGGGGAAAAGGCAACACCAAAAGGCAAGAGGCATTTTCAACTGTACCTGTGAATGTGTCTCGTTCTCCTGCAGCTGCAACTTCAAGCTTTCATATTCTCTATTCAGATGCTCCATGGTTTTCTTGAAAGCATTCCTGCGCTTCGTTAGTGTTTCTTTCTCTTCTTGCAGTTTCTTAAGAGTAAGGAAATAATAAAAAATGGAACATTAAAAAGCACTCATCTTAAAAGTGCTCTAGCTTATTTCTAAAATTCAGAGAGGGGGGAAGCATTTATGCTTGAATCTAAGCATCTGGCACTCATTCCCATGAAAGCATATAATCGTGTATATGACAGACGGCATGGAAAAAGTATGTGGTCGGTTCACGTGTGAAAGATGCATGGACTGATTTGTTTGACTGTGTTATGTTGACTGTAGTGACTGGTTTGCAAGTTGGCTAATCTTTCTGAAATGGAAAAATAGAAGATGTGTCTGAGAACACAAGGGCTTTCTATTTCTTTACGAATGAAAACCCACGGCTGGTACATCACTGATAACAAACCATTTGGCCACCCAAAGTTCTTAGTTTACAACTCTTACCATTCCTGACTATTTGCCAAGCTGGCTGAGGCTAATGGAAGTTGGTACCTAACATCGACCAGAGAGCCACAGTTTCTCCATCCCTCTTTAATACGCTTTCTTTTTTTGAACTGTGAAACACTTCCTCTTTCTGTGCATAATATTGTACTCTGGCTACTTTCTTATACCTTTCCCTTGAAAGCTTTTGTTCAAGACAATAGAAGGCATGCAGATAATAAAGCACTTTCTGCAGATAACGAACAACTAAAATAAATGCTAAGCTCAAGAACATATGTAGAGCCCTGCTGGGTCAGCCCAAAGGCCTATCTAGTCCAGCATTCTTCTTCTCACAGTAGCCAACCTCAAGCCAACAGGAAGCTCACAAGCAAGACATTTGCACTATAGTACTCTTCTCGTTTTCCCCAGCAACTGATACTCAGAGACAAAGATGCCTGCAAATGTGACATTAAGGCTGACAAACGATTCCCCGCCATATGGGAATCGCTTGCAGATGATCGCAGTGCCTGGAGACTGGCAGGTTGTGTGGCCACAGAAAGATCAGGAGGAATGACTGCTGGGAGGAATGCAGAGAGAATAAATGCCCTGGCGCACCTGTAGCAGCAAAACTGGATGCCCTCATCTGCCCCAAAACACGTTTCTCCCATATTGGTCTCTACTATAACAGCCGTTATAGGGACGCAGGTGGTGCTGTGGGTTAAACCACAGAGCCTAGGACTTGCCGATCAGAAGGTCGGCGGTTCAAATCCCCGCAACGGGGTGAGCTCCCGTTGCTCAGTCTCTGCTCCTGCCAACCTAGCAGTTCGAAAGCACGTCAAAGTGCAAGTAGATAAATAGGTACCGCTCTGGCGGGAAGGTAAACGGTGTTTCTGTGCGCTGCTCTGGTTCGCTAGAAGCAGCTTAGTCATGCTGGCCAAATGACCCGGAAGCTGTACACCGGCTCCCTCGGCCTATAGAGCGAGATGAGCGCGCAACCCCAGAGTCAGTCACGACTGGACCTAATGGTCAGGGGTCCCTTTACCCTTTACCTTTATAACAGCCGTACAACGCTCCAAACGGTTTGACCTGACCCCTGAAGGTGCTCTCTTCCACTGTCTCCCGAGGCAGAAGGATGCCAAATTAACTCAACTCAAGTGCCTCTGAATCTTTGTAGTTGCACAGGAAATGTTACGTGTTGCTTATCTCAAGGTCTGTCCCATGGAAGATGGAGCAAGCTTGTTTTCTCGTGCTCTGGAGAGTAGGACTCGAACCCGTGGCCTCAAGTTACAAGGAAGGAGATTCCGACTAAACATCAGGAAGAACTTTCTGATAGCAAGAGCTGCTTGGCAGTGGAATGGTCTCCCTCGGGAGGCTGTGGACTCTCCTTCCTTGGAGGTTTTTAAGCAGAGGGTGGGTGGCCATCTCTTATGGATGCTTTAGCTGAGATTCCTGCATTGCAGGGGTTGGACTGGATGCCCTTCCAACTCTAAGATTCTATGATGTGTTTTAATTTATGTTCAGTTTTAGATCTAAAACAGTGGTGCCATTTATTTTCTCTATAAAAAGAAAAAAGCAAAGCAAAGCATTTTTTTACTCAGTTTTGATGAGAAATGACAAGCCACACAGGAGCTACTGGTCCACACGACACTCTTCCATGCAGATGTGGCAGGTATGCAGCTACCATAACTACCTGACTGGGGGATGGATCATGTGAGTAGCCACAAGCTGTTAACACCTTTGGGACACAACTCCACCATGCCTCAGTGTACGAGTATGTAAAGGACACCACGACAGAACATTTAACAAGATGCAGCTGGAATATTTCAATAACTCAGTCTCAAGCAAATGTTATTAATATGTTTTGACTGTTAACTACCTTTTTCTTTTCTTCTCCTGCTGTTTTCAGAGCTGGAAGATTGTTGTAAAGTTCCAGGTCTTTGGTCATTTGCTCTATTTTTTCTTTGAGAGACGTCAGTTCATCAACCATCTTGCCTTCCAGCAGGCCCATTTTCTGGAGGTCCATCCGCAGACGTTGGCTGTCTGAAACAGAAAGAGCCAAAAAGCATTACTGACATACAATGGAGATTATTTTCTAGCACAGAGAGAAGTGAATCGTACATTTACTTATTCAAGGAGACAACTGACTCCTGCCTGCCTTGTTCACCTTGGCCTTAGTCCAGGAAAGCTCTTAAGTACATCCTTAAGTTTTACATACAAATATCCATTATGTGATGAAGTAGTGGTATCGCTAAGACTAGTGTTGACATATTTGCAACAAAAACGGGCAAAGAGGAATTAGCATTGTTGTTCTTAGCTTACATTTGTCCATAAAACTATGCAAAAAGATCCTGCTGCCCTTTTTAGTTTTAAACTATGAAAAGTGTTGTAAAGTCTCTAGGTGACCTGCTCCTAAGGATTGTTTCGACTGGTATAATATAGAGGACCCTCAACGGTACTGTTGGTAATTTGGGGTGGGGGCGAGCACATCAATAGTATCTTAAGCTGAAGCATGTGCTAAAATAAACATGGTCAATCTCAACATGCATATTTTTGTTTTATTGTCTAGTAAGAGACTGAGGTCATGCTGACCCTCTCTGCCTTTGAGTCTATTTGATATCTGCAATTTGGATGGCATATTTATTACCCTTACGTCCAGCTCTTAGATGGGAGCTCCCAGTGGTTTTCCCACTCATGTTATAGATCACACTTGCCCAGGCCTGAAAACTCTTGACTGATCAAATGCTTCCAGTACATTAACTGGGTCCTTATGTGTGGCCTCTTATTTCCTCCATGCTGAAGGCTGCGTTTGCAAAGGGGCCTAGAGGCATAGTCAGGTGTGTCTAGGCCTGAAAAACTGTGTACATGTCACACTGCAATGCGCTCTATGTGGGGCTACCTTTGAAGGTGACCTGGAAACTGCAATTAATCCAGAATGCAGCAGCTAGACTAGTGACTGGGACTGGCTGCCAGGACCACATAACACTGGTCCTGAGAGATCTGCATTGGCTCCTAGTACATTTCCGAGCACAATTCAAAGTGTTGGTGCTGACCTTTAAAGCCCTAAACGGCCTCGGCCCAGTATACCTGAAGGAGCGTTTCCACCTCCATCGTTCAGCCCGGACACTGAGATCCAGCGCCGAGGGCCTTCTGGCAGTTCCCTCATTGCGAGAAGTGAGGTTACAGGGAACCAGACAGAGGGCCTTCTGAGTAGTGGCGCCTGCCCTGTGGAACGCCCTCCCTTCAGATGTGAAGGAAATAAGCAGCTATCTTCTCTTTAAAAGACATCTGAAGGCAGCCCTGTTTAGGGAAGTTTTTAATATTTAATGCTGTATTGTTTTTAACACTTGATTGGGAGCAGCCCAAAGTGGCCGGGGAAACTCAGCCAGATGGGCAGGGTATGTATAAATAAATAAATAATATAATATAATATAATAATAATGTTTTACGTATATGCCTTTATGCACCTATGGTGCCTAATGTGCAGTTATCAGCTGAGCATGCTGTAAAACAGAGGTGCATGGCAGCATGATTCTAACCTCTCCACCATGTGTTGGATTGAAAAATTGCATAGAGAAGTAGTGACAAGCAGTTCTTCTCCTTGAGTAATTTTTGTATAAGAGCTTAATCCAGATTTAAGCAAAAAATAAAATAAAAATAAAGAATGGCCCAAGGAATTTCTTTAGGGGCATTTGGTGCCTTATATTAGACATTGTGATTTTTGTTACCAGCCCTAAGCATTCAGGAAAAGCTGAACAAACAAAAATCACGGTCCCCTTTTATTTGAACTGCTTGTTGCCGGCAATAGTGGCTATCGTGCTAAGTTGCTATTACAACTGCACTTAGTATCTCCCTGGGGTGCCATCACTTGCTCTTTAGGAAGTTGACTTCTTAGGTATAGCTCAGATATATTTGTGATGAACTAAAATCTGAGAGTGGCAGGGAATGATGAAAATGTATTACAGGCTTTTTTATTTTTAAGAAATGTTGTTTTAAAAATAGGCCCAGAAGTGGGTACAGTGGTACCTTGGGTTACAGATGCTTCAGTTTACAGATGCTTCAGATTACAGACTCCGCTAACCCAGAAATAGTACCTCGGGTTAAGAACTTTGCTTCAGGATGAGAACAGAAATTGCACGGTGGAGGTGCAGCAGCAGCGGGAGGCCCCATTAGCTAAAGTGGTACCTCAGGTTAAGAACAGTTTCAGGTTAAGAACAGACCTCCGGAATGAATGTTGTTCTTAACCCGAGGTACCACTGTAATAAGATTTTAGAAACTACGGGTACATGATTGGAATAGGGTTGTTTATTATTTTCACTGGCTGTTTTTTTTTTTATTCTATTGTTTTCCCTACAAGGTATTTGAGTTGTTTGATACATGCTACCTCTTCAAAGGAGTGCTCTAGTGAATACAATTTACCCCCAAATAGATTTGCTAGCATCTGATTCCCTAACTGCTTTGAACAGATTTATTGGAGTGTGATGAAGGCAGATGCAATATGCAAGAAACAAAGTGCAGTTTTAGGGTGGGAAACGTGTGAATTTTTCTTATGAACGAAGAAGCTCAAGAAATCATATTGATCCAGGAACTATTAAGGGCAAATGGCTGTATACCCAGTGCTGTTATTTGCAGCTGTGCACTAACACACAGGAATCCGGACAGAGAACACATATACAACCTCATCACTGGACGGTCACTACCGATAATCGATAATCTTATACACCTCTATCATATCCCCTCTTACTTTTCCTTTTCCTAAACTGAGAAGTCCCAAATGACTGAAGGAGAGGCAGTATATATGTACCGAAGAATATCTTTATGGGGATTGTCACGGGCCAGGAGTCAGCTTTGCCTGTTGAACAGCAGCCTGAAGGGGGAGAAGGTGAAAAGACTCCACACACACCTGCTCAGCCTTCAAGGTCACAGAGCTGAAGGCACGGATGAGAACCAGCTCGCTCCAGGCTTCTTAAACAGAGCTCTCAGCAGCAGTACACCTTAAGGAGCATATCCACCCTCATCGTTCTGCCTGGACACTGAGGTCCAGCTCTGAGGGCCTTCTGGCAGTTCCCTCATTGCGAGAAGTGAGGTTACAGGGAACCAGACTGACGGACTTCTTGGCAGTGGTGCCCGCCCTGTGGAATGCCCTCCCATCAGATGTCAAAGAAATAGACAACTATCTGATGTTTAGAAGACATCTGAAGGCAGCCCTGTTTAGGGAAGTTTTTAATGAAGTTTTAATGTATTTTTAAACTTTTGTTGGAAGCTGCCCAGAGTGGCTGGGGAAACCCAGCCAGATGGGTGGGTTATGTGTGTATGTATGTATGTATGTATGTATGTATGAATAAATAAATTGTTGTTGTTGTTGTTGCTGTTGTCAGATGCTGGAAATAATGCCTGTGGTTCCCAGCCCTCTACCTTACTGCTGCCAGTGATCTTGTCCCTTGGCTCTGTGATCATCTGGATTTCCTAACATCTGGACTGTCTGACTTTGTATGTGGATTCTGATCTCAGGTAAGTGTTCCTCAGAGACTCACAGCCTCTGCTACAACAGGGATGGCCCATAGTTCAGTGGCAAGAGCCTATGCTTTACACGAACAAGGTTTCTGCTTCAACTCTGGTGCTTCCACTTCTAAGGGTCTTAGGAAGGGTCTAACATACCTTCTGCCTGAGACCTTGGACAGTATTGGGTGGGCAGACTGAGAGTATATGACAGTTTCATATGTCTTTGTGCATGCATTTAAAACATGACCTGCTTTCTACAGAAGGAGGAGCTGTAGAAGGGATGGGTTGTGGCTCAGTGGCAAAGCACATACTTTGAATGCAGGTGTTGGGTTCAGTCCCTTGCATTCTAGGCAAGGCTCAAAAAAAATCCTTCCTGAACCCCTGATGAGATACTGCAGACAGTACAGAGCTAGATGGAACAATGACCTTACTAGCTGAAGGTTGGCTTCCCCTGTAAAATAATCTGGAGAAAGTAAAGGATTTTCTTCCATCCAACTGCCATCCTACAGTGAAGGAAAAAAAAAAGGAAAGGGAAAAAGGAAAGAAAAAAAATAACAACCCTTCTCTCTGGGAAGAGACAGGAAGAGGATGCAGTCCAGTTCCTTCTGATATGCCACTAAGTCAGACTTCAGCAAGCAAATGTGTACACAGTAGCAAATTCTGAGACAAAACTGCTTTGTGCTTTGACCCAGGGAAATGTTACTGGGAAATGCTGCCATCAGCAAATGTGTTTACTCACAGGAGTTTCCTTTGGGGAGGGAAGGAGAAGGCTCTGTGCAATGATCTTTATACAAAGAGTGAGGCTGTAGCCCCAAGGTGCATTTCTACAGCACTACATGGGTCCACAAGGCTCTTTTGCACGGAGCACAGAATCAAATCGGAATTCAGGATCCCAACTTCCTATATGTTAAAGAAGAATAAAGCAAATTGCCAGGCCTCATGGGCAGAGAAACATATAAACAATAGTTTAACAAGAATTATCTTTCAACTTTTTTTGTTGTCGTCAAAACTGTCCATTCGTGATTTAGAGCTTTGGGAAATAATTTCTATGCACAGAGGCACCAAATCTTGTTTTCTATGCACATAAGCAGGGGACTGGAATGCATCTAAAGGGATATATTCGACATAGTGCTAAGTAGATAGTTCTATCAGCATGAACAAATCAGTTTGGATAGTATCTGGACTCTTGGGTTTGTCAAATGAAGTTTGTCTCCTGTGGTAGCTGTATGTGTTTATATCTGGGTATTTTAATATAAATCGTACACTAATATGAGCACATGCATATGACACAGATCATGTATCTCATAAAATTCTTTAAAAAAAAAGACAAAAATGACTAAATTTGCTGATCATCACTCAAAGTATTACAAGATTTTTACTGGCTTTAAACTGAATTTAGAAACGAAGTACCATTGCTGGTTTTAGCCTAGGGCCATGTTTTCTATAAAAGTGTCTTCTCCAAAGTAGAATTGGAAGAATTGTAGCTGTGATAGAACACACATCCTGCATGCTAAATGTCCCAAAGTTCAATCCCAAGCATCCCTAGGCTGGGAAAGATTCGTGTCTTAAACTCTGAAGAGCCCATGCTGGTCAGCATCATACTGAAGTAGCTGGACCAAAGGTCAGACTAGATGAAAACCAGTTTTCAAAAATCCTAACCTTACTGTCAATTAATATAATCTCTACCAGGATTCTCTGGGCAGTACTGCTTTCTGAAGTCAGGCAGCTAGCTCTTTGATAAAGGGTATTTTCTGTAGGGACATGCAAAAAATCCTTTCCCCAGAGCTTGCCTGGGACAAACTCCATTATCCTTTAGGTGCAAGACAACATCTATCCTGTTCATTTGGACTTTTATTGGTATTCAAGATATTCAATGACTTTTATCTGCTGGTTTTATATTATCTCTTTATCTGCTGATATGGTGTTTTGGTTTCTGCAGTGAATTTTGCTCTATTGGTTTTTATTCTTGTAAGCTGCATTAAGGCCATTTTTTTGCACTAGAAGGTGGGAGAGAAATTTGTAAATAAATACAATGTACACTTCGCTTGCCATACCTGTTCCCAGGTTTTTCGCAGTACTCTGTGATTTCTGCATTTCACTTGACTTGAAAGTGAGATCTTCCTGCATGATTTTCAGCTCTTGGTTTGTTACAGAAGATATCTGCTTCATGCGATTTACATTCTGCGTGATTAAAGAAAAGTAGTGGAAGATGACATACCCCAAATAGACTGCTCCAACTGGTGGCTTAACAATGAGAGTGGTTGGTGTTTTTCCATACTGCTGAAGTCAGCTACAGCAAATCCCTTTAGGAAAAACATTTTAGCTGTTTGGAGTTCATATATAAAAAGGAGAATGTTGTAGTTTTACAGACCATTGTATTGTCTCACCTATGATTGGGGAAACAGGGCCAAGGGTGAATAAAAGGCGAGAGGCCGATGCAATTTGGGAAAGTTCAAGTGAGGATAGTCTTTGCTCCCAGTAAATGTTTTCCCTCCACATGCTATGGAATACCTTGCTTTCCAAAGCCAGGGCAACTCAACTCCAAACTGCGAATGTGACAATCAGATCCTGGTTTTATAAGCAGGAGCCAGCAGCGTAAATTAAGTTATTTTACTGTAGCATGCAGTATTTAAAAAGTGAAAATGCTTGTTCCTCCATGAAGCAACCTTGAGTGACAAAAGCTGAACCCATGAAAGTTGCACATAAAAGCCATTACAATGACATTTTCTTGAAAGAAAAAAAAGGCAACAGAACAATGAGCATATCCACAGGAGAACCAAGCTTAGTTAATGCAGCCAAAGGTGTAATAATGTTAAAATAATAGTTTTATCGACTTAAATTGTCTGACTGGGGGGGGGGGATTTGATACACTAGACAAAATAAGAACATATGAGGTTATACAAACAGGGAATGATTCTAAGTGCAGTTTGTACTGTACATTAAGCTAGAAAGAGGATAAGTAACTACATCTGCCTAGTTTTAGTGCCATATGTGATGGAAGTAAACTATGAAATGTTTTGCTTCTTCTCATGGGCATAAAAGGTTTATTAGTGCAATTAAAGACTGAGGTGTCGGCAGAAGAAACAAGGGTGGTTCTGTTTGTAAAGGAGGGTGGAGTTTGTAGGAAGAAAAAGATGCAATAATGGTTCTCCCTAAATTGGGATTAAAAACAAAAAACAAAACAGGAGCCAGCCTTGGGAACCAAACCCCTCTTCATTCTGAAGCAGATCCTCCCCCCCCCCCCCCCCAATGCTATACCAAGTTAAGTGACGTGCTGGTATCAATGTTAACCAAAGTTACGGTTAAACAGGATTCTCTTAACTAGGATCCGAAACAATGATTTCTAATGGGTTTCAGAGTCTGAAATAAGACAGAAGGGAAAGATTGAAATGAGGTTAGGGAGCATACATTTCCAAAGCTAACTATTCATTTGTTAACTGCAGTTAACAGGAAGTCTGTGTTATCTCTGCACTGGCCCCAAGAATAAGAGGGGTCAGGAAGGTAGTATGCTACAGTCTCTCTCTCTCTCTCCCCCCCCCCCACATGTTAATGCCATACTTGTAAACTTTTTATATGTCAAGTAACCCCTGTAAGCTTCAACTTGATATGCTTTCTGGAGAATAAAAGCAACTAATTAAATTATCACCAAACAATTAGATTATTTGGAAAGTACTAATAACTGTGATTGGTATCTCTTCATCTTTATTCTAAAGTAAGGAATAAATGTGCATTCTTGTGAAAAAAGGATTAAAAATGTTATCCTAGCCACATTTACGTAGCAGAAAAATCCTAGTGAATTCCACACAAATAAAATGAAAAACACCATCAGACTCCACACGCCAACCCAATTTTTTTTACTTGTTGATCCTCTTTTCCTTTGAAAATAGGATTACCTGTGAGGAAGATTATGCTTTTCCTTTGGTATCATTGCAAAGATGGTAAATAGTAAGTGATTTAATGCTCTTGGATTGACATGATGTACTTTTTGGGTAAGTGTTCCCAGTGAAATGCCTAAAATAAGTTGGTTGTTATTTTGTTTGGTTCTAGTTTGCTTTCATTTGGATTTGTTTGCATAAAAATCAATAAAAGTAAAATGAAAATCACAGCAGAGTCAACAGAACTTACTTCCAAGCTTATGATTGGAGCCAAAGCCACTCACCCTGCTTGAATGCTCTAAAATTGCCACAATACTGGCCTCTATCTGTGTTTTCCGTTCTAGTTCCTGGTTCTTTGCCTCTTCAAAAGATTCAAGAAAGTCTAAAGATTGAAAAACAAGATAAGGGAGGCTGCTGCTTATAAAAGGAAAAGCAGAAAAGTCCTGAAATGTGACTTATAGCTATAAGGATTCTGAATTTAAAAGCAATTTAAAATATATATAAGCAAACATCTTAAAGCAATTTAAATGGAACTTTACCAAGAAATTTTATCTGTAAGGAATATCTAGAATGTGAGCTGGTTTTTGCAGCCTTTTATTCACCTTTTAATATTGATGTGGTGATCAACCAATGACAGGACAGTCAAAGCTCACATGAAGAGCCACATAAAAAGCTGCCCTCTTATTCTCTTCTATGCATCAGAAAATGTTTTACGCTTGCAGAGAAGTACCCTTGTCGGGCATCAATGCTGCCAGCCTGGACCTCCTCCAACCGTGTCACTGCCCTGGCTCGAGTAAGCTGAAACAGTGCTGCTGCCGGGAGGACAATGCTGTGCCCCGGGGGGAACTGCCGTGGTCCCAATGCCACAAGGTCAGTGCTGCCGCTCTGCTCGTCCCCCTCTTGTGCCACTGCTGAAGCGCTCCATCAGAGCCCTGCAGAATTCTAAGACTATGCCAGTGACATGATGCATAGTTTACTTCCGGTGCATATACTGTATTTTTTGCTCTATAAGACGCACTTTTCCCCTCCTAAAAAGTAAGGGGAAATGTGTGTGCGTCTTATGGAGCGAATGCAGGCGGGAGGCTCTGCTTAGCGCACCCTTTAAGAGCCGCATGGAGCGTGTGTGCGGCTCTTGGGGGCTTTTCCCCGAGGAGGGAGAAGGGCTGCCCCTCTCCCTCCTTGGGGAAAAGCCCCCAACACATGAACTGCACGCTCTTTAAAGGGAGCATGGCTCTTAGGGGAGCCTTCTGTCTTAGCCACGTGCAGCTACTTCCGGGCAGGGGGGAGCCTTCATCCCCCAGCCCGGGAGAAGCTGCACGCAGCTATCCCATAAGCCAGGACAGCAAGAGGCCATCCCGGAAGCCAGATCCCTCTTGCTGTTCTGGCTTCTGGGATTCAGAATATTTTTTTTCTTGTTTTCCTCCTCCATAAACCAGGTGCGTCTTATGGTCTGGTGCGTCTTATGGAGCGAAAAATACGGTATGTCACCCTTGCAGGAGCAAAACTTTCCAATGTGGAGAAGGTGGCTGTGTGGGTGGCAGTGGACATTTGTCCAAAGAGGGAAGCTCTGACTCAGGAGTTGGCAAGGTTTACCTCGCTTAGGTGTGGGTCAGATCACGCGCATGCCTGCAATTTCCGGCGGCTGCGCAGACGCAATTTCCTGCGTTGTGGAAGTGAGTGCCCGCGCCGGTTTAGCGCAGCGAGTGGGAGGCTTGGTTCGGGGGCGGCTCGGGGGCCGGTTAAACGACCCCCGTCGGCCAATTGTGGCCCATGGGCCTTAGGTTGCTGACCCCTGCTCTGACTCATGCATGCATGGCAGCTCCAAATCTACATCAGAGTTCCTGCATGCTGAAGGCAGCTTTTAAGTCAACTGAGCACTGTAAAGGTGCGCAAAATGCCTTCCTTATCTAGTTCTCCTCTGAGGATAGTCTCCTGACAAAAGCAAAATCTACAGGTGCATCCTTATACAAAAGCAGCTTAAGAAGGCCATATGGAACTTAAAAACTGCTGTTATTTGATCTTCACAATCTTTTTCATGTATCTATACAGCATTTTCCGACACACCCAGACATATTTTATTTTCAATTTCCCACAATTTATTGTGCTCTTAAAAACACTGAATGAAGCCTACAAACCAAGAGGAATGTCTTGACTGATAATCTGAATGCCTGAAATAGCAATCAATCATTGCTCTATACCAGGCATGGCCAAACTTGGCCCTCCAGCTGTTTTTGGACTACAGTTCCCAACATCCCTGACCACAAGTCCTCTTAGCTAGGGATGATGGGAGTTGTAGTCCCAAAACAGCTGGAGGCAAGTTTGGCCATGCCTGCTCTATACACTGCTGCAAAGCCAGTGGCTATGTGGGGAAGTGTCATGGGCTAAGGTTGCTAAATTAAGAACAGCGATCATGCCAGGTGACCAAAAGCTATTAATGCAAATGAAATGTGCATTAAGATATGCCTTCATTTTGACAATGCAAGTCAACATACATTTGAGTCTACTTACTGTCCATGCTTTCTTCTCTTTTCTTCAACTCCTTGTATTTCAGATTCTTCTCACCTACAAAAATGCCATTTTAAAATTAAACAGTTAGTAATTTAAGACTGCGATCTTCTCATTTACTTGGAGATAAACCCTACTGAACTCAGCGGAACTCACAGCCCAAACTGTCTCTGTTTGATTTTCCATTTCTCCCTTTTACTACAACCTCTCATATCACATCCCAAGAGGCTTTAGGGAGGCACAGGGGCTGCAGTGAGTAGCTGGTATGGGAAATACCCTTTGTGCAAGCATCTTTCAACTAGTACCGCATGCGATCCATTCCTATACCTTTTGTTCTTTGACCTGTTTCAATGAATCTTGTACATTTAGGAGCTGACCAAAATCCATGTATGGAAATCTGATTTAAAGCAAATATTCAGTGCTTGAGATAGAGGAGGTACCTTGTATACTTTGTTTGTATTTTAATAGGGTTAATTCAGTCTTTAAAATATATAAAAATTATTCCAGTGGATGTCTTGTGTTTCATAAGCAAAAAATTTGAAAGGATAAGCTAAATATAGATACATTTAGAGTCAAGCATTCCAACATCTTCTTTCCTCCCCAATAGTATTGTATCGACATCCCTTCAGCTTTCCTTCATATCTAACATATACAAATTATAAACATATGCAACTGGCCCCAAGGGATCATGATTTTCCTTGAACTTCCTTGCAGCTGTGAGCCTGTTCCTGGCTGACTCTCCCTTTCATGATACAGGAAAACTTACCAGAAGTGCCCTGAAAAAGTCTACCCCACTTTTTAGAGGACCATGAATGTATTCCTGGACTCATTTTAAAAAATCTAGAGAATATTTCTACTTCTTTGTTTTATTACTCTTGCCACAAGAAACAAAACAGACTCGTGTAAAAGCGGAGAGTGCTGTTTTTGCTAAGCTATCACCAAAGCAATCTATTTCTTACCGTCTATAGTCATCCAAATGATACAAGAAAATAATGCAAAAGCAATATGCAAAGAAAAAAGGACAAAAGCAGAATGAAGAAATTATTACTATTATTTGAAAACGGAGAGACCAAATTAAGCAGTGATGGGAGTACCAAGTTTGCAATTAAGAAAGAACAATACTATTTAAGTTCCTTAACAGATTAGTGATTAGCAGGAACTAGGAATAAGCCCCTTTGGATATACCGTATTTTTCGCTCTATAACACGCACTCGACCATAACACGCACGTAGTTTTCAGAGGAGGAAAATCCGTAGGCATGTCACCTGTAGGCATTCCCTCCATAACACGCACAGACATTTCCCCTTACTTTTTAGGAGGAAAAAAGTGAGTGTTATGGTGCAAAAAATACGGTATTCAGGCTAAATTAACAATTGTCTACATCTCAAATATTTTTTCTCAATAATATACACGTACTCAGAGATGTATATATACACATTCTGCAAATGGTCCTGTATTATGTCTTCATATTTTGCTGGAAGCTGCCCAGAGTAGATGGGAAAACCCAGCCAGATGGGTGGGGTATCATCATCATCATCATCATCATCCATAAACCTTGCATTCTGTAGTGAAAACGATAACCCCATCTACGCCAACAGGATACTGCTGTTCTTGCTGAAGTCTGGACCATTGCTTATATATGGGGTGGTAGCAGGCCAGAGAGAAGACTGCAACAGTCCAGTCTGTTTCCGCATGCCCTGCCCCACAGGCTCAGCTGGATTTGCCAAAGTCAAATGACAGTGATGAGGTGGGAACTCCCATGGTGCCTAGGAGCTGGCCTGGGGATTTTCTAACAGCAGACAACCTGGTGGCTGCTGCTCCGGTGGCAACAGGCCACAACTACCACCCACCCCTAGTCTGGGTAAGCAGCCATTCTTGGAAATAATACTATGCAAAATAAGCAAATATGTGCATACTTGTTCCATTTGCAAAACTGATTTGTATCACAGAATTTGGACTGGACTTAGTAAAGAAACTGGCCTATTCTGGTATAGAGCACACACTGCCCTGACTAGGAGAAACGTCATCATGTTATCTTCGCTCACTATTCTCACCCCCTGAGGTCCTTCAAAACAAGAAGAAACCTTCCTGCCAACAGCAGATTTTTGTGCGCGCGGATCTTCAGTACCCTCAATCCAGAGATCATAAATGAATGGGGAAATCACAAATTCACTTCTGAATCAGATCTACTACATGGAAGAAAAACTAAACAAGATGGCATCTACATTTTGGAACTCTCTGCCTATTGATATCAGACAGACACCTTCATTGTACCATTTTTGACACCTGCTAAAAACATTTTTGTTCAGACAAGCTTACCCAGATAACTAGAATGTTGATGTGCTTTTAGTTTATTGCTGGTTTAAATTTTCTGAATGTTTTAACTGCTTTGACTAATATTTTTATTGTTTTGTTCATTTTGATTTCAGGGCTTTTTTAAACTATCAAACAGTATATAATTTTTTATGAAATAAAGTTTATTTAGAGTAGACCTATTGAAAATAATTATTCATGTCTATTCATTTCAATCAGCCTGTTTTGAGTAAAACTTAGTTGAATACCCTCCTTAATAATGTTTTTTTTAAAAAACAGGTTAATAGGTCCTGTCTATTTTACCTTGCTGCTCCTCTAAATCCATGTCAAGCTGCCGTATTCCTTCGTTAAGTTGGTTGATTTTTTCTTTTATGTCTGTCAGCCTAAAACCATGCAAAAACTAAATGATGAAAACTGAAAAAGTACAGCATTTAGCAAGCATTTTCTGGAAGGGAAATAGCAAGGTGAGTGAAGTTAACAAATGTAAAACTCCAACATCTTTTAGTTTCTTTCCCTAACATCTCTTCGGTTCTTAGCATTCCAGGACTGACTCAATGTATTTAACTTTAAACAGAAACTTGATTATCCCAAAGGAGCGATCTCGTCTTGTTTAACTTAACAAATGGGTCCACCTGCTGGTTAATCAGCATTATAATAATGACTTGGATTGCAAGCCTATACTAATTCACCTACTGGGAGTAAGTCCCACTGAAATCAATGGGGCAAACATATATAGGATTTCACTGTTTGCTATAATAGAAGAATGCACCATTGTTTTAGTTGTACTGCTCATTAAAGCCAGGCATCCCCAAACTCGGCCCTCCAGATGTTTTGGGACTACAACTCCCATCATCCCTAGCTAACAGGACCAGTGGCCAGGGATGATGGGAATTGTTGTCCCAAAACATCTGGAAGGCCGAGTTTGGGGATGCCTGATTACAGCCATCTTTAGCCATTATGAACAAGGGACAGAAAACACATGAAGGGGATGACTATATGAGGTCTACTTCTCTTCTGTGCCTGCCGAGGTTTTCTGCATGTTTAAGAACCCTGGAAATCTTCCACCTTGCCTAAGCTCCTTTCTGCCAAATTTCCCTTGGAATGAGGTAAATTGCCACGAGATGAACAAGTAGATATGGGGGGAAACTTAGTTGAGTAAATACAGTCTTTGGCTTTACATACTACTTGCTTTTAGCACTTTAGTAACAGTTCAAGTCATCCCAAATAGATCATATCTCAGTTCAAAATACGTTGTAACTAGAAGTGTTTTGCGAGGCATTCAAAAAACACAAGGTCTGTTTCTTTATATAGCCTATAAGCAGCTGCACTATACAAGCTGGTTATATGAGTTGAGCTGAGAAATAGATAAGAGAATTGCATTTATATTCAGAACAGGGTCTAAAAGAACAATATGGAACAGCACTCACTGTCTCTCCATGCTTGCTATTTCTTGGTTGTCTTCCTTCACCTTTAAAAAAAGAAAAAAAGAAATATATAATCATTAAATAACAATGGAAAACTAAAGATGGTTGGTCTCTGCAAAAAAATTCCTTTGTCTTTCTGTATATTTGGATGTTCAATTTATTTTTTTCTCTGGAATTTTAAAAAATGCAATAAAGATTTTTTAAAAATTACTTGGTTATGCTAAAAATGGAAACCACTTAATAATAATAAATGACATCTGTCACTTCTGTTTCTAGCGTCATTATCAATAGTTGGTGGTTTGGACAGAGGTGCTTACTTGACCTCCCAGTTTTCACTTTTCAACTGCCCTTTGTTTGCAAAATCTCTTCATTTCTGTCTGTTTTAGCACTCTACATACCTGTTTTAGCAATCTCTCTCTCTCCTCCTGTGGAGAGCCCATACTTTTGTCCTCTGCCATCATTTGATTCCGATGTTCCTCAAGGCCATGAAGCTTTTCATACAGTTGCAGAGCCTCCTGTTTAACCTGGGAGTGTGCTATTTCCTGAAGAGATAAACTTCATTACTAAAGTGATGAAAAATGTTGTGAATAAAGTCATGTAAGTGATCTGTTAAGAATTTTTGTACATCAACCAAAAGTGCTCATGTGTTGAAATTGCCAGGTAACAATTTATTTATGATTTGTTTATAAAGAAATATATATCCCTGAATACTGTTTGCAAAAAAAAAACCCATATAAATACGAACAATAGTATTTAATAAAATGCCCTTTAAAACTTGATAAAAACAAAACTATACATCCTGGATAAAACTGAGTAGAACTAAAAATAAAAAGCCTACAACCACTGAGTAACAAAGTCCATGGCTTCTATTACAAGCATTAATTGATATCAGTGTCCAAATAAATCAATAGGCTATCATGAGATTTTGGCCATATTTTCTTAATGGTACAGGAAAAACAAAAAAACCAACAACTTATGCCAGCTTTTGTTTTCTCATTAACAAAATTTTAAACACCCTCAAATTTCAACCATTTTGTAATTGAAGAATTTAATGTCATACATACAGCATCTAGAGACTGTTCTTTTATATTCACAGCATCCAGTTCTTGCTGTAAAGCACACAATTCCTACAAGAGTAAAATAAATTAGTATGCAGGTCCTGCTACTGGAATATTCATTACCAGAAATCTGTTACCTGAACATAATTAGTTATACCCAACCTTTGCTAAATGAAAGACTGGTTCAGATATCCAAACAGCTGGAGTTTGTCCAGTTCCTTGTGTTTATCTTGGCGGTGGCAGCATTTTGGGCAGAAACCATGGAGTGAGGGATAGAGATAGGGCACATCAAGGAGCAGAAAAGATCAGACAAATGAGGGAGCAGGAAGGATCAGACAATTTGGTTTTTCTTTTGTTTGGCAGTAGTCTCAGGCAGAAACCAAGGAGGTAGAGTTGTTTAGTCGATGAGTCGTGTCCGACTCTTCGTGACCCCATGGACCAGAGCACGCCAAGCACTCCTGTCTTCCACTGCCAGTTTGGTCAAACAGCAGGAGGCAGTGGAAGAGAGAGGGAGAGAGAAAGGACAAATAATGGAACAGAAATGTTCATATAGGAAATACTGGAAATCACCAGCTCATAAAGCGAAAGCTCGCCTAACGAACAATTTCCTAGGAACACACTGTGTTTGGAAAGCAGGACCGGCGTGTTTGGTTAATGAAAGCTACTACAGTGGTGCCTCGCAAGACGAAAAGAATCCGTTCCGCGAGTCTCTTCGTCTTGCGGTTTTTTCGTCTTGTGAAGCAAGCCCATTAGCGGATTAGCGCTATTAGCAGTTTAAGGGCTATTAACGGCTATTAAAGGCTTAAGGGATTAGCAGATTAGCTGCTAAAAGGCTATTAGCAGCTTAGCGCTTTAGAAAAAGGGGTTGGGGAGCGAAAAAACCCCTCAAGAATCGCAAGACATTTTCGTCTTGCGAAGCAAGCCCATAGGGAAATCCGTCCTGCGAAGCACCTCTGAAAACGGAAAACCCTTTCGTCTTGCGGGTTTTCCGTCTTGCGAGGCATTCGTCTTGCGGGGCACCACTGTAGAGGGTACGTGCATAGAAAATGGACCCCTCCAAAAAATATGGGGAGTTGACAGCTTAGTCAAGATCATGCTATCCTACATAAAAGGATTTCAGCTTTTGGATTTCCGCTGTTGGATTTCTGCTACAGGAGTTCTTTTTCATTTATCAATGCTTTATTGATTGTGCTGGGGCTCATCAAGATGTAGTTCAGACATGAAAGCGTCACCTGCAAGAGCTTTTCATTTGCCACTTTCATCTCCATGTATTTAGCTTGATCCTCTTCAGACATATTTTTGACTATGTTTTCCGCAGCCTGCTTTTCCTGCTGGATGTCATCTTCCACAGCTTGAATGAGATTTTCTTTGCTGCATCACAAAAGCAAATATTTTGTAAATCTGTTTCATTTTTTAAAAAAGGTTATTCAAATCTCTGATTTACACAGAAGTACTCAGCTTGCTCTACTAGCATTTCGTTCTGACAGGTGCTAAAGAAACATGGAGAGAACACCATTTCCTTTTCTCCTAACCACTGCTGCCACTGCCCATTTTCTCATCTGTTACTACCAGATGAGTACCAGGAACAAGGAAATTACTTCAACTCCCATCTGCTGAAAAATTCCAGGGAGGAAAAGCATAAGTACTTTCCTATTTAGCCTGTAGGCTGATCAAAACCAAAGTGTCAGAGTTAAACTAAATCTGAATCAAATGCTTACTTTGCTCCCTGCCCCACAAATACATGAGAAGCTCAATCATCAATTAAAAGATTTTCTTTGACCTCAAACCAGAACAGAACCATCACCACAACAAACAAGAGGTCACTGATTTTATATATATGGCATTTTAGACCAGTACACTCCAATTCACATGACCAGTGAATGAATCAGAAGCATCTTTATTTGCATCAGCTACTAGCCACAGAAGTAGCCACAGCATGGGATGCGTGTGGTGCTGTGGATTAAATCACAGAGCCTAGGGCTTGCCGATCAGAAGGTCGGTGGTTCGAATCCCCACAAAAGGGGGAGCTCCCGTTGCTCGGTCCCTGCTCCTGCCAACCTAGCAGTTCGAAAGCACGTCAAAGTTCAAGTAGATAAATAGGTACCACTCCAGCGGGAAGGTAAACAGCGTTTCCGTGTGCTGCCTTAGTTTGCCAGAAGTGGCTTAGTCATGCTGGCCACATGACCCGGAAGCTGTACGTCGGCTTCCTCGGCCAATAAAGCGAGATGAGCACCGCAACCCCAGAGTCGGTCACAACTGGACCTAATGGTGAGGGGTCGCCTTTACCTTTACTAGCCACAGCAAAGCAATGCAATGCAATAAAATGTACTGAAGAAAGAGGTAAAAACTTAACTATAGAAAATACATTTTGGGGGTTTACATCAATTGCCCCGCTAAAAACATTGCAATTTTTGCTGTCATCTGATCATATTGATCTGCTAAAAGAAAGGACACAGTGGCAATGGTTGAACAACTCGGCATGCACAATAATAGAGGGGCAATAATATCAATCCTCAAATCTTTATAAAGAGTGCAAGCCCAGTGAATGTGTCAAAGGGGATCCAGGTTTATGCTCACCATCTCTGCTTCCAACCCTTTTCTGCATTAAGCTTCTGAACAGAGCCCACAGGCACACTTTGTAGGGGCATAAGCCTTCTCCATTTAATTTGCATTTTGCAAGATACTAGATCTCAGAAAGAGAGAGAACTGAAGAGGGCAGGAGTGGGGATTGTGGGTGTGAGTCTGACCCCTCCCTCTGTTGTGCGCCAGTGCTTATGTAAATAAGGCTAGCTTGAGCACATGAACTCCTGCCTTGAAGGAACAAAATAAAAAAAAAATCCTTCCAGTAGCACCTTAGAGACCAATTGGTATGAGCTTCTGTGTGCATGCACACTTCTTCAGATACACTATCTTGAAGGAAGTTATACATGTTGGGCTTGCGGAAAACATTTGTACTGTGCCTTCTTTAAGGGTTTGGAAGCTGCAGGAAGCTTTAAGGCTGAAATTTACTATTGAAGATTATGAGGGAAACAGCTTGGCAGGGGAAGGGTGAGAGTGCCCTGACCCTCATGCAGTAGCTTGGCTACTCTCTACAGCTGTTACTGAAACCTTCTCCCTAACCTTTGAGCTAAGTGAAGCATGCACATTCTTCCTGGGGAAAATCCCGGTCTGTACACCTGTGCTGGTAAGGCCTATGGCACTGTACAGAACTGCAAGCTCTGAGTATCCAAGTTTGGGTGGCATTAAAAGCATTAAAAGATGAGAGAGAGAGAGAGAGAAACAATCTGGCAAGCAGCAGCAGCAGCAGCAGCAGCAGCAGCAGCGATGTGAGCAACAGGATCAGTTTGGTAAAAATTGCTCTTCATATTTTTTCCATCACACTACATCTTTCCATATTACGTTATCAGCCGTATTTCCCCTGTGTTCCTTCTCAGCTATTAGCACTCTCTCTCTGACACATTTAGGATACTGGCTTACCTGAGATTGGGCCCCATGGAAGTTAATGGGCCTTACTTCTGAGCAGACATTAAAGAATTACTCTATTTAGTATCATATTACACTAGTACCTTGGTTGACGAATGCCTTGCTACTCGAACGTTTTGGCACCCGAACGCTGCAAACCTGGAAGTGAGTGTTCCAGTTTGCGAATGTTCTTTGGAAGCTGAATGTCTAACGCGGCTTCTGATTGGCTTCCGGAGCTTCCTGCAGCCAATCGGAAGCCATGCCTTGGTTTCCGAATGTTTTGGAAGTCGAACAGACTTCTGGAACAGATTCCATTTGATTTCTGAGGTACAACTGTATTTATTCATTTAATCTAGCCAAAGCCATTGCCGAAAGATAGAACTATCATATAGGAAGATTAGGGCACAATATTACAATGATCACACCCACTCTATCACATAGGCAAATCACTATCATAATATGAATATTTATACTTTCTCATGTGAACCGGAGATGAACCGGCACACGGGTGTCAAATAGGTTACTGCAACTATAGTCACAGCTGAATCAGAACTGATCCAAAATGTTTAGTGCCTTCTCCTCTCACTGGTTTTGACTTAATGATACATGTGACATATAAAAGTTAAAGGTGATTTTTAATTCTTTGAATGTAACTTATACCTAACCTCCACCCTGATCAGCATGTTAACAACTGCAAAGGCTTTTAGCTGTCACTTTTAATATGCACTTTGTATATTTATAATGTCTGATGTTTGGTAACTGTACCCCACTAAAAAATAAACTTCTACCCATGGCTCTCTGTTTCCAATACAATCATGTTTTATTGGAAACTCTAACCGTGGGTAAACTTGCTCTTTCGCCCTCACTTCATGTCATAAACATGATACCTGATCATATTCTAAAACTTCCTTATTGGCTGCAAGTCTATTAAGTCACATATGAACCCAAGTCAATCTTTTGCTAAAGGCATCCTGAAGTTCCTTATTTTAAACGACGTGCTTGCTAATAGGGTACAAAGGTTGAAGCCAAGCGAAGTTCACATTGTACTCTTCTTTTTTTAATCCACAAGGATACACGCAAACATGTATATGATGTTCCAGAGAAAAAATAAGAAGGTAAGTGATTGGGTAAACTGCTAGTATTATCAAACGTATAGATGTTTGTTTTATTAACAAATGTATAATAAAATACATTGTTTCACAACCCAAATATTAAGATTATAGTTTAAATATTATATTGGTTCAAAGCTGTATGAATTCACTTGATGGCTTTGCAAGAGGACATCTTTGGAAGCTTGGAAAATATTTTTCAAATGTTTCCCCTCAGTTTAAACAGGGAAGCTGCCCGTTTTATTCTTCTTAAATAACGGAGGGCCTTTAATGGAACACTTCAGAAATAAATGTTAATTCCTGAAGAATTTTACTTGATTTTAATACATATATACATGGACTAAAAGGAGGAAGTTTTCACAAGAGACACTACAACTTTTGTGTGGGTTTTGCGAGGTTATTGTTATTGTTTGGGTGCTCCAATGTTTCTAGATACTGCCGGCTGTGCTTTTCTCTATCTTTTGAGATTTGCAAACTTTTCCCTATAGGGAAGGGTCAAGCAGTTCGCACCAGTGCAATAGATATGGCTCATGTCTTGTGTAGCCTTGATCAGTGGCGCCATTTCAGAACTCTGGAGGGAGGATGGGCAGGAAGAAAGATTCTAAGTATCTGAAGTACTGAATAGCTGTTGCAGTTTCTTTCTTTAATATTTGGCAACAGCTATAGCGATTGTATTAAGACATCTGATGAAAGAACACCAGTACTTGGATAATTTTTATTGTATTTCTACAGGACACCTCAACAGATCACAGCTATGTCGTTTTTTAAAGTATCAGAACACTAGGTGAACCAGACAAAGACAATAGAGATTTTAAAAAGACTGGGAATCGTTCATGATGTATTTACAGAAATATTGTAAAGAAATGGACTCACTAGCAGGGTTTGAGTAAAACACTTACAATTAAGAAAACAAGAGTAAAGGTTAAGAAACAACAATATGGAAATTAATTAAATGTAAGAAGTAACTGAAAGAAAATGTGGTATAAAAATGATAAGAATGTAAGAGCATTCAGCCAAAAGATGAAAAATATGAGAAAATTTAAGCAGAAGTAGCAAATTGTTAAAGAACCAGAAGGAGAAGTTGAGGGAAGTCACAGGGTGGGGGGAGTTTTCTTTCATTCTATTTTCTTTTATATGATAAATGTGTTGAATATTAAATTGTAAATTTTAATTAAAAAATATTTTAAAAAAAGAACACTAGGTGAAATAATTTCTTGAACATTGACAGATGACAAAGGCCTGATTTCATAGCATGAATGATATATAGTTTACATTTCCATATTTTACTCAGTTCTACAAATCCTGTTGATTCACCTGGCTTTGCAATCACAACTATGATGCTCTTTGTGAACTTCTTTTTCATCATCAAATTGAGCTTCAATACTATTCAAGTGATAACGTGTACCCACAGGTTCAGAATATGAAGCTTGCTTGGCTCCCGACACTGGTTGCAGCTCTCTTTTTACATCCAGTTGCTGCTTCTCAAATGGTAAGCTTCATAACCGAATCAAGCTACTTGGCTACTTTTCCTATAAAGCTATTAAGAGCTCGATTCTTTACATGTGTTCTATGAAGAAAGCCACATTGTGTTCAATGTGGTTGACTCCTATGCGTACTTAAAACTGCAGCCTAAGGCTATTTTAACTCCTCTTTTGGGGTGGGGTGGCAGAAATTATCACATTCATATAGATGATAGGACCTCCGTTGCCTTGCAGGATATCTTCAGAAGGAAAGGCTTGTGGGTAAACCCTACACAAATCCGGAGTGCAGTCCCTAAGACGGTTGGATGGTACTTCCTTCCAGCAACTCCTGCCACCAAGCTGGTGACAAAGATATTGCTATGATTTCCTTTGGACCACACCAGCAAGGTCTGGTTGTCTGAGAATACCATACACACTGCCCAGACTTGCACCCTGGGGAGGTCACTTGGGTGCAGCTAACGTGGTGATTTGACTTCACCCCTGGAGGCGAACTCCATTGTCTTTCGAGACAGATGGATGCCAATAATATATATGATAGAGTACGGTATGTGAAGGATCCAAAACCCACAGAATACAGTGCCTAACCAGTCATATTATGATTCTTATCACCTGCAAAATACGGTAGTTATTTCATGGTACTCCCTTCTTAACACCAGGAAGAAATATTCCATGAGTGTTTTTTTTGGTCCTTGTAGGCTGGTATGGGATGTGCCTTGCATTAAGTGAGGTGGGGAAATAGATGGTCTTTTTTAAATAAAAGTTCCCTTTAGCCCTACAACTCTCTGCCAAAGCATTTATATTCAGTCCTGAATGATTCAGTTATTTCAGATTTCTATGCTCAATATTCTACTGTAGAAAAGAGTTTAACTCCAACATTTTTTATTTGAGCCCCAAGATTTCAACAAAAAAGGAGCAGGCCTGTTTTCCTACAGCCTGAACTACTTTTTCTGGTCATTTTCTTTCACATATTGATCATATAGCTGACTCTAATATGAAGGACCACAAATCTGAACAGCTGTAGCTTTATTTATGGTTATATAGCTGTTTTGTGCTGCTGCTTTTGTTTCTATATTGATGATACACTTTTAATGTGGTGTAGGATTGTGTTTTGCAATGTCACTTGTTCTGATTTTCTTTCTGAAGATTAGCTGAGCAGAATTTTCCTTTACAACAAACAATAACATCAATATGTTTTAGAAAAGTTTTCATATCCCTATATATGAGAGCTTGATGAACATATTATCTGTTTTATCCTGGTAATCTTCCCCAATCTGTATTTGTAACATTTTCTCTCTCTTTGTTTAACAGGTTAAGTGCGAGGAAGCAGCAAAAAACTATACTTCTGTTCCTCCTGGCCTAGACAAAAATGTTTCTATACTAGTTCTCAGTTACAACAGCATCACTCTAAATGAAAGTGATACCACAAATCTTCAAAAGTACATGAATATTACAGAATTATACCTAAGCAACAATTCCATTTCTATTCTCCGTAATTTTACTTTTGACAAACTTTCAAAATTAGCAGTTCTAGATGTCAGCAATAATTCTATCAGTACAGTTGAACAAGCAGCATTTGCTGGTTTAAATAAACTAAAGATTTTGCACCTACAGAATAACAAAATTGTGCAATTAGATTCCAGTGTGTTTGTATTGCTAAAGAGCTTGGTGGTCTTAAACCTAAAAAATAACCTTTTGAGATATTTTGATGCAAATGTATCCCTTAATTTAACCAAAATCACATTAATTGGAAATCCATGGAATTGTTCATGTGACCTCCTTAGTTTACAGAGTTGGCTGAAGACCACTAAAGTAACCATGGGTAAGTATCAAAAAATGTATTGGTGTTTTAATCTATACGATTTCCATTTCAGGAGGACTAAGTGTACTCCATTGATGTATGAATTTAGCTATCCTCACATCTTTTATTTTTGAGATAAGGATTCCTTTAGACTGAGAGCCAAAAATGCTAAAAGGAGTTGTCAATAAAAAGCACACCGAAAAGATAAAATATGAACTAAATGTCGAGCACATACATTAAGTTGGTATTTGAAAAGGTCATGGTCATGTCTGAAAATTGCCTATTCATCCAATAGATTTTGTATAGGAAAAGAGGCGTTTGCCCTATGAACTAGAAATGTGCTAAGTAATGTGGTTTCAGGAAAAAAAAAACAGTGCTATCCTATATGCACCTACTAAGAATTATTCCCACTGAGTTCAATGCAACTTACTCCCAGCCTTAAGACTCCTATTAAACAGATGAATAGCACAGTCAAACCTGCCTGAGAGTATTATAGGTGATACTGAATATATTCATATATTTTATGCCCAGGAATATTTTCATGGAATGAATAATTGTTGGAAATAATATATTTGCCTCTGGCAACCCTATAACACTAGATGGTCTCATGGATTATTTTTAAAGTTCTAAACTATACTGTCTGAAATTGTTTTTGAGGTCAGCACAGACCAAAAACTTTAATCTTTTTGAAATGTTTATATTTACAGAAAATGAGAACGGTACTGTGTGTACGTCTCCAATCAGCCTGAAAGAACAACCTATCAAGACAGCAATTATAACTGACTGTGAGAAAAGAGAGATGACGACTGAAGCAACCACCTTATCTTTCACTTCTCTTAATCCAACTAATGATAGTCTATCTCTGCATAATGGTACAAATAGAAAAGCACTAATGTCAGGTATATTTCCATTTAATTTACCGGCAGCGCCCATATGGCTATAGAAGCCATGCATTTCAGAAACAATACTAAAGATCATTTAGTGCACTGATACAGAATTTAAAGTAATGCGTATTGAATCCAAATTTAGCTGTCTGCTAAAAGTAGGGCTCCCTCTGTTCATGGATAGCTTTTGATCCAGCAGAGGAATCCTGCTGGTGGAAGGAAGAACATTATTTTTGCCCAATCCCCACCCGTTCTGTAGTCTTCCCACAATCCCCCTACCCTCTCCAGCCGATTTTCATAGGGTGCAAAGGTCTGCAAGGTGAACGGGCAATTGGTAAAGGTTGCTCCCCTCCTCTTCTGCCATTATATCAAACCTGTAACTGTGCATTCTTCTCCTTAAACATGGTTAAGAGCAGCTCCACCATTTCCTTTACATTTCTCAGGAAGAAGAACTTGCACAGCCTTGTGTATTTTAAGCAAAAATTCAACAAGGAGCCAGTCCTTGGCTTGGTTTATAGACTCCAGTCTCTATGCTATCCTCATATAAATTAGAATATTTAGCATATATATTGATAATAATATTAGATGTATTACCAAAATAGCTTTTGAATGGTCTTTTAAAACAAGTAATATGCTGAAAGTTATGCTGACTATATATAATTGCGATATAGCCTTTTCTAGTTTTTTATGCATAGTGGTAAACGTCAGATTAACCCAGACAGTCATGCGTTATTGGGAGCACAAAGTTCAAATTCTTTTGTTAAACTTGTTTCTGGTGCAGCTAGAGCTCAGCTGATCTAATTCAAGATACTTGCCCAGGGCCTCATTAACCTTGATGAATTCTTCCACTGATTTGGATGAATATGTCTATCTGGGGTCACTAGTCACAGACAAACAGACATAGCTAGACCTGGAATGAGGCAGGTACCTGGGATCCAAGCACACAGCACAATGTCCATTTAACTGTACCAGTTGAATTCCCACAATTATGTTAATGACAGATGCCTTCAGGACTCTTTAACAGAGCAACTACTGAAATATGTTCAGTCAAGTGCCAAACTTTACTAAAACACTGCTTTTAAAAGGCTAATAGTCAAATGTCCTAAAGATGATGTGTTGGCGTCACAGGTGTGGGAATTGCAAAACCACAAACTTGATTCTCCAGTGGACTGAAGTGCAAAGTGACTTTTGTATATTCTTTTTCCCCTGCAGCTCTTTTTACCTCTGAAAAGCTGATATGGAAGGTTAGGGAACCCTGAGAAACAGAATAGGGGGTGGTACCAGGAGTTGCAGTGGGGATGGGATTTTGCAAAAATCACCTATACCCCTTCTGCCCACAGAAGCAGGCAATTTGCAGAGTGGGAACCTCTGCTGGATTTAACTCACTTCTGTGAATGGAAGGAGTCTAGCTCCAACCCTTTATTTTTCTATGGAGAGAGGGAAGTTACTTGATAACTTCTGATAGGTAACCTTATGAGGAAAAATGGAGTAAGAGTTGTATTTATACTGAAAAGTACTAAAACGATGTTTGATTTATTTTAAGGTGTGGATGTTCATCGTCCTGGCAAAAGTTGGACCTTTCTGATTGGTGTCCTGGTTGTTGTTATCAGCATTTCACTGCTGATTGGAATGGTCATCAAATTCCCAGTATGGTACCGTTATTTGATTAGCTATAATCATAGTCGTTTGGAGGAAGACGAACCAGAGATGTTTGAAGAAACTTTCACATCTCATAACTGCGCATTCCCACATACACCAGGTACCAATGAAGAAGAATCGGTTGTGGTTTTTGAACAATTTCATACATTTGTTCCAGAAGAAGATGGATTTATTGAAGACAAATATATTGATACATGAAGAGTTACTATGAATGTTGCCGTCTGAATCTCTCTGCCCCATTCTGAAATATGTGCTAAGGGCTGTCATATCTGTAGCTTTATAAAGCAATGGGCTAAAAAAACCAAACTGTTGCTGCTTGTGATTAATCAAAATATGCACTATTTAATCTTGGCATCATTACAGAAAACCACTATTGGTGAAATGGTGTTGGAGGATCAAAGGTTTTTTTGTATGTAAATCAGGGCATTTTGCTTGGGTACCTGAAAGAGAAATGTAGCCCTATACAGTCGTACCTCGGCTCCCAAACGCCTTGAGACTTGAACGTTCCGGTTCCCGAATGATCAAAAACCGGAAGTGAGTCTTCCAGGTTTCAAACTTTTTTTGGAAGCCAAATGTCCGGTGCGGCATCTGCTATTGTTTCCGGCACACCTGCACAATCGGAAATCAACTGGAAGCTGTGCCTTGGCTTCCAAACGTTTCAGAAGTCGAACCGACTTCCAGAACGAATTCTGTTCGACTTCCAAAGAACGGCTGTATATTTAAAAACAGGCAAAACAAGGGTCTGGCATGCTAAGGAAGTCATTACACAAATCATTAAGGAGGCATCCTCTGGAGTTTAGAATCCGATCATCAATGAAGAAGAAATAACATCTTCTGTCTCTGAACATCCAGAAATATGTAATTAATTAAAATAATTCTAATTAACAGAAACTAAGTTTCGCTTCTGTTGCACTATACAACTATGACCGATATAAGATAAATAAAATAAATAAAAATGCTTGTTTGCACTTTTAAATGAACAAAAAAATCAGAAAAACAGGTTGATACCATGGGTACCCTTCTGGAGTGGCTGTCTGCATTAGGGGTGGGTGGCACTGCGCAGCGCTGGTTTTAGTTCTACTTGGATGGTTGTTTCCAGAGGCTGATGTTTGAGGAGTGTTCTTTGGCCCCTTGGAGCCTTCAATTTGAGGTTCCTCGGGGTTCAGTGTTAAATTAAATCTTTTATCCTATATGCTACTTCTGGGGTTTGTGATGGTGAGCTGAATTTTTATTTATTTAAAACTGACTTGCTTTGTTGTACATTTTACCCCTTATGCTGTTTAACATCTACATGAAATCACTGAGTAGGGTGCTGGTGTGGATGCCCTGGACCACTGTCTTGCACCAGCAATGGTCTGGACAAGAGCTAATAAACAGAAGCTCAATCTAGATAAGACTGAGGCACTGTTAGTGGGGGTTCCCTAAACTGGATGGCTGGGACGCTGCCTGCTCTTGATGGGGTTACACTACCTCTGAAGGTGCGCGTATGTAGCTTGGGAGTACTCCTGGATCCTTTGCTATCGCTTGAGATTCAGGCTGCCTCTGTGGCACCAAGTGCCTTCCATCAACTTCAACTGGTAGCCCAGCTGTGCCCTTGTCTGGACAGGGATAGCCTAACTTCTGTTGTCTATGCTCTGATAGCCTCTAGTTTAGATTACTGTAACACATTACATGTGGTGACCGCATTGAGAAACTTCAGCTGGTGCAGAATTTGGCAGACAGGTTGCTCAGTGGGGAAGACAGTTTGAGAATACAATGTCAATCCCGGCCCACCTGCCAATTAGTTTCTGGGCCCAATTCAAAGTGTTGGTTTTGATCTCTAAAGCCTTAAAAGCAGCAGCTAGACTGGTTACTGGGAGTGGCTGCCAAGACCATATAACACAGGTCCTGAAAGACCTACACTGGCTCCCGGCACGTTTCTGAGTACAATTCAAAGTGTTCGTGATGACCTTTAAAGCCCTAAACAGCCTCGGCCCAGTACACCTGAAGGAGCATCTCCAACCCCATCGTTCAGCCCGGACACTGAGGTCCTCCTCCGAGGGTCTTCTGGCAGTTCCCTCACTGCGATAAGTGGTTACAGAGAATCAGGCAGAGGGCCTTCGTGGTAGTGGCTCCTGTTCCTTTTTAACCAGGCCTTGGGTTGATCTGATTGACATCCTATGCCCTTTTAAAACATGGCTCTTTTTGGGGGGGGAGGGATGTTATTGGGTTGTTGTTTTTATTTTGATTATATATACTGTGGTTTTTATGTTGATCTTTTCTGTGAACGGACCCGAGACCTCCAGGTACTGTATAGGGCAGTATATAAATTCAATAAATAATAATAATCTAAAGTGTGAAAGGTCAGCACACACCTGCTACTGCTTGAGTACAAAGACCAGACAAGTGTCAGGGGTTTATGAATGGCATTATAACACAATACAGAACATTTCTATGCATTGGTTTATTTTCTAGTTTCGTTTTTAAAAATTCATATACTTACGCTTGTCTTTCTGTAAAAATGATGTCTATGCCCTGAGCTTCACGGTCATTTTGAGCCTTCAACTATTAAAAAGACACAGCCACCAACAGCATGAGAATAGCTCTGCTATATCTACAGCAAATAAATTTCCCGTTTCTAGAGCCAATGTCTTTAATTCAACTGAATTTGCTATTATAGCTTATACACCATAGATCAGTCTTAAAATGATTTTCAAGAAATACAACATGATCCTAAAAATATGTTTGAGACATGGAACATAAATCAGAATTAAGGGCAGTTTCAAATGCGTCTGTACTAATTTACATGCATAATGGGTGGAATGTGTCTATAGGTAAAAGGTTTATATAGCTCAGGGGCTGCTTTGGTGCTGCAGATGCTGCTGAACTACAAAACTCCCATTAGCCTCAGCAAGACTGTCAGTAGAGAGAGATGATAGGATTTGAAGTTCAGAAACATATGGCAGGCTAAAGGTTCCCCACACCTGGCATAGCTGAATGAAGTATCAGATCTCCACAAATATTAATTTACTTATTTTTATTTATTTGATTTCTATCCCACCATTTAACAGGTTCTCAGAGCAGCCAACAAAAAATAAAACAAACTTTAAAACGATAACATTAAAACATTACAAAGTAAAAGAGCACTTTAAAAGCAGTCAGCAGGATTAAAAACACCAAACACCACAACAGCAATTTTCAGAGGATTGAACAACCCAGGGAAATAAAAAGATCCTTGCCAGGTACTGCGCTGTAATGACAGCAAGGTATGCCACAGGCAAATTTGAAGTTACAGATGCTGACTGCAACAGATGAAGTTTGCAAGCACAAGTAATTTCAAATAAATTGCAAGCATCTCACTGATAAGATGTTTTGCAGGAAGGGGTCCTTTGGAGGGTGGGGATGGTTTAAAACCAGCTCTTGCTCCCCTCTCCCAAACCGTTGATCAGTAAAATTTCCATGTACTAGTATCAACTACTCATTTCACTGGTAAAAAAAATTTAATTGAAAATTTAAATTGTGTAGGTCCTTTCTATTGTGATCCAATGTTTGGAAGAATTGTAGCTTTTTATATTTCATTCTATTAACTAAGATGCTACTTTGAAATGTCACTCTGCATATGTATTTGGGTCAACAGTATATGCAGTTACACTCATCCTGAGAACCAATTACAATTGTTTTCAAACATTTTCCAGCAGCTACTGAGCATCACTGGTTAGCAGCAGTCCAAGTTGAACAATAAGCAAATCAGGCAAAACTAATACTGTTACAAAACAATGTTAATACTCACCAGGTTATAGTCATTCATTACTTCCTCCATATCGGTATTGGTATTAAGTTTATCCACCAGCTAAAACAACACAGAAACCCAATTAATTGCTAGTTTTATTCCCAACAGGTATACAATTGCAATTCAAAATCAGATCCAGGATTTTCAATGTAATATATATATAAATATTAGCAATATAAACAATAACATACCATATTGTAATCAGCTAGTTGTCCTTGAAACTCTTTGATCTCACTAGCTAAAGACTCTGCCCTAAGAGAACAGGAAAAGAATAGTTACTATACAACATAGCTTATGTGATAAAATGTAATCAAAGCAAGTCTCAAGTTTTAACATACAGTAAGCCTGCAACTTACATGTATTTAACTTGCATGCATGAAGCTTTATGTGCTGGGCAAATAAATAAATAAATAAATTGGGGCAGACATCCAGGAAAAAAGACTTTGGCAATCCCATCTGCCATTGAACCCAATGTGTTCTGACGACAGTCGTACCTTGTTTTGCGACCGGGATCTGTTCTGGAGCCCTGGACACTAGACAAAAATGACACACGACAAAGTGCCACTCTGCGCATGCATGTGGAGCCGTTTGTGCTTTTGCTCATGCACGAAGTGCAATTTAGTTCTTCTGTGCATGCGACAAACCTGGAAGTAACCTGTTCTTGTACTTCTGGGTTTGCCACAGACATTCAACAAAATGGACGCTTGACGAGGCAGACTCAAAACGAGGTACCACTGTATATGTAATTTTGACTTTAGGCATGATCCTTGGAACGTAAACCCTACATAAGTTGCAAGCTTGCTGTTTCCAATCCAAATTTACTTGTGTACATGATTCCACTGACTTTAATTAACACAAAAGTTTTTAAAGACCCTCAGGGTCCCTTCCAACTCTACAATACTATGACAATAAGTGTAATCTATCTCACCTTTTTTCATAAGATAGGTAGACAGAATTCTCCTGGTTATACATGTCGATTTCTTTCTGAAGCTTGTTAATTTCTGCGGTGAGTTCATTTATTTTGCTCCTGTAGGAAAAAAATAGTTCTTATGTTAAGTATAATTTAGGCCTGTTCTAAAGCCACAGGCTTTGAGTCAGAGGTCATCTGCCACATAAATATGGTTTTGGACACCTCTTCAGATTTGCACGTGCCGGTGATTTATTGAATTATGCACCAGTCCTTTGGAACCTGACAGAGGGACAATTTAACTGGCTTCTAAGAGCACCTATGGTGGATAATGTCTAGTTCATCAGTACTGGATAAATGTCTAGTTCATCAGTCCCTAATCCTACAGTGGGCAGAGAACATGACTCAGCTGGCAGCATATGAAAAGGTGATCTTCCATAAACACGAGAAAGATTGTGAATTCCTTGATATCTGGACTCTTGATACAAATCTATTTGCTCAAATGGGTTGGTTTGGACTACCAGACATCCCCCCCCCCCGCCTCATCAGTTGTACACAGAGAACACGTCTTGATGAATTACAATTTTCTTTGCATTGTATGACTGTCTTTGTTTTTGTTTCTTCAATCCAATCAAAAGCTATTAATAAAAAGGGTGTCTGGTTTAATCTTTATGGCCCAGTGCAGCCTAGTCAATTTATACATTTCTAAAGGCCCACATAATGCTAAAACTCTGCTCAGTATCTAGTGTTTTTTTTGGAAGGTCACTCTGGGAAGAGAGTGAGGAAGCAAGAGGACTACCCCAAAGATGACGGGTGCACGTTCTGTGAACCACATATGCTACTCTATCGTTTAGGTGGGCAAATGAGTTGCAAGGCAGCACAACTCCTCAAGGTAGAGTTTGTTTAGGAGCCTTCAGATGCTGAATCCAATTTTAAAAATAGCTACATAGTGATCAGTATAGTTGTTTTCTACAACAGATTGGTTTTTTGTAAGGGGGGTGCAAGGGAGGAGGTGGGAACCCCAACGCACAAGTGGAAGTCCTTGTGTGGGCTTTTGCTAACGGACTCATTAGCTGAAGCCAACCCTAATATTTTAGAGTTGTGTTTATACTTGACCTGCTATTGACAACTTGCCAGTTAAGTATTAATCTGTTAAGTGACCTGACCATTCCTTTGGTCAGCACTTCTGAAGGTAGAAAGTTCCACACAAATCTCTTTCACCTCAACTTCAAAAAGTAGTTTTAACCCTATGCTGATTCCGAGTCAGATTGTGTGGAGCACAGCTGGGTGACTAGAAGCAGTGAGGTTCCCAGTAAAGCAAAGAAAGTCAGTTGGACATTGGTCACAAGTATCTACTCCAGCAAACAGGAAATAATTGGAAGGAAAGGCCTGCATTTGGTACAGACAAACAGTAGGGAAGGCAGGGATAAGACAAGCGTGAAACAAAACATAGGCCAGTCCTCTATACCTGTGCTGAGTGCAGGAAAAATGGGCTGGCTGGACTATGAAAGGAGGAAGAGCTACTGCTAAGGAGCCATGAGCTAAGAAACCTCTATCGTCCCTGCCAAACACTGCAAGCTAGGCATGATCAAGCTGACAGCCAATTAATTACTGCCAATAAGGCAGTAGCTCTTGACACAATCATATAAAAACAGCACAAACACTGGTGACAAAAAAACTGCCACATACCTGAGCACTCCCAGGTAATAGGATTTATCCATAATTTGTCTCTGTGGACCTAACAAATAACAAGTGTCAAATTATTACCCGACACCACAGTACAATGAGAAACAATTGTATTACTAAAGAATCCAGTGGTTGTTTTCATGCAAGGTGGTAAAATCACCATAAAGAGACAGAGAGAGGCTTAAATAAATAAATAAATCCTCTGTAAATAATGTAATGTACATATTCTCTTAAATAATCCATGATGTAATGTCATACGCTCTGAACAATATAGGACCTGTCTAGGTTTAAAGCTTCTGGTGCTATTCCAGTTTTCCAAGTTCCACCTGAGATTTCACAGATGCTGGCTCAGTTCTGCCCTTACGTCAGGATGGAGCTTTGATTAAAAAAAATTGCTTTGCCTAGTCCTAAGTTCTGACACATTTCATGTCTCTATGAGGCCAAAACCACTGTAAAGTGTATTGCTGTTTCCCCTTATAATCACAGGCACAAGACTAACTTATGCAATGTTTGTATGCCTTCATATCTTAAAATACCTTTCATTCCAGTTTTCATTCCACTCAGCCCTTGCTGCGTCACTGGACGGTCTGCAACCTTAATCTGGGAGGACAAAACCACACCAGTACCTATGGATCCACCACGTGTACCAGGTCTTGATGTTCCTGGAGGGATCTAACACCGAAAACAGAATCGGTAGAAAAAATAATGAATGCAGTCATTCTGAGGATCAGAAAACTAGTCTATCTACTTATCAATAAGCTGGCCGAGGTCTTGAGATTTAAATGAAACCAAATGACGTGGCACACACATTTTTTGTTACATTTATATCCCACCTTTCTTCCTAGGAGCTTGAGGTGGTAACAGTCCTCCTTCCCATTTTATCCTCACAATAACCCTGTGATGTAGGTTAGACTGAGAGTGCATGAGTGGCCCAAGGTCAGCCAGTAAAGTTTCATAGCTGACTGAGGATCTGAACCCTGGTCTCAAAGGTCCTAATTTAACAGCTTCACCCTAAAGACTCTCATATACCTAATAGGACCCACAAACTTTTTGTAAAGTAAAAGCAGCTTCAAGAAGGAGGTGATTTTGAAACCCTGAAAAGGGATAAAGTGGCTGGTGCTGGAGAAAGAGTAACCCTTCTGCTCTGCTGCAATTCACTACCACTAATCATAAGGATTCTATCACACATGTTAGGATCCAATCCACTGTTGTAGCAATTAATAACAAGATAAAGCTATCAATAAGCACGTCGAGCACCCAAACACAGAAGCCCTGCCTACAAGCTTATAAACTAAAAGGAAAAGGAACGGGAGTGTGAGCCACAAAAAGCAGTGGAGATAAATAGGAAAATAAAATGCCCCAAACCTGGGACAATAGACTGGTTTTTAGCTGCTACTTTTAGATGATAAAATCCTTGGAGCAGACACCCATCCCTTTGTGTTACACAATTCCTTATGTTAAACAATATCCACAAGGTGTGTATATTATGATGTCCGGAGACAATAACAAAGTAATCTGCACTGGAGAGAAAAGGCTCTAGCTTAGGAATCAGAAAATGAAGATAAACTCTTCAATGAAACTGTATCACTTGTCAAACAGAGTAGGTTTTAAAAAAGATTTATTTTAACTTACTCCTCCTCCAAGTAGAGCTGCGGATGGAGGCCGTAGTGAGGATGAGGGAGGTCTGGCTCCCAGGCCTAGTCCTGCTCTTGAAGACGGGCGAGCTGTAGGAGGCTTGTGATTACTTGCCATTTTTTCCTCTTTTCTTCAAATTTCTCTTTAGAAACAAACATATATTACATATTAGAATCCTCTAAATGTGTATTCTGTATTAAAAGAGAACTTTTAAGTCATGGATAAAGAAAAATATTTTAAATAAAACAAGAATTTTCTTTAGCTTTTTAATTGGAATCATAATGCCATATATGCAGAGTAAATATGCCCATTAGAACAGCTATCTTCAACACAGTAACTAGGGAATCAAATGCGTGTTTAGAATTAGGTCTTCAGTAGGAGGTAGGAATAAAAATAAAATAAAATAAAATGCATATGTACCACCGTCATTATTTAGAAGCCAGCCCTGTCCAGTAGCCAGAAGATCAAAATACAATTTATCTGCCTGCAGTCCTTGAGCATGGAATGTAAGCTCATGGTGAACCAAGCCTGCTAAAACCATGGGTGTTGTGGCCTAGTCAATATTTGGGTGAGAGATCATCTATGAATCATTTCATGATGGAGCAAAGTCTAAAGAACTTTGACGTATGTGGTTGAGATTAAGAAAATAAAAGACATGAATCTGGGGTAGGTCAGTGGGTAGAGCTTGAAACCCTTAATCTCAGGGTCACGAGTTCAAACCGCACGTTGGGCCATAGATTCTAGCACTGCAAGGGGTTGGACTGGATGACCCTCGTGACCCCTTCCAACTCTGCAGTTCTGTGAATACATATATGAAATTACAATAGGGGGTGAAACCACAGAACACAGTATCTTAAACACAACACTAGCAATTGATGAAAAGATACAAGTCACTGTTTCATGGGTATAGCCAGGATTTTTGTTGGGGGGAGGCTTTTTTTGGGGGGGGGGGCAGAACCTCAGTTAAGTATTTTTATTGATGAGTGGCAGCTCCCCCCCCCTCCCCGGCACTATTTCGACAGAAACATGTTGTGGGTATCTGTAATACAGGCATGAAGAGATTGCAAAACCTCTGAAAGCAAACCTGATGTTGTGTTTTATTTTTTATTAATCCAGAAATGGCCCAACAACATACTAAGGGCAGCTCGGTCCCTTACTCCCCAGAAACCTTAACAAACCTTAGCCCATCCCCCTTTAAAAGAAAAACTCCCTGGAGGAGGGCTGAGTTCCTGGGCGCTTGTTTTTTTTACACTTTGCGACGACGTGTGTCGCGAAGGAGAGCGTTCACACGTGACGCCCACCACCCTCAGCCTTAAATTCCATGCACCATTTCCCCGCCTCCTTCTGAGTGACGCGGGGACTTGGGCCCATCGTAGGAGGGGAAGGGGCTGAGGCATGTCACGTACGGGGGTCGTGAGGGTCGGCACTCCCGCATCCGCGCTCCAACCTGCGCGGCTCCTCTTACCTGACCCTTCGCCGCGCGCACACGCAGTGGGCTAACGAGACCCGTTAATTTAACGGTTGCCTCCCATCCACGAACTCCTCTCCGCGCGCGCGACGGCAAGCCGTAACCTAGCAACTGCGCCAGCCAACCCCCAGCGCCGCTCCCTCCGCGCAGTCGCTCTGGCGCCAAGCCGAGCGCGGCTTCTTCCCCTTCCCTCACGCTCCCGTATTCCATCGCGAGATTTACGCGCAGCTTTCGCCTCACACCCTCCCACTTTGGCGCATGCGCAGAAGAACGAGTCTTGTGCGCGTGCGAGCCACTCCATTCCCCCCCCCCCATTGTACTTGGAATCAAATAAGTGTTAAGAGTTGGGTACGGTTAGTATGGCAAAATAGAGAGAGAGAGAGAGAGAGAGAGAGTATATATACATACATACATATATATGTATATGTATGTATATATGGTGATCAAGTAGGGTTGCCATATTTCAAAAAGTAAGATTCCTGACCTCTTTTTTTACACAAAAATTGTTGAGAGCTTTTTTTAAATTTTTGGTACTAAATCCAAAGAATGGGCTCGAAAAGGTTTTTTTGGGGGGGGAACTTCGTGACCTACGCCGGGAATCGAACCTGCAACCTTGGCGTCACCCGCAGCGCCACCCTGGCTGGTACCTGAACCTCCATTTGCATTCTGGGAAATGTAGTCTCTCCACCTGCCCAGCTTCTCCCCTATAGGCTCCCGGCGCGTCCATTTGCATTCTGGGAAATGTAGTCCTTCCCTTCCACCCCTACGCGGTGCCTTCTGGGCGTCGCGCCTCTTCCGGCGCTTCCGGCGGAGGGCGGGCGAAAGGAAGCGGAGGAGGCGGGCTCCGGCACTTTTGCTGCTGCTGTGTCAGGGGGCTCGAGGGCTGTTCGCGATGGCCGCCGCGGGGGGCACCTACCGGCTTCGCTGCTCCTTGGTGGGCCACGAGCTGGACGTGCGGGGCCTCAGCTGCTCTCCCTTCCCCGCCGGCTCCTTCGTCTCCGTGTCCCGGGACCGGACGGCGCGGCTGTGGGCGCCCGACAGGTCAGTCTTGGAAGGCGAGGGGGGGAAGGAAGGAAGGAGGGAAGGAGCCTTAAGGGGAGTTTTGCTCTGCCTTTCCCCTCCCTTGGCTGTTTCGAGATCCTCTGAAAGGAGGATCTCCCGGTTGCTGGCTCCGTTTGGAGGCATGGCGGAGTGGGGGTGGGTTAGCATCGTGGAGTTGGAAGAGACCCCGAGGGTCATCTAGTCCAACCCCTTGCCAGGCAGGAATCTCAGCTCAAGCATCCAGGACAGATCGCCAAGCAACCTCTACTTTAAAACCTCCAAGGAATTGTAGAGTTGGAAGGGACACCTGAGGGTCATCTAGTCAAACCCCCTGCTAGGCAGGAATCTCAATGATAATAATGATGATGTTGATGATGATGATTTATTTATACCCCGCCCATCTGGCTGGGTTTTCCCAGCCAGTCTGGGCAGCTTCCAACAAAAACACATTAAAGCAGCTTTTCTCAACCTATGGGTCCCCAGATGTTGTTGGACCCATAGGTCAGAACTCTGGGATGATGGAAGTTGTAGTCCAACAACATCTGGGGACCCACAGGTTGAGAACTCCTTAAACAGGGCTGCCTTCAGATGCTAAAACATCCATGACAGATGGCCATCCAACCTCCAAACCCCCAAGGAAGGAGAGTCCACCACTTCCCGAGGGAGACCGTTCCAAACAGCTCTTGTTATCAGAAAGTTCTTCCTGATATTTAGTCAGGAATCTCCTTCCTTGTAACTTGAGGGCGCAGGTTCGAGTCCTGCCCTCCCGAGCAGGAGAAAACAAGCTTGCTCCCTACTCCACGTGACAGCCCTTGAGATATTTGAAGATGGCTATCCAGTCTCCCATAGCTGTCGACGTTTCCCTTTTTTAAAGGGAAATTCCCTTATTCTGAATAGGATTCCTCGCAAAAAAAGGAAAAGTTGACAGCTGTGTGTCTCCTCTCAGTGTCCTCTTTTTCAGGCTAAGCATACCCAGTTCCTTCAAGCACTTTTCATAAGGCTTGGTTGCCAGACCCTTGATAATCTTGGTTGCACTCCTCTGCACACATCCTTCTTAAATCGTGGTGCCCATAAATGGACACAGTATTCCAGGTGTGGCCTGATCAAGGCAGAATAGAGTGGTACTATGACTTCTGTTGATGCAGCGTAGAATAGCATTAGCTTTTTTGCTGCTGCATCACACTGTTGATGGGTGTGATGGGTTGGCCATTTGATTTCAGTGGGATTAGGACCGCCTACAGTGAGGGGGAAAAGTATTTGATGCCCTGCTAAATTTGCCCGTTTGCCCTCCGACATCTGGCTGGTTGATAGGGGATCAAATACTTATTTCACTCATTATAATGCACATTAATCTCTGACTTGTCTTCTGGGTTTCTGGGGGTTTTCCTGTTGTTATTCTGTCTCTCACAGTTACAATAAACCTACCATTAAAATTATGGTCTGGTCATTTCTTTGTCAGAGGGCAAACGGGCAAATTTAGCGGGGGGATCAAATACTTTCCCCCCTCACTGTGGTTACCCGAGTTGTGAATCGTGCCGCACGTTTACAAGTTACTGTTTAGATTAGGAAAGTCGCCAGCTTGTGATTTGAAACATCTAAATGGTTTCTAAAGTGACGGGCTCTTTATTTCTTTATGTGACCTGTAGCGTTAGAAACTTAGATATATAATAATAAGTGGCTCCTTAAACCCAGGTTGCAGTTGCCAAATCGTAATGTCTACATGCCATTTTTGGGCAAGACGACTCTAAAGTCTTATTTTTCAAATGATGGACTGACTGTGATTGATTCTTAGTTAAACATCTGGCTAGTTCAGAGGACAACCTTTAGCTAGGTTAAGATCCAGGGAGAGTATATATATATACTGGCGGCTTATTCCTACCTCTCTTTCTTAATGGTGACACAGACCATTCATAACCTTGGAATATTCTTCACAACTGTGAGCAGGGGGGTGGGGTAAGTGAAGACAAGCGACAGCAATGAGCTATAACGTTAACCGCTCCTGCTCAGAAAAAGCATTTTGTTTCCTGAAATTCATTCTGATTGTGCCGATAAAATAGAATGGATGGAATTCTACAGGATGTGGTATTAGTTGGATTTCCAGATGGTGGAGATGTCAGGGGTCGGCCAAGGCATCTTCACTTGGTCGCAAGTGGCCAATACTCAAGTGCTCTAAGTTACCTGCTGTGCCACAGACTAGTCTCCCTTCAAGCACATATCCATGTTGTCATAGGTTAGTGGCCTAGACGAATGAAATAAAAGAAATAGGCTCTTCCACATTCCAAGCACTTTGCCTGGTAACTTGGAAGGAAATATTTAAGAGTACAGTCAAACTTTGGTTGTCGAACGTACTCCGTTCCGGAAGCCTGTTCGGCTTCCGAAAATGTTAGACAAATGAGGCGCAGCTTCTGATTGGTTGCAGGAGCTTCCTGCACTCAAGCGAAAGCCGTGTCGGACGTTCGGTTTCCGAAAAACCTTTAAAAACCGGAGCATTTACTTTCGGGCTTTAGGTGTCCAGGAGCTGAAACGTTCCAAAATGGAGGTGTTCGGGATCCGAGGTTTGACTGCAGTTGTTGTGAACCCCAAGCTAAAAAAATAAGTTTGTGAAAAACATCTTTGATCTTAGGTCACTTTGAGCGCATTGTTGATTTTCATCTTTAGTGTAGGCCTAATATGCAGGTGTATATCTATGTGTTTATCATGGTGTGCGCATAATGCACATGCATACATGTAATTTATTATCTGTCCTTGTGCCAAGAGTTATTGGGCCACAGTTTGACTGACAAGATCAGGTTCTTCTGGTCATGGAACATTCTAGCGCTGGGGTCTGGATGTGACAGGAAAAGTATTGTACACTCAGTAGCAGCAGGACAAAAGACATGAACAGCTTGAGAAGTACCTTGGAGTTATAAGTGGGAACATAGTAAAGGTAAAGGTACCCCTGGCCCTTACGGGCCAGTCTTGACAGACTCTAGGGTTGTGCGCCCATCTCACTCAAGAGGCCGGGGGCCAGCGCTGTCCGGAGACACTTCTGGGTCACGTGGCCAGCGTGGCATCGCTGCTCTGGCAAGCCAGAGCCGCACACGGAAACGCCGTTTACCTTCCCGCTAGTAAGCGGTCCCTATTTATCTACTTGCACCTGGAGGTGCTTTCGAACTGCTAGGTTGGCAGGCGCTGGGACTGAACAACGGGAGCGCACCCCGCCGCGGGGATTTGAACCGCCGACCTTTCGATCAGCAAGCCCTAGGCGCTGAGGCTTTTACCCACAGCACCACCCGCGTCCCATACAAGTGGGAACATAAGAGAGAGCAAAAACAGACTTCAGCAAGCAGCAGTGTTGTGAGGGCTACAATCCCTAAACTTCTAAAAAAAATTATTATAATACAGGACGGTCCTCACTGAATTTAAAACAGCTACTGAAAGAAATTGCCATCACAGACTACAAAGCAATGGCTGTTAGTCTGAACAAACCCAGTGCTTTTGCTTACAAAAAAGAGTCAAGGCCTGGTGTGGCTGTCAATAGGGTAAAATATGAATGAATTTTATTATTTTGGTCACAGACCAGTTCCAGCCCACATACAATATCAAGGAAGTCATAAAACACGATAGGGATAAATTTGAATTTGCAGTTAGGTATAACAGGGACAATACAGATATAGCAACAGTTAAAAAATATATAAATTAAAACTTAGTCAGAAACATATAACCTAAAATTATCATTTAAAACCTTAATCATTATGATAGCAGGGTAAATTTGTATAAACCAGGGGTGGCCAGCTCCCAAGAGACTGCGATCTACTCACAGAGTTAAAGACTGGCAGTGATCTACCCCCCACTTTTTAAAGGAAGGAATAGAGCCCTGTTTTGGGGGGTGCAGGGTTAAAATTTTCAGCTTTTTTTAGGGGACCCAAACTTCTTGGGATTCTTTCGGGGAGCCAGTGATCTACCAGTTGGGCATGCCTGTTTTAAACCATCAAATGTCCCCTTACTCTATGTAGCGCCATAACTGTTAAGGCCATTCTTAGACTTTTCTGTGAGAAAACGGTTCTTTCTGACATATGCCAAACTACCGTATTTTTCGCTCTATAAGACGCACCAGACCATAAGACGCACCGAGTTTTTGGAGGAGGAAAGCAAGAAAAAAAATATTCTGAATCTCAGAAGCCAGAACAACAAGAGGGATCGCTGTGCAGCGAAAGCAGCGATCCCTCTTGCTGTTCTGGCTTCTGGGATAGCTGCGCAGCCTGCATACACTCCATAAGACGCACACACATTTCCCCTTACTTTTTAGGAGGGAAAAAGTGAGACTTATAGAGCAAAAAATATATGTTCTTCAGGGCCATAAAATCATGATTGAACTCCCTAAAATGTCAAGACCAGTTCACAAATACAGATAGATGAAGTCTGAGCCTATGTATAAAGTAACACTCATTTTTTTTAAACTTGGAAGGGATTTTTGAAGATATAGATTGTATCATAATGGTGGATTTGAATTAGTGGAGTTTCTTAAGCTAGCACAATTGGTTTTACCAGTTCCTCCTTCCAAATGCAACCCTCTATGCCATATGCTGTACCACTCTCCTGCTCTCAGGAGCAGCTAATGGATACGAGGAATTGGCAAAAATCAGGTGCAAGCAGCAGTGGCTCTTCTAGGTCAAAGTCACCACTGGATGCAACCCTGAGAATGCACAGAATTGCAACACCATTTTATTATAAAGATTCCTAAGTTGGCCTAAAGTGAAATAAAACAAAGACAACTAATCTTCCAGAGAAGTGATGATTATCATCAAAACAAGGTTAGTCTTTTAGACTAAACAAAGACATTCTGAAGAATTTAATCAATTTTATCAAGCTAGATTCCTTGCCATGTCTTAAAGGAGACCTTGAATTGAAGTGGCACTGATTTTGTGTATAAAAACAAATGTTTTGAAAAAGGAATAACCGCAGTTATTCCCTGACGGAATGTAGTTGTTGGACATGCCAACTAATGCATGGCCAAGTCCAAACACAATGGCTTATTTGGGTGTAATGCTAAAACACTGTTTTGCGTTATGTGAGTGAGTTTCCTGCTCATAATTTCCCTCCCCCTATCTTTGGTACAGCAGGCATGAAGAGTAGACTGGAATATTTCTCTTGTTCATTGTTATGTGTGAATGTGCTTGACCTTAACTAAAGTTTGTCTGAACAAGCCAGAATTATTAACTATGATTTGAAGTTAGCAGGTTCAAAAGAGCTATAATAATAAGAATACAGTCAAAGCTCATGTTGCGTTAGGTTCATGTTGTGTATTTATGGCTTGCAAACCCGGAAGTGTGCAGAAGCGCTCATGTGCAGAAGCACTCTATCGTGCTCTGTGCTTGCGCAGAAGCACCGCTCTAGTTGCAGACTTTTCAGGGTGCGAATGGCACCCTGGAATGGATCGTGTCCGCAGCTAGAGGGACCACTGTAATAATATTATAACAACAACAACAATTATTTAATACAGTTAAAAGCTAACTACCTCTCTGTATGAGTTCATACATAACACACCAGTTAGTCGAAATGGAAACAAAAGCTTCCAACCTCTGCCTTCTGGCTGAGGGGAGACATGCATGGGGTGTTAGGAGCGCATGAATCCAATGCTTGTGTTAATGTGATCAATGATAAATCTAATTGGCTATAGTGGTGCAAATTGGAAGCTCACCCTTTGAAATTTGCACTATGCCTAGAACATGCATTGGCATTTAGATACCAGATAGATATTACCTGGCTTTTTAAATGGGTAGGATTCCCTTACTACAGGAACATAAAAACTTTGGTTTCTTTTTTGTCTCCAGTCTCAACAGAGGATTTACGGAAGTGCACTGCATGAGTGGCCATTCAAATTTTGTTTCTTGTGTGTGTGTCATCCCTCCAAGCGAGCTTTATCCACGTGGATTAATTGCCACCGGCAGTAATGACAACAATATTTGCATTTTCGCTTTGGACAACTCTGCACCATTGTATGTCCTTAAGGGTCATAAAAACACAGGTAAGAATACACAGATTTTTAAATTTTATTTTCAACATACCACTTTTGGAATCTTAACGACTCAAAGTCGCTTGGTTTTATGTGTTCTAAGAAATAACTTGATTTGTAAAGTTTTATCATGAGCAGACGTTAGCATTATTTTCTGAAACATTATGACCTTTAGAAATGTTACATTATATTGTTATTGTTATTAGAATTTATTACTTGCCCGTCACACTATGGTTACAGGGAAGGTTACAATAATTAAAATACAATATTAATAGTAAAAGGAAATATTGCACAGTATTAAAAACAGTTTAAAATTGTAGAAATAAGGTGCATCCTAGAAATATACCTCTCAAGTGTCAAAAGCCAGGGCAAAGAGGTGTGTCTTTAGCACTCCACCATTCTTAGCACCTTAGAGGTTCTCTAGGGAAATGGGCCTGGAGGTAGGAGATATGGCTTGGGAGTTGGTTTAATGAAAAAATAAGAGAGACTGATGATAGTATCGCCAAGACAGAAAAATATTTTCCACACTCTGTTAACAGCTGAGAAGACAGAACCTTACTTGTGTAGCTATTTTTCAGTCAAAAAAGCTGCTTCTGTTTTCCAGTTGTTTGTGGTAGCTTCTCATCACCTCATGTATTTCCAAGGATGAAAATTAGGTTAGTGAAATTTGCTATGGCGTATCGTCTGAAAATAGACCAAAATCTGTAGCTTTGCTTTGCTAGCACATCAGAACACCTTTTCTCACTCAGCTACACACAACCCCTGTTTTAGGCACAACTGATATGTGCACAGTGGCACGCATGCGCAAACCGCTGAACTTTGAAGTGACCTGGGAACATCATAAAAGACGTCACTAAAAGGGAGGAATGGGGTGATCCAGTTTCACACAAGCGCACAGTGTCCTGGAACGCAACGCTCACGCAAATCGGGGAGTAGATTAAATGTGAATTTTGGCGATGTTTATTTAATCTTCTGTTCTAGTTTGCAGCCTCTCATCTGGGAAGTTTGGCACCCTGCTTAGTGGCTCGTGGGATACGACAGCCAAAGTCTGGTTGAATGACAAATGCATGATGACACTACAGGTACAGAAACTCTGCTGGTGACAAGAGTTCATTATCAGCAGATCATGATTATTTGAACTTCAGAAAATGTAGATTGTCTCCGTCAGCATTCATGTTGTTCACCTTTATAGGGCCACACTGCAGCAGTATGGGCTGTGAAGATACTACCTGAACAAGGATTAATGTTGACTGGTTCGGCTGACAAAACTATTAAGCTGTGGAAGGCAGGTCGATGCGAGAGAACTTTTACTGGTAGGTACTTGGCTAAAACAGTTTCTGTGTATATACGCAACTTAGCAATGTGCCTCCGCACCCGGAGAATTAAAGAGGTTTTATTCTAGGATCTGGGTTTTGTGGGTTCTTTCTTCTTCCCCACCCCATGTGTAGAAGTTAGTGTGGTTCTTTATCTTGAAAGCTTAGAGGAATAGAAAATGGCAAGTTCACTAACTTTATGTAATAAAGGCTAGTAAATCGAAGGCAATTAAAATGGTGGGCCTTGCCAGTGGTGGCCCCACAGTTGTGGAATTATTTCACTTATGAAATTAGCCAGGCCTCGTCGCTTGCAATCTTTAAAAGCATATGGAATACCTCCCCCCACTTTTCTATGTGGCTCTTAGGGATTGCTGTACTGTAAATCTGTGGTTACAAAGTGTTGTAGACCTTTTGGTTTTTATTTTATGGCTGATTTTTGCTGTTGGCATAATAGCTATCTGAATATGGTACATTTGGGGGGTATGGATAGAATTTTTAGATATACCTGTCAAGGCCTTCCAAAGCATTTATGAACTAACAGTCCCATTGATGGGTTTTCACCGCCTCTTCACCATGAAAAGGTCTGGAAATGGGAGCTGCTACCTCTTGTTATGTAGATCACTTGGGCCAAGCCATTCACATGATAGGAGCCAGGAGCTATTCAGAGTACTTTTGCTGAAACAGAAAATGAAACTTAATGCGTGGCCAAGGAACAGAAACTTAGGCTGGGGTAAAGAAATGAAACTTAGCAGAGCCAGCTGTCAGCACTTATCTGGAGCAGTTTTTGGAACTGAAAACTTAGCTCAAGTCAGAGTACAAAGCTAACACAATGAGCAAGTCTATTTTGGGAGGGAGGGTTCCTTTTGCTCATAAGCAGAAAATTGTTAATAGTAATTTTTATTTGGAGGTGCCATTTGCCAGGCACAGCAGTGACGATGTCCTGAAACAGCAAAGTGACAGAGCCAATGGCTTCTGAGTTTTTGCAAGGAAAGTGCACCCTGAAAAGGAAGGGGAATATAAAGTTTGCCTTTCCATTAACAATGTACCTTTCGTTCCCTTCAGTAGCTCAATACTTGTATTCAAGCTCTGTGTAGATGTAGTCCCACTGACATGTAAACAGATCAGTTAAAAAGTGGATGATTAACCTCTGAAAAATATTTGACCGCCCTATCATGTAACAAATTTAGGAAAGGAATCTATTAAAATGCCTTTAGTGAAAGGACAGTCCTGTGCTGTAAGCAGTGTCACTAAAGATTCCTTTTCATGCTCTTATGCTTTGAACAGGGTACAGTGCCTTTGAGTTTTTTGCATAATGTTCATGTTGAACCACTAGTCTAATGTTTCCCAGCAGCCTGTGCTTGGACAGTAGCTGAGCCATCTTGTTATGTGCCAGCCGTAGCTTCCTGTCTTCAAGAGGGAACTCAGGTAGTGTTCATGAGTCTGAGGCTACAATTACACAAATGATACTTATACAATGGGTCTATATTTGAGACGATTTCGGCGCTGTGGGTAAAAGCCTCAGTGCCTAGGACTTGCCGATCGAAAGGTCGGCGGTTCGAATCCCCGCGGTTGGGTGCGCTCCTGTTGCTCGGTCCCAGCGCCTGCCAACCTAGCAGTTCGAAAGCACCCCCGGGTGCAAGTAGATAGATAGGGACCGCTTACTGGCGGGAAGGTAAACGGCGTTTCCGTGTGCTGCGCTGGCTCGCCAGATGCAGCTTTGTCATGCTGGCCACGTGACCCGGAAGTGTCTCCGGACAGCGCTGGCCCCCCGGCCTCTTAAGTGAGATGGGCGCACAACCCTAGAGTCGGACACGACTGGCCCGTACGGGCAGGGGTACCTTTACCTTTACCACTGACCAGGGAGTAGCAAGACCCTGTTCCTGACCACATGGCTTGCTACTAGTAATTTTAAAGTGAGATCTACTTTTCAGTACACCACATAAGAACATGGTTTTATAAAGCATTTCATGGCTAGAGAATATCATCTTTCAATAAGATGTGGAGAGGCTCTCAGTGAGACTTACGTTTTATCTATCTTTCCTTTCATAAAGGACATGAAGACTGTGTAAGGGGCTTAGCCATTTTAAGCGAGACAGAGTTTCTTTCTTGTGCAAACGATGCCAGCATTCGAAAGTGGCAGGTATCGGGAGAGTGTCTTGAGGTTTACTATGGCCACACCAATTATATATACTGCATATCGGTCTTCCCGCAAAGTAAAGGTAAGAAACTGTCCTCAAGACATACATTTTTTTTTTATAAAAAGGATTGTGCCTTCTAATTAAAAGTAGATTTAGAACTGAGTAAGTTATAATTCTTTGACTGGCACTAGAGTAATGGTTTTCAAACTCCCTTCCATAGAAGACTCCACATTAATTTATCTGCCACAGTACCCCTGTTTTGGCTTGCAATCTAGGGTTTGGGCTTTCAATCGAGGGTTCACTCAGTATATGTGCAGAGCTGACCAGGCTTGCTTAGTTCTTGTAAAACCTGGCAGCTAAGGAATCCCCAGATTTCCCTAAACGTACTTTGAAAATTCCTGCAATGGACGGCTGAAGATGTCAATGGATGCCAGTGCTATGCACAAACACAAATAACATATTTCTTCAGCTTTTTTGCAACCTGATAAACTCTAATGATAACACTCTGTTTTAGCTAAGCATGGAGTGGTTTGATTGGCAAGTGGCTTTGACTCCTTGTCATTTCCTACCCCAATTTCAAACTGATGGATTTGATCCAAAGGTGCTCTTAAGATGAGAGGGGTATTTTTGAGACACAAGTGCTGCTGCTAGGGGAAGGGTAACTTTCCACTTGCATCTTTCTCAATTTAATGAATGGCATGTTGCATTATTTTAGATTTTGTTACTACTAGCGAAGACCGATCGCTCAGGATCTGGAGAAAGGGGGAATGCACACAGACAATCAGACTTCCAGCTCAATCTATCTGGTGTTGTTGTGTGTTGGACAACGGGGACCTTGTCGTTGGAGCAAGGTATTCAGATTTCGGCTTCCTATCATCTGTTCATCAAGATAAATAGGCACAATGCTGAAGGCAGGCTGAGTAGATATTTTTGTGCCGCGAGAAGGAACGATTTGGCCTCATGGTCACACACTTCCTTACTCTTCTCTGAAGCAGAGCCAGAGAGGAAATGGAAGATTCTGCTTCCATTTTTAGACTGACCACAGTTCAGTGTGTCTGAACGATAAACTGTGGCTAAACTCTATGATTAATTGAAACCAGCCGGTTTCCTATGCTATGGTTTGAAGCTGACTTCTTTCAGTAGAGTTAACATTGAACCCAGTTTGTGAGGTTCGGTTATCATTACGTTAGCATGAAAAACGAGAGGAAAAGCTTCTGAACTCCTCCTAGAGGAGTGCAGTAGAGGCGTAAGGAGTGGAACGTGTGAACCCGATACATATTCTTGTTATGCTAAACTATGATACAGCATTGCTTCCAAAGGAGATTATTGAACAAAACAGAGTTTCAAAGACGCATGTGTAGTTCCATCATACATTTTGAGAACTGGCAGAAGTTTGACCATAGTTCACCAATGGATCCCTGGCCAATTACTGGAAGACAGTTGTTGTTAAATCTTTATTGTGTTTTTTTTTTTGTAACGTATGCAAACAAAACAAACAGGAATATTGTGCACCAACCCAAAGAAAGCACATACTCAAAAACTACCCACAAAGTAGAAAAACATAGATAGCTTGCTTTCCTTCTCCAGCACCAGCCCAGTTGTTTCTACCATTCCAGGTGTTGTAACAAGCAGCTCTGACTCAGGATCCTGCCCTCGTTTCCATTTTTGGGATAGGTTGGCGCATGACAAATTGTGTTGTCAAGGAGGGTGGATAGCTATTGAACGTCAGCTCAGAGTTGAACCTTGCATATTGGAAAGCAGAATGATCACCAAGACTATGGGTAGGCAAACTAAGGCCCAGGATCCGGATCCGGCCCAATCACCTTCTAAATCTGGTCCGTGGACAGTCCGGGAATCAACGTGTTTTTACATGAGTAGAATGTGTCCTCTTATTTAAAATGCATCTCTGGGTTATTTGTGGGGCACAGGAATTCGTTCATTTCCCCCCCCCCCCCCAAAAAAAATATAGTCCGGCCCCCCACAAGGTCTGAGGGACAGTGGACCGGCCCCCTGCTGAAAAAGGTTTGCTGACCCCTGACCAAGACTATATACTCAGTATCAGTTAACACAGATTTGTGCCTTATCCTTGAGTACAGTTTGGCCGTGCATTCTTGTTTTGTACCTGATCAGTGACTGAAATGAACACTAGGGTTAAAAAAAATGTAGACCACACAAGTTTGCAGTAGGTCCTCAACTTGATGCATTTCACTGGATTATTCTAAAATTAATTACCTTGCTTCCTGGGGAAGATTGGTTTTAAGATGAGGCATCAATCTTATGATATAAAACCTGGTCAGCAATCTGGATTTCTTTCTTAGAGAGGGGTGGGTGGGGACGGGGACAGCAGTAAGAAGGAAATAGGATGTGCAGGGGCAGGGGAACGCTTTCCTAGATAATGCAATTATTATTTTTCCTCTTTCAGTGATGGCATTATCAGAGTGTTCACTGAGTCTTTGGAGCGCACAGCAAATCTGGAGGAGATCCAGGCTTTTGAAAACGAACTTTCTCAAGCAAAAATTGATCCTCAAACTGCTGATTTAGGGGACATCAGTGTTGATGAGCTTCCTGGGAGAGAGCATTTGGACGAACCAGGTATAATTTTAAATTTATCTGGCAAACATGCATCCCTCCTCATCTATTCTGTCCTGGTAAATAAAAGGTTTAGGGCAGGAGTGACTAATCTGCAGGCTATATCTGCCCCTCCCCACCAAGGTTTTCTTGTGATGCCAAGACTCTACAAACTGTCCATCTTTTTCAGTTAAGTTTTTTTTCTTAACTGACAGCTCCCTCAGCCTGTAATATTATTATTATACTCTGCTCCCAAATATTTTTAGGTTTTTTGTAGTCTCCAAGGCCTCCCAGGTCTGTCATTTTTCTATATTTTTTGTAAAACAAACCAACCCTGTCTTACCCATTGGTCCCCTTTTGGATAGCATCTTCAGAAATGTAGTTCTTGGCATGTTCACTTGTACACTTTAGCCCCAGAGAGTTGGCTGGGGGTTGTTATGGTCCTCTGTTCCCGAAATGGATTGCCACCCTTTTGTTTAGGGATTACAGTCATACATTGGAAGTCAAACAGCTTAGTTCCCCGTAGGTTTTGGCTCCCGAACGTCGTAAACTATTCCGTTTGTGAACTACTTTTGGAAGCTGAACGTCTGACGGGGCTTCCGCTGCTTCTGATTGGCTGCAGAGGCTGACGCGCACGCCTCCTCTGCGCCGGAAATAGCGTTTTCCCATGTGTGCCCAGTCCAGCGTGGCATCTGCGGGACTATGAACCTGCCCAAGGCCCAAAAACTTTGCTGACCCCCTGAACTAAAACCATTTTCTCCAGGCACGCAGCTGATTTTCTCCTCTCTGTGTTTTAAGGTACAAGAGATGGACAAACGAGACTTATTAAAAGTGATGGGAAAGTTGAAGCTTATCAGTGGAGTGCTGGCGAAGAGAGGTGGATGAAGATTGGGGATGTTGTCGGTTCATCAGGAGCCACACAGCAGACGTCTGGAAAGGTTTTATTTGAAGGAAGGGTAAGTAATTTTTCACCCCTCACGTTTAGTAATTAAACCCTGGCAGCCCAGCCTATTGGTGGGCTGTGTGCACTGGAATGGTATATATAAGAATAAATCACTTTCGCCGTTTCCCTTTCCTTAAAAAAGGAATACGACTATGTTTTTACTATTGATGTGAATGAAGGTGGGCCCTCTCACAAGCTGCCCTACAACATCAGTGATGATCCCTGGCTGACGGCATACAACTTCCTGCAGAAGAATGATCTAAATCCAATGTTCCTGGACCAGGTGGCCAAATTCATAATAGATAACACCAAAGGGCAAACGCTGGGACCCACGAATGCGGAATTTTCAGATCCTTTCACAGGTAACGAATTGCTCCAAGCTGTCCTAAATTTGCTACCTCGCTCCTTGTTAAATATGTGGCTGAATAGCGTGCCAGAGTTCTTTTGCCCCTGGCCATACTGCGGAACACTGATTATGTATTTTGTGTCTTTATATTGTAATTTTATCTTGTGAACCGCCCTGAGTCCTGCGGGCGGCATATAAATGTAAGAAGTGATAATAATAATTTCCCTTTCTGTTTGCAGCGGATGAAGTGGCGTGTTCTTAAAAGTATGGGCACTTCATTAAGGAGCGAAGTTAATGGGGTGTTTCCCCTCCATGTTTTAATAATAAGAGTGCATTGGACTCTTGGACTCACATTCTTTTCCTCCCCCCCCCCCAAAAAAAATTTTTTTTATTGGTTTTCACAATATTATAAACTAACAAACAAGACAAACAAACATAACAAACATAAATCATAGCCTTATTGAAAATTACCGTTATTAACTTTGTTAAGTGACTTCCTCGCTTCCCCTTAGTTGAATTTCATTGCATGTCAAAAGGACGGTTTTCAAAAATCCCAATTTTAAATGAAATTTAACTTAAACATTAACATCCTTAAATCTTCACCTTATATAATTAAACATATTATTTCATCACTTAACATAAACAAAATCCTAAGCCTATTAAATATCTGCAAGCTGTTTCCGGTTAATTTAACTTAACAAATTTAACTAAATAATTATTAAATTTATTCCATTCTTCCTGATATTCCTCCTCCTTCTGGTCACAGACTCTTCTGGTTAGGTCGGCTAGCTCCAAAAAATCCATCATCTTCATTTGCCATTTTTCTACTGTTGGTAATTCTTGGTTTTTCCACTTTTTATGGATCACATTCTTTTCTTCGGTTTATCTTTTCATAGGCGGTGGCCGCTATGTTCCAGGTTCTTCCTCGGAGTCCAGGGAAGGGCTCCCAGCTGCAGATCCGTTTACAGGTACTGTGTCAATGATGGCAGAGTTGTTTTTATTCTCCCTTCTGGGAGAATAAATGTAAAGTTTTGGGTTTACAGTTGGTGTGGTGAAATGGAGCTGATTGGAATTCCGGATGGACAAGGCAGGGAGCAAAGCTATAATGTTGGCTCAGAATCGTTTTATTTCTTATTTAAAAATGTGCTTTAGAATCATAGAATTGTAGAGTTGGAAGGGTAATCTAGTATTCACCCAGGGGAGCCCTAGAATGTTCAGCCCTTGTTATACAGAAAAAGCACCACATTTCTAGAAGCAAAGGCACGACATTTAAATGCAAGTTTGGACCAGAAACTTGTCGTAGCTTGTTGGTTGTTGTTTTTTCTTTGCAAAACCTTTTTTTTTTACAGGTGTGTCTTGAAAGAATGATCATTTGGCACTGATTGATTCAGATGAGTATGGGTGTTGTAGAGCAGTTTCACAAAACTTTGCATCTCGGGGGGGGGGGGAGATGATCGCACTTGGCAAGGCGTTTCCTTGGCAAGTAAATGGAGGGTTTTGGTTTCGATGGCGACCATACATCTGGGCGCTAAGGCAACTGTGGTGGATGAGTCATAGCATCCTCCAGGAGCCAGCTGCTTACAGTCTTCAAGACCGAGTTTGAGGTTCAGAATAGAAGTTGAGACACAAATTGCACTTGCACGTAATGATTGCCAAAGGGTAATGATCATGATTCCTGCGAGACTCAATCCTGGGCTCTCTCACACAGGAAACTTAAGGCTCCAATCCCATGCGCTTTCTTTAGGAAAACAATGTATACGCACATTGGAAATAATAGAAGTAAAAACCGTGTAGAACCCATTGGTGCTTAGCAAAGATGTTGGGATCCAAATATGGGAGCTACAAAAATGGTGTGTGGGCTTGCTGTTGCTGTTTTATTATTATTATTTAAACCCAAACACTTCATACTGTAGACGTTTAAGCAATGTGAATGCAACTTTGTTCCTGTTTTTCTCTAGGTACAGGTCGCTACGTCCCAGGTTCAGCATCTGAACTTGCAGCTCCTGCAAGCGGAGCTGATCCATTTACAGGTAAGGAAATCATTCGTCTTTCCCAGTTTCAGTAGTGATGTATGGAAGTGAGAGCTGGACCATAAAGAAGGTTGATCGCCGAAGAATTGACGCTTTTGAATTATGGTGCTGGAGGAGACTCTTGAGAGTCCCATGGACTGCAAGAAGATCAAATGCATCCATTCTTAATGAAATCAGCCCTGAGTGCTCACTGGAAGGACAGATCGTGAAGCTGAGGCTCCAATACTTTGGCCACCTCATGAGAAGAGAAGACTCCCTGGAAAAGACCCTGATGCTGGGAAAGATGGAGGGCACAAGGAGAAGGGGACGACCGAGGACGAGATGGTTAGACAGTGTTCTCGAAGCTACAAACATGAATCTGACCAAACTGCGGGTTGCAGTGGAAGACAGGAGTGCCTGGCATGCTCTGGTCCATGGGGTCACGAAGAGTCGGACACGACTGAACGACTAAACAACAACAACAACAACAACAACAACAACAACAACAAAATCATTCGTCTCACAATTTTGAAAACGTATGCCAAAGCTCCGTGCTGGTCACTTACATCTGCCCTCCTCCTCCCCCAAAATAACCAAATCCCCACTCCCCGCCATCTTGTTGCCACGTCACTCCAGCTAAGCTTTGTGCTTCTTCTAATCAGAGAAACCAAGCACAGTGTTATAATAGCTGACCACACTTATTATAATAGCTGATCTCTCCACTTATTCATGCCTGTGGGTAAGTTCAGATGGCAGTTCAGATGGCAGAAATGCAGATAAAGGGAAAGTTGGGGTGGAAGTAAGGCGAGGTAGGGTAAGGAAAGGAGAGATGGGGTGAGCAGCCCAGAGGTGTGTGTTTGGGGCAGCGGCGAGTGAAGCATCCGTTGTTTGGGATAAAACAGGAGAGGCCAAATGGAGAAGGAGGCAAACCATGGATACCGCCCTAAGCTCCTTGGAGGAAGGGTAAGATAAAACTGTAGCAAGTAAATTAAGACTCCGGGGAAATTTTTCTATCAGATCTGTTTTAAGCTGTTAATTTTATTCATGCGCACGTTCTCTTGGTTTACTAACCAAGAGAGCTTTCAGAAATCTCACAGGTGACCAATGCTAAAAGCTTCCCTCCTTGAAACTTATCAGTTGTCGTATCGCTAAGACTCCCAGAGTTTTTCACCTGCCTGCCTTTTGCCTTGAAAAGCTCCTTTCTGCCATGAAGCTGCAACAATCTTAGAAGAGAAGCTATTCAAGAAGGCAAGAGAGCCTAGATAAAATCAACTTTCTTTCCTCCCCGAACCACATATGATAACAGTGTCTCATACCAAATGCAAATGAACTGTGAAAAAGACTTGTGTGAATTGAAAGTAGAGACACACAAGAAAATCTTTAATTATTTTTATTTTTTTGCAAAAGATTCTCCATCCCTGTTCTCAGAAGGGTGTGAAATGTGGCTACTGGCTTTTGTAATAGTGCATGGATAAACACAAATGGAGTTAATAAAATTAATTATACTGGGCTCCCTTTTTGGAGGCCACTTAAGTCTCTGAAATGTGTTAGCTAATTAAAAAGCTGAAACGCTCAGGATATGAAGCGCTGTTTATGTAACCATTTTTCCTGTAGGAGTTAATTCGTTAGATTTTATCCCATGCTTTCTCCCAGGAGTGCAGAGAGGTGTTTGAGGTACCCTTGGATTAAATTACTTGGTCAAGGCCACACAGTGAACAAAGCATTATTTTTATAAAAAACATGTAGACATGGAATAATTTAAATTACGGTTTAGCAATCTTTTAAATAGCTACATAATATGTGACAATTAAGCTAATGTTTTTTCCCTGCTATAGGGTGCAAAGCTATACTGTTAAGTTTCTAAGAATTTATTTCTCCCTTTTAGGGACGGGTGCCTACAAATTAACTATACCTAAAAATGAAAATATTTATTTTCCAAAGAAGGAAGCTGTTGCTTTTGATCAGGCCAACCCTACACAAATAATGGGTGAGTGTATTTATACGGTTTGTTAAATGACTATTGGGGTGAGCAATTATCCTTCAAACACATCAGTCCCGTAAAACGTTTTATTTTACTCCCCTGAAACTATTTTCAGCCTATTTTTACTTCTGAGAAATAAAACATAGGAAGGTTGGATTACTCAAAAGATTTGTGTTTTTAATATAATAAAGCAGCCACTTGCGTCTTGTGAATTAGAAATATTGCAGGTCAGGCGCATTCCAGTTTTGCTTATCTCCCCCTGTTGAGAAGAAAATATTTTGATACATCGTAAGGACTGGAGCAATTGCTAAATATATCGAATGTACTTGCCATTTTGCCCCTGTGGTATTCAGTTGACCGCAGTCCTCCCTGGATAGCTGGGAGCATTAAAAGCACTGCCTACTTTCCCCTTTCTATGCAGCTGGAATAGATGACAAGGGGTGCAAGCAATGAGCAGCAACATAATCAGTGGATCTGCTTTTGTGGCAAATGGACTTTTGTGCAAAGCTGTACAGTACAAACCTTTTTATGTTCTTAAGGCATTAAAAAGGAAGGTTAGTTTCAAGCTTATTGATTTGTATTACGTGATTAATGTCTTGCAAGGATATTGAAACAGACTCCTGAAATCGTCTGAGATGCTAGTGCACGGGTAGGCAAACTAAGGCCCGGGGGCTGGATCCGGCCCAATCGCCTTCTAAATCCTGTCCACGGCAGTCTGGGAATCAGCATGTTTTTACATGGGTAGAATATGTGCTTTTATTTAAAATGCATCACTGGGTTATTTGTGGGGCATAGGAATTCGTTCATTCCCCCTCCCCCCAAATACAGTGGTGCCTCGCAAGACGAAATTAATTCGTTCTGTGAGTCTCTTCGTCTAGCGGTTGTCTCGTCTTGAGAAGCAACCCTATTAGCGGCTTAGCGCTATTAGCGGTTGAGCGGCTATTAGCGGCTATTAAAGGCTTAAGGGATTAGCGGATTAGCTGCTAAAAGGCTATTAGCAGCTTAGTGCCTTAGAAAAAGGGGGTGGGGAGCGAAACCCCCCCCCCCCAGGAATCGCAAGACATTTTCGTCTTGCGAAGCAAGCCCATAGGAAATTCGTCCTGCGAAGCACCTCCAAAACGGAAAACCCTTTCGTCTAGCGGGTTTTCTGTCTTGCGAGGCATTCGTCTTGCGGGGCACCACTGTATGTGCTTTTATTTAAAATGCATCTCTGGTTTATTTGTGGGGCATAGGAATTCGTTCATTCCCCCTCCCCCCAAATATAGTCCAGCCCCACACAAGGTCTGAAGGACAGTGGACTGGCCCCCTGCTGAAAAAGTTTGCTGACCCCTGTTCTAGTGTAACCCAAGCCTGCTGCTGACACAACACTCATGCCGCAATCTGCCATGGGTTCTGCAGGCTCTCTTCTCCACTGTGTGCTTCAGATAATGCGAGGGGTGCAATTTTACATGTCATCCTCAATTTGTGCATTCAGGGGCATAGCGGAGGGGGCAGGGGGGCCCAGCCTCAGGCACACAATTTCAACGGGGTGCGAGCCGGGCGCTCCCATGCAGGGATCCCCATTCCCGCCTGCCTGCCTGCCGCTGGGGGTCTCTGGCCTTGCTGCCACAACCCCTGCCCCCTTGCTGAATGGCCACCTGGCCAGCGTGGGGGGGGGATTTGTCCGCCAAGGGTCGTTTCATCTTGCTGGCCTCCCCCTTGTCTGGACAGGCAGGCAGTGCAGCGCAGCTCTGCTGGCGTGGTAAGTTTTGTTCATTCTCCGCACCCGGCCGGTGCCACAACGCTGCGCTGCCAATCAACTTATACAACTGTCCCCCCCCCACTGCATGTTCTTTCAGGCATGTAGTGAAGGGGTACTTACCTGTTCCTCTGCCATGTAAGTTGGGTCACTGTTCTGGAACCCCAAAACTGGAACCTAGTTTAATGTTAATTTTTTTAAGGCAAGCAGTACTGTCTTTGGCACCGGTTACCTAGTGAGCCTCTCACCTTTCATGATTTTCAGAGTTCGTAAGACTTTCAAAATTAAGAGCAGGCTGGGACTCCTCATAGGAAGCATCGATAGGGCAGAGACTTACAAGTCTCAAGAATGAGGTACACACGAAGCAGCCTTATACCAAGTCAGGCTGACTGTCTATGCCAGCAATGTCTGCTCTGCTGAGCAGCGGCTCTCCTGGGTGTCTTGTGCAAATATCTTCATCCTGGAGGGTCTGAAAATGAGATCTTCGGCACGCTGTTCACATGCTCTCTCTCTCCCTCTCCCATTGGGCTATAACAGTGGTACCTCAGGTTACATACGCTTCAGGTTACATACGCTTCAGGTTACAGACTCTGCTAACCCAGAAATAGTGCTTCAGGTTAAGAACTTTGCTTCAGAATGAGAACAGAAATTGTGCTCCGGTGGCGCGGCAGCAGCAGGAGGCCCCATTAGCTAAAGTGGTGCTTCAGGTTAAGAACAGTTTCAGGTTAAGTATGGACCTCTGGAACGAATTAAGTACTTAACCTGTGGTACCACTGTTAGTTTTGTTTTCAGAAGTTCAAAGCAATTACAAATGCTTTTGAATTTATTGTAAACACCTGGTTCTCATCTTCCACACCAAACCTCAATAGGTTTACTTGGGAGTACTTTACACTGAATTTAGTGGTGCTTTCTTCCTGGTAAGTACACCTTGAGACTGCAGCCTCTGTCTCATGATTTGAGGTTTAAATCTTAAATTGTTTTGGACTACAGATCATATGTTTCATACATTCCCTTTCATTCTACAACTTTTTCCAGACTCTCACTTAAACATCTTAACATTTGTGTGGTGAAAGGAACATAAGACAATTGTGAAGCAATGCCATGGAAATATTTCCTGTACAAATCCTAGAGAGCGCACTGTTTACGCATAATGCAAATGAGGTTTTGGAGCACATTTGAGATGAAGCAAAATTGTTTTTTCAATGGGGATTTGCCCACTAGGCAACTAGGTTAACATGAAATATGCCAACAGGCAACAATAGAATTGAACTGGATCGAGAATTCATTTTCGTATTCATAACGTGAAGAGGTTCAAATAGAGCATTTCAAGCTATCTCCCATTTGTCTCACAGGCAAACTGAAAGAACTTAACAGAAGTGCCCCTGCTGAACAGCAGTTAACTGAAGATGATTTAGATCTTCTGGAGAAGATGCTCTCTATAACCTGCAACACCTCCTCTGAAGCTCCCACAGCCCAGCAACTGCAAACTTTGTGGAAGGCAATTAACTGGCCAAATGGTATGGAATTGTTGTTGGGGACATCTAGTAGGTCCAGCAAATTAGATGGGTGGGTAGCAGTTAGAAAAGTTCACCTTATTTCACATCTTGTTAGATACACCGGACGCTGGTGGCGCTGTGGTCTAAACCACTCAGCCTCTTGGGTTTGCCAATAAGAACATCGGCAGTTCAAATCCCCACGACGGGGTGAGCTCCCGTTGTTCGGTCCCAGCTCCTGCCAACTTAGCAGTTCGAAAGCACATCAAAGTGCTAGTAGATAAATAGGTACCGCTCCAATGGGAAGGTAAACAGCGTTTCCGTGCGCTGCTCTGGTTTCGCCAGAAGTTGCTTAGTCCTACTGGCCACATGACCTGGAAAAACTGTCTGCGGACAAATGGCGGCTCCCTCGGCCTGTAAAGCAAGATGAGCGCCACAACCCCAGAGTCATCTGCGACTGGACTTAACTATCAGGGGTCCTTTACCTTTACCTTTTTAGATACACCAGTTTTTATACCACAAATAATTTTATTTCTTTGTATTGGTGACTGGCAGTTTAATATATTAGTGGCTGATGGGGATGCTGTTCCATTGCCCATAGGGTGAAGATTTTATGCTGATTAGAGTTCTGAAGTTTAATCTTAAGACTATCCTACTTACCGCCCCCGCACACCAGCTTATTTTAATGGCAATGACATTTCTAATTCAGTTGTCTGAGTTACATAAATATGCTAAGGATTCCATTATTTTCCTAAAATAGAGAGATGTAATTCAGGCTAGATCAGTTCCCAACTGCTGAGTTCATAAAATTGTCATCAGCCCCAACCCAAATTCTTAGGACTATAAATGAAAAAGTTTAAGAAATAATCAATATGTAATACTGTAATTTATTAATTTTGATTCCCGGCAATGGCAATTGATAAAATGTAAATAAAAAAGAAAAACGAGTGAAAATAATGACTTTTTAAAAAATCTTCTCTAATGAGATGGATTGGCCTAATGGGCTTTTAACAAGCATATGAATATTGGGCTGTAGGTTTTGTGAGTCGAGTCACCATGTTCTTCGCTGTTTAGCCTGCTTCTCTGTTCGTACAGCACCATGGTCTGAGAATACCATTATATTGTGGAATCGTCTTAAAAATACACTACAATGGCCTCTTAAACGTATTTAACTTCTGTGATTTCAACTTTGCATGGTTGAAGACAAAAGCTGCTTGAAATTCCGCAAGTTAAATGCAGGCAAGGCGGAGAGCTTAAAAACTCTTTGTGCCTGGTCCACTTGGCATTTCCTGAGCAGCAAGAGTTTTGAGCTCTGTTTCAAGGTTTTGTGTATAGCTGATTTTCATGTACAGTGGTACCTTGGTTTAAGAACAGCTTAGTTTATGAACAACTTGGATTAAGAACGCTGCAAACCCACAAGTAGGTGTTTTGGTTTGTGGACTTTGCCTTGGAAGCAGAACATAGTTTTGTTTCCTGTTGAGTGTGTTCCATTTGTAAATTGAGTCCCCCGCTGCTATGGGAAAGCACGCCTTAGTTTAAGAACACTTCGGTTTATGAACGGACTTCCAGAACGGATTAAGTTCGTCAACCAAGGCACCACTGTATAGGTAGAACCCTCAGAACTGAACCTCCATGTTAGATGCAGTTGTCCTACGCAGAAGTTCCTCAATGGGCAAGGGAGGTGCACTCTCTACATTCTTAATGCCCTTTATTTCAGAGTTCATAAATAATATTTTTACTATACATCATTAATAACAATAACAACAACATGCCACCTATCTGGCTGGGTTTCCCCAGCCACTCTGGGCAGCTTCCAACATTAAACATTAAAAACTTCCCTATATAGGGCTGCTTTCAGAAGTTGGATAGTTGTTTATTTCCTTGACATCTGACGGGAGGGCGTTCCACAGGGTGGGCGCTACCACCGAGAAGGCCCTCTGCCTTGTTCTCTGTAGCCTCACTTGTTGCAGAGAGGGAACCGCCAGAAGGCCCTCGAAGCCAGACCTCAGTGTCCGGGCGTTTCCACCCCAGGTCCACCCCCTGCCCAGTCCCTTAGACCCCCTAAGGGGGTCAAGTATCAACCCCTTTAAGAAACCCTGTGCTAGACGAACCTTTCCCATAGGGGTTATGACAACAGACCTGCTGGAAGCTCTGCAACATTTCAAAGTGTAACGAGGTCGCTTGTTTTCCCTGTGTCCCTAGACATTGTCTTTCCAGCACTCGATATTCTTCGGTTATCCATCAGGCATCCCAGCGTGAACGAAAGCTTCTGCAGCGAGAAGGATGGCCTACAGTTCAGCAGCCACCTGATCCAATTCCTGAACCCCGGAGGAAAGCAAGCCAACCAGATGCTGGCCCTTAGAATTTTCTGCAACTGTTTTATCCACCCAGTGGGCCAGAAGCTCATGATGTCACAGGGGGACTTGATAATGTCACAGGCAATAGAGCTGAAAATAAGCAGCAATAAGAACATTCACATTGCATTAGCCACCCTGGCTCTGAACTACGCTGTCTGTTTACATAAAATTAATAACATTGAGGGGAAAGCTCAGTGCTTATCAGTGATCAGCACAGTCATGGAAATTGTGCAAGACCTCGAAGCTATCTTTAGACTACTTGTGGCTCTTGGGACATTGATCAGTGGTGATTCAGATGCTGTACAGTTAGCTAAGTCTCTGGGGGTTGATTCTCAAATTAAGAAATATTCCTCTGTATCGGAACCGGCTAAGGTAAACGAATGCTGTAGGTTGGTGCTTAACTTGCTCTAACCGTTTCGTTTTTTTAAAAAGCACTTGAAAGTCTATGGCTATGCTGAAGATAAACTTTTTCATATTTTACAACAATGGAGAGAAGAAATACTGTGGGTTAACTATCTGGACATTAAGTGAAAAAAACCTAAATAAAATCTTTTTTTGCACTGATACGGAATTTGTTGTCCTTCAAAGCTGCAATGCATGGGAGTCAGTCTGCAGTAGCTTTTGAGTGTTTGGAATTAAATGTCAACAGAAATCAACAAAGCAGTCTCGATTGACCGAGACAGTTTTAAGAACGAGCTCTCTTAGCTTTGTTTTTCATGTCATATTTTAAAAGAAATCAGTGCACAACCACAGCATTTTAAGTTATAGCACCTACACTAATTGTTCCAGCTTTTTCTTGTGGAACAGAATAATGCAAACGTTTTTAATTTTTACATAGTGTTTTTTTTTTTAACCACTTTATCTGATAATGTCTAGTATGCCAGGAAACATATACTTTGAGTTTTCTGGTGTGTGGTGCAGGCTTTTTTGTTTTTTCGACCCTCTGTAAAATGTTCCTTTGGAATATATATATATATATATATATATGGTTTTATCTTTCTTGGGATTCGGCGATAACCTTCCCAATGCTGAAGGAAGTGCAATGTTATCTGCAGCCAGCCAGAGTGCAATAATATTGCTGCCAAGTTTGAGCTGTCTCATTCATATTGATGAGATGTTCATTCTAAAGTCTAATCCCTTATACCTAAATGTCAGCATTTTTTCTTAGTTCCTTATCAGACACATGCAGCTCATGCGTTTATCCCTTTTTTTTTGTCCTTGTCTAGTTAGAAATACAGCTGCAATAATACTAAATATGCAAATAAGTATTTTGAGATCAGAACGTACCGTTTTATTTTGGGAAATTCAAACAAGCGATGTTAAATGTTATTCTGGGGAATCCCCCCTTCTGATAGCAACACCTCACTCGATAACCAAAGTTGGAGTCTGCTAATGTTGTAAAACTCCCCCTATCGCTTTCTCCTTTGATGCATTTCCGAACTTGGCTAAACATGTAAGGATAATAAGCTTCGGTCTGGACAAATTACATTTTGTTCCACCGAATAAGGTCACCCGTTTCTGACCGTATTCAAACACTGCTGCTAAAGTGTGCTCAACCGAGTGGACAACGCATGTTCCTTTTTAAAAAATAAATAAATAAAACCTGTCTGGAACTGAAATAGCACAGATAAAAATAAACATGCACTTTGAGCTGTGTAAAGAATTGTCTTTGAAAAGTAAAAACTTGCATCCGAGTACACAGGTGAAGAAGACAAGTGGGTGGGTGGGGTTTGAAGGATATATTTTCCTGCAACGTGCGAATAATTCCTTGGCAAAAGAGCCATATAGGCTGAGACATTGTGGATGAGTTGTCTTGAGAACGGCCAGAGAACGTAAGTATAGCTTTGCTCTTCTCACGGGACCCACCAGATGCCTTTGAGAAACCTGCAAGCAGCACATGAGCCCCACACAGGACCGGATTTAGGTTTGATGAGGCCCTAAGCTACTAATGGGGCCCTTTACTACATAATAATAATAATAATAATAATAATTTATTGTTTATACCTCACCCATCTAGCTGGGTTTCCCCAGCCACTCTGGAGAGCTCCCAACCGAATATTAAAAACACAATAAAACACCAAACATTAAAAACTTCACTAAACAGGGCTGCCTTCAAATGTCTTTTAAAAGTCAGATAGTTTTTAATTTCGGAGGTGGACCTCAGAGTCTGGGCATTTCCACCCCAGGTCTTTATTGGGCATTTCCACCCCAGGAGCCCCTGCCCAGTCCCTTAGACCCCCTAAGGGGGTCAAGTATCAACCCCCTTTAAGAAACCCTAGATGAACCTTTGCCATAGGGGTAAATTATTACAACAGACCTGCTGAAAGCTCTGCAACATTTCAAAGTGTAACAAAGTCGCTTGTTTTCCCTGTGTTCCTAGACATTGTCTAATAAATTGTATCAAAAAAGAGATAATAATAGTTTATTGCTTATATTTGCCCATCTGGCTGGGTTTCCCCAGCCACTCTGGATGGCTCCCAACAGAATACAGTGGTGCCTCGCAAGACGAAAAGAATCCGTTCCGTGAGTCTCTTCGTCTAGCGGTTTTTTCGTCTTGCGAAGCAAGCCCATTAGCGGATTAGCGCTATTAGCGGTTTAGCGGCTATTAGCGGCTATTAAAGGCTTAAGGGATTAGCGGATTAGCTGCTAAAAGGCTATTAGCAGCTTAGTGCCTTAGAAAAAGGGGGTGAGGAGCGGGAAAAAAAACCCCAGGAATCGCAAGACATTTTCGTCTTGCGAAGCAAGCCATAGCAAATTCGTTTTGCGAAGCACCTCCAAAACGGAAAACCCTTTCGTCTAGCGGGTTTACCATCTTGCGAGGCATTCGTCTTGCGGGGCACCACTGTATTGAAAACACGATAAGGCACCAAACATTAAAAACTTCCCTAAATAGGGCTGCCTTCAGATATCTTTTAAAAGTCAGATGTTTATTGCCTTGACATCTGATAGGAGGGCATTCCACAGGGTGGGCGCCACCACCGAGAAGGCCCTCAGTATATGTCCAGCTGCCCTTTGTCAACAGCAAATTGTCGCTGTTTTTCTGCGGAACATATGCTATATGGTAATTTATGGATCTAATAGGTATGTAAAGCCATTTGCACATGTTGCCATGCAAACAGTCCATGCATAATGTAGGCACCACACACACACACACACACACACACACATAGTATATGGTGATATTTTAGGGAGTTTGTGGACTCCTTGGAGGTTTCTAAGCAGAGGTTGGCTGGCCATCTGTCCCCTGGGTGCTTTGGTTGAAATTCCTGCATTGCAGGGGGTTGGACTGGATAACCTTCAGGTCGTGTCCCTTCCAACACTATGATTCTATGAAATCTGAGTCGAGCGGAGGCTGAATTTTGACTGCAACCTGAAGGGTTTACAGAAGACTTTGGCCTGGAAGTCTTGACCAACCTGGGCTGCAGCATTAAGTAGTATTTAAGAGATTGCAACATGGGAGCATGTATAGGTAGGATGGGTATTTTCATTTTATTTTATAGAAGTCTAAAGGATCCAATTTTCCACATGAAATAATATGGGTTTTTTATTTTATTTATGGTATTATATTATATTATATATTATATATTATAAAGATCTAAAGGGTCCTCTTTTCCACATGAAATAAGGTGTTGTTTTTTTTGATATTATATGTTCTATTTTATTGAAATCTAAAGGATACTATTTTCCACACGAAATAAGGTGGGTATTTTTATTTTATTTATATTCCATTATATTATATTCCATTATATATTTTATTTTAGATTTCAATAAAATCTCTTTTCCACATGAAACAAGGCGGGTATTTTTATTTTATCATTTTATCGTTTATCACTTTTCCCACATGCAATAAAGGCAGATTCGAACTCCAACCTCTCCCTCTCTGGACCAGCTGGAACCGGAACCTCCGGCCTCTCCACAACGGGCCACTCTGTTCTTCCTCTCTTCACTAGCTCTACGTTGGCTGGGCGGCGCGGGTGACGTCGTCAAAGCGCGACGCAGGCACGGCGGGTGGGCGAAGGCGTCGTCGGGCCGCTGATATATTACGCCGTCGACGCCCCGCTCGCTCGCTCTGTGACGAGAGGCTCGCGGGAAGAGGGCGCGGCTGACGCTGGTTCTCTCGAGTCGCCGTCATGACGGGGCGCAAGTTTCCGAAGGAGAAGAAGCGGCACCGCTCCCGCCTGGGCTGCCTGGACGAAGAAGGCGGAGGCAGCGAGAGGAAACGCCGGAGCATCGAGCCGCTTCAAGGCCTGGCCGAGGTAACCGCCGCCTGGGCCGCCCTGAGGGAAGGCGGGGCAGGGCTGGTATGCGCATGCGCAAGGTGCCTTGGCGGCCACGCCCCCCCCGCGCGTTTCTTATAGTTGTTTTCTAAAAGCCCTGGGAGTGCACCTTTCAGTATTTGTAAAGCACAGCTTACGTGGATGGCATTTATTATTATTATTATTATTATTATTATTATTATTATATATTACGTTTGAATTCAGCTTCTTGAGATTTTGAAGCAAAGTTCCCCATATTCCTGGACTTGTGTCCATTTGCTATGAACAGCTGTTCCGTTTACTTGTTTGCGACCCTAGAGTCCTAGAGTAACCCAGCTTTATACAGAATCTGTATAAAGCACATCACAAGATGGAAACCCAAAATGGGGGGGGGGGGGAAGCTTTACAAAAATCAAATAAGAACTACCAAAAACGTTTTTATTGAAAATTTGAGTGGTGGTGGTAAAATTATGAACTGCTTTGATCAATTTGACTAACAGCCTAGCAAGGTTAACATTTTTGTCTCCAACTAACTTATTAATACTATAATAATATATTATTTATACCCCACCCATGGGGGGGGGGGTTTCCCCAGCCTATCTGGACAGCTTAACTGTGGAGCATAATCCCCATGTGTTTTTTTACTCCAGTAACTTCTAATCACAAACGTGACTGTCCACTTCCCAATATGGTTCTACTTTTAGCTGTCCTGATTAAGAGCCACTGACAGACCTAACCTGCATCAAGAATTTGTTAAAAGCTTTTTTTTTAAGTTAGAAGGCATCACTATTTTTTGCAAGGAAGTTATTAGTACATTAATTGTATGCTACATTAACATTCTTAAGATCTGGTGTTAGGGAGAAGCTTTCTGACCAGTCTTATGCATGTTTACTTTGAATTAAGGCTTACTCCCAAGTAGGTTTGCAACTTTAAAAATATGATCCAGATACTCAAATTTCACAGCCATGAATTCACAAGGTGTCCACAGGCCAGACTACTATATCTTGAGTTCAACCTCTAGCCTGTAATTGTGATGACAGTACCGGCTTGCCTTACAGGGCTGGTGTGAGAAAAACAGAGATAGTAACCAAAGTGCTTTGAATGTGTTGTTTCATCCCCCCTGCCCCCCCCCCCAATGTATTCTCAGTTCCTTTTACTGGGTGGCATAATATTTTGAGAGAGAACTATCCCCGTGGATTTCCTTTTGCAGCATTCACCTGTAAACTTATTTTGCTGACTATATGATCTTTCAAGTAACTTCAAAATGCAAAACTGAACACCAACTTTATGGAGCATCTTAAACATTGCATTTGTATTTTAGACTACAGTATTAGAAGCCTATATAAGAAGCTTCATTGATTCAGGCTGTAATCCTATATCCTGGGAGTAAGACCCATCTAACCTTGTGGGACTTACTTCTGAGTAGACATGAAATGGCTTGCACTGTTCCTTCTGTAGTCAAAGCTTAGTTGCCGATATTACGACATAAGCAAGTGTTTTGTGTTGGGTCATGATTGAAACAGTTTTCTGTGTCATCATTTAGGAAACAAAATGTACTACACAAATTCCAGAAAATGAGGATGTGGAAGAAGAATCCAGTGACCTAGAAGAAGGTGGATTAGATCTCAGCGTGCAATTGAAGCCAGTTAGTTTCTACATCACAGATAAGAAGGAAATGCTACACCAGTGCTTTTGTATCATAGGAGAGAAGAAAGTGCAGAAAATGCTGCCTGATATCTTAAAGGTACTGAAATATATCTATTCTGGCAAATTTTGGAGAAAGCTGAACCGTTTCAGCATTTATCAGGAATAGGGAGTGATCTGAATGCTCTGTAACAAAGGTTAAGCCTCTTGCTACATGCTCTGGATTTTATTTATTTATAACCACTCTGATACCATCTAACCCTGCTTCTTCATTCCACAGTTAAAATATTTTATCAGGATTGAAAAAATATTTCAAAAATTAAAGGTGTGCTGCCCTGTTGGCTCCATAGAGGTTGCTTAAATTCCATTCAGTGGGTTTTCAGTAGCTTAACTGCACGTAGTGTAATAGTCATTATCCTTCTGTGGACATCTGTACAGTAGAAATTAAACAGTATATATTTATTATAAATTTATTACCCTGACATGTGCAGTTGGCTAGCTTTTGAGATAGTAAGGAAACTCTGAAAGGTTTTGGTGCTTCATTGGAAATGGGACATTTTCTGTTACGCACTGAAATCCTTAATTTTAATTAGAACATTGCTATGGCTATTTCCTTGATCATTTTTTCTTTTTCTTTAATTATGGCTATGGTACTGGATGTATATTCAGTCGCACCTTGGTTCTCCAACGGAATCCGTTCCGGAAGTCCATTCAACTCCAAAAACGTTCGAAAACCAAGGCACGGCTTCCGATTGGCTGCAGGAGCTCCCTGCACTCAATCGGAAGCCGCGTCAGACGTTCAGCTTCCAAAAAACTTTCATAAACCAGAACACTCACTTCTGGGTTTGCGCCGTTCAGGAGCCAAAACATTCAAGTCACAAGGCATTTCAGAACCAAGGTATGACTGTACATGCATAGATTCAGTTAAAAATATAAAGGAGTCAGATTCACTTTTTAAGGAGCCGTGCCTGCATTTATATTTTTAAATATTTATGGAAGGTGTTATGATCCTGCTCTTGAACTGTACAGGCTCCCACAGTTTATGTAAGATCAATAAAAACAAGCCTGCCTGCAGGCTTACAGTCTATAAGACATGACACAAAAGGGAAAGAGAATAAGGAGGGAAGAGAAAAATCAGCACTCATTCTTACAGTCACATAGTAGTTCTTATAATTACCTGCTGGTGTGGAAACAGCTCAGGGAGAGAAGGGTAGAATATACAATAACAAACAAACACATACATACATGTGTCACACTACATTGCCATAAAGAGGGAACCTGTATCCAAATTTCATGTTTAAATATTGGCTTTCGCCAGCATAATACCATGGCCTGTGTTTCAGAATGGCACAATTTTCCACGTTGGGACTATCAACTAATTTTTAGTTGATGCATCTTCTTTTTTAAGGGGTTGGTTAATTGATTATTGCTAAATCAATTTGCAGGTTTAACAACATTTAATGTAGGTATCTTTCTAAGAAACTGAAAGTGGAGTATGATAATTTATAATTTAGTAACTCAGGAATTCCTAAATTCTGTTGTTCAAGAGCACTTCTAATTTGCCCTATGTAATGTATTGGAGAAAGGCTTCTGTGTGCCCTAAGTGCCCTTCTTGCCACAGAAGAGGTAGCACCTCAATTCTCTGCATGAGTCACTAGTTAGGGGCTGCATTTTCCCAACCAGAAGGCACTGAGAAAGTGACTCCCACAGAGAATGGGTTCCTCCACTGGTAAGTGCTACTTATTAGTGTTTAATTTGGGTTAAGCTTTCGTTCCCTAAGAAAGTGTGTCTCAGCTATCATTAGTTTATGAAACATTGTAATAAACAAAAGCTGCTTCAAATTGTTGAAAGGAAACATGTGAGTCCATTTTCTCTTTGAGTGTTACAGTAGCACACAAGAATTTGACTAGCCTTAAAAATTGGCATGTGCCCTCAAAGCCCCACCAATTAAAATGTACTTTTGCCTATTAAAATGGTATTGCACTGATTAATCAACCTAAGCTTTAATTGATTAACTTGCCAGTTAAAACTTGCAACTCTATTCAGTGTGTATCCTATGCACTTAGAAGCTAGTTTAGCAAGTACTGAGATCAGACTGCTACAAAGGCTTTCAGAGTTTATATATTTGTGTATGTGTGTGTTTTAATAAATACTGTTGTAGAGCCCTTGGAATGAAGCAGGCTGCAAATGTAAATAACCTTAATTACTGTGGCATATGGAATAATGTAGTATATAATTATAGCATTTCCACAGGGATGTTGAAATTTTTCTTTAATTGGACATAACACCATCAGAGATGAGTGTGGCAGCCTGGCAGTTTATAAATAAGTAATTTATAATTAAAAAAGAACACTACTCCCAACAGACTTAAGACATCCTTGCTTGAAAATAAAGCAACTTGAAGTTGGGGGCAGGCAGGATTTAAAAATAAAGTAAAAACCACACAATAAGAATTCTGGCTATTTATAAGAATATCATAGAATGCTCCAGTTGGCAAGAAAAGCACGTATGTTCATTTTTATGATATACTAATCTTGTCTCAACATTTCTGGAGAAAAAGATTTTGTAAAATTTGGACTGGGAACAGAAACGCTCCCTTAACCTCGCTGTTTTTCTTGTAGTTCATCCCTAGGGTTGCAGAGCAGATTCCATAGCAACACTTTGCCTGCCAGCACTGAGCTCCTCTTCCACTGCAGACACCAGGTCTGGCCTAATACATTTTGGCACCTGAGGAAAACTACAAAACGGCACCTCCCCCCTCCAGGGCAGAGAGGCTGCTGTATAGGCGGCATAGCAGGGCTACAGAGAGAGCAGATCCGGCCTCCAAGGAATGTGCCACAGCCATTGCTGTTACTGTGGCAGTCGGCCATTCATTGCTTGGAAGCTAGATCTGCCCTCTACCACATACCCTCTCAACATTTTCTCAAGTGAAAACAGGAATGTCCTATTAATATTAATATCAATTTATTTATACCCCATCCATCTGACTGGGTTGCCCAGCCACTCTGGGTGGCTTCCAACATATATAAAACATTAAACATTAAAAAAACCTTCCCTATACAGGGTTGTCTTTAGATGCCTTCCAAGGGCGTATGTATACAGTGGTGCCCCGCAAGACGAATGCCTCGCAAGATGGAAAACCCGCTAGAAGAAAGGGTTTTCCGTTTTGGAGGTGCTTCGCAAAACAAATTTGCTATGGGCTTGCTTCGCAAGACGAAAATGTCTTGCGATTCCTGGGTTTTTTTCCCCCCTCCCCCCTTTTCCCCCAAGCCCCTAAGCCGCTTAACAGCTGTTCGCTAAGCCGCTTAACAGATGTTCGCTAAGCCGCTTAACAGATGTTCGCTAAGCCGCTTAACAGATGTTCGCTAAGCCGCTTAACAGCTGATCTAAGACGCTTATCAGCTGTTCTAAGACGCTAATAGCCTTTTAGCAGCTAATCCGCTAATCCCTTAAGCCTTTAATAGCCGCTAATAGCCTTTTGGCAGCTAATCCGCTAATCCCTTAAGCCTTTAATAGCCGCTAATAGCCGCTAAACCGCTAATAGCGCTAATCCGCTAATGGGCTTGCTTCGCAAGACGAAAAAAACCGCAAGACGAAGAGACTCGCGGAACGGATTCTTTTCGTCTTGCGAGGCACCACTGTATCTCCTTGGCTCGGGTTCACATAACTCCAATAACTTCCAACATTTCTCCGATGAAAATAAGAATGTCCCAAGGGAAAACAGGACAGATCAAATCAGAAACCAGGGAGGCTTCTCTAAATCTGGGACTGGCCCTGGAAAATAGGGACTCTTGGAGGGTTTGCTACCACCTGAGGCAGTTGACCCACCTTGCCTCATGGGTGGGCTGGCCCTGGTAGACTCCATAGAGCAGCCTTGGAAATGTTGCTACCTCCCAAATGTTTTAGTTAGTCCTTGTTCTCCCATGTTCCCATGTTCATGGCCTAAAAAGCCTGTGAAGAGAAATTTGTAAGAATTTCTCAGCCTACTTGGAAGTAATCAGACAAGTGGCTGTTTACAAGTCTACCATAGATATGGGATTATGTAGAATCTTGATTCCATCAGGCAAGGAGTTTGGGAAGATGGGAATTTCTGGAAATGCTAAAACACTGTTAACTCAGTCAGATTTTTGTTGTATGTAGCCAGTGTCTATTACAATATAAATCACACACACACACAGAAAGACAATTCAAGATAAGTTTAAAACATTTCAAATTTTAGAACTGCAAATGATTGAAACTTAAAATTATAACACTCCCCAGATAATTTAGATTTTTAAAAATCTCCTTGGCAGAGTCAACACTGCTTTGGATCTATAACGTAGCCCATAGCTCTTCATGTGCAGGTGGTGAGAATGTTATCCTTTAGATTTCAAAGTTGTATACATCAGCTTGCAGCCCTATGTTTTTGAAATAATCTGATTGACCTTCTTAAAAAAAACTTTGAATGAATAGAAGAATCTTCCTAGGTGGATTGTATAAGGGGGCAATAAAAAATACAACATACAATGTCTTTGATCTGGCCTGATCAACATACACAAAGATGGTCATATGTTGGCTTATTAAATAATTTACTGGTCAGCTGTTCTGTGGACATAGTTCAAAAACTGAACTGGGTAAATGCATGTCTAATGGGGATTAATTCGTGCAGGAAAATAACACTTTTTGTGATCAGATGCAATTTTAATGTACCAGAATGAAGACTTGGATTTCTTTACATGTTCAATGTCCATTTAGGCATCTTTAGCAGAAATTACATCATGGGTCTCATGGTAGGAAATATCAACCAGTTGGCTGTGTCCACTTTTGTGCTGCAGACCTGGGAAGGTTGGTCATAAGTCAATATGTTTCTTGGCCTGCAAAAAATTAGCTACTCCTCTTATTGATGATGCCAATCAAAGGCAAATGAGGGATTAATAAATGTGACATACTGCTTTTTTTGAGGGATCACTAACAGCTGGATAAGGTAATTCAGAACAGAACATTGATCTGCAATGCTATGCTTCTTGGAAAAGCCAGCCTGCATTGGGGAAGGAGCCTCATACTCCATTGTTCTAACTTCTCAGATCTTCTCAGGAACATCAACAAAACTTATTGGTTGAATTTTATTTTCTCTTCACTTAATTCTTCCAAAAAAAGAAGAAAAGGGAAGCACATTTTAATAAATCATACAAGAGTTTGAAGTGAGTTTAAATCTTAGGGTAAGGGAAACCTTGGTTAACCTTAATCACAGTTACTTTGATGCTGGCAAATGATAAAATTTAATTCCAGGAAGGGGTAGTGTTACAGGAAAGTTACATTATATCTGTATTAGCCCCATTTCTCATAATTAAGGTTTAAACTACCTGTATAATTCTTCACGGGCTGGTCCGCTAAAATTCTCTGTCAAGTGTAAAGTACGAACAAGAAGTCTTCTGAATTATTTTTATGAAAAAGAATGTATTAAAGGTTTAAGAGTCTTATGGTACAAGACTGTTCTTTTGCTTCAGCAGACTTAACACAGTTACCTACCAGGAGTGAAAACATAGATACCGAAAGCCTTATTAGGGTGAGAGTGATATTTTTCAGAAAGTTGTATTTCTTCTTCTTTTTACTCAAGCAATACTAATGAGAAACAGTGGCTGGAATAATCCATATCCAACTGCCAGCATTAGGGAATTTGAGAAGTGCCCTTGGGTTGTATTTAATTGTATGACCCCCACTGACAGAAGGCTGTTTGATCCAGCAGAAACGTCCATGAGGTGAAAAAGAGGGGAGAGGTAATTTTTGCAGTTTCTTCCTTTCTCCTGCAATCCCCTGCTGCGCTTGCCACACCGTTCAAGGGGTCCTTCATCGCTCTTGAGCAGATTGGGGTATGTGCACAGGGGGCTATCCTTTATGCCAACATACGCCCCTGCTGGATTAGAATGCCTTCCGTCAGAAGAGAGGCACAACCGGCTGCAATGCCTGCCTTGGGAAACCTAAGAAGAAAGCCAGGGTTCAGATTTGGCATACTTTGCTACTTCCTTAACATTGTCTTTTTGCAAAACCGTCTTAATAATTTTTTTAATTCAGATCATATGTTTTAAGTTTGGGTTTAGTGTCCAGATTGTATGTACCTGGCCGGGGAGGGCGGGGTACAAATAAAAAAATATGATGTTGTTGTTGTTATCGTCTTTATTAAAAAAAGAAAGGTGAAATTCAAACAAGCACTAAGGAGATCACCTGCCACTGAACGGAGTAGTCTCCCCTCTTCCCCAACCTCTCATTCTGGAAGTTCTCTCAACTCTTCCAGACAATTGGGGTAGGGGACAGGGCACATGGGAGAAAGCCCTGCTGTGCTAGCAGGACTCCTCCTGGTGGCTCCTGCTAGCTCAACTAGTTGAATCTGGCCCTTAGTGTGTAACTAGTGTTAGAAACTCACATATAAAAGCTAGGTGCCAAATGGCACCTTAAACCAGGATTGCTTGGTCGCAAGTGGCCGGTAGTCAGGTGCAAAATGCGCATGGCATCTGGCTAATTGCAAGCACCATTTATAACAGTCCCCCCTCTCTTTCCGTAGGGCTGTTCAATAGAAGAAATCAAAAGGCTTTGTCTTGAACAGTTGGAGCTCCTGTCTGAGAAGAAGTTATTGAGAATTCTTGAAGGTAGGCAATACTGTATCATATTGGAGCTCCTAATGAACACCAAGTACTGTACATGGATGCTTGATGTAGCAGAGAAGCATGGCAATTACCTAGAAGATAGATCGGAAGAGAAGCTTTGAGCAAATGAGGGCAGTCGTGACTTGGAACCCTGTTATAGAGAGACTTAAAATTAATGGCTACAGTGTTCAGAGGAGCTGCTCACAAGAGAGATATCTACTTGTGGTTATAATAGGCTTTCCTTTTTGCTCTGAGGACTGGAAAACCAGCCCCCATAAGCTTTCCATCAGTTATCTACATTAATGAGCATTGTATGATTGTGCGAGGGACGCGGGTGGTGCTGTGGGTTAAACCACAGAGCCTAGGACTTGCTGATCAGAAGGTCGGCGGTTCGAATCCCCACCACGGGGTGAGCTCCCGTTGCTCAGTCCCTGCTCCTGCCAACCTAGCAATTTGAAAGCAAGTCAAAGTGCAAGTAGATAAATAGGTACTGTTCCGGCTGGAAGGTAAATGGCGTTTCCGTGCACTGCTCTGGTTCACCAGAAGCTGCTTAGTCCTGCTGGCCACATGACCCGGAAGCTGTACGCCGGCTCCCCTGGCCAATAAAGCGAGATGAGCGTCGCAACCCCAGAGTCGGTCACGACTGAACCTAATGGTCAGGGGTCCCTTTACCTTTACCTGTGATCGTGTTTAATTTTTTTAAATAGTTTTATCTCCTCCTTGTTAGTTACCCTTTTAGCTTTAGTGCTGAACTTCTGCTACAGGAGTTGCCCAACACTTTTAAATGTGTTGCTGAATATATGTTCTATCTATAGACTACTCAGAGCTTTAGTATGAGAACAGGTCCTTGAACAGACTCTGTGGCCTGTATTACATATGTGTGTGTGTATGTGTGTTTGCATAAGAAAACGGAATACCTCTTTTCTGTACAAATACTACTACAATAGTTTAATATAAATGGCTTTGTTGTAAGAGAAGATTATTATTCCTTTGGCAAAGACTCCTGAGCTGGGTGGCATTTTTTTCTCTTACCCGAGTGACAGAAATTTCCTGGGGAAACCTTTTACATGGATTCTTTTTCCTTGTGGCGAAAGTACTGAAGACTTACTCTGTGTTTGTAATAGTTGTTTGCTTGCAAAGATACCAAGTTAAGCATGGAGGTGCAGAGAAGCAGCCAGACACTTATTGCTGCTCGTTGAAGCATCGTATCCCCCTACCTCAGGCTCTCCAAACAATATAGCCTTGGGACGTGCTATGGTTCCTTATTGCCAGCCATCTTCAAAACTCAGGCCACTGTCTCCCTCACAGACTACAGCTCCAAATGGTTTCTGTTGAGTAGCTTAGTCAAGCAGGTGGGCTGTGTCTCTTCATTTGACAGTCATAACAGTATTTACTGATGCATGTATTAATGAGGCAGAAAAATGCTGCCACACTGTATAGCATCTCACATTGACGTTGTATTTCAAGGTGAGAATGAAAATGACTCCGACAGTGATGAAGAGGCTAATGGTGGGGAAGAGAAGACAGCAGTTGAATCTATCAGCCAGTAAGTAATTGTAATGAGCAAATTTAATTTAACTGTCCTCTGAGAGTCTATTTAAAAGTTTGTGCTGACAATTTCGTTTTGAAGTGTTGGTGAAATCCCAGATAAACCCATGGTGAAATCTTGGCTGAACCGCTGCAAAAACTCTGGGGAAAATTTGCAAAACATTAGTGAAATGAAACTTCAGGTGAAACTTTCGTGAACCTTGCTGAGCATTTGTAAAAACCCAGTGAGCCTTCGTAAGATCCCGTTGAAATGTTAGTTAAATTGGCAGAATCTTCTGAAGCCCAAAGTGCCTTGAACAGAGAATCCTAATTGTATCCTCCATCAGATCCTACGGTACAAAGGTATGTATACAGCTGCTCTTAAATCACGGCATAAAGTAGGAAAACCAACCAAATCCAAGACTGTTTGCATACAGGCAACCCCTGATTTGCGGAGGTGGGGTGGGGTGGTGCATTTGGGTAATTGTGTGTGCTGCTGTAGCCTGTTCCATGCTCTTCCTGGTCTGAAAATGTCACACATGTTCAGGGTCGTGCGTGCTTTGAACGTGTGCAAAATGGGAGTTACCTGTAATCAGCTTGTTGCCCATCCCATGGCTGCAAATAGGATCTTTTTGTTTTAGGTTGGCTGTTAATTGCTAGGGTTAAAACAGCGTGGATAATTTTGATTCATTTTGTTATGTTGGGAGAAGGCAGAAGTTCTTGGGTTACCAAGCCTCTTTTCGGTGGCTGCTTGTTAGTAGCATAGTATGGGTCCTTCTTGGTGGGAATCAACATTTAAACAGCAGTTTTTACAGTTGCCTGGGAGTAAACCCCATTGAGCTCAGTGGGGATTACTTCTGAGTAGAAATGCATGTGATTGTGCTGTCAGTGTGAACAAGATGTACTAAATGACTCGCATATCAGCTAGTTATTTCGGTTAATACTAAGCATCTAAAAAAGAGCATCTAATCTATGCAACATTTGGCCACAAGATGGCAGAAAATGCATGTGTATTAAACTTAAGAATTGCGCCATTACATCAAGAAGCCTTTTTATGACAGCATATGAATTGCTCAGTGACAAAGTGTTTTGGACAGCAGATTGTCTGTATTAGTATGTGTACCTTTCTACCGAAGTGGTTGATATCAAGCAGGTACCACATAGTTTCTGCTGCTAGTTTTGCAGTGCACTGTTCAGGGGTCAGAAAACTTGGTACAGCTCATATGTTGAAAATCACCATTTCCATGACCAGTATTTAAAATAAGCTGCATAATTGGAAATCAAGAACTTGTTGTTGAGGCTCTTGCCAAATGAACAATCCTGATTCCTGAACGAAATTTGGCAGAACGACTCCGGACAGCAGGAGCTTTATTATCCTAGAGCAGACATCCTTTGATACATTTTCCTTCTGCAAACCAGATGACTGTGCCAGATCATCCCCGTTTGCCAATGAGCAATACTTGATAACAGCATTATCACTCATTTAGGAGCCGATGTCTTCATCCTGTGGTTGGTTAGGAATGAGGGGTACGAATGCCAGGGACATGATTGCCAGGTTCCTTTTCCTGTAGTGCGCTGGGTCTGTACCGATGCTCAGGGTTGTACACACCTTGCGCCAAACAGCTTCAGATATTCTGGATCGGGATAAATAAAATTTTGTGCCAAGGAAGTTTCAGCCTGTCTGCCCAGCCCAGCACCCTGTTGGGGATGCAAACCAATTCCTCCTCATTCATCCAATGATTGATTTGATGAACAAGGAGAGGCCAGTTTGCATCCCCATCAGCTGTGGGAGGAGAGTTTCCTCTTCTGCTCTGCTCATCATGTATTTTCCCAGTGAGTTGGCCAAGGGTGAATATAGCCTTCTGGCCAAAATGCTTGCTGTAGCCTAAATCCAACTTATTTCCCCACATTTGGTGCTCTTTCATGACTCTGCTTCTCCTCATAGGTTTGAAATTTACCTCTGAAACATTAAAGGCTTGAGGTTTAGTTGCTGTTGTTGTTTTTTGAATGGAAGCCAATGTTTCATTCTGAACCCAGTATCAATTTTCTCCTTCATAACCATGAAATGATTACTGCCCTGCACACACGCACACATCTATATGTTCTGCGTAAATGTCTTAATATCGGTAATAATTTCATAGGTTTGGGGGTTCAATAGGAAAACTTTGCCTTGAGGGCTGAATCTGTAGCAGCACCTGGTACTGAACAGAAGTGACTTGAGATGAGAGGAGCCCATTGGAATATTTGGCAGCTTCCGTATTAAGTTAGTCAAGGAGGCTTGTGGAGACAAATACAGGGGCATCAGGAAAAAGGTTTCCTCTTTGTGGACAGATAGATTATTTTTCAGGGATCTGGTAAAAAAATGAATCACTTATATATGCACCCCTATTTTAAAAAATTATCTTTAATCATAGCTTAGTTACAATACTTAACAGAGGCGGACACACGCCATTAGAGCTAAACCTCTGAAATGTAAGTTAGGATGACACTAACCTTGTAATGTTAAATTTAACTCCTCCCTGCAAGCTGGATGCTTTGATTGTGTGCATATTAACATAATACGTACATTACAAATTTTAGACAAAGTAGCTGAGGTATGAAATTGGTTAGATGAATATAAAATAATTTTATGGCTAAAATGCTCATTAAACTCAACAATTGGACTTGCCTTCCATGATTTTGAAATCCTGTGGAGAGCTGTATCCTGTTTCCTCAAGTGTGTCTTACAATCTTTCATTTGCTTTCATGCTTTGTATAAAGACAGTTGAACATCATGGCGAGATGGCAGATGAAATGTCATCCTTTTTAGCACTTTCTGAGTTATTTCCCCATCCTTTGAAACAGAAAGCAATGTGTCAAATTTTGGTGAGAACGTGTAGAAATAGCTAAACCAGCATCACACCATCCCACTCCAAAATGTGGGTTCAGTGATCTTTTTATCATTTTTGTGCAGATTGTGTAATACGCAAGGCTGTTTTGAAGATTTGCCCTCTTAAGTCTGGGAGTTTGGCGGCACCTTGCGGTTTTGCAGGTTGCATCCTTGCCTTGCTCTTCTTTCTGAATGATCCAGTGGGTTCATGTCTGAAAATACCCCTTTTCTGTCAGAGACTAGATTACTTTTAAAATTAATTCTCAGTAGTGTGGTTGTAGTATTAATCTCAGCAGTTATAAATACATTGCTGTGCAGCAGTGTTGATGAACACTGTAAGTAGAGTTAGGATCTGCTGTTTTGTGGGGCAAATTCCTACGTGTAATCCCTCGGCAGGGCTTCTGTGCCCAGTTCCCCTATCGTCCACAGGTTTTCTCTCTGTTTTTGCAGTTGCCTTACTGGGGAGCTCTTGCCTCCTATTGATGTTTTTCAAAGAACTTGCTCTCCAGATTCTTCCCCTGATAGCAGTGGCATCAACCAAAGATACTTCACAGTTAGGGTCTCTGTTGTTGATGTTCTGTATCTTTCACAAGCACAGATGTTTTCAGGGGTGTTTGGGGGTTGTCTTTTTCTTTCTCGTTCCTCAGCGAGGTTCTTCTTTTGGAAAAACAGCGGTGGCAATTCTGGGGAAATGGACAAGGAATGCATCGTTTTTTGGCACTGTAGCTCAGCAGTAAACCACATGCTTTGCATGAAGGTGGTCTTGGGTTTGACATCTACTGGTGATAATCCTGTAGGAAAACTTGGATGAGCCAGTGGTCTGGCTTGGTATAAGGCAGCTCTGGGGATACAATACTGTTAATACAGTGTACTTTCCAAGTTTTCAAAGCATTTAACATATCTCAGTATGTTATCTCAGTAATCCTTACAACTGTCCTGCAAAGCAGATTCCTTATTAATCTTTAGGGGGTGAGCTGTGTGAAATAAACAATGGAGTTCTTGACAGAGCCAAGATTTGAACCTGGAACTTGTAGCTCCAGCTCTTGTCACCTTAATTCAGCATATCTCTGTAGGCTACCGGCTTGATCAGACAACTCCAACTAGGTGGTTCTTCTCATTGGAAGGCAGGAGTTAGGCTGGCATTTCGGAAGAGGATGTTTTCCTTGCCTTAAAGGTAAAAAATTAGACATGTTCCTTGCCTTAGAACATGTCTAATTTGGATTGCTCCACCACACTGAGGGGGAAAGTAAAATTGACACTTGTAGGGGTTTTTTTGTCTTTAGGATTTATGGTTTATTTACGAATGCATACTGCCTGAGTCCACGATGGAGGGATTAGTTGAATTTTCTTCTCGGGCTTCGTGGAGTTATTTTGCTCTGCCTTTGATAAAAACAAGATCTTGTCACATGGTAGGGGAAATATTGGTATAGCTTTGGTGGTCTGGTGAGTTGTGTATAGGGCTAGCCAGAGATGTTTTCTTGTCCTCAAAACAAGGTTTTCTGTAACACTCAGTTTCTGTTCTGTTTACTCTTCTTGGGTGCAGTTAAAACTGATTTCTGATTGAGAAAAATTGACATATTCCTATAGTTGTGTCCCCAACTGGGCAGGCACTGCTTACCCTGTAAAGTGATATAATTACATTAACTGGACTAGCCCAATATCTTTGGGGAAGAGCATTCCAGGCAGCCCTATGAAACTTGAGAAGAAAGGAAATTATCAGTACTACAGCCTAAATAAGCAAGGCCTGCTTCACAAAATAAAGCAAACAATGAAATGTGGGGGCACGAGAGTATGGATATGAAATGCTTCTTTTTATAAACATAAAAGGTATACTAACTGAAATGTATTATTGTTTGTTCTCAGGCAAGACAATAGTATAGATTCTACTTCTTCTTTGAAGGAAGACAACAAACTGGAAGCTTTGGACTCAAAGCAAGGTAGGAACTGCAGAAGGCTTTAAACATTGCCGCCTCTGCGTTTGGCATTCTGAATAGAGCAGTAGCAATAATGTAATGTTACTTGCCTCGAAACAAATGCTCTGGGTCATCTCTGCAAATACTACATAATAGATTGCAAATGAAACAATGATGCATGATAGAATAACTTTCTTTGGAAGCTATAATTGAATTTCAGACATTAGGAGCCCCTTCTCTAGCTAGTTGTCAAATGAAACCCAGGAGTTTGTCAGCATTTTGGGCAAGCATTTGGGCTGTGTGTGTGTGTGTGTTTTACATTTTCACTAAACATGACTTTGTGATGCCAGTTCTTCTTTACATCTTTGGCTGTGGATTATGTTTTTTAGTCATTCTAGACTGTAACGAAGATCGAATCCATCTCTGGGTGTTATTTGTATTGTTGTCATATTTGATAGGAGTAGTGATCCAATCTAGAGTTCCTGACTTTTCCCCAAACCTGTTTCTCCTGTTCTTGATACGTCTTCCCTAGCATACCATCCACCTCTGACATCTTGTTTTACCATCTGAGCAAGGGGTGGGAGTAAGGTGTCTTTTTCCAAACCATACAACGACCTCTCAGAATCAAGCTGCCTATTTTCATAGCTGTGCCCTCTTTGGAGGTACACAAGAGTGTGTGGAGGAATGCCAGGGGGCCGCCTTTTATGAGCTGTTTCATGTGGGCAGGCTCAAGCCTTTCCCCTTTGACTCTGGGAGATATAGTGCAATAGGGTCCCAGATTTAGAGCATTGTTTATTTGGTGCAGTATATAGCGGGAGCTCCCGTTGCACAAAGTAACCAAGCTTCCGTCAACATGATGGGAAGGAGCTGCTCCTATTTCTCCATACCAAGCGCAGATTTAATCACTATCCATACTGGTGCCCCTGAGTATACCCCTTTACTTCCTTTCGTGTAAGTGAAAGATTGTCCTTTGTTCCTACAAGAAAAAGGTGCGGTACTTAAGGAAACTATTGGGACGAGGGCAAAATTCGCACTCCATCTCTGCTGTTCGCCCAGGAGCAAGAAGGTTGAAAGGAGAAGAGAGTGGACTTAGGATCACACAGGGAACAAAAGGAGTTGTTTTGTTGGTTGTCTGGGTTTAACCCATCAGCGAAACACCAGTGTGAACCCAAATAGTGAGGTCCTAATGTATTGTGTAAGGGGACGCGGGTGGCGCTGTGGGTTAAAGCCTCAGTGCCTAGGGCTTGCCGATCGAAAGGTCGGCGGTTCGAATCCCCACGGCGGGGTGCGCTCCCGCTGTTCGGTCCCAGCGCCTGCCAACCTAGCAGTTCGAAAGCACCCCTGGGTGCAAGTAGATAAATAGGGACTGCTTACTAGCGGGAAGGTAAACGGTGTTTCCGTGTGCGGCTCTGGCTCGCCAGAGCAACGATGTCACGCTGGCCACGTGACCCGGAAGTGTCTCCGGACAGCGCTGGCCCCCGGCCTCTTTGAGTGAGATGGGCGCACAACCCTAGAGTCTGTCAAGTCTGGCCCGTATGGGCAGGGGTACCTTTACCTTTAATGTATTGTGTGGGTTTGTGCCTGCCAACGTTTTCACCTCTTTGCCTAGTGATGACAGGCATGCTGCAAGCCATGGGGAAGGATCATTCTGCATCTTATTGCCACAGGAAATATCCCCAGTAATTACTTACATCTCTTTAGAAAGAAGTGCCCCATTCTTCCTTAAAGATGGTAAAAATAGCTAATAGGGGGAATTGAACTTGATTAAAATGGTCTCATAAGCCAGCCAAGCGATTAGCAGGATGCTGTGACTTTGTGAAGACTGCTTTAAATATTGCTTGTTGCACTCTCTGGAATGACCTCTGAATTGACATGTCTCCTGCAGACTTCCTCTCTTCCTTCTCTGCTATCAGAGGGAATTGATGACTGTTGCAGGTGATTGCTTCTTTGTCCTTTTTATGACTTTATCAGCCACTGGTTTCGTGATGGCTCTGGGCAATGACAACAGTGCTAGTCAGGATGTTAGCTTTTAAAGAGCTTTTTTTGAGACTGTGCAGGCATAAATGGTAAAACTTAGTAACTGTTCTTCCTCCACACTGCAGTCTGATGCTGAAGATGAAAAGTACGAGAGCCAAGGGGTAAGCAGAAATGAGTGAAAAGTGGTTAAGAAAGAGAAATTAAGTGCCTGGAAATGAATTTCGCAATCCTAGTTGAAAGAATAAATACAAGTTATCAAAATGAAAAAGATAATGAGAAAAATGCCATCAGAGACTTTTATTACTATGTAAAATTACAGCTGCAAAAAAAAGGGGGGGAAATGAAGCGGTTCAGCTAATTAAACATTTGTTAGGGCAGTAGGGCTATGTGATTATTGTGCATTGTACTTCCATGGAGATTTCAACTCTGGAGAGAGCCCAGCCTGATTGTACCTTTAAGCCTGGTTTAGGTAACTTCTTATTCTCCAGCAGAAGGATAAATGATTTCTATAAAAAATACTTTTGTCTCATTCCCTCGGGTCAGTGCCCTTTCACTTGGATCCGTTGGCCTTTGGCAACAGGAGAGGAGCGTGCTGGAACATTGCTTCTGAACTTTGAACCAGGCTTATTCCGTTGAGAATGTATTCTCGCTTTGGAGATGTTCTGTTCACTTGAACAATGCATTAAGTAAATATGGACTAGTGCCCGGCAGCAAAGCAAAAGAATTTCCATTCCTTAATCCTATTGATTCCCATTTCTTTGATCTTTCACACACTTCTCTGGCAAGTTAAAAGCAGTCGGAAAATGTTTTGAGTTCATGCCTGCCTTGTTGTAGGCAATGTGTGGTGAAGAGTAAAAACTACGCCTTGCGGATCAAAGTTCACTATTTGATTGTTTTTGAGAACTGCTCCTCAGAAGACTGTGGTGATGGCATATTTTGCATAAGTTTCTAACAGCTGCTTTAAAAACCATTGTTTCATAGGTCTTGGTAGACTTGTCAGAGGAACAAGAAACCCCAACTGTGGCCGTTTGACTTAGAGTTTTATAGCCTTGACCATCTGCCTCATAATTAGACTAATGTAATCTAACTTCTTTCACCTTTTGTTGTTGTGTGCATTTTAAAGCTCATCAGATCAATGCTGTGTTCAGTTGATCTGATTTTGCAAACATACAGCATACTTAATAACTCTTAAGTTGGTCAGGCTCTTATGCAATAATATAGTACACGATTAAAGGTTAGCTTGGCTTTGTTCTCACATTTTCTTGAATCAGTTGTGTTATTCTGTATGTGTTTTTTAAAAGCATGGGTTTTCCTGATTTCCTCATAATATATTTACAGGCTACAATTGTCTATGTATATTTCTAATATTTGTAAAACTGCTACATGTGGAATGGTTTACTTTCTAGTTACTTTATGGAAAGCTGCCTCCTATTTTGCAGAGGAAGAACATTTATTATACATTTCTCTTAGTGTTCGGTATTGATTTTTCTTCCCCCTCCAGATACCAGTTATATCATAAAAAGTCAAAGAAAATATGCTTTTCTAAAGATTTTCTTCCTTGCTCATAAACACAAGACCCATACACACACACAAAGAAAGTTGCGATACTTCTTTCTAAAAAGATTTAAAAGCCAGGCTAGAATTTCTAAAGCCTTTCCTCCTACTTTTGTCTTGAGAGGAAAACTAGTCTTCCTTCAACTCATTTTGGAACCAGCACAGATTAATTTCAGTAGTATGTATTCTGCTGCTCAGTCTTTGTAGAGGACTTGCTGAGAATGGAAAGTACCCAGCATAAAGATCAAGCAGAGAATATTGCCTTTTATGTGTATGGAGAGGTTTTTACTACTCCATCCCATTTTCCAAAATAAACCCTCACATCCATGTAGCTAGCCTTGTGATACAGTATACTATTATAGCCAAAGGCGCTGAAATATTTAACAGCACAGCAACACGCCTCTAGAATCTAGAAACTTTCATGATAAGCAGAGGCCAGCACATGTATTTCTAGTTCTTTGTTGTCATTCTCATTATAAGGCCAAAGAATGGTGAATAATCCTCTTGGGACTTTTGCAAAAATGAAACTTTGCCTATTAGCAATTTGTGAAAAGCCTGGCAGTATCAACAATACAATTCTGTTGCCAAATATGGTATGGACACATCACAAATCTATGACATTCTGGGTGCTGTGGGAGTCTTGGCAGACAGACATTGTTGCATAATTTCTCTGGATCATGGTTCTTGTTTATGACTTAGTGGTTGCCAACCATTCATGCAAGTGTCCGAGGTCAAGATCAAAGTATGGGATTGGGCTGTTCAGTTCCCTGAACCAAGATCCCTCTCTCAGTCCTCACCATGCGTCTTTGTCTCACCATCTCCTCCTCGTGATCCATCCCACAAAATGTCTCTGTGCACTAAAAATGAGGGACATCTTTGCAGCACACAGATGCACACTGTGGTCTGAATTGCAGCCCCATGCACCTGCTCCATTGGTGACCAAGGAGTAGGCAGTTAGTGGCGGGGGGGCTCAGTTTGTGATGCATGGAGCCCCTGCCTGGAAATACATGGAGTTCATTCATTGGATGGAAGGAAAATGAACCCTGATACCCCTAGAACAAGGTCCACAGGACCCCTGATTCTTCCCCAAAGTGCCATGGATCCCTGCTGCACCTGTTACTTACAACGTACTTGCTGCAACTGATGGTTATAAAAGGCTGGAGTAACCTGCTTCCAGATTCTTAGGGGCTACTTCATTCTGCACAAAGTGGCTCAGGGGTCAGAACTATCCACCCTGTAATAAAAGTTGGCACCATCTATCTTCACATTGACAAAGCAGAAGATACTGGATGGAACCATTGCCATTGCCTTTTTGTAGGTGGGGGAGCTAAAGAAATTAATGTGGTTCCTGAAAGATCCCTGGAGGAACAGGCAGATGGGCAATGGCATTTTGCTTTTCCCTAACAGATATGTTAGCAATATAGTAAAAGTCACATGAAATGTCTAAAGAATCCATTCTTTCTGTGCAGCTGATTATATCACATCTTGATTAAAATTTGAGAGTCAAATCAACCACCCCTAATTTTAAGGATACCAAGGTTTAATTTTTTGTTATCTGATTAACCAGCATTCCCTTTATAAACAGAGCTTTACTAGGGCTGGGGTTATTTGATCCTCGGGAACCGCAATTCAGAGGCCGCTTTGTATTGGTTTCCAGTATATCAGTGACTGTGGTGCTGATGAGCAATAGTACCAGATCAATAACACTTCAAGCCTTGGAGATTTGAAAGGAGAGGGTAGAAGAGGGGAAACTGCTAAGTTCTGCAAAAGCCGTCCAGTAAAAGAAAATATTTGGGACCAAGAGGGGAAGGGCTAATTAAAAACCAGAATCTCCAAGAAGAAAATGACAGCAGAGTATTGATAAACACATTAATTATTTCAGAGTGTTCTAATCTACTGCTGTCCTTTTATTATCATAAATGGCATATAGGAGCTCTCAAATGAATGCCACGTTACTTTAGACTTTTCAGAGTGAGCTGAAAAGCTATCTTGTGTTTTAATCCACACATCAATTTAATACTCTTGAGGTTTCATTGATAATTGTGGCGGCTATTAGTGACATTTATATTGTAGGCAGAATGGATAAAAATGGGCAAGTGTGAACCTTCAGCCTAACCAACTCCAAATCTGTGTATCAAGGCCTTAAACTGTAAGGATTACAGAGAATGCGCACATTCCAGAGGAACGTAATGCCATGGCCTCCTGCAGTAAATTGCGCAAATGAACAGTTGTGTGTTTTATCACTTTGCTGTTGCCAGGCTGCGTGTAAATTCTTGACAAGGTTTTCTCATTGTCTCTTTAAAAACATTGCACATAAAGAATCTCCCAAAGAGCAACATATTGATCTTTACCATAATAGGCCATATGTCCTTTAAGAGGTACCAATGGTTAAGTAGTCTTCGAATCCAGCTTTTTAATATAGGTAGTGAATTCTGAATTTTGCCTAGGCTATATAATGTGTCACAGCGAATGTGTTATGCCTCCATACATTGAACAAGGGCTGGTTCATACATTTAAAGTATTTTCTCTGCTGTTCAGCAAAAAGAAGGGGGGAAGCTCATGGAACGGCTTACAGATACCCATAAATCCCTGTCTTCAAGCTTGCAGTCTAAAGGACGCAACTAAAAAAGGAAAGGGATTGGGAGGGAGGAGGAAAAAAAGGTAACCCGAGCAGTACTTAGTTGTAGAACTCTTGAAATGGCCACCTGGAATGGAGAGCATTCAAGGAGAGAGGAGGAGCTGAATGTTGCTGATGGCTCAGCTCAGCTGACGGAGAGGTTCTGAAGTCCCATTTCTCCTCTACCGTAGCCTGATGACATGGTTGCTTCTAGGTGCATGTGTGTAATTTGACGTGTCCTCATGTGAATATGTGTGAACTGACTCCATTAGAAAACACTGTGTGGATGGGGTGAGGTGGTGGCACCTGTGTCCATATTGTTGGCTCTGCGATGGCATCTTCACATATTGAGTAAATAATTTGATGCTAGAGCCATTGAGCAATGAATGTGTGTGTGTGCGTGTGTGTGCGCGAGCCAGTCCTTGGTAGATCAGTTCCATTGATTTGATACAATTCAGTTTCAGTAATTTTTTTCATAGTCACACCCCGGATTTTATGTTTCTCAAGGAAATATACATGCCATTTTGTAATAAACAGCTTATTAAAATTTCATCTTAGGGTGCTATCAGACACATTTCTCCATATCAGATAAGTTTAACACTTTTTACATTTTGTAATGCCTTATTGTGCATTTAACAAATATAAGTAGTGTTAATGGAGAACTTCCAGAGATAAATAATCACACGTACATAGTACCTGAGGACAAGATGTCAAAAGAAATATATGCTTTATTATGAGTGTTTGTCATGTCAGATTCAAACTCGTTTCCTTGCATCATGTTCTGTTACATTTTCCTAAAGACCATTGCCTGGGTCCAGAGAAAGGGAACCCTAGTTCTGTGCACCTCAGGGAGTTTGGGGCTTGTGTTTCTAGAACCCTAGTTCACCATCTTCCATGATTTATTTTCCCTTGGAACTGCTGGGATTTCAAAAGCCCAGTGAACTACTGCAGAATGCAGCTTTGGCATTCAAAGGGCCTTTTAAAATTCTCAAACCTTGAGGTCATGTCCAAAGTAGTTCTTTGGATCACAGCCCATGTTTTTAATCATAATTGAACAAATAGGAACGCTGTAATTGTTTTTGAGATAACTTAAATTGAAACACTTCATTAAAAGTCTTTGCACAGATATCTCTTAATAAGTGTATTGCCACGCTGATATCTGTACCCTCATTTTATTTTGTTGCAATGTACACGAGAATTTTAGGAGTATTTTTAAACTGCACTTCAGGAATTAAATTCACTTCTAAAATAATAAACAGCAGTCAGCCCCAAAGGCTCCCCACATCAACTTTCATTTTGTAATGCAGAGGCGTCCTTGTGATATAAAACCTTATGACATTTTAATTAGGAAAATAGATCATGCAATTCCATACGATGGAATAAATTTTCCAAGCGCTGCTGCTCTGGTCTACTGCATGTTCTCCTAAATTGGAATAAAAATGCATTAAAACTTGTCTAAATTAGATCAGTCTTAAAGCTGGGGGAGGGGAGGAAAGAGAGAAACTGTTGATTTTAATTTATAGATGACCTTTCCTATACCTTAAATCTATGCAAAGGAGTATTTGTATGCAGAGGAAATGTTTCACAAGATGAAAAGCCAATTTTATTTTATTTTTAAAGGGCTTCTGAATTCTTCCTTTCTGTTAATTTTGTGTTACAGGCAAAGGAGAAGACAGCGATGTTCTCAGCATCAACGCAGATGCATACGACAGTGACATTGAAGGCCCATGCAATGAGGAAGATAATTCAGATGGGCTGGAAAGGACTGTCAGAAGTGGAGATGGTCCAATAGACGACCTCCAGAAGGACATTGAGAAAAGCGTGAACGAGATCCTGGGGCTTGCAGAATCCTCCCCAAAGGAGCCAAAGGCAGCAACTTTGGCGGTTCCTCCAACAGATGATGTCCAACCATCAGCACAGCAGCTGGAACTCCTGGAGCTTGAGATGCGAGCCAGGGCTATTAAGGCTCTCATGAAAGCCGGAGATGTAAAAAAATAGCCCCAGGGCTGTTTCATTTGCAAGATGTCTGCATTTGTTCTGATGGGTGTGATGTCGGCTCCCTTCAGTGCTAAAATATATTTGAACCGGTTTTGACATTCCTCATTCAAGCCCTTTGTGTATCCTGACCCATGGCTGAAGAAGTTGGCAGCAGTTTGTCACTGCCATCAGAACTGTGTGACTCTTGCACAAGTGGAGAGGCTTGACGCTGTTCGACTCAACTGGCCATTTTCTCTCTTTGTGTTGGATTTCCCCCCTTCCCTCCCACCGCCCTCAACACGAATTGGGAAATGGCTGTAGATCATATACATCTCTTGCTAAATCCCGGTGCTTTGCAGAATAATTGGGGAACAATGTAAGGCCTTCTCAGGGCTTACTTCAGCATTCTGGGGAGGTTCAGTTGGGGAGAAAGAAACAGACTACCGCTCCTTAGAGATGGAGGCCTATCGGGCGTGTATATTGAGAAATCCCTTGCACCAGCAGTTGAGACCCAGATTGCTTGTTTTCGTTGGGTTCAGTTTATGTAGCAAAATATTGTATGCCCTATGCCAAGGGAGCCAAGATGGTAGTGCAGTCTGTGGAGCCCTTAATGGGTCTTGGCAGCTTCTGGTGCCAGCCCATGAGCATTCATAATCTGTGTAGTTTGAACCATAATACAGTTACTGTCTCCCTTTATTTTTAGTGAGTTTAAGTAATGATGTGGGTGCATCCTAAAACACACTCTTTAAAACGAATTTCTGGTGCTTGACTGTAGTTATGTGCGTAGCGTCCAGCTTTCCAGGACATGTTACAAATTCATTTTTAATCCCTTAAGTGCATTGTTAATGTTAAGTTATAGACTTAATATGGTTAAATGTAATTTGTAAACTCAGCCTAGGAAGACCCTTTCCTAGGACTAGATAGGACGTTTTGACAATGCAAAAGTAGATATTTATATGCAGTTGGGGTAGTTGTTACACGTGTCTATCCTGTACGTTATGAAGCGAAGCGACTAAGACTTAAAATGTCGGTATCCTGAGGTTTTGTTTTGAAGTAAGTCTGCACTGATTGCAGGTGGAAAAAAGACATATAAAAATTTATGAGGGTGCAAGGCACACCAATACCTGCTGCTTTGAAAATGGCCAAAAAGTGTGGTAGGTCAACATGTATTAACAAATACATTTGACTATACATTTCAGTGCATGCTCAGGTTGATAATTTTTTTTTTTTAAAATAAATGGGTGGAAGTTCCAGCAGGTTGCACGGTGTGGTATAGCAGGGCAGAGGCAGGCTGGCTAGTGCCTGCTGGTTGAACAATAAATACTCATTTTAAATTGCATTCTTTTGTTCTCCTGCCTCCTTAAACTTGAATGTTTGGGTTGGAGAAAGGAAGAGCTTGCTGAGCCTAGCATTGAACTGAGTGAAAAATGGAGACCATCAATTTCGTGCATTAAAGACTGGAAGGAAACACGAGTTGGCTTGAATGAGAAAAATGGAGATTTTTCATCTCCTTGGTTGGGGAGCAGAAGGGACAGTTAAGTGAGGGAGGAAATTTGGGGGATAAGGAACTGATCCAGAAATGATGCAGGGAAACTAAGAAGAAAAGTTAATGGAGTTAAATGCCTTTGAGTTTTGGTATAATCAAGGAAGTGTTAATACTGTGTTTTATTTTGTAGATGGTTGTTGACACCACTTGGGAATGAACAAGGAAGGCATCTAAGCTTTTTCTTGTGATAGATACCATCTCTGTCTTACTAAGCTCATACATTTCAAATTTTTCACATGAAATTAGAGTCATTGTCAAAACTATCTCTTCAGCTGTGATTTAACAGAAATCTCAGCTGTCAGTACTAGAGTGGTAAAGTGTTGGGTTTATTTCTGAATGTAGAAGCTTCACTGACCATTGTGAATTCTTGAAGCAATAGTCTAGAAAAATAAAGTATCTAAAATATCTCCCGGGCATTCCTTGTATTGATTCGCCACTGGGCACTGTTTTTTAGCAAGTGGATTTCCTTACAATGTCTTAAAAATGAAGTGCAATTGATTTCACTAAAAAAAAACACCTCCCCTTCAGCCGTCAGTTATAATAGAGGTATAAATCTAATGACACAACTGTTACATTAACTGTGAATAAATAAATAAATCTGGGGCGTTTTTGGTGATCAGCAAGGGGCATCCCTGACCCCAGATTTTTCCATTTAGCACAGCAGTTGGGGGATATTTGCCGGAGTTCAAATGCAAAGAAGAATGGAGTGAGCCAGTTAGATGCTGCTGAGAATTCTGCCTAATTAAGTTTGTCTCCAGTAATTCTTCTTGTTCTTGACTGCTTGGAGAGCTAGGGATTGCTTCAAGACAGGAGGCAGGTGGAGGACAAAATGAGTAAGTAAAGGGCAGGTGACGAGATCCTAAACTGCTCTTTGGGATTCAAGAAACATTTAAAGTCAACTGGTTCTAAGAACAGATCCACTGCCACAATGGCTCATAAGGTATATATGTTACAGCTCTCTCAAGTTAATACGCATCCTTATTCAGTAAAACTTACCACAACCCTGGAAGCTTAAATTTAAACCAGTGTGGCTGTTTCAAGCTGATCTGCTCTTCCATTCCTTAGTGTGAAGAGATGTAGCCCCTCCAGGTGTCTCTGTTTTCCAGGGGCAGTCCCGGATTTACAGAAGCCGTCCCGGTTTCTGATTTGATCTTGGAATGTCCTGCTTTTCCTTAGGACATCCCTGTTTGCATCAGAGAAATGTTGGCGGGTATGGAGTTATGTGGACCGCCCCCCCCGCCCCCGAGCCGAGGAGATACAACCTTTAGAAGACAACTGAAGGTGGCTTTATATAGGGAAGTTTTTAAATGTGTAATTTTTTTCCTGTTTTAATATATGTTGGAAGCCACCCAAAAGTGGCTGGGGCAACCCAGTGAAATGGGCTGGGAATAATGAAATAATAAATGAATAAAAGGTAAAGGTAAAGCGACCCCTGACAGTTAAGTCCAGTCGCAAATGACTCTGGGGTTGCGGCGCTCATCTCGCTTTACTGGCCGAGGGAGCCGGTGTTTTGTCTGCAGACAGTTTTTCCGGGTCATGTGGCCAGCATTACTAAGCCGCTTCTGGCAAAACCAGAGCAGCGCACAGAAACGCTGTTTACCTCCCCGCTGCAACGGTACCTATTTATCTACTTGCACTTTGACGTGCTTTCGAGCTGCTAGGTTGGCAGGAGCTGGGACCGAGCAACGGGAGCTCACCCAGTCACAGAGATTCGTACTGCCGACCTTTTGATCAGCAAGCCCTAGGCTCTGTGGTTTAGACCCATGGCCAAAATAAAAGAATAAGATGGCCCTGTTTTCATCGGAGAAATGTTGGGAGGGTATGCAGGTGCCTTGTTGTTTACCACATGATCTAGTCACTTGTGGAAGACTGGAAGTTGGCCAATACAAAGCCATCTTTTTCTTTGGCAATCACTCGTAGCCGAGTAAGATTGTCTTCCATAAACATGGTTTTAACCATGAGTCTGTAAGTGACTGTGGAGGCCAATTCTGGATCTACATGTCCCTCCAGAGTGGGGGCATAGGTTTCCAGGTGGGAGTTGGTCATGGTGAGGGTTTGCCAATGTGCCTTCCTCTTAGCACGTTTCTCCCTTTCGTCCTGAGTTCGAGTGCCCATAACATCTTGGTAAAGGCTGTCCTCCAACTGGAGCGCTCGCAGGCCGGTGTTTCCCAGTACAGAGTAGCACACAAGTGACTATTCCCCAACCCAGTCCCTTGTGTTTTCTCAAATGATAGGTTATCTACATCTTCTGGACTAGACGTAGTGGCCTAATCTCCACAGCACAGGATGCTGGAACCAGGAGCAGGAATAGCTGTGTGTGCAGGACAGAATTAGGATGTCCACAAAGAAATCAACCACAGGGGCAGACGTTGCTCTTTCGAACTTCTGTGGCGAGCCAAAAATTCAGTGCCTCTGGCCTTCCATTCTACTCAATTCACTACGTCATAGTTGTGACGCCCCATGGGCTTGGTGTCCACTGTGGTTGAGATGGGTGGGGAAGAATGCAAATATAGTAAACGCCCATTGAGTAGTAGGTCCCACTGAGCTGAATGGGACTTCCTGCCAGGTAATTGTGTCTGGGACTACTGCTTGAACTTATTTCTAACTAGTTCAGAACTTAAGAAAGGGAGGGGGCGTGGGAATAGCTGTTCTTTGTCACAATCCAGGAAATCCATGGAAATGTTGGTCGTTGACAGGAAAATTCCAAGTCCTCATTAAGCCGCCCGAGTTCCCAAGGAATACAATTTCATTAAATGATTCTTTGCCGCTTCAGTGTTGGCAAGACTGCAGTTGGATGATCTGAATAAAAAGGTGCAACTCCCCCGAGAATCAAAAGTACCAATTATTCCTGGCATGAGGCTTTAATGCTGTTTTTATGGTGATTTGATAGAGAACAATAATTAGACTTCAAAATGTCACTTTTAAAAGACAAATTATAGGCATTTCCTCCAAACAATTCAGGTTTGTTTGCAGCTCCTTCCTTTATTATAGTGTTTTGCAGTTGCAGGGAAATGTTTTGCCTAAACTGCTTAGTAAACCAGAGGCCTGGTTAATTTGCTTCTAAATATCTTTAGGATTTTTGCCATCTTTCAGGTTTGAAATAATTAGCTGCGAGGTATTAATGCATTGATCACAAAGCTGGCAGGTTATTAGATAGCAATAAGAATAAAAAAAGATGACGTCTCCTAAAGGCAACATAATAAAAATTCTACCAATGTCCTTCAATTGTTTCAAACTATTCAACTGTGAAGCTGGTGATATAGAGTACTATGCCCAGCTTGAAACGGAGTTTCAAAGCCTCTTACTGAAAGTTTCTTAAGAAAAATACTCTTCAGGGCCTGCCTCCCTTATGTCTGATGAGAAATACTTCCACAGTACAAATCTGATGAGGCTGGAAAACTGATCACATGGAGAGCTGATCTCCACAAGCAGAAAAGTCACCTATACAGAGTTCTTGGGACTGTACTGCTTCAGCCTTCTGTTGAAGGACTGCATATAGGGAGAAGATGGGACAACCACTTCCATACCCTCCAATATTTCTCCAATGAAAATAGGGATGTCCCATTCCAGCATCAGCATTATAATTGTACTATTTCTTCTTCTTCTTCTTCTTCTTCTTCTTCTTCTTCTTCTTCTTCTTCTTCTTCATTCTTCTTCTCGTAGCCAAGTAAGATTGTCTTCCATGAATACGGTTTTAACAGTTAGTCCATAAGTGACTGTGGAGGCCAATTCTGGATCCACACGTCCTTCCACAGTGGGGACATTGGTTTCCGGGCAGGAGTTGATCATCGTGAGGGTTTTCCAAGCGTGCCTTCCTCTTAGCACATTTCTCCCTTGTGTCCTGAGTTTGAGCGTCTTCAAAACCCATGACAACTTTAGTAAAGGCTATTCTCCAATTGGAGCGCTCACAGGCCAGTGTTTCCCAGTTTTCGGTGTTTATACTACATTTTTATTGATTTGCTTTGAGAGTGTCTTTAAACCTCTTTTGTTGACCACCAGCTTTATGCTTACCATTTTAAGGTTTGGAATAGAGTAGTTGCTTTGGAAGACGATAATCAGGCATCTGCACAACATGACCAGTCCAACGAAGTTGATGTTGAAGAATCATCATTTTGACACGGGTTATCTTTGTTTCTTCCACTATATTGACATTAGTTCGCCCGTCTTCCCAGGTGAAGTGTAAAATTTTTTGGAGACACCATTGATGGAATCTTTTGAGAAGTTGGAGATGGCATTTATAAGTGGTTCATGTTTCACAAGCATACCCTAGTAGTACCATATCTTTGGTATTATTTATACCCCACCCATCTGCCCCAGCCACTCTGGGCGTCTTCCAACATTCCAGGATCAAATTAGAAACCGGGATGGCTGCTGTAAATCTGGGACTGTCCCTGGAAGATAGGGACACTAGGAGAGTCTGCACTTTCTGGTATCCACGTGCAAAGAGATTTAGAAGTTGACATTCTAACATGTCGCTCCCTACCTGCTCTCTTGAGATGGTACATGTGACTGCAGATTGCTGCTTACATTGGTTAAATGTTTGTCTGAAAGCATTAACGCAAGTTGGTTAAAAACTAGGGTAACGTGAGAAATGCGTCATGGGCACAGTTAGGTGAGTTGTCTTTTCAAGTCCATCTAGGAGGACTTAAGGTAATGTTGGGAAAGATTGAGGGCACAAGGAGAAGGAGACGACAGAGGACGAGATGGTTGGACAATGTTCTCGAAACTACCAACATGAATTTAATGAAACTGCGGGAGGCAGTGGAAGACAGGAGTGCCTGGCGTGCTCTGGTCCATGGGGTCACGAAGAGTCGGACACGGCTAAACGACTAAACAACCACAACAACAACAAAATGAAGGTTGCTCCAGTACCTTCAAAGCATAGGGACACGGGTGGCTCTGTGGTCTAAACCATTGAGCTGCTTGGGCTTGCTGATCGAAAGGTCGGCGGTTTGAATCTCCACAACGGGGTGAACTCCCGTTGCTCTGTCCCAGCTCCTGCCAACCTACCAGTTCCAAAGCACGCCAGTGCGAGCAGATAAATAGGTACCGCTGCGGCAGGAAGGTAAATGACGTTTCCATGCGCTCTGGCACTTGTCACAGTGTCCTGTTGCATCAGAAGCGGTTTAGTCCTGCTGGGCACATGACCCTGAAAGCTGTCTGTGGACAAAATGCCAGTTCCCTTGGCCTGAAAGCGAAATGAGCGCCACAACCCCATAGTCGCCTTTGACTGGACTTAACCGTCCAGGGGTCCTTTACCTTTCACCTTCAAAGCACATTATGGGAGGGGTGTGTGTGTGCATCCAACATGATCTCCCCGCTCTTGGCATAATTGGGGCATGCATGAAAACTCACATGAGGATGTTTCTTCCTTCAGCAAAATTCTCCATGTCTGTTGCCAGACCCCCCCGGCCCCCGTAGTGTTCCTGACTAATGCTCTTCTAAGACCTGTAGAGCTTCACAGTGGAACTTGCCATAGACCAGGGGTCTGCAACCCGCGGCTCCGGAGCCGCATGTGGCTCTTTTAAACCTTTGCCACGGCTCCGGAGCGGATACTAGCAAGGGGAGGAGGCGCATTGTGTGCCCCGACACTCCCCACTGTGGCGGGCGCTGTACTGGCTGTGACATCGCATGGGGGCGGTGCGTGCGTTAGTCACGCACCATCCCGACGTCACATTCCCGCCCGCCCGCTACATTGTAAGGGGCATGTACGCTGGTCACTGCATTGAAAGGGGGCATGTAGGCTGGTCACTGTTTTGAAGGGGAGTGAAGAACACACACACACAAAAAGGTTACTTGTTAATTTAACGTTTATTTCTATGAGGAGGAGTAATTCTGAGGGGTCAAACAAATAAATAATAAAAAATTGACAAAAAAGTTATTTTTATAATGAGTTTTGCGGCTCCCAGTTTTTTTTCCTTCGGAAACGGGTCCAAGTGGCTCTTTTTGTCTTAAAGGTTGCAGACCCCTGCCATAGACGCTGTATTAGGTTCAGACTTTGCCCCAAAAGGAAAGGAAAATAATGCCACGCGAGGAGCCCAGATCCCAAATTAAAACCTCGTTATTAAGCCCTGCAGTTTAGTCATGATAATATAAAGCTTCGTGTTTATTGCTAAGTCAATCTGCAATATGTGCAGAAGGGGTAAAAAAAAAAAAAGGTGTTTATTATGTTTACTTTATTTATGGCCAAATTTAAATGTTAAAATACTGCAATTTTTTTTTGTCAAGTCTCATGTTTTATGGTCCTTTCTTTCCATTAATATTAAAATATGTAAACAGGATACATAAAAGGTGAAGAAAAGTCTGAAGCCTGTGAAGAAGGTTTTTTGCTGCATACCAGTTAATCAAAGTGACTCTCTAGTCAGAGGGGGAAAGAAGCAAAGAGAGTATAACTGTAAATATTGCATGGTTATTAAACTGTGGAGGACAAGTTATCATCTCTGGTTCTTGGCTGGTTTTTTTCCAGTCTCTTCATGTGCTCCAAAAGATTCCTCTGGAAATACATGGTCAAAGTCAGTCGTTTCCAAAGCCTTTTAATGGCTAGTGCCTATAAAAAGGGAATCTTTGGGTGTCTTTATATCCTGCCTGCTATACGATAATAAACGCTTCTGGTGGCATAGTCCCTTTTATAAAGATGTCGCCACTTCCTCTCCTAATTTCACTTGTTGGCACTTAAATATGAGGACTTTTCTAACAGAGATTAAAGGCTCCTCTCCCCAAATCTAGGATAAACCTTCAGTGAATCAACATTTGAGGCTAGTTCAGATGAATTACTTTAGTCTAGAATCCAGCCAAATTTAAGCACTTTGGAGATTTATTTATTCAAATGAGTGAAGCAGGTGCTTAGTTAACTCTTCCCTATTTAAATTGATGCGCATCTAATCCTAAGCATATCTTTTTTAATGGGGTTTATGTTAGGTGGTTCTTTTTAAGTATCCAGTCACAATGGGTGATATTCAAGTAGGTTTTACTTAGGGTAAACCCACTGAAATTAATGAACCTATTATTATTATTATTATTATTATTATTATTATTATTATTATTATTATTATTATTGAATTTTGTATATCATCAACCTGAAGATCACTGGGTGGTTCACAACATAAAAATAAAAAATAGGAGCACAAACAGAAAAACAGACTGATAAGCACTCTACCACAAACACATTTAAATGGCTGTTAATCAAACAAAGACCTAGTTATAGAGGAACATTTTTGCCTGGAACCTAAAAATAAGCAAGGAAGGTGCCAGATGAGGTTCCTGTGGAGAGCATTCCACAAATGGGGAGCCACCACAGAAAAGGTCTGTTCTTGTGTTGCCACCATCCAGACTTCTCATGGGAGAGGCACACAAAGAAGGGCCTGAGATGATGCTTTCAGGGTCCAGATTAGTCCATGGCCAGAGTGGCTGGGGAAACCTAGCCAAATGGGCGGGGTAAGGTAAAGGTAAAGGTAAAGGGACCCCTGACCATTAGGTCCAGTCGTGACCGACTCTGGGCTTGTGCTGCTCATCTCGCTTTTTTGGCTGAGGGATCATGTGGCCAGCATGACTAAGCCACTTCTGGCGAACCAGAGCAGCGCACGGAAACGCCGTTTACCTTCCCTCCAGAGCGGTACCTATTCATCTACTTGCACTTTGATGTGCTTTTGAACTGCTAGGTTGGCAGGAGCAGGGACTGAGCAACGGGAGCTCACCCTGTCGTGGGGATTCGAACCACTGACCTTCTGATCGGCAAGTCCTAGGCTCTGTGGTTTAACCCACTGTGCCACCCGCATCCCTGATGGGCAGGGTACAAATAAATAAATAAATATTTCTGTGAATCTATTTTGAATAAAGCTTAAGTTGTTACCACCCATTGGTTCCCGGGTGTAAAATGGTACCTTAAAATATGTGCAGAACAACCAAGTTCGGTATTAATTAAACAGGAAAAAATACTAAATGTTGCCATCTTCTGGGCTCCAGAGACCTCCGGCGGCAGTCAGGGCGGGGATCTTTGCATGGGGGCACCTGGCTCACGCTCCCTCCAAGCCATGCTCCCAGGACTGTGCCCCCCCAGGCCCTCTCCATGCTATGCCCATGTGCATTTGTGGTTTTAACAGTTTTTAATTACTTACGTGTTGCCTTAAGACGGTGGTTTAGAAGGCGCTTAATAAATCAATTCTAAAAATTTAATTCTAATAATATAATAATATATAATACAGTGGTACCTTGGTTCTCAAACTTAATCCGTTCTGAAAATCCGTTCCAAAACCAAAGCGTTCCAAAACCAAGGCGCACTTTCCCATAGAAAGCAATGCAAAATGGATTCATCCGTTTCAGGCTTTTAAAAACAGCAATTTAACATGAATTTTACTATCTAACGAGACCATTGATCCATAAAATGAAAGCAATAAACAATGTACTGCAGTCACACAGTCAATCCATCAGTAGCTGAACTGGGTTCCACACAGTCACAGAAACAAAACAAAAAGAGCCACAGAAACAAAAAAGCAAAATAAATAGCAAAAACACTAGGGTTAGGATCAGGGTCAGGGTTACCATAAAACTCAAAACGGAAATGTGGCACTTCCGAAAAATGTTTGCAAACCAGAACACTTACTTCCAGGTTGGCAGTGTTTCAGTTCCAAGTTGTTTGAGTACCAAGGCGTTTGAGAACCAAGGGAGCATTGTAATAATATAATATTGTAATAATATCAACTTGCCTGCTGATTATGATCATCATCTCAGGCCCTCCTCCAGGTGCCTCTTCCGTCTGCAGCTGAGAGAGAGAGAGATTCATTTTCTTTGGTGGCAACCCAGTTGTGGGAACCACCTCTGTCGAAAAGTTTCCCTCGAATTGTCATTGCCATTATTTAATTGCCAGCTTAAGCCTGTCCTGATTTCCCATGCTTTTCAGAGCATTTCATTATAAATTTACGCCTGTCCTTGCTCCCCATTTGTGTTTTTGTTGTCTGTCTAATTATTGCTATGTGCTTACAAGATCAATAGAAATGAATCACAAGGGCATTTATTAGTCAAAAGGTGACGTAAAAATCTCTTTAATTACCACTGACCCAGCCTGCCTTGTTCTGTAGGGGCAACACTTCACGGGAAACACAGGACTGTTTAAAAAACACTTTGAACAAGCGAAGCAGTAAATGAATGCTAAGTACTATAATACCGGGACATTGAAAAAGCCACCCCCAACCCTTTCTAATTTCCATGAAATTAGCAGGAAAAGAGAGAAGGACGGGGCAGGCACAGATTGACATAAGGGTGTTGTATTGTGCCTTAATCGCAGGAAAAATTAAAACTCATAGAGAAGATACAAAGCTAAGGGTTGCCTCAGCTGTAGTTCAAGTGTCCAAAGCAGGGGTCAGCAAACTTACCGCACCTCAGGCCGGTGTCTCCAGCGCCGATCGTGTGGCGGGCCGGAGGGCGGGGAAGCGCATGCCCATACGTGTGTGCACACGCTATTTCCGGCGCACTTCTGGGTCGGAGGAGCACCGTAAATAATGATTGTGCATGCACACAAGCTATCCTTACCCCTCCACCAACCAAATTGAACCAATACCTAAACGCAACCTTACAAGTTGCGATGATTTGCTACGCAGTAGGCAAAAACCAAATGGCACTGGCCAATCAGCCAAATGGCAAAATTCCTACCAGGCCCCTGCCCCAAAGCAGACGACCCCATGGCAGGCATAGCAAGGTCAACGCACAGCCCTAAATATAGGGAGGGTGGGCGGGTGATCCGATGAGCGCAGTGTAAAGAGGAAGCTCAATGTTGCGCACAGGGAATAAACAGCCCCTCAACAGTCACTCATAAAATTGCTACACCAAATTCTCCCCAATGACTGAGGGGTACCCAATCAGATTTGTGGCCATCTATACTAACCCACCCAGCAAAAGAGGGATGTCTTGGTTGCCCCCACCACAACACGTGTTCTCCATGATGGAGAACATGCTTTGCCAACATAAGATATATATCCTGAGTTTTGCAGTCTGGGAGACAAGAAGGGGCCTGACGGAAGAGGATCCAATAACCTATACCCTCCAACATTTCTTCAATGAAAATAGGTAAAGGTAAAAGACCGCTGGATGGTTAAGTCCAGTCAAAAGCGACTCTGGGGTTGCGGTGCTCGTCTCGCTTTCAGGCCGAGGGAGCAGCGTTTGTACGCAGACAGCTTTCCAGGTCATGTGACTAAACTGCTTCTGGCTCAACGGGACACCATGATGGAAACCAGAGTGCATGGAAGAAGAAGATACCCCTATTTGATACCCCTATTTATCACTACTTGAAGGAGTCTCAAAGCGGCTAGGATTCTCCTTTCCCTTCCTCCCCCACAACAAACACTCTGTGAGGTGAGTGGGGCTGAGAGACTTCAAAGAAGTGTGACTAGCCCAAGGTCACCCAGCAGCTGCATGTGGAGGAGCAGGGAATCAAACCCGGTTCACCAGATTACAAGTCCACCGCTCTTAACCACTACACCACACTGGCATGGAAACGCCGTTTACCTTCCTGTCGCAGTGGTACCTATTTATCTACTTTCACTCTCCAGTGGAACTACGGAACCCTATTCCATAATAATAATAATAATAATATATATATATATATATATATATATATATATATATATATATATATATAAATAATATAATAATAATAATAATAATAATATATATATATATAGATGTTGGGTGGCTTCCAACATCTATAAAAACACAATAAAACATTGAAAACCTCCCTGTGCAGGGCTGCCTTCAGATGTCTTCTTGTTGTATAGTTATTTTTCTCCTTGGCTCAGGAGTCGGTTAACTCCATGCCCTCCAACATTTCAATGATGAAAATAGGGATGTCCTAAGGAAAAGTGGGACATTCCGGGATCAAATCAGAAACCAGGGTGGCTTCTGTAAATCCGGGGCTGTCCCTGAAAAATAGGGACACTCAGAGGGTCTGCTGAGTCTCTCCTTAAAATGCTGTTATTTCCTGGAAATCTATCTGTTCCCCTTTATTAGATTTGATCTTTGGAAAAACTGCAAATGTCAAAAAAGCACTGTAAGTATCTAGTATTCTTTTTCTCTGCCGAGAAACCTACCAGCTCAATCCGATGCATTTTCTACATAGGGCTAAGTGCTATTGAGTTCAGTGACACTTACCCCCAGTTATGTTCTTATAGAAAACTTATAAATACCTCAAAAAGGCTGCCCCTGGAACTTCCTATTGTTTGAGGATGTTGGGGAAAACATATTCACCTTTAATTAACTGCCCTGCATAAGATATCTAATGAAATCCATCATTTGCTCACTAAGCCCTTTGCTGTGCATTTATCAGAAACAGCCTCCTTACCTGAAAAGCATTTAAAGGTGGTGAGGTGAAACTGTATTTTCCTTGGGGATGTGCTACCGACGAGTCCTGTCTGGATTTCTGGTGATGCTCCCACCCTATTTAAATAAGGAAATAAAAAGGGGGAGGAAGGAGACAGGAGAGCTTACATGCCCACCCAGAGGCACTTCTTCCCCCTATTTTGCGGCAAACGCAGATAATGTTGTCACTAGTGTTCATTAAATATCAATAGGCCGAAGGGAATGAACATGGCAGGGTTAAGATCTATGGTCGATGAAGAACTGCAGGCCTCATAAAGCTGTTTGAGGTGTAATATACGTTTATCATTGAATGCTCTAATAAGCCCCCCAAATTAGTGGGCAGAGTTCGACACATTGAACGTATAAAGTTGATGAGAAAGTTGATTTGAAAGGCGAGAGCTTTTATGGGTGGAGTGGGGGAAGGAAGTCAGGGTGGGAGAAATCTCCCCCCAGTGATGTGTGCAAATGCAGACCATTTTTTTTTCAACTGCAGACTTCTCGCCTGAGACCTTAGGTTTGGCATGAATAAAGTGAACAGCAAATCCCTTTGTGGAGGCTATAAATTGTGCTGGCATTTTTTGTTTGTTTGTTTAAGAAAGCTTAGGTATGCAAGAACAACCGAAATGTGCTTCTTTGTCTCTGTGTGTGGCAGGACTCTTGTTATTTCAACATTAAGAGCGGAAATCACTCAAAAGATCCAAATTTTCTCCCTGTAGTGATACTAGAATAGTGCTAAAGTTCCACCAGATTTTGACCAGGAGATCTCAGTATGATTGTAACACATGAGGGCAGTTCCCACCTCCCCTATGTGGGATGTGATACATAAGTAGCAGTCAAGTAGTTCCCACCTCCCCTATGTGGGATGTGATACATAAGTAGCAGTCAAGTACAGTGGTACCTCTGGTTACGTACTTAATTCGTTCTGGAGGTCCGTTCTTAACCTGAAACTGTTCTTAACCTGAAGCGCCACTTTAGCTAATGGGGCCTCCCGCTGCTGCCGCGCCGCTGCTGCATGATTTCTGTTCTCATTCTGAAGCAAAGTTCTTAACCCAAGGTAATACTTCTGTGTTAGCGGAGTCTGTCACCTGAAGTGTATGTAACCTGAAGCGTATGTAACCCGAGGTACCACTGTACTACATTCCTTTTTTCCCTAGAGTGGACATGCAAGGGGATGTTTGGTCCAGCCAGTCGGAACTTCCTGTTTCCTCCTGGGCTGGGACATACTTCTTTTTGCATGTGACTAGAGGTGGGCGTGACCTTACCTGTCCAGGTAACACAAAAGGACAAGGCACACAGCCATCTCTCTCTCTTTGACTTCCTCCATCGTAGGACCAACAGCTTTTTAGCTAGAGATGTTCTGTTGGCTTTTAGCCAACAGATGACAAACGGACTATTCCCATATGGGACAGACCCACATGTATATACTAAGTCTGCCTTAGCAGGACATTCCGGGATCAAATCAGAGACCGGGAAACAGCTTCTGTAAATCCGGGACTTTCCCGGAAAATAGGGACACTTGGAGGGTCTGCAAACTTTCTACTCCCTGTCAAAAGGAAATACCGATTTTGCCAGTTATCTTGGAAGCAATCCCAGTGGCTGGAATGGACTGCAAAAACATCCTCTGCATCTTCAGTTCCTCATCCTCTTAAGAAATATGTTTCCATGTGGCTGTGACTGGGGCATCTGTTTCTACACCTTGGGGAACACATGGAGGAATTATATAAATTGCAACACCCTCCCCCTGCAAATCCCTTTTGGAAAGAGTAGGGAAGAAATAGACATCATTAATCAGAGTACTCTAAAAAAAACCCCACAACAAACAGAACCCCTCTCTCAAAAACAAAAAAAACACCCCTTCTTTTGACACCCCCTCTATAAAGTGAAATGGCATATTCTGTTTTTTAAACCCCCCACACCATTACATACTCAAAGCAATAGATATATATTGTACTACGGCGGTTCACTTCTTGTGGTTTCTCATGTTGGTATTGATAAAGTGTTATAATCAACACTTCGTCTTGCGGCCTCATTTTAATCCCCCCCCCGCTCCGCGTGTTTATCTCGGCGGAGAACTCTAAACTATATTTTTTATAATGTCCTGCAAACTTTTATCTCCAGCTAGTGAAAAAGATTAATAATCTCCTTACCTCCGCTGCAAAAGGTTTAATAAACAATGCTTAATTAAAACAAGGCAAGTGCAATAAACCCAAAGGGTTCTGCTTTAGTATTGCATATTTGTGTCATTTTTCTTGTTTGGTATGGGGGCTTTAAAAAAAAAAGAGGCATTGGGAAGGGGAGGGGGAGACAGGGGAAGGGCCAGCCGAGAACATCAGAGTTTTTATATTTAATTGAACTAACAGCATGTGCTGACAAGTAATAAATAACAGCAGAACAGAGTGACTAAATAAATTGGTTTCCCCAAGCAATGATTCATCCTCTGTCTTTCATTGCCATCAAGTTAAGAGAGAGCTTCTCTTTTGTCACCTAGTAAGGAGAAATATTTAATAGTGTAACAATCTCTTCTTCTTCTTCTTCTTCTTCTTCTTCTTCTTCTTCTTCTTCTTCTTCTTCTTCTTTTATTGCAGCTACAACGGACCTTTTAAAGGCCCAGAAGTACTAGGAATAAATAAAATTTGCAGTAATTAACAAAAAAAATCAGGAGGTTTTTTCCTCACAACGCATGCTTATCACACATGGAATTTGTTGACACAAAAGGTGGTGATGGCCTCAGGCCTTATTATGCCTTTGAGGAAAAGGAAAGAAAGAAAGATTGGGCAAATTAATGCTAAGGGTGGGCTGAAAATGGGACCGTCCATCTCCTGTGAAAGTGAGGGGAGGGCAAGGCCCATTTCCACCTGGCCTGGGGGGTGGGGGAGCCCAGACTCACCTTGAACAGCTAGAAGAGACTCCTGGGAGGCCGGAGGGACAATGCTGGAATGACTTTTGTGTTGGGGCAACTGGCTAAAATGTTTTACAGTGTTTTTAATTTTGATTCCTCTGTTTAGTGTTTGTTGGGTTGAGGTTGGTAAACTGTTGAGTTGGGGTTGGTGGTTACTTTAATTTGGGTATAACTGTAAGCTCAACAACTTTGGCTCCCTAAAAAACTTTGGTAGATCACTGCCAGTCTTTTCTAGTGGGAGTAGATCGCAATCTCTTGACAGATCTCTTGACAATCTCCTAAGATAGTTCTCAGAGCCAACAAACCACAATGATGTTGCCATCAGCTGACATCTGACATCCACAAGTGCTCAGCCACTTAGCCTGCAGAATGTTGTTTTTTTTTTTTTTACGAGATATCCTTCACCTCGTGAGGTATCAGGTTGTGAGTTTGGTCGGCAAGAGAAGAAACTGTGCCCTGTGCTATAAAAGCTCTTCCTCATATCACTGGTGCAGAAAAGCTATCCAGTTTGTGTCTTTGCAATCGCGTTAGGTGCATTCTGGTAAATCATTAATTGATCGATAATGTCTGGAGTAGCTGTACGGCCACAACGATATAAACGTTATCATTTAAATGAATTTTCACATGGACTTCATGTGAGGTCAGTTCAGGAGCCTTCTACTTCACTACCGACAATGGAAAACTAAAATAAGATGTATTTACAGCGTAAACATTACGAAGGACATTAGCATATAAATAAACACAGATAATGGAGTAATAGTGTGAAGATATTTTTGCAGCTAATGTAATTTCCTCCAATGAAGTAAAGCCGGATATTCATGAACGACTTGCTAAAAGGGCTTTTGTAAGGAGTATAGGTGAAGGTTTGGCTCTATTTCTAATGTGAATTCATCGGAATAGGTTATAAACCATATGTGTTTGGGAACTCATTCCTTTGCAGTGTTTAGCAGCAGAATGGCATTCAGTCCAAAGAATCCCTTATTCATTTCCTAGCCACACAATGGGACAGAATAATGAAAATTTAAACTCTCATATCAATGCTTGAAAAAAGAGTGCATAAATGACTGGGCCCCATAGATGTATTTATACAGATTTTTAAACCTCTGTGTTCCTTAAAGCTCCTGCAAGATAAACACACATTTTAACAAGTCATCCAAACATTTGTTTGTTTGTTTGCATGGGGTGGGCACTACCAATTGTCACCAGTGGGTCAGAAATGTTTTGTATTGCTTTCAATAAAAAAATTGGACCTTGACCACAGTTTTTTAAAGCAGATTTTTTCCAATTGTACAAATTCCTGATCAGACAACCTAAAAAGCAAAGCAAAACAGGAACACAAAGCACACTTTGCTCCTTGTTTACACCTTGTATCAGTGGTGGCTTCTTGACAGGAGTCAGGAGTTCTTATCAACTAAAAGGGTAAAGGTAAAGGACCCCTGACAGTTAAGTCCAGTCGCAGATGACTCTGGGGTTGCGGCGCTCATCTCGCTTTACAAGCCGAGGGAGCCGACGTTTGTCTGCTCTGCAGACAGTTTTTCCGGGTCATGTGGCCTCCTCTAAAAACTAGGTGTGTCTTATGGTGGGTGCGTCTTATAGAGCGAAAAATATGGTAGTTCCCCTCCTCCATTTTTTCCAAATCACACATTACCAGCTTTTTAACTGCACATTTCCACCCTACTCTACATTTGAGGTCTTATTTCTCACAGGGTCCAACTGCGCACTAAAAACAACAACAAAACATTGACTTTTACTTTGTTAGAAGGGAGACCTGGATATGTTGGAAATGTTAGCAGAGTAGCTAAATTGCAGCTGGGAAGCCAACGTCATGTGCAATGCTGACTCCTTTCTTGGAATTGAAACAATGTCCAAACACTTGTTAAAATATTCAACAGCTTTTACTTGCAGAACATTTAGCTGAAGAAGAATACAGTGGTGCCCCGCAGGACGAATGCCTCGCAAGACGGAAAACCCGCTAGACGAAAGGGTTTTCTGTTTTGGAGGTGCTTCGCAGGGCGAATTTCTCTATGGGCTTGCTTCGCAAGACGAAAATGTCTTGCAAGTTCCTGTGATTTTTCGCTCCCCAGCCCCTTTTTCTAAGGCACTAAGCTGCTAATAGCCTTTTAGCAGCTAATCCGCTAATCCCTTAAGTCTTTAAAGCCGCTAATAGCCGCTAAACCGCTAATAGCGCTAATCCGCTAATAGCGCTAATCCGCTAATAGGGTTGCTTCGCAAGACGAAAAAACCGCTAGACGAAGAGACTCGCGGAACGGATTCTTTTCGTCTTGCGAGGCACCACTGTATATGCAAAGTGTTTGCATTCACACACTATCTAAGCACGGGCTTCGTTTTTTAGTTGAAGACGACAGCTTCTTCCTTAAACCTTCAAATAAACCGTGTCTTTCTCTCTTTCCAGTATTTGCTCTCAGCCTTCTGCACATGACCCAGCCGGACCATGCAGTTCCTTCTGAGAGGTTCCCACTCTCTCCTTCCAGCAGACTTCTCCTGACTGCTTCTTTGGGAGAGCATCAACTTCTTTCTGCCACATACATTCACACAGAAACATCAGCACTCCTCTTCTCAACTGCATTGAGAGAGGGAGAGTTATCTAACACTGTTTCTTCTTCAGTGTTCGGGGAGATGCAGCCATTACAGTCAAGTCACTCACACACAAAACAAAATGGAAAATGTGATTAAGATACCTCCCATGTGCCCCAAAATTAACCAATCACACGAGAGTTCCTGGGGAACATTCCAGAATTAAACACACAGCAATGCATTTTAACATACCTAGTTTCAGTGAATTAAATCACTATACTTAATAGGGAAAGAGTT